>NC_067148.1:46011087-46638309 GCF_903995435.1 Acomys russatus | reverse complement strand
GTCCACAAATAGGTAAGCCAATGTCGTGGAAGTAGAACAAAGTTCAATAAAGTATATTTCTAATTTCAGATATCATTATAAAGCTAACGAAGCCAAAGAAGAATGACACCGGAGCATGACAGAGAAAAACCCACCCAAATAGAATAGATTGCCCACTAATAAAACATATATACATGCTCAACTATTTTGCATAGGTGCCAAAGATATAAAATGGGAAAAGAATAGTGTTTTCAATGACTATAAATTTATATGTCATGTTATAAGTTGGAAATATATATTGTGTTATTCAAAACCACCTAACTCCAGTGTCTTAAAGACCAAACTCTTAAAATGCAGAAAACTCCTACAGGGGGAAAAACAAAATAAACAAAATTCTTAACCTTGGCTTAAGCATAATTCTCAGAAGAGGATACCCAAAGAAATTACAACTAAAGCAAAAATAAATTATTGGTGCAACCTCAGACTACACTGAATATTTGGCAAAGAAAACAAAATAATTAAGGAACACCCTAGGGAGTTCAGCAAATTATTTTCAAAACATATAATTAATGAGAGCTTAATATTTAAAAAGATGAAGTTGTGTAACTAATAGGAAAAAAATAATCTAACTAAAAATGACCATCACATATGATAGGCAGCTGATTTGGTCTTAGCTATATATTATAGTACCCAGATCATTAATCATTGGAAATAAAATCAAAGTATGAGATAAGAGAGTCTACCATTTATAGAAAGAATTGGTCATAAAGTACTACTTCAAACCAAGAATCTTTGCAAGTGTTACCTGCTGGGAGAGGGAAAAGTCACATTTTTCCAATGGAGTGATACTTGGGGTATCATAGCAACCACACACTGGACCAAGGCTATTGTTCAGGAGTAGTTGACTAACACAAAACAATACAGAACAGAGCCCACATTTTTTTGTTTGTATACTTTTTTTGTTACTGATTTTTCCAAAAGGAACACAAAGGTGAGTGTGTGGGGAGTATCTGAAAGGAGTTGGGGGAGAGGAAAAATGATCAAAATAGGTTGTACTTTGGAGTAGGTTGAGATCATTTCAGCCCCAAGACCTTTATTCATTCACTTTACTGGGTAAAACTGGACTTTTGTTTGTTTGTTTGTTTTTGTTTTTCGTCTCTGTGAGAACAGCAGCTATCCAGAGAGAAACGTCGAAGGACACCATCTACTAGATCCTTTTGCCTGTTCTTGGGACCCCTTCCTCCTACTGGGTTGCCACATTCAGCCAGGAGGCTTTGTACCTAGGGTTTCTGCACTCTGTAAACATGATTGGCATAAGCTATTCACCATTTGCAAAGAATGGGAATACTGCACTTGGGTAACATGAAGGAAACTAGAGGACATTATAGCTAGAACAAGGTAGACAGGGGAAGAAAAATACAGCATCCTTGTGCTTGTATGTGGAATCAAAGAAAGTAGGATTCATAGAAAAGAAAGGCAGATATTTTGGAAAGATTTTGCTAGAAGCAGGTTCTAGCCCCATGTAATGAACCAATTCAGAGCTCTAATATATACCAAGGAGGCTGTAGAAATAACTCTGTACAATATGCTGTGAATTTGCTAAAAGGCGAGCCTTAATTTAAGTATTATCCCAAACACACACACACACACACACACACACACACACACACACACACACACCCGGTCTATTAATGCTACAGGATTCTTGTAGCCATCATACATCATAGAGTGCTATAAGTTCTAAACTACAGAGAATCTAAAATGCCCCAAGTTGTTTTCTGTTGTCCTGATGGAGGAAGGAATAAATGCTTCCTTCAGATTTCCTGCACTCGGTAACAGGTTCTCAAAGTTTCCCTGTGACAAATGCAATCAAGTAACTGCATGGTTCCATTGTACCGATCGGAGAATTGTATTTCTTTGATATCCATGATTACTGCCTTTTATCAACTAAAGTATTTCAACAAGAACATTTTAGTACTTGAAACCTTGGGGCTCAGGTCTAATCATTATTTGAACACATAATACACTGTTCCAATTCCTTATTACTATATGTATTATAATGGTTCCTTTGCAAACAAGCCACTTACTTTAAAGTTAAATTATAATGTATTCCAGTATTTGTTTATTTATTTTTAATATTATTTTATTAATTTATTCTTATTACATCTCAATGGTTATCCCATCCCTTGTATCCTCCCATTCCTCCCTCCCTCCCATTTTCCCCTTACTCCCCTCCCCTATGACTGTGACTGAGGGGGACTTCAATACTACCTTCAATAATATATTTGAAGATTTCAGGATGCATTTCACAATGATAATATCTTGTGCTTTGATTAACTTTTGATGTTGTTTACTATTTATAGGAAGTATTTGTCGAATTCTTTGCCTGTATTCCTGTCACATGAATATGCTTTAGTGGAAGCATCCTTTATTGTAAGTTTTATATTCTTTAGTTAGCCTAAAATTCTCTCCCTTTTAATGCTGGAGCTGTTAAACAACAGTTAGAGAGTGACAGCGTGCGTGCCATTCCAATTTTTTTCAGAACTTGCTCATTGACTCAACACAAAGGTAGAAGGGCATTTCAAAGTCATCTGGCAAAGTAAGTTATATTTAGCAGCAGAATTTTCATTTATCTTCAAATAAAATTATAGATAGAACAATGATCATTTAAAATGTAGCAACTTTGTTTTAGGAAGAAGCAAGCTTGGCCTCCTGCCCTGAAGCAAAATTCTGGGCAACTTCCAAAGCACAGTTTGATTACTATTGATCTAACATGTCTAGTTGCTCTTTGCTAAGCTCATTCTTACTTCTTGACATGCTGCTATTGTTTCTTCTATAAACTAAAAGGGACTGCAACATGGTACCTAATAAAAATCCTAGTATTATTTTTGAAAATGTATCAAATGTAAAATAAAAATAGTTTATATTCTAAACCTTAGACTAAAGTTCCTTTATCTTATTTTTCCATGATTATTTCATGCAATAAATTTTTAGATGTCAGAGAAGACATATAATTGTGTGTAGGTGGTCAGGTTTCCCTTCAAGAGAAGCAATATATTTTCTGCCCTGCTTTGATCTAGCTGGGAGATGCTATGTGCAGTATACAGAGTGGCACTGCCTTGTTTGTGATCAACAGGAAAATGGGAGTTGTGGGAAGACTTAAGTAAAGTTTAGTTGCTGATCTAAGCACTCACTGGAAGATATAAAAAGCTTATTATATTCAAGTCCTCAGAACTAGAGAGAGGAAAAAAAACATGCAAAGCAAGAGAGACCAAAAGGCCAAGTAAATAAACAGAACAATAACATCACCATTGTCATCATCATCTTCAACAACAGCAACAACGACAAACCCAACAGTTTAATAGACCAAAAATAGATAGAAAGTTACAGTAGTATATAGAAGGGCAAGATGATTTTATAAAGTATCTCACCTATAAGAAGAAATGTGCTAATTCTGGTAACATGTTAATATTTAAAGCAATGCTGGCAGCAACCAATGCAACTCTACTGAGAGTCAAACCAACCCAAAAATTGGTAGCCATAATGACTACCATTTGTTTGAGCTAGTGACTCTAAATATTTCATTTTTCAGACTTGTCATATCTGAACTTCCCCTCTCTTTTTTTTCAATGTGCAGCAGCAGCATTGCTGGAAGTGGAATAGCTCCCAAATCTTCTCTTCTGGTATACACCTCTCATGAGGTTTCAAGCAGCTGGAGGCATCTGTTTCTGTTTCTGTATATTTTTATACTATGCAATAGTTGTTTTCAAAGGAAGTACAGTTAGACCTCAATCCAGATTGAGAAAAACAAACAAAGGTGACTGGCTGTTCAGTGTTTCAGAGTTTCTAAACATCCAGAAACAAGAAATAGTGAGAACAAAATCCATCAAAGTAGTTGGTCAAATGCAAAATAGAGGTGCCAGTACTTTGATTTTTAAATAAATATTTATCTTATAAACCCTATTGATATTAAATGTTTGAAATGCTATTAAAGAGCTAATATGATAGCTCACCCATGTCTTTCTTTGAGTATAGGTGATTTGCAAAACAACACTGGCTGACAGATCTTACAGTTTTTCTATATTTCAGTGCCAAATTTATATTTCTGTCACTGCCCTTCAGGCTATGAGCTTCAAGAACACACAAGGAGTTGAGCAAGCTTTGCTTATTATTTTACACAGTGAAGGAGAAAACCACAGTAGAGGTGAGTTGTCTTTTAAAAAGGTGTCAAAGGAAACACCCTTTAATGTTTGGACCTATAAAAATAGGACTCGGTCAGAACCTACTGGAAAACTGAGAAAGTCTGTGACTGAAGTTGCGGCTGATCCTCACTTAGCATAAGCGGCAGGATGTAGTACTTTGTGGAAAGCACAGGACCTTACTTCCCCCTCTTTTTCCTTAGACAAAATTGTTATGCAGTCTCTTTTGGCCTCATTGGAACATGCTGTCAGGGTAGGATTTCTGCTGAAAGGGTAAGGGAATGAACGCATGGTGTGTGTGTGTGTGTGTGTGTGTGTGTGTGTGTGTGTGTGTGTGCTGCACACACACAGGCATACAATCACATGCATGTGTGTGTGAATAGTGTCAATACATAAACACATGTCTCCATTAGTGTCAGGGTTAACATAAAGGTCATGTTGATGTCTCTGACACTAATTCACTACCATTCTTTGGTTCTTCCTCCCTCCCTTCCTTCCTTCCTTTCTTCTTTCCTTTCTCCTTCTCTGTCTCTCTGTCTGTGTCTGTCTCTCTGTATTTCTCTCTCTCTGTCTCTCTGTCTCTCTCTGTCTCTGTCTCTCTTTTTCTTCTAGCCTCAAACTCAGATATCACAGAGATCAGCCTACCTCTGCCTCTTGCGTGCTGGTATTAAAGGCATGTGCCGCCATTAGTCCACTCATTGTTTCTTTCTTGTCTATAAATTCTCTCATCAGCATAAGAAGCCTAGATCCCACTGTATGTTCACTTAATTTTCATCCCAGTACAAACATATAGAAAGATCAGAATTTCTTACTTATAGCAGTATAAGAAATAGCAATGCTAAACTTTAGTTCATTTTTGTTGAGTTTAAGCAAAAAGCAAAAATGACTTATTTTCAGATCCATGTTTAAGGTCAACAATTTTATTTAGGGTTTATACTGTTAAACATGAATCTTTTTAATTTTCTGAAATTATTTTTTTAGATCATTTGTGCTCCCAAGTATTTTTAAAAATTGCATTGATCATCTTTATGCCGTAAAATTTAGAGGTTTGATAAATGCATAATTTCATATATTAAGCGTAGTAATATACAGAATCACCCATTACCCTTAAAATGATGTAGTTTTCACCTTTTTAGCTTTCCATTACACTCTTAAATATCTGGCAAAAACAAGGAGATTTAACCTTTTGTCTAGTTTTCTTTTTTCTTTTCCAGAATGCCAAATAATTGGCATCCATCTTTGTAAGTTGGCTTCTGTCACTCAGGATCCTGTCAACGCTCAGGAATTCAGGTAGACCTTTCCACAGGGCTTGACCTGGAGATCTTGTCTAAGCAGGCAACCTCAAGTGTTCAATCTCCATGTTACTTTTGTACAGGTTTTCTGGGCTAAAGATTTGGCATCCTCTCCCCTACGGAAGGCCACCTCTCTCACTTTCATCTTTCCTCACTTGTGTTTTGTTGTAGGAAAATGAGCAGATGGGCAATTAATTTTAAATGTTGTTTTTATTTTCTGTCATGAGGGGATGAGATGAGGGCCATTCCCAGGCTTTCTAGCTCTTTCTGACCTCTCACTGGTTGGTTCAAGTCAGCTTTTCTTGTCTAAACTCCTCTCCAAGGTAACTGATTCAAATTCAGTCTTATATTCTGACTGAATTACTATGCCTGGCCTCAATTTAATTCTGGCAATATATTTTAATCTTCTGGCTCCTTCTCATTTTGTCTTCACCTGTGTCAAGCATGTTCTTTTTGCAACCCCTCTCTGTAAAACTGTACTGGTAATGAACTATCAGCTAAAAAAAAAAAAAAAAGAAAAGAAAAGAAAACAAACAAACGAGATGTGGAGAGAGCGGGGACTGACTTTGACATGAATTCTGGTGCCCCATATTTGACCACATCCCCTTGGTAGGGAGGCCTGATGGCACTCAAAGAAAGAATAAGCAGGCTACTGAGATGAGACTTGATAGCCTATGACCATAGACCTAGAGGAGGGGAATAGGGTGAAAGCGAGAGGAAGAGAGGAGTAGGAGGATATAAGTGATGGGATAACAATTGAGTTGTAATATGAATAAATTAATAAAATTAAAATAAAAAAAAACAATCTCCTTTTCTCTCTCCCTTTGGTGGTCCTAAGAAGCCGTTCCTTCCTCTCCTGTTCTTGTGAGAGTTGAGTGTATCCTATTGTGACTCATTCTGTCAAACCTTTCTCTGATTCATCACTTTGTCTCCTTCAATTAGCTGTCCCTTTCAAATATTGCTGCTTCCTTTTATAAAACTAATCCTACCTTCATTGTTTGGGATTAAAGGTGTTTACTAAGGGCATGTCAGTATTCTAGACAGATCATACTGTAATCCAAAATGTCTGCATTCAAGCCGGTTCACATAAACCTAGGTCTTTGGATGTGATCTTTTGCCATGTTGCACAGTTAAAATTCCTCTACAGGTAATGATCAGAAAAGAATTTGACTTGTTGTGCTGTGTTTTCCAACTACTTTTCTTAAGTTAAAAAGAGGAGGTATTGCCTGCAAATACACTAAGACATTGAAAAAAGAAAAATCCTAAACTGTAATAGCCTTCAGTCCCAAAGTGTTATAAATCACAATGTCAATGAAACCGAGACTTATTTATTCTCTCAATACAAATAATAATGCAATCTGGAAGAATAGGCATGGAGATATTTGTGTGACTATTTAAGCGCTTTGATTTAGAACAGTCAATGAGCTCATAAAATCACAAAAGACAACTGAAGGTAAACAGCATGAAACAGATATGATAATTTAGCACTGAGTTTTTTTTTTTCTAAATGCTTGGAAGATATACACGGTTTATGAGCTAATAATAAACTCTGCCTTTATAAATGAAATGGCTTTGAAAAGAAAATAAGCACAATTTCATGGTGACTGAATAAAGAGCTAAGCTTAAAGCCTTGGTTTTTATTTTGAATGCATAAATATGCATAATTATTGAATATATTGACTACAGCCTTACAATTCTGTGAATGCATTAGAGACTTTGTGACAAATAGAATATAAACTCATACTCACAGAGGTTAGTTCTGCGTTCCCTAATCCATTTTCAGTAGTGTTTATTTTTACAGTAAAAATTTGTGTATTTTATGTTCAAATAGGATAAGACCGATGAAGGCCCTATACTTTACTGTGTTTGAGTCTCTTAAAACTTTCAAATGAGTGGTTACTGACATTTATTAAGTAGGCTCTGACCTCAGGTAGAATGTTTCCACATTAAGATAAAAAAGAATGTGGAACACATTTCAAGGAATATCATTTATAATATTATCATAATTGTATAAGATTAATTTTATACACATACAAAATGTAACAGAAACATCTAAGGAAACTTGCTTACACAATTAAAATGAGATAATAGCTTCAAATGTGTGACCATGAAATCATGAGGTTAAAATTTAATACCATATAGAAAACCAAGAACTGAGAGACTTTGGAACCCAAGGCACTGGATTCTGCCAAAGTGAGACATTATAAACATGCATAGTTTACTATATAGTATGCAAGAATGAATAGCCCCCCTTTTAACAAAATTACCTATATGAAGTCCAAACAGTAGAATGGTGTTGATGAAGGATGTAGATATCATATTCCTTTTTGTGTAATCCACGTATCACATGACAGATTTAGAAAATGTCAAGCATGTTGTCATACACTTTCTTCTCATGACTTAGAGACTAAGGAAGGAGTACCACTGGATGCCCCCCGCAACATGGAGGATGAGCTGTCCATCAGCTATGTCTGAACAGAGTGTCTATATTCTCAGCTTGCAATGCCCTTGGTAGGTGCATCAGTTTGTGCAGGTACCCCTGGGTCCAGATCTGCTAGGCTTGATGGTTTTCTTGTGGAGGTCCTGGCCCCTCTGTACATCATTTATTCTGTTTGAACATCATTTTCCTTACAGAATAAACCAAAGCCCAAATCTGTCTGATGTCTGTCTTCTTTCATCACTCTCAAGATAAAACACAAAAAGTCATTTAATCTTGGTAAGTGTATTCTACGTAAAAATGTATTCTACATAAAAGAGGATGCAGTTTATGAAAGTGTATGTTTAGTAATAAAATAGGAAAAAAATAGGACTTTTGCTAAAAGCTACAAATGTTACAAGTCCAAAATCCTTTCAACATTATTGACGGAAAGAATACTAGAACTAACCAATGTCACCATATTTCTCGTGTCAACATTTGTCACATGATCTTTTAGCTCCACTGACCAGCTGCTTCACTAGACACAGAGGAAGCTATGGATGAAGGTAGACACATGATCGGAAGTATAGTGTGAGGATCACAGCATTGAGCATGGGCACAGAATACTGAAGATAAAGTTGTTTATGTGTGCTTGGAGAACTACCTATTGCATTCTGCAAAATTGGAAAATAAGAAATCAAACTTACTTACTACCTGTAGTCACTGAATTACAACCGTGCAATATATTGACTTAGTTATTAGCAAATTAACATATTTATTTATATTGCATTTTTAACCTCTTTACAAACATAAAGATAAATATCCATAGTCATGTGTTCTGACTGATGAGGGAACTCTTAGACTATTACAACAATTATCAGAGACTTGGACAAACTGGTGCAAGGTTTTAAGAAATTCTAGGGTATCATAGTGTGCTGAAGTGGGAAAGCAAGTTTTCAGTTATAGTCTCATTATTACAAGCTTTGTAATTTCTAAACTGAAAGCATAATATTTGTTGCTTGTATGTATCCATGTGTATGTTGAGGATGTGTTGTACTTGCGTATGTATGCATGTGTCTGGAAGGAAGAGAACAATCTCAGGTAACACCCAACTTTTCTTTTCAATTTTGAGACAAAACCTCTCACTGGCTTGAAATTACATGAGTAGGCTAGGCTTAGAGTCATGTAGCCCAAGAGATATATCTATCTCCATCACTGTGGATTGCAAGTATCTACCACGAGACCTGGTATCTTTTTATGTTGGCTCTTGAGATCTGACTCATGGCCAGGAAAGCCCTTTAATGACTGAGCTACCTCCCAAACTCTGAATTGATTTTGTGTGTATCACGTGAAGTGATGGTTTCTTTTTGAAATATTTTATTAATTTATTCATATTACATCTCAATTGTTAGCCCATCCCTTGTATCTTCTTATTCCTCCCTCCCTCCTGCTTTCCCCGTACTCCTCTCCCCTATGTCTGTGACTGAGGGGGACCTCCTCCTCCTGCATATGTTCATAGGGTATCAAGTTTCTTCTTGGTAGTCTGTTATCCTTCCTCTGAGTGCCACCAGGCCTCCCCACCAAGGGGATGTGGTGAAAAATGGGGCACCAGAGTTCATGTGAAAGTCAGTCCCCACTCTCCACTCAACTGTGGAGAATGTCCTGTCCATCTGCTGGATCTGGATAAGGATTCAAAGTTTACTTCCTGTATTGTCCTTAGCTGGTGTCATAGTTTGAGTGGGACCCCTAGGCCCAGATCCGCTCTAATAATATTCTTCTTTTAGGTTTCTAGGACCCTCTGGATCCTTCTATTTCCCCATTCTCCTATGCTTTTCTCACCTAAAGTCCCAATAGGATGTCCTCCTCTCTGACCCACTTTCCTGGTAAGTGAAGACTTTCATGGGACATGCCCTTGGGCTAGTGTTTAGATATAAGTGAGTATATACCATTGGAATCTTTCTGCTTCTGGGTGAAGTCACTCTCAGTACCTACCAAATATATTGAAGACATTGAAAGATCAATTCTCAACTTCCTATGGAGAAACAAAAAACCCAGAATAGCAAAAACAATCCTATACAATAAAAAATCCTCCGGAGGAATCTCCGTACCCAATCTCAAGCTGTACTATAGAGCGACAGTAATTAAAACAGCATGATACTTGTACAGCAATAGGCTGCTGGATCAATGGAATCGAATCGAAGACCCAGAGATGAATCCACACACATTTGCTCACTTGATTTTTGACAAAGAAGCCATATCTATTCAATGGAAAAATGATAGCATCTTCAAAAAATGGTGCTGGTCTAACTGGATGTCCACATGTAGAAAAATATAATTAGACCCATATTTATTACCATGCACAAAACTCAAGTCCAAGTGGATTAAAGACCTCAACATAAAACCAGAGATATTAAATTGGTTAGAGGAAAAAGTGGGGAAGATCCTGGAACACATTGGCACAGGAGACAACTTCCTGAACAGAACACCACAAGCCCAGGCCTTAAGGTCAACAATTAACAAATGGGCATGAGGCTGAGAAGCTTCTGTAAGGCAGGATACACTGTCAAGAGAACAAAGCGACAACCTACAGACTGGAAAAGATTACCAATCCTACATCTGACAAAGGTGATGGTTTCTTTTTGAGTTTTTTTTTCATTTATATTTTCATATTACAAGCATGTTTATATAAACTCTTATATTTTCACTTTTTTGTTTACATTTAGAAATCATCCTTTTTTGATGCTCGGATAGATACTTGCCCTTTTATTTTATTAACCTTCAGATTTCTTTTTATTAAGATTTATCTTTGCCAGGATTTTGAGTAATTTTTCAAAAGGGCACAAAGGTTTATCTAAAGATCATAGGGCCAGGAAGGATAGAAAGCTGCAGAAGATTGAGAAGCATAAATCAAGAGGCTGGGGAAAATACTCTACTGTTTTTCACAATGTGATATTCAGTATTTTATTTGCTTTTTTCATTTAGCCTATAATGATGGTTTTTAATATGCCTCACATTTAAGAGTATACCTGGAGAATATGTATCAATGTTGAGTTTTTCTTCCTAGGCACATGTATCTTCAAATTTATTAAAAGTTACAAAAGAAAATTACTAGGCAGATCTGTTTGCAAAGAAAGGGATGAAGAAATAAATAAAGAAAATAAAGTACCAAATGTCAAACAACAATGAACTCCTCCACCAAGTGTTATGTGCTCTGCCATGGTGAACAAGTCTTCATATGCTAGTAGAAACTGTCTGTACCATGGGGCTGATGTGATGATTAAAAGATCTTGGGAGGACATCCTATTGGGACTCTAGACGAGAGAAGCATGGGAGAATGGCAAAGTTGAAGGATCCAGAGGATCCTAGAAACCTACAAGAAGAACATTATGATAGGCAGATTTGGGCCCAGGGGTTCCGCTTAAACTATGGCACCAGCCAAGGACAATACAGGCCGTATACTTCAAACCCCTACCCAGATCTAGCCAATGGACAGGACATTCTCCACAGTTGAGTGGAGAGTGGGGTATGACTTTCATACAAACTCTGGTGCCTCATCTTTGACCATGTCCCCTGAATGGGGAAACCTGGTGGCACTCAGAGGAAGGATAGCAGGCTACCAAGAAGAGACTTGATACCCTATGAGCATATACAGGGGGAGGAAGTCCCCCTCAGTCACAGTCACAGGGGAAGGGAGTAAGGGGAAAACGGGGGGGAGGGAGGAATGGGAGGATAGAAGGGAGGGGATAACCATTGAGATGTAATATGAATAAATTAATAAAATAAAATAAAAAAGATCTCCTATGTAAAATTCCAAGTAGTGACTGAAAAGAAAGATGATTAATAGTAAAAATAAATGAGGGAATGATTTGAAGAACCACTGAAAGACATTTATTATGCTGATACATACTGTGTTTTCATTTTTGGTTCTGTATGAAATGGTATTTTCCCATGGTTTTGTGTTCAAGAAGAGAATGTCAATTACCAAAACCTCTACTTCTGGTTCCTGACAGGTTTCCCCTTACTTTTCAAGGTAATCTGAGGCAATCCTGACAATTCATATTTAATTGCCAGAAATTTGTATTTAAAACTATTTTTATAAATATATCAATTAGGATGTATTTTTTTTAACAGAATACATGTATTTGTGTGCTTACAGACAGCACTTGAAGTATTTCTTTGATTGAACATAACCAGAAACTGAACCTGTTTTTGTTTAAGAAATATTTTATTTTTGAATGTTTTCATGAGGATTTACTTTTTATTGAGTGGGTAATTGCCTTGTAGTAGCAGCCCTATGGAGGCAGTGATATGCACATTTGGAGAAACTCATAGGAATTCATTGTCAGATTATTATTTTTTTTTTTGTGAGTAGTTCTTCAAGAAAGAAAGAATTGTCTCACAATGATTGTAAGGCTTAATCTTTGCAAGGGAGACAGAACTGTAATTAATTAATCATTTAATTACTTCTCTGTTGCAGCTGGATTTTATCCATTTCATTTACATGCATAACTGGTTTAATAGCTTTTGCTGAATAGGTTGTTTGAACTAATTGACTGGAGAATCAAATAATCAAACTAACACTGCATAGAAAGTTGAAGTAAATATCTCATTTTATGGAATTTAACTGGTCATTAGCTTGTTTTATGGAAGTCCTAACTAATTCCTACCGACCTCTTCACACTGTTCTGTTCTGAGGTCATTGTATTCAGTTGTAAGTTTACTCTCTCAAGTGAGA
The DNA here is from genome assembly GCF_903995435.1 of Acomys russatus. Lineage (NCBI taxonomy): Eukaryota > Metazoa > Chordata > Mammalia > Rodentia > Muridae > Acomys > Acomys russatus. The sequence continues at coordinate 46,625,688 of NC_067148.1, read as the reverse complement.
TCCTTGAGTATATCAGAAATATATATATTTTCTCACTGTAGTCTATTTATTTGCAACTCTTACTTTACTCTGATATTGCTGTTGTTGGCATTTGTAAATCCTTATTTTATATTTTTATTTTTATTCTATTCCAAATTTTTGCTTTTCAAATGTCTTTTTCCTTGTCTTGTTATTTTGTTTGAACTGTAGAATCACATGCCATTGTAAGAAGTTATATACAAAGATCTCATAAACATTTGGCCAGCATCTCCCTGCCCACCAATATGACTCACATTTTATTTGTCTCTTATGCACTCATGCATGAGGGTACATGTGTTTTATTTAGTTGGAGACAATTTTGTCACATATGAATTCTCATGTGACCATTTTTAGGCCAAGAAATAGAGCATGTGTATGATTGCTATCAACGCTCTCACCCGCAGGCATTCTCAGGGCCTTCTACTGACGTTATCCTCTTAGTTCTTTTTCTTCTGTGACTAATTCAGAATTAGAGAAACTATTTTCCAACCACGGTGCTGAAACAACTGAACACGAACATAACATTTTGTTTTTGAAAAGAACCCTAAACTTTACCTCAAACCAAACTGAGTTTCTAAATGTCCCTTCTTATTGCAGATATATTACTCTTCACAGTTTCAGTTACTTGTAGTTAACAATAATCCAAAAATACTAGGTGGACATCTTAAAGAAATAATAAGAAATTCACGATGCTTAAATATGAGAATGTCCTGAGCAGCATGTCTCTGAGAGAATTCTGCTTTACCTCAGGCAGGACAGAAAATTCTCCTGTATTTAGTGTGTCTGTGATATACATGATGCCTGCCCAACAGTTATTTAGTGTATGTGTGGAATGTCAGAGCAAATAGTCTCAGACTAGCAGTGAATGTGTTTGCATAAAATTTATTAAAATAATACTTGTTAATAACTTGGTAGAAAAAGAATGACCCTAGTAAATTAGGCATGCCAAAAAAAAGGTAATAGTATGCTCTTATTAAGTAAATATGTTTTTTAAAAATCAATACTTTATAAAGAAAGAAAAATAATATATGGAGGCTGTCACGACATATGGTAGGAACGTGTTTTCTATGCATGAGATGATTTATAAAATGGAAATTCTTGGGGTTTTTAGGTTATATTTTCAGTTAAAATGTATCAACATAGTATGCGATAAGCACAGGATATTTTATGATACCCAGATTAGGCATCAACTGAAGTTTGAAAACGCATTTCTCATAGATAAGGTGTAACTGTTTAATTTCCTATATTCTAGCTTAATTGTGGATATGAACATTGAATCAAAGTTATTAAACTTCTAGAAAAATCATTCTTAGTTTAATATTTATTAAATAACTTGTAAATCACAGAGATTAAAATTGATGTACTTACCAAGTGATATCATAGATTAGTGAGACAGAATAGTGTTAAGTAGCAAATTCCTCTAAAACTCATTAAGAACAGAAATTTCAAACGAAGGCCCATTTAATACTCAGGAAGTAAAGAACAGAAAATTTTGATAGTGCCTGGAATGGATCATATTTACAAGGTCCATTTCTCAAGGCTATATCATCAGATAAAGAAATTCAGGCCCCAGCAGATCTGACTAGAAGGGATACTTAGATCTCACTAGCCAACTGCTTGTTGTACAGTGAGCTCTAGGTTCCTAATCCATCACTATGCTGGGGTAGGCTTTCATGAGCACAACTACTTTTGAGTCATCCCTATTCATTTAAATAAACACCCATCCATTCTCCTAGAAGTAGCCCTAATAATTGGCTCAACAAATTGGGTTTTGGTGATATCATTATTTTGGTATGTCACTGGTTCTTTATCTAGGGTAAAAATGCTGTGTCAACCAATAAAAAATATAACACTAAGAATAGAGATTTTTGTAAAAAAACACACGTTTTTGTTTTATTTTTTTAAAAGACGTATTTGTTATGTATACAGTGCTCTGCCTGTATGTATGCCTGCACACCAGAAGAGGAAGTTATATTATATTATAGATAGTTGTGAGCCACCGTGTAGTTGTTGGGGATTAAAGTCAGGAACTCTAGAAGAGCAGGCAGTGCTCTTAACCTCTGAGCCATCTATCCAGCCCCTGTTTATTGTTTGTTTGTTTTTGTTTTTCTAAACGTCATGCATTGTAGAAAGGAAAGGTTTTCCAGAAGTGGTACAGAACAAAATAGATTAAACCTTTAAAATATAACACCCTTCTTCTAATAGTATTAGAAGAAGATGAGCTTTTTTTACGACACCAAAAGATTGAGATTGCTGGAAAAGATTGTAAAATCTCAGGGAACAAAATTAAAAAATGAATAATGTATTACAATATCTTGGGTATGGCACAAGAAACAATGAATAGAGTGAAAAGACAGCAGATGGAATGAAGAAATATTTGAAAACTATCTTTAAAGTGTTTCATACACATGGTATAAGAAAAATCAACACAATAAGTGAATAAATATAAAAAGTGATTCCAAAATGAACAAAAGACATAAACTGATGTTTCCACAAAAAAGATATAAAAATGCCCAAGTGGTATGCAGGAAGGTAATCAACATAACTAAGTATTAGAAAAATACACATCAAAATCACAATGAGACCTCACTTTATGTGTGCATTAAAATGCCTGAACAGGATAGTCATGAGGATGTATAGAAAAAGGAAAAGTGCCTTGGGTGCAGATGTAAATATGTATAACCACTATGAGTCTGGAGGCACCTCAAAGTTAAAAACAGAAATTTTAGATTTTTATTTGTTTTTAAATATATGTGTTATATTTATATCATTTCACCCTTTACTTCCTCCCCCCAACACTTCTCATGTCCCTATGATTTCCTCTCAAATTAATGCCCATTTTCCTTAAATTATTGCTACACACACACACACACACACACACACACACACACACACACACACACACGTATATAAGTAGAACCTTGTGAGCCTATTTAGTGTTAGTTGCATGTATGTTTTCAAGATGACCACTTGCTATTGGATAATCAATTGTTAGGGGGCTCCTTTTGGGGGGTAGATTAATTATCTCTCTTTCAGTAGTCATTAATTACCTTCATCTATAAGAATGGCTCCATGAGCCTTGCCTCTTCCATGTTGGCAGGTCAACTGATAATGTCATTCTCAAGTCTTGTCTATATATTGTTGAGAGTTCATGGGTACAGCTTTCGTGTGTGTGTGTGTGTGTGTGTGTGTGTGTGTGTGTGAGAGAGAGAGAGAGAGAGAGAGAGAGAGAGAGACAGACAGAGAGAGAGAGAGAGAGAGAGAGAGAGACAAAATCTTGAGATGATGAGATGATGTGCTGCTGGTCCTCTGGCTCTTGCAAACAAAGGGGGAACCTGTATGGAGTGTGGAGATAAACCTTTTGGAGACTCAAACAGAAGGGCAACTGAAGTGTCAATGATTCCTAAGACTCCTCAACAGATCCTGATCCATTGTGCACAGTGCTGCCCTACTAGAGACTCCTGGCACACTAGTGAAGTCTCAAGATGAATTCAAGTCTAGGGTGGTGACTGCTTCCCCCTTCTTTATGGAAGTCTCCTGGCATGACCTTGCCCCTCTACATTTCCCTATTGTTACACCAACATGATTGATTGCTTTTGGTACTCAAGGTTAGCATGGGACAAACTGGTTGGCCCTTCAATTGTATAAAGGCTTTTACACTGTGTAATAAAATCAGCTCTGCACCTTGAGTCTGGTCTCCAGAGTCTGCTATCCTGGATTCTGTGTGGGCTCCAGTGGCACTCATCCTCTTCTTCCTCATTTCTGATCCCCACAGTCCAGTCTATCATTCGGGCGTTAGTCACCTTAGCATGGCATATATTTGTAGTCCACAGAATTAGGCAGTTTATGTTTAGGTCATGCCATTCCTGCAGTAAAATGTATTCTCCTTTCAGGAGTGAAATTGGCTCCTTTCTGTTGAGGACTGGATAGCTTCTCTCCAAGCCAGAAAAAGAATAATAGGTGTACCTTTGGAAAAGGACATGGATTTGATTAATCTTTTCTTTTATATAGACTTGATAAATGTTTGAAGAAAATACCATCCCTTTTCAATTATGTACTCAAATGAGGCAGATGCTGCTTTTATCTCTCTCCCACACAAATAAATCAAATGTTTCTTTTGGTGAGAAAACAATTAAAACCTCAGCTAATATAGTATTTAATTTTAAATTACCTGCTTTCTGATAGCATAATGATGTAATAGACCAAGGAAATATATGTTATTGAAATGTTATGACAGCAAACACATTCACCTCAGGCTACTAGAAATACAAGAATAAGAATTATAAACAGATCTCTCTGTAAGAGTGGTATATTCACATTTAGGTAAGTTATTAATTTGTAACTTCAGTAGATGCCATAAATAACATAAAAACAGGAATCCCAAGTGTTCCTGAGAATTGGGAGATGTGAATATTACCTAAATACTGATTCTGTAATGGAACGTATAATTTGTATCAGGTCATTCATTGCTCAGGTATTCCACTCAAAAAAACAATTCAAAATGTGAATATAACAGTTACAAAAGATGCTTCACAGTTTGGACTCTTCTGGCGATGCATTTTTTATTTTGTTTTTGTTTGTTTTGTTTTGTTTTGTTTGAGACAGGGTGTCAGTGTGTAGCCCTAGCTCTCCTGGAAATCATTATGCTAAGACCAGGATGGCCTCTAACTCACAGAGATCTGGCTTGCCTCTGCCCACTGAGTGCTGAGATTAAAGGCATGCACCACCAGGGCCTGGCTACAAGTATTTTTGTATTCCCACAAAGAAGCAATTTATTTGCTCAATATTTCAAGTGGGTAATATCCTCTAATCTCAAAGTATTCTGTTCATTAACAGCAAAAGTTCAGAACAAATACATCTTAATAATAATACATTAATGTGAAATATATACAAAAATAATGTGTAAAGGTATTTTGATACAGTTTTCAGGAAATCATGATCTTTCTGATTTAGCTCTTAAGTAATGGGATAGCAGAGGTGTGTCAAAGTGCATGACTAAGAATACAATGAAATAAAACATCGCCTAAACCAGTTAGTGCCTATTTTTTTTAAATTCTATGTGGGTGACAGTATGACAAAACACGCAAACAATAATATTGAAATCCCATAACTTTGTACAGCTATATACAGTCGTCATAAAGTTATATGCAAAAATCCCAAATTTGGAAAAACACATGAGCAATTAGAATGTTCTATTCACATTGACAAAGTAACAGGATTCATGTTTTTGTTTTTCTTTTTAAAAATATTTCAATGTTAAAAAATATAAAATAAGAATGTTACTAGCATCAAAAGAAGCTTTTAGTTATAGCCTCATTAATATTCATAAATAAAAGTATGAAACACTACAAATAACTTTTAAAATTTTATTTATTTACTTATTCACTTTACATCATGGTTATAGCCCATTTCTCCTCACCTCCCTCTCTCCCTCCCTCTCTCTCTCCCTCCCTCCTTCTCCCCCTCCCTATTCCTCAGATAAGTGGTGTCCCACTTCCAATCCACACCAGCTCATCAAGTCGCATCAGGAATGAGTGTGTTCTCTTCTCCTGTGGACCTGCAAGGCAGTCTCGCCACAAGGAAATGCTCAAAAAAGCTGGCAACAGAGTCTATATCAGAGACACTCCTGTTCCCCTTACTAAAGGACCAGCATGAAGCCTGAGCTGCCAATTGGCTACATCTTTGTAGGGGTCCAAGGTCTAGTCCATGCACGGTCCTTTGGTGATGCTTCAATCGAGGGGCTTGGTTAGTTGACTCTGTTGGTACTCTTGAGGAGCTCCTGTCGCCTTCTTCCTTTTTCCTTCTTCCACATTTTCACATCACTCCCTATGTTTGGCTATGAGTTTCAGCGTCTGTTTTGAAGCACTGCTGGGTGAAGCCCCTCAGGGGATAATTCTGCTAGGCTCCTGTCTGCATGCCCAGCAAATGCTCTACCATGGGGTGGGTCTTGAGTTGGGCCAGACATTGGTTGGACATTCCCTCAATCTCTGTTCTATCTGTTCTATCTTTATCCCTTCACGTCTTTTGGATTGATGTGTTTGTGGGTGAGTTGGTGTTCCCCTCCCTCTATTAGGAGACTTGACTAGTTAAAGGGTGTCCTCTTCAGTCTCTATGGCCCCTGCTACTGTTAGTCTCTGTAGTGTTCCCCTCATATCCTCCTAGAAGCCTAGCATGACTTAAATATCCAGCTTGTCACAGAGATGCCCCACCCAAATTTCTCATAAAGATTACTAACATTTCCAAGAAGAAGAAGAAGTAGAAGAAGAAGAAACCAACTCCTTAAAACAGTGATTTTTAAATTTCAGGTAGTTAAATATTTTTATTTTGTGGAGTCTGTGGCTATATATAATATAAGACTAAAACGAATGCCCTAGACATCAGAAATCATTTACTTTTGAGATATAACAGTCGCATAGAAGCAAGTAGATGGAGGGGATTCACTATGATGCTTTCAATTAAAATGTAAGATCCTTAGTTTCCTTCATTCCAGGCACCAGAATGAGAATTATTTGTGTATTTTAAACTAAAAACAACAGGTGAGATAATTGGTTCACACATTTGTTGTGCTATATGTGCTTTGGGGAATAAGTCTCTTTAGATGCTGTTAAGAAAAAAAAATGTCTTTGTAATTAGGTATAGAAACATAGAAAATTGATATGAAACATATATCATGCCTCTACAAAAATTTCTTTTTGTTTCGCACTCTGATCTCATTTTGGAACCTCCATGAATACTGCATGCTGTTTTCCATGTGGTTCAAGGAAACAAATACATGGCATCCTGAACTGTTCTGTACATGACCTTGTAATGAATTTTCCCATCAGGGTGTGAATAAAAGAGCTGGAGAGAAAGTGATGCCAGGTGCACACCTCAGTCAGTGAAGCCAGAAAACCTCTGGGACTCTGGGAAAGGAAAAGAATACTAAGAAGTTGTGTAAATGCCACTTCATTAATCCTGGCACCACCTAATTTCCTAAGAGTGAATGGAAAAGCTTTGTGCTCTCAAATGCCTTCTTAGTCACAGAACTAGCAAGGATGAAAAGACCCCACTTCATTTTTCATTCAGGCATACTTATGAACTACAAACTCAGGGGGGATAAGTACAGATTTGAATGTCCTGCTGTTCATACTTACTATGAATTCTAATAGATAAAAATCTCAAAAACAAAAACCGTGTACTTATTTTTTATTTTTAGAAAACAGTTCTGAAAGTATTAGCATTTTAACAACTCATTATGAAAATTTCCATATTACCTCCTATTTAATAAAATATTGTATCAAGGTATCAAAATGTTGTATCTTTGTCTTCAAAATTTTATTTTAATGAAATATATGTGCAACCAGTAACCTTTACATTAATTAGAATACTTTATATATTTTTGTCTACAATATATGAAGAAAACTTTTATGTGAAGAGCTCTTCAGAATTCAATGTCATATTAAATTTAGGTAATAGTCACTGAGTATATTCTCATCACATAAAGAAAATATGTTGTTCTCATGCTGAAAATCAGTATCAAGTATAATGTTGCATATGCACATCTTCTCAAAAGATGCCCAACAAATAAAAATTGATTGCCAATATATTTGTAAGAAGGCATTTTCTGCTCCAATTTATGCCTCTCAGAAAACATGTCCTTTGTCTGTTACATTATTATACAAAACAAGTTTTATAAGTAAATACATTATAGAATTTTGAAATTTTTAGCTGTTTAAACGGATTAAGATAAAAGACAGAAATTAAAAGGATAGTTTAGTAAGACACAAAACCAAATCATAGAACCATTTTTAATTATGGGAGATTAAACTTAACATAATGGGAACAAAAGTTTCCTGAATTCCAAGTCTGCTCTATGTTAAAAATGGTTCTGGAAGGAATGCTGGTAGAAGTTGTTGCTCACTAGAAAGCTTTCATTGAAGCAGTGATCATGCTACTCCACTCCAAGCAAGCCATACGTGATGCAAGTAGGATGCTGCCAACTTTGTTTGCTTTAAGGCTGTTAGAAATAACAAAACCTCAAACCACACAATGGCATACAAACCTAACACTCAAACCGTGGGCCAAGTTAGCTGGGAAAACCTTGCTACAGGGGCTAGGACAATCTGAGGCATCTTAAGGTTTTGTGGAAAATACAACTGTCTCCAAGGAACATTGTATAAATTACTTCTAGGAAGCAGTTCTGAGTTTCAATATTGCATTACTTTTGCTACGAGATCTACTTGAAAGGCTGGGTTTTAAGTGATTTGTCTCATGAGAACTCAGGAACCCTGTGAAAGCATATGTGGGATAGGCATGAGGTTTCTATCCAACAGAATTGCAAGATGGGAGGGCTTCTCTGTGAACAATGCATGCTTGGCACTTAAGACTTTGTAGGTGTTAAATTGGCTGGAACTAACTGCTTTTATTTCTTTTTAAATTTGTTTTAGTTTATGGACGTAGTAATGGGTTTCATTATGACATTTCCTAGATGTATATTGCTTTATATTGTTTATATCCTTTCTCTATTTTCCTATGCCCCTCCCCCTTCCTCTCTCCTGACTCATGTTATAAAGGCTCTGTTACTGTTTGTCACAGATTAAGAATGCTATGCATACATTACTGATGTATAACTGAAGGGAGAACATGTTTAAATTTTCATATCAATGTGTTTTCTACAGGAGTGAGGTTACTATGTTATCCTGGGATTTTTTTAAACCTAACTTTCTCAAATGTACATAATAATCAGTGAGGAGAAAATAATTAGAACATTATATCTCTTTCTCTAAAGGTTTTATTTTTAATTAAGTAGAATAAACCCTCAGCATTATTAAATGTTTTATATATAAGATTTTCAAGTTCTATGATGTGCACTATCAGTGATCTCCAAACAGATCAGTCAGCCACAACTTTCAGGCTGTTCAAATACTGGATTAAAACAGTCTGCGGGTTGATTCAATATGCTAAATTGTGGTATACTAATTTAGAGAGACTGTTTTAAAAATTCAGGCAGAGTACACGATAGTGTCCTAGCCATTGCTGCTCCTGTCATAACATACTGTAACAAAAGAAACCTAAGGAGAGAAAATGTTTGCTTGGCTCACAGTTTTAAGTTTATTGGAAGTCTTTAAGGAAAATGTACATAGAAACTGGCAAGAGTTCCTGAGAGAGAGAGAGAGAGAGAGAGAGAGAGAGAGAGAGAGAGAGAGAGAGAGAGAAGAGAAGAGACAGTAAATTTGTACATGCCTTTTTGTTTCTAAGATCCTCTCTATATTTATAAAGTCCAGGAGGCAAACACAGTAATTGATGCCACTTACATTAATCTGGGTCTTTTCACATTAATTAAAATAATCAAAATAATTCATGACAGAAAATGGCCAAACTTCTTTAGAGAAAATCACTTGCTCTCATCTGATGTGAGTCTATATTTTGTCATGGTAACAATTAAATATAAACATAGCAGCTATACAAATAAAGCTACCTGTCGTCTTTTCTAATTATTCTTTGCTTATCATTCTTTCAACTCATCCTAAAGCAGTGTGCAGTGGCACCTTCTAGGAAGCACCAGTGGTATAAGTAGTGACCTGTTGGCTTATTAATATTCTAAAGCTTAGGCCTTAGATGAAGAGTCTCTTAGCTTGATCATCTAACTTAACCCGTCTTCTCTAGCCCAGGACCTAACCCGTGGCTGGCTCTTTACTGTTCTGCTCCTGTTCATGCCTGTTCACCTCAGCGTCCTGCTGATGAGTATCCCATTCTGATTTCTTCTCTCAGAGCCCCTTTCTCTGCACAGAAGCTCCACCTTATGGGCAAGTTCCATCTGCCCAGATATTGGCCATCAGCTCTTTATTAAAGCCAGTCAGATACAATTCTGTATTGTATTAGGCAGGTGAAAAAGGAACAAATATTTACAGAACATGAGACTGATGATGGGGCATAGCTCCCTGTTCATATCGAATTAAGAATTGAATATACAAAGACACACCTTCACACAGCGTACCCCAAACCCCCTTTTTAGTTCACTAAGTGGCTTCTATTATAACATAAAAACTATATACAATAAGAACTATTGTGATAAATATTACATACAAATTATATTTGTAATGCCCAGCCCACTGGGAGAAGGTACTCTAGGATCTGTCCTATTTTGGTGAGTCCAAAGGTCTGTACCTAAATCACTCTCTTATCATCTTTATCAACCTTAAAACATCCTTTTAGACCCTTAAACATTTTCTTAGATCCTTCACAACTTCTTTTATGTCTTTGTAAAATTACATATTTTTTGTGAGTTTTCATTTTGTATCTTAAAACAAGGAAAACTATAAGACAGTAATTATCTAGTCTTCAACCTCATCACAGACCAGAGGATATATTTTACCTGAGTAAACAGGGAGTGCAGAAAAAGCAGTGTTTAAACTGTAGAAATGAGAGAGACTGCTGGGTACCTGGACAGTCACTAAAGGTTCCTCTGTATCAGTGGGGTGTTCAATCTTCATCCAACAGGCCCAAAATATCTGACAGACTTTTCTATGAAGCAGGAATTTTGAACGACTGACCTACTTTGTCTTGGCAAAGTTGGTCAGCTAATTTTCCAGTGTCCTGCTTGTCCACAGTTTGGACAGCATGCTGCCAGCAGTTGAGGTAAGGACAGATTTTTTTTTTTCCTTTTGTCCAGTGGCTATCTTTGCCGCATTTGAAACAAACTCGATGTGGAAGTTCTCCGGGGTCCATTATATTCTTTGAAGTAACTGGAGAGCTGCCAGGAGCTGATGTGTCTCTTTGTATGAAAACCCTTTTGTTATTAAAAGATCTTAAATGCCATAATCTGTAGATCTTTGAAGTGTTTGAGAACCACTTATCTGTCTCCGTATATCTAAATGGGCAAATGTCGCTTGTTTCTAGGTACTTACTTTCTGTTTAACTTTGAAAACATATGCAGGAGGCTAAATGAAGGTTATTTCTGTAATTAACTAAACTAGCACGTAACATGAATACAAATTTGATTATTTATAGGTTGCTAATTCTTAATTACATTAAACATTTATAGTAGTAGTTTTCAAGGACTAAAATTTTATATCAAATTTTAAATAAGTTGCATATGTACAATGCCTTAAAGAAGAGTTCAAACATATACAGTTTGTTTCAGCAAATATAGACTTAAATTTCTATTAATGTACAATACATATTTGAGATTTGTTGCTTTTTTAATCTAAAGGAAGATACAAATAGTCCACATTTCCTTTTTACTTTTCAAGGAGATAAAACAATCTAACCTTTTTCTTCCTATATCTGTATAATCTCCTTTTAGTCTTTTTATCCTCTTTGAACTTTTTCCTCCTGACACTAAATAGTACAGAAAGGAGGAGAGAGGGGAGTAAGAGAAAGAGATCACTGGATCTAACACCATTTTCTTCGTTTCCTTCCTGCCAAAGACCAATAACAACTTGTAACCAACCCCCCCCCCCCAAATGACAACAAGCATCCACAACTCACTGAAGTATAGAAAACCATGTATTCCACCTCTCAGGAACGACGGCTTCACATTACTAAAAACGCTTCCTGTTTTTTGGCGGGTGAGGACATCACTGGGGACCCTAAGAAAACTGGGATATTGGCTAAGTCCTGGGAGTTCTGGCTGTTTCAAATGTTGTCTAGGTTTGTGGAGTAGGAAAGTACAGGGCGTAACTGAAGTCCTTACAGAAGCAATCTGTGAGGCAGGACCAATTGGGCCAACTACTTTGAAATTGTCCTGGATGCAACATTTGAGGAAACAGCAATTGAGGCAGTCTGTAAGGCTGGATCATCTGGGATACTTATTATGTCTGCATTGGTGTCTGGTCCTTTTGCTCTGGAAATACACAACTTTTAAAGGTAGCATACATTTCTGCATTAACACAAGTATGGAATTTGTGGTATGCACAGTTAGCAAATGATGATTTTCTGCTCTATGTCTAGGCAGGTGAAAGGCATACGTCAATTTTTAAAAATCCATTTGAACTGTATAGTATAAATATCCACCCATGTTATATGAAAGCATGTAATAGTAAGTCGTGAAGATCTCTAACCAATGTTCTTCATTGGCTTTGCAAAGACATTCATGTCTCAGAAAGTCTCAGAGCTGTTCCCATGTAAGGGGATCAGTGTTGGAGTCACCTGTTTTTTGCTTTTTTGTTCTGGGTCTCTTCCTGCACATCTGCAGCCAGGTCTTTTTTCAGAGTTCATCCCTGGTCAAGTATAACCATAATTCACTTTGAAGGAACCCACAGCTTTTTGCTTCTTGTAAAAGCAAAGACATATCCTCATTGCCAATTCAACACATTTCCTGACATCCATTCTGAGGTTATCACATCCTTTTAATAACCAGATTGGTTTAATTTAGCAGGCCTTTCTAAAATCCAATGTTTTTCAGCAGCTATGCTACCTGTCTCATTAACATTTGAAAAATTTAAAGCCAATAAATCATTATTTAATTTACCTTTGGGAGATCCCATAATCCCCTTTGTTTTATGAGCATATTCTCTAAATTACGAAAAGATCTTTCCAAAATTGCATGACCCATAGGATTGTAAGACATACCTGTAACATGTTTTACATCATAATATTTAAAGAGTTGTTGCATTTTACTGGATACATGTACTGGAGCATTAGCAGTTCTTATCTGGTAATGTATCCTGAAGATTGCCATCACTTCTAATAAATGTGTAATTACATAACCAGACATTCAGAACTCAAGGCAGAAGCCCATTGAAATCTGGAATAGTTACCAATTTTATGATACACATACTTTAATTTTCCAAACTTTGCTAAATGAAACATATCCTTCTGCCAATTTTAATTTCTTCAGGTATGCTTAGGGTTATTTCTGGCAGGTAATGGAGCTTGATTTAACAAAGAGCAAGTATGATACCTTTGTATAATTTCCTTGGCTTGTCGCTAGGTTTTTCTTTAAACCTCTACTATTTATATGAATCTTTTCTGAAAACTTGAAACCTCTAATACATTTCCTATAAATAATTGCCCTATCTCCTAATTTTCTAATGGCAATGATCCTGACAAACCTGCACGAGATTGAACATGGATTATATACAATGGGTGATCTCTGTTTTGAATTACCTGTAGTAGCTATATAAATAATGAAGTTAAATATTAATCATCTGGAAAAGCTCAGCAACTTTTATAGGCAAGAAAACTCTTTCTGCATATTGAGAGTCAGTAACTATATTAAGAGTTTCTGGAAAATCTAGTAGAACCATAGAATAGCATATAGTTCTGAATTTTGAACTAAAGCCTATGGCCTTTGTATGAGTTTATTTGTCTGTCATTCATGATTTATTGGCATCTATATAAAAGGTAGGAGCTTTAGAAAATGGTGTTCCTCTGACTATACAAAGAAGAATCTAATTAGTTTTTTGTTTTGTTTTGTTTTGTTTTGTTTTATAAACTGAAGTCACTTGCTTTGGGGATATTTTTTGTTAATTTCTCCAAAAAATTACTGCAAACTCTTTGCCAGTGCTCATTGATTAGCCATAATGAGGCAATCTGAACATTATTATAAGGCACTATAATCTCTGCTGTGCTTGTTCTTACTAATTGACAAAATCTCAGTCTCCCTTTCACAATCAAATAAGTAAACACATACACACACACACACACACTCAAAATTATGCATTTATGTACATAATTCTACTTCTATGCTAAAATTATCCATTCTGTGATACTATTTTCTCTCTACAAAAGAATTCCTATGAGAGAATGAGTAGAAGGCAAATAAATAAAATACAATCAAGCTTTGGACCTAAGTGTTCTTCATGTATATCTTGTATTCTTTTATATACCAGAGTCTATTATCTTTCAGGTTCAGCTGATAAATTTCTTGGACTTTGTAAGTCCAAATCAGCTTGTAAAGTTTTAAATAAATTAGGTAGCTCTTGAGAATTTAGTCCAATTGCAGGCCATAGCAAATTTTAATTCCTCCCAGTAAAATTTGAGAATCATTAATAGTTTGTAATTGGACTCTTCTGATATTTACCTTTTGTGGCTGTTATTTTCTGTAAACCCATTTTATATCCTAGATAATTAGTAGAATATCCTCTCAGATTATTTTCAGGAGCAGTTTGTAATCCCCAATAAGGCAAGATTCTATTTGCTTCACCAAACATTTTCTTCTAATGTATTTTCATTTAAATCATTCAGGAAGATATTATCTTGATGATTGTAAGTTATAGATTGAGGTAATTGCTTACAAATTATTTTTAAAAGCTGTTGTACAAAATATTGACATAAGATGGGACTCTAACATTTTTTTGCGGCAAGATCCTCCGTTGACACCTCATATTTGTTTTTTCCTTGTTAAATGTAAGCACAGTGACAGCAAATCTTTCTCTATTTTCCTTCTTAATGTGCATTGAGAAAAAGCAATCTTTTAAATCAATTACTATGATAGGTTATATATTAGGGGTAGCAAAAATTTTAAAGAGATGCCAGGTTGTAAGGAACACACAGGCTCAATGACCTTATTAACTGGTCTCAGATCTGTCAGCATTCTCCATTTTCCAGATTTCTTTTTAATGATAAGTATAGGAGAATTCCAAGAGCTGGTGGACTCTTCTCTATTTTGAGCGTCCAGCTGCCCCTGGAACAGCTGTTCTCGTGCCTGTAACTTTTGCTTGTTAAGGGCAATCGCTCTACCCAAGCAGGTTTATCAGCTGACGATTTTAATGACAGGGCTGTAGGTGGTCTACCAGCAGTGGCCCTCATCATGAATTTGGAGAATCAATCTCTGCTGTGTCCTACTTACGGAAAGCTTAGACAGTCCGTAAATTTCAATACCTTTATAAATTTTGAAAACGCCTGTCTAATCACAACTGAATTGTGAGCATTAGATGCAATATCCACAGTACTTTTAATCCATTAATAAATAGGTCCATATCTGGCCATTAAAGGTCTAATAACCTTTGTACACTCAGCGTTAACATTGTCAGAAGCTAAAGATTCAATTAAAATTTCTCTAGCACCTGGATCTCATATAGTTCCTTTTAGAGGTGAAGTTATTGTTTGTAAAAAGACATCAGGGAAAGATTTATTTGAACCCTGGGTTATCTTTGCAAATGACTCAGATCATTCACTGTGTTGCTCAACCCTGTCCCAAGATTTGAAACCACTATGTGACATTGCTCTTAGGTGTCATCATTAAACATAATCCGTACTCTTAATTCAGCATATTGACCTTCACATAGCAACTGATCCTTGGCAGTATTATTGCCTCTAGTTCTATTTCTTGGTCCATAACTGAAACTTCATCTTTCCACCATGTTAGTCATTGTGGTTGAGGATTAGGTTCTAAGATGACTGACACCAGATCTCTCCAATTTTTTGGAATTATACATTTTTGCATGCCCCAGTTATTATGTATATGCTTCACACAGGGCGAATACATGCCATAAGACATTATTGATTCTTTAAATCTTTTTTAAGTTTAGCATCTCTAATGTCTGCCATCCAAGTTCTTCAAGCCCTTGTGGGTTTCTTTCCTCAGGAGCTATTTGTCTTACTGTAACTGGAAAAAGCATTGTAGGTGTTGTAATGAGTCTGGATGGCTATCCTGCAATTTTATCATAAGGTGATGCTATAGGTTCCACATTGGATTCCTCTGAGGAACAGTGCCCTGATGCTCTCTGCTCAATCCTAGTTCCTGCCACACATTTGGTATGCCAATTACAGTGGGAGTTTCTCAGACCTGCTCATAGTATAAATAAGACACAGAGGCTTATTAATATTTTAAAGCTCAGGCCTTAGTTGCTCAGACTCTCATATAGCTTGTCTAACTTATCCTGGCTTCTCTAGCCTATGACCCACATAATTCTTTACCTCTCTGTTCTTTTTTATGTCTGCTCATCTCAGTATCCAGGCAGGGAAGCTACCTCTCTGCTTTCTTCTCCCAGAATCACTTTCTCTGCTTTGAGGTTCCACCTTCCCCTTTCTGCCAAGCTATTTGCTGTCAGCTCTTTACTACAGCCAATTAGATACAATTCTATATTGCCTTAAGCAGGTGAGAAAGGGGCAAATATTTACAAAGTATGAGACCAATGATGGGCCATAGCTCTCTTCCAGTACAGAATTAACAATTGAATATACAGAGTCATACCTTCACACAGTGTACCTTAACAGCAATGATGAAATGAATTTCTGGTTTAAAAATCTACTGACTAGATATTTATGGCAACAAGTTGAGGGAAAAATGTTTCCTCTAAAAGAAATCCTGAATATGTGGTATTTAATACTTACATGGCCTAGTCATTATGTCTATAGATGTTATTTGGCTTATATGCTATAAAATAAGACATTTAAGTATTTTAATGAGCGTGATGGGTAATATCGGTTGTCAACTGGACTGTGTCTTAAATTAAGAAAAACCCAAGTGGTATACTTGCGATGAAATTTTCCTTAATGATACAATTTGAAGTGGAAAAACACACTTCTAATCTGGACCTTTCAAGGATCTTTAATATCAGATTCTTCGAGGTGGGAAAATCCACCTTCAATCAAGGCCACACCTTCTGGCGATAGACTAATTAAGGACTTGGGAGATGGGGCTGTCACTCTTTAACAGCTTGTTATCACACTCTCTAGTAAGTCCACATCTTAACTGGTATTAGAGACTATTTTTTGAGGATTCTGGCATATACTGAAGATCATCTGAGGCATCCAACCTTGAAAACTGAACAACCACTGGATTCTTGGATGTTCTTTTGGTAGACAACGATTGTTGGACTAGATGGACTACAGCCTGTAAGCCGTTCTAATAAATCCTCATACACACACACACACACACACACACACACACACACACACACACACACACAGAGAGAGAGAGAGAGAGAGAGAGAGAGAGAGAGAGAGAGAGAGAGAGAGAGGTCTGACTAATACACAGAGTATAAGTTTTTAGAAAATAAACACAAAAGTGATAGATGACTCTACCCAAGAGGAGGTTCGACATAAATAGAGGTGTTATTGATATCTGAAAGCTTCTAACACTTCATATGCTTAGGGAAGCAGAAAAAGTTCTACAAGTATGTAGAGGTTAAAAGGGCCATAGTATCAGTAGCACCTCTCAAGGAGAACACAGATATGTTCCCAGAATATTGTCACTAGCTGTCATTATGACAGCAACTTAAAATAAGCCACATTCACCTGCTGCTGCTCCAAAGCGAAACTCAGACGATGTGCTTCAGGGATCTAGAAAACCCCTGTAACAGCTACTGTGAGAACCAAGCCACCTAAAGAGTGGCCTAGAATCCACAGTTGCCTGCCATTTACAGAGCTGTTTTTTCTGGTCCTAAAAGCAAGGGTTGATCCTTTACTTCCTTGTACGTTAACCCCCAGTGGCTCACACTAGAAAATGGGTTTGAAAGCAACTTGAAAATATACACAGATGATACAAATGTGCTGCCATTTCTTTTATAGAACATAGTAGAAAACATAGAAGCATAAATAGACTAAGACCTTGACAATGCAGAACACATGAGATCTAGACATAACAAGAGGTCAGTTTGAGGTGTCAGCACCTGGGGGTGAATACCAGCACTGCTGAGAGACAGCAGGAGTCCCTCTCTGAGACATAATCTCACTAGGTTCCAGTGTGATTGTAATTCTGATATAATTTCATATGGAACAATCTGTATTGATGAATATGTGGACATCTCTTACTAACAATTTACAAATTGAATACTGATTTCTTTTTGTTTTTGGTTTTTTGAGACTGGGTTTCTCTACATGTAGCTTTGGATATCCTAGAACTCACTAGTAGACCAAGCTGGCCTTGAACTCACAGAAATCTGCCGGCCTCTGCCTCCTTAGGACTGAGTTTAAAGGCACGTTCTATCACCATCCAGCTGACTACAACAATTTTAACAGTAGATGCTGATTATATATCCAATGTATTCCCTAGAAAGAATAATTATGGAGAAGTGAAGAATAAGAAAATTGTTTCCAGCCATGTGCTTTATATGGCTAAGTAGGAATGGTTAAGTATACGGTGTTTTATCTCTCTGCGAAAGGGTTTAAGTAATCATCATAGTGTGGTAATTTGTCATCACTACACGGCTTTACCATCCAAGATACATCTTTAAGAGATTTTTATTACAAGCACTTAACTATATAATAAAGCATTATATCTTTGAATGTGGTATAGTCCAAACATACATCATCTATGTATATGCTGAAAAGCCAAATAAAATGTTTTTGTATAATTATTTATGATCTTCTTCAACATTACTATCTTCTAGAGAATCCAAGAATTACTTCCTTAATTTCTCCCATGCTGCAGAGTGACTATGTTTCTCAGTGTGGTGTAGAGTCTTTGTAATATATTATCTGCAGAACTGAAGAACGACTAAATGGAAACCGAATTAAGTGTATAGAGAGGAGATGTTTAAGAGAAATTGAAAGTAGAATCTAGACAGGATTGGCCAGAAATGCCAAGCCTCCCCTAGGTCCAAAAATAATTCCCCATATCTAAGCTAATGAGAGCATGAACTACAGGGAAGGGAATTCAAGGTATGATAAGGGTGTGTCCTTTCAATATGAAAAGTAGAGCTGAGTTGGAGGAGCACTCAGCACAGCTCTGCAGGGGAAAGCCAGATCAATAAAACATCAATATCAGAAAGAAAAAGGAGTAACCACTGGCAACTGTACACTGAAACGAGAAGAAAAATGAAATGTTATCAGACAAAAGCCATTCATGACTTTGAGGGATTTGTCACAGATCAAAACAAAAAAAGGCACACCTATGCAAAATCAACTGAATGAAAATAAAAACAGCATGAAATTTAGACTTTGAAAAGTTTAAAGGAGTCATTAAGTTAGAGATACTGTATTAAACATCCCAACATTATAAAACTGGTAATTATGTGATGTTCACAAAGGCCTTTAGATAGAACACAAAGAAAAATAAAATATAATACATTTCAAACTGAAAAAAAAATGACTTTTGATAAAAAATTCAACAACTGTAAAATGTAAAGATATTGAACTTAGAAAAGAAAGGAAGTAAAATATAACAAGAGAAAAAGACTCAGGAAATTTGGTGAGACATAATATCTCAAGTCAAACCACTAAAAGACCAAAAATGATAAATGTGAAACAAAACAAGGAGTGAAAAGGGTCATAGAAATCCTTATATAAATACCAACCAGGCACAGTGAGAGAATAAGTTCAAACCATGAATAATAAAGACGGTAGATCAAGGGCAATACTTAAACCAAAGCCCAAGAAAGCATTTAGTCATTTGAAAAATGACAGAATCCATACACCGAAGCAGACAACCAGCTATCTAGGCAAGCCAAATTATAGTAATTATCACCAGTTGTATGATACAGTCTATGAAACTGATTTTTTAAAAAATATTTATTTATTATGTATACAATGTTGTGTTCACATGTACACCTGTACACCAGAAGAGGGCACCAGATATCATTAGAGATGGTTGTAAGCCACCATGTGGTTGCTGGCAATTGAACTCAGGACCTCTGGAAGAGCAGTCAGTGCTCCTAACCGCTGAGCCATCTCTCCAGCCCCTATGAAACCAATTGAATGTTATAGTTGAAGGCAAAATTTCATGACCTCCAGGAAGAGAGTCAAGTAAGTTTCAGTCCTCAATGTGTTAGTTTAGCAATAAAATTAACCCAAAAAAACAGGGAAAGGGGAAAGGGGGTAAAGAAGAATTTCAGTGGTCAGGTGTACAAAAAAGATCATTTCAAATAATGTAACATATTTACATAATATTTAGTTTCCATTGCTAAAATATCACATTTCTTTTGTTTTCTTTAATCAAATGTATTTTATATTATAAAGGCTGATTACCTAGACTATGGAAGTTTGGTAAAACATGTTCTGGATTGAAAGTGAATGCATTTGGATCATGTTACTATTTCTTTTAATATCAGTCCAAATGACTTTGCATAGTGAATCCTTTAAAAATCTATTAGAATAGCTATGTCTCTCATTTCTTTTGAATTATGTCAAATATTATTTATATTAGTAATTTAAAAATAATTATCAGGTACTCTTCAACATTCTTTCTTTCTGAGGGAGTAAAGATTTCCCCAATATTCCATTCAAACTGTCAAAATTTAAGTTCTTTTTCTGAAGTCTGCAGTTTCTTTTGGGTAGTGCATAATAATCTAGTGTCAAGCTTCTGCTTCTGGCTAAATTGTTTTTTTCAGCAACATGTATTGAAAACTATTTTTTCATAATTTGTGTTCTCCCTATTTTCACTGAAATAATTTAGATGTGTACAGATTTGTCTCTGAGCTTTCTATTTTGTTCTGCTAATATATATATTCCATTTATATATTTTATACATTTATATATTATATATTTGTATATACATTTATGTATGTTTTTATTCCATTTCCATTCTGATTTTGTTTTTATAGTCCTATATTATATCCTAAGGTGACTAGTGTGGTATTATCAACTTTGGGTTTTTTTTGTTGGTGTTGTTGTTTGTTTAAGATTGTTTTCAAGATTCAGGTTTTGATGGTTCCATAAGAATTTTAGTATTATATTCACTATGTTTATTGGGAAATGTTATTGGTCTTTGGATAGAGATTACACTGAATTTTTAGAAAGCATTAAAAACAAAATATAAACAGAGAAGTATGCCAAATGAAAAAATGGTTTGTCTGTTCCTTTGCCTTCCTCATTCCTGAGAACGAGATCACAGTTAGCCATCTGCTACCTTTCCATTGTTGTGTTCAAAACACCTTGACCAAGGTAGCTTATAAAAAGAAATATTTAATTTGTGCCTCACAGTTCCACAAGGCCAGACTCCATGACCACCATGGTGCGGAGCAAATTGGGCAGCAGAAAGCAGGAATGGTGCTGAAGCATGCTGAGAAAATGTGTCTGATCCACAGTCATGAGGCACAGAAGACAGCTAACTAAGAATCCTATGGTCTTTGAAACCTCATAGCCCACCCTCAGTTTTCCAATAGGGCCACACATTCTTCTCTTTCCCAAACAGTTCTACCAAGTAGGGACCAAGCATTCAAAGATCTGAGCCTATTAGTGCCATCCTCATCTAAACCACCCAAAACCTCTCTGTTTTCCATAAGCAAAACACACTAGTCCAACTTCAAAAGTCCCCAAATTCTTTTGGTTTCAAGACTGACTAAGAGTAAAGTCTAAAGTCTCTTCTAAGAATCAAGACATTTTTGTAATTGTAATCCCAGTAAAAAATCAAACAAAAAAATCACATACTTTCAACATACAGTGGCACAAAATATAGATTACTGTTCCAATGGGAAGGAACACTGGTCTTTAACAAGACCAAAACAAACAAAGGACAGACTTATATAGCCATTTGTCCCTAGTCAGTGAGCGTAAATGGTTCTCTTTATTTCCAATTCCTTCCAGCTTCATTTACTGGAACCCACTTCGGTCTCTTGGCTGGTGCCATTCTGTTAGCTTCTCTACCCAGCAGACAGTCTATGGTTCTCACACCTCCAATATTCATGGGGCTTCATTTTCACAGCTTCACAAAGTGGTCTGTCTGGGCCTCCATGCAGGGACACACCTGACACAGGACTGGCCTAATGAACTCTTCTAAACTTTGGAGGACGTATAGAGGTACTTTGGAGGAAAACCCTTTACACCTGACTTCATGACTCTAACGCTGAACCATATGACTGATGATGCATGTTCTGCTGGCTGTTTTGGGTGAAGCCTATCTCCTCCTTGAATTACATTTACATAGGATTTGATTTGTTGTTCTTCTTTAGAAACAACCCCTTAGGCCTTTTTCTTTCAAGAATTGCAGAGTTAGTCCAGTGGGGATCTAGTCCTGAGCACACCATGCCCTTTATTCCACTTTTCCTTGTCTCTTCCAACACAAACCATAGCTCCATAATTAAATTTCTCAGTACTCTTTTGTCCTCAAACTCTACATTTTGTATTTTTGTGTGTGCACATTGGTTGCTCTTTTTCACTGTTAGTCTGAAAAAGAGTGATCTCTCATAATTACACAGCAGAGTGAATATTAGACACTCTTGAAATTTCCTCTGCCAATAGAATTAGATTGAAACTTTTCAATTCAGCCTCAGGGAAAGTCTTAGCACAAAGGCAAAAAGAAGCCACACTGCCAAAATTTCACAAAAGTTGTCGCTAACCAAGTTGCAAATATTATTTCCCTCTGAAGCCTTTTGAGCTGGACTTTCCTAAGGCACATCGAAGGGCTTCTCTTTGGGTTAAAGGGAATTAAAAAGAAAATGTAAGTTCACTCAGGGACAGGTTTCTCTTGGGAGAGTTCATGGTCTCACAGGGGGATGTCTGTAAAGTCACAGGACTGAGCTAGCATGGGGGCTTCTGAAAGGGGAGTGGGGCTAAGTTGTGATGTGATGGTGAAGGCATTGGAGTATTGCTTGGGTTTGTGGTTTGGTAGGTGTGTCCAGAGCCCAGTGGTCACTTTGGAATCCATAACTAATTGTCTGCTTTGCCTAGAGATTTGCTAGGGCTTTTATAAGCCAGGGCTTCTGGAGGGAATCTCTTGGTCTTGTGCCAGGGCTCTGGAATGATGGGTGGGGATCTCTTTTGTTCTCAAGCCTCCAGCCTGACACATGTTGCTCTCATCACTACTCCCTTCCAGTCTCCTACTAGGAAAGCCCATTAAGTCCCTCTTGTAGTGTTTCAACATCTGGAGAAATTTAGTTCTGTACTTTCTGCAACAGTTATCTCTGGCACAAACGTGCTGTGGCCAAATACCACTAGGTATATATTCTTCCCCAGTTCCTAATTCTCCAGTGCTCTTGTCATATAGATTGTGTTTTATTCCCTAAAACTCCAATTTATAAAAGTCTGATATTATCCATTAGGCTGTTGATTTTTCTAAAGACTCTTTCTCTCCTATGTTTCCATTCATTGTCCATCATCACAACTATGTCTTTTGCCCTTCAAGCTACCTACCTCTCTTAGTGAATGATCTCTTCCTCTTTAAGGCTCAGTAATGTCTCTGAAATGATGATGTAATGTCTCTGACCTCTCAGAACTCAAGGCTCAACCATGGCTCCTGCCATGGTCACCAGGTTCTCCCTCCTAAGAAGGCTCAGTTTTGAAGGATATATATATCAACTTTCTTGAAAGGACCCTGTCGCTCTCCATTTTCCAACAGTAGTTTATTGCCAGTGGCCCAAAACTGCCTACCTGAAATGCAGCAATTACTGCCTTTCTGGATGCCATTCATCATTTAAATAGTGTGATTTCAAATAGGTTTAGATAGCTAGAGTGCCTTTTTCTTTTACCTTAGAAGAAATAATTTCATGCATTTTATCAGCTCTATTTAATTGTTCTATCATTTATTCATCTATATCTTCAGGAAACAATGACTTCTACTTGAAGTATTTGTCAGAGCTGGACTTTAATGCCTGTGTCTCTTCTGCTTTGAACTCTTTCACTTCTAGGGAATGAAAATGTTCTGCTTTTGACGACTGTGGCTTTTGTCTTGACATTATATAAAAGATGAGAAAATCCTGAAAATTTAACTTAATAATTGTGTGTGTGTGGGGTATGTACACATTTGTGTGTGTGCACATGTATGTACAGGAGCAGGTGCCTTTGCTTACACCTGCTGTTGCCAGAGGTCAATGTTGGAATGTTTTCCTAAATGTACTATTTTTTTTCTATGCCAGTGAGCTCCAGGGGTCCTATGTTCATTTCCTTGGTTGAGGTTACAAATGCTCATGGCTGCAGCTGGTGTTTCCGTAGGTTTGGAGGACCTGGACCTGGGTCTTCATGCTGACTTAACAAGCACTTTACCCACTTAGTGACCTTGGCAATCTCCTGATGTTTTCTAACATGGACATGGAAATATGCAAAAGGAAAGTCAAACAGATAATGAAGCAGCTTTGCATAAATGTTTTTATAGAAGAAAGATATGGAAATGGAAGTTATGGAAAAGTAGATAAAGGAGAAGAATGCAAAAGGATAACATACATTATGTGTCTGCATAAATTTCTCCGGGTCTAGATTTCTCATCTCTGGGCTATGCTCCTTCCTCCTCCTTGTAAAGGAACGGGAACCTATAAGTAGACAGCAGAATTTAAAATGCCCATTTCCTGAGCCCACTGAGATCTCTGTGTGCATTTTACTGAAAAGATAACAATCATATAGGTAATGTTTATTTTCCAGTTTCATTTGATCACAATTGTTTCTCTCTGTAAAATCAGATGGCTTAAAACACAGCTTCCTGTTTACATAAGTAATTTTAACCTCCTCACCATTCTTGATGCCCTTCCTCCGAAACAGAGATGTTTAAACAACACCATATCGGCCTCCAGGCATTTTGGATAAATATGTCATTCTAACTGTGTTTGCTTTGAAACTTATATTTTTGTCCTATGAGTCTGAACACATTGACAAGAAACAGTTGGATTATGACACTGGTATAAATACAAAGGGTACTTTTGGCTATGTTTATGCACATGGATCATAAAGTATGTACTAGTTTACTCAGTAAATCTCTATTAACAGAGGTCTTTAAAAACACTGATAGTGGCGTTCAGTGGCTCTCTATTATTACAATATGCTTCAGGAGATAATATAAAATAGGCTAAAGGTCAAATCATTCAGCAGCAAATGAACCCAAGATCTATATTTGCAATGGTTGCAGTATTGTTATTTCCTGTAAATGAACATTTCTAAATGGACTGGAGAGTAAATGCATTTCTTTCCATACCACTAGCTGGTTAGCTATGAAGGAAGTCCTTTGCTTTCATTACTTTTCTACTCCATAAATAAATGATTACAATTAAGATAAAGGAGTGTTACTAATTTCTGGCTTTTCAGAATGCCTCTGAGAGCATGGGTATTTGCAACACTGCTTTATGTTATTCCCAACTTACTTTTTCTTCCTAGTTGGGCTTCAAAAAAGCAGGTTTAGAGTAGTACTAAACTCTAATGATTACTGAAGCAATCATTTGGTTAATTGGAATCTACTTGGAACAGTGTAACATTGGTTGGGGTACTGTTTTTAAATTTTAAAAATGTATCTAGCTTAATATATTTAATTCCCAGGCCCCACAAGATATTCCCTTTGCTTTTTTGTGGCTCATATAAGGGTGGCTCCAATTCCATGTATTTCAGAATTTTTTTTCAATTGATTATTTTTTCACTTTTTAAGACTTGATACCCTATGAGCATATACAGGGCGAGGTAATCCCCCTCAGGAACAGTCATAGGGGAGGGGAATAAGGGGAAAAGGGGAGGGAGGGAGGAATGGGAGTATACAAGGGATAGGATAACCATTGAGATGTAACAAAAATAATTTAATAATAAAAAATAAAAAAAATAAATGTAAGATATTAATTTAATGTCAACATTTCTCCCTTCAATTTCTTTCCTCCAAATCCTCTCATATGCTTCTCCCAATTTCCCTTCAAATTCATGATCTCTTTTTTCTTCAATTGTTATTGCATGCATATATGTTTTTATTACTTTATTCTTGTTACATCTCAATGGTTATCCCATCTCTGGCATCCTCCCATTCTTCCCTGCCTCCTATTTTCCTCTTATTCCCCTCCCCCCCTTCTGAGAAGGATTTCCTCCCCCTGTATATGCTCATAGGGTATCAAGTCTCTTCTTGGTAACCTGCTATCCTTCCTCTGAGTGCCACCAGGTCTCCCCATCCAGGTGTTGTGGTCAAATATGAGGCACAAGAGTTCGTGTGAAAGTCATACCCCACTCTCCATTCAACTGTGGAGAATGTTCTGACCATTGGCTAGATCTGGGTAGGGGTTTAAAGTTTACCACCTGTATTGTCCTTGGCTGGTGCCTTAGTTTGAGCGGGACCCCTGGGCCCAAATCTGCCTATCATAATGTTCTACTTGTAGGTTTGTAGGTTTCTAGGACCCTCTGGATCCTTCTACTTTGCTATTCTCCCATGCTTCTCTCATCTAGAGTCCCAATAGGATGTCCTCCCCTCTGTCCCAGTTTCCTGGTAAGTGAAGGCTTTCGTGGGACATGCCCCTTGGGCTAGTACGCAGATATAAGTGAGTATATACCATTTGATTCTTTCTGCTTCTGGGTTAACTCACTCATTATGATCATTTCTAGCTCAATCCATTTGTCCACAAATTTTAGTAATTCCTTGTTTTTAATAGCTGAGTAGTATTCCATAGTGTATATGTACCACAGTTTCTTTATCCATTCTTCTACTGAGGGACACTTAGGCTGTTTCCATGTTCTGGCTATTATGAATAAGGCTGCTATGAACATGGTTGAGCAAATTTTCTTGTTGTGTGCTGGAGCATCTTCTGGGTATATTCCAAGGAGTGGAATAGCTGAGTCTTGAGGAAGCCCTATTCCCAGTTTTCTGAGATAGCACCAGATAGATTTCCAAAGTGGCTGTACTAGTTTGCGTTCCCACCAGCAGTGAAGGAGGGAAGTGCGTTCCCTCGCCAGCATGTGGTGTCGCTTGAATTTTTTATCTTAGCCATTCTGATGGGTGTAAGATGGAATCTCAGAAAGTATACCTATACTTATTGCTAAATATAGCCTATTGACTCCATATAATGTTACCTGTATGTATGTTTTAAAGTTTGATCATTTTGGCACTGTACAATCAAAGGGCGTGCTCTTTCTTGGAGAGGACCACCTGTCATGATCCCGGCTTTATTTAGGTGCCTGTAGTTATTTCTGTATTGCTGAGGTCTTGTGAGGCCTTGCTTTGTCATAGTCATTGGTGTCCTCCTTGCTGAGATCACATTTGGGAAGTCATGATGTGGAGAATTTGTAGGTGTAGGTTCTGATGTCACTAGGAGACACAATATCACAGCACTGCCTCTACTCCTCCGGCTTTTACATTACTACCACTTTTCAGCAACGTTCCTGAGCCTTAGGTGCAGGAGTGGTTTGTAAACGTATTCATTGGTTCCCGTCTCTAAAACTCTGCATTTTGATTGACTCTGATTTTCTGTAGTGGTTTTCATCTGCTACGTAAAGAAGTTTGTCTACCCACTTATTTGTAGTTATAAGGAGAAATATGTACAGCTTGTTGTCAGGGGTTATGGTACTTTAGCAAACTATTGATTGTAAATTCTCCCCAGCAATTATGATTTCACTAATAGGTATTAGTTAGTGAGGTTTCAAAGCAGGGTTCCTTAGGGAGGAGGAGATAGTAAGTACAGAGCCTAGTGGTAGGAGGGTTAGGGGAAATAGAAGGATAAGGTTTTAATCCAATAGGGGAAAATGAAAAGGGGCAGCTCCTAGGCAAGGGAAAATGAGCTAAAAAATGCCAGAAGATGGAAAGTAGGTAAAGTAACAATATGGATGGCTGAAAAGCCACAAGGAACCTAGGAGGACTATAATGTACACAATTTAGTGTGTTACAATGCATTTGTTGGTTTTAATGAGACTTTCTCATCTGTGCTGATAATGCTCCCTGCAAGAGCCAAAGATTACCTACCTAATAAGAACACCAATGCCAAATATAGCAATGCTTGCCTTGAGTTGTTGACCAGGGTTTTCTAAATGACCATCAGAAATGTACAGCCTTTGGTTAATTCCCACAGTTGGAAGAGATTGCTGAAGACACCATACATTTCAGAAAGAGGGTTCAGAGATCCCTATCTGAAAATGACCTGAAGACCTCATAGAAACTTCATCAGAAAGGAGGCAGCCAACAGTCCTGCTTTAGTGGATAGAATAGCATCCTATTGGGACTCTAGGTGAGAGAAGTATGGGAGAATGGGAAAATAGAAGGATCCAGAGGGTCCTAGAAACCTACAAGAAGAACATTATGACTGGCAGATCTGGGCCCAGGGGTTCTGCTCCAACTATGGCACCAGCCAAGGACAATATGTGAAGTAAACTTCAAACCCCTACCCAGGTCTAGACAGTGTATAGGACATTCTCCACAGTTGAGTAGAAAGTGAGGACTGACTCTCACACAAATTCTGGTGCCCCATATTTGACCATGCCCCCTTGATGGGGAGGCCTGGTGGCACTCAAAGGAAGCCTAGCAGGCTACCAAGAAGAGACTTGTTACCCTATGAGCACATACAGGGGGAGGAGGTCCCCCTCAGTCACAGTCATAGAGGAGGGGAGTAAGGGGAAAACGGGAGGGAGGAATGGGAGGATACAAGGGAGGGGATAACCATTGAGATGTAATATGAATGAATTAATAAAAAATAAAACTAAAAAAATAAATCTTCAAGAAAGAAAAAAAAAAAAAAAAAGAAGAATAAGAATGACTCCCGTGGGCTGATATATTTGCTATCACTAAGGGTGGAACTGTCTGAAAGGACTAGAAAGATTGGGATGTGTAACCTTGGGGGAGGAAGTGTATTGTTATAGAAGGGGTTTGAGGTTTCCAAACCCCACACCAGGCTCAGTCTCTCTCTCTTTCTCTTCCTACTACCTGTGGTTCAGAATGGTGAAACTGAGCTCCTTCTCATGCCACCATGCTCCCTGCTCTGATGATAATGGACTAAGCTTTGAAACTGTAAGCAAGCCCTCAATTAAATGGTTTCTTTTATAAGAATTGCCTTGGTTTCTGAAGCCAGCCTGATCTACAATGTGAGTCCAGGACAGCCAAGGCTACACAGAGAAACCCTGTCTCGAAAAAACAACAACAAAATAACAATAACAGCAACAGCAACAAAACAAAAACAAGAGTTGCCTTGGTCAGGGTGCCTCTTCACAGCAATAGAACAGTAACTAAGACATTTACCAATATGCAATGCCTAAGAACCACACCAATGACCAGAATGCCACAATAACTGGACAGGTATTTCAGTGGCACACATGTCTTGGTGATAATCGACAGCATTCTAATCGTAGTGAAGACCCACCCAGCAAGAGGGATAACATGCCAGATTGATTCACAAAATGCAAGTTAAATTATTTTTGATGGAGGAATACATTCATTGTCTTCATTTCATTAACGTGTACTTTCTGACCCAGAACAGTCTATAACAGTGTCTTAGCACATTTAAAGAAATAGAGTATTTTGCATTTGGTTTTATAACAGTCTAAGTTAAGTGTATCTGGATATTAGTTCATAAAAGAACATATTAGTCTCAGCTCCAGAAAGAACTTGGAAACATATCTGTACAGGAAAATGAAACTGAAGCAAGCTGAAAGTTAATTAGTTTTCTTAAGCCTTTCAAAGCAAAAGTTACATGGAACAGATTTAAACGGAAGGACTCTTTAGGACTGTGAGACTAAGAAGGGAGAAGAAGACAGCAATGAGGAGCATCATAAGGCATGCTTTGTTACTTGGCTGTATCTGAAGGACAGATGCATCTTCTGCTATTCCCACAAGCAAACTTTTACCACTTAGAACGGGTACTGAAGTTGGATTCCTATACTCATAAAGCAACAGGCTTCCCCCCCTTTTGGCTGTGAGAATGCTGCTGCTTTTATGTTTTTCCTTCCACCCAGAACACAAGTTTATATTAAAATTTCTACCTGTACACTGGTTGCTTGCCTTTCTGACTTTTTGTGTTACTGTTTTACTCAGACAGCCTCAAAATCATCCGTTGAAATGATGTGGGAATTTGACCTGGACTTTTGGCTCCTAATTCAACTTAAATTATGTTTTTGTCCTGTGATTAGTGAACTGTCTGCGCTATCCCTGTTCTTGATAAATGCCCATAGCACACTCTTTTTGAAATTACACATTACACTTCTCCAACACAATATTCTCACAGAGAACTTGAAACACAAAATCTTACACCAATGACTTACCAATCCTTTCTATAGAATTTTATGAAAATGTGTCCTTTGCGATTACTTCCCTACCGGAATAAAAAGTTATATCTGACCATTTCTCTTGATACTCATTTTTCAATGACTGTAAAGAGAAAAAGGGAGTTTCAGACCTATTTATCATAAAGAAGAGACAGACTTTTTTGCTTCTAGGATTTCGAGATCTTACTCATTGGTGTACTATTCATTACTTGAACAAATGAACCTAAGACCACCAATAAATGGCACTGACTCTCAAGGTCATTGTATTCAGTAGTGTTGTACATTACACTGACCTATTATGTGTCAAAATGATTAATGAGTCCCCAAATCTGTCTCCTTTGAGTAGTTTTCATCACCAAAACAAAATAAAGTCATGGAGCTAGTCCCTGACCTGTGACATGGGCCATTCTGGCCCTCTGGGGTCCTAGCTCAGTTGTCTCCAAAGTCATTTATCTCATTCCTATCTCCACGGAGTGAGTCTTATTCTAAATAATATCCTTTCCTTTCCACTCCTGTGAGCCAAGACAACCTTAACTTTACTCAACCAACATAATACCTCCAGAGTCAAAACATTTTGTAAGCCTTTTCTAATGAATCTTTTTCTGAATTTATTCCATACTTATTGTCTAAAACATATATAATTAACAAATATCATGTTTATATGAATACAGTAAGCAAAGCTCTGTGCCTTATTAAGCACAGAACTGACCATACATATGAAGTACACAATCAAAACAGAGATTTTTTAACTTGAGAAATATAACTTTGATGAAATTTAATTAGTATAAAAATAGTCATTGTATTAATATAGTAAGAGAATAAAGTGATAAGCAATCTTCTTTAACTTTTCTTTAATGTTTAAAGATAACCTATTATACCTTGCTCTGTCTGGTAGAACCCTACCATGATCACATGCATCCCAGCTTGTGAGTGATGGCAGACACAGTCATAGACAAATATGGTTGTGCTTGGTTATTTTGGAAAATAATGTTACAGGTAGCTGTTTGTAAGTGAATAACAGGATTTTATATTTTTTCAAAGAAATTTTCCTGTAAAATCACTGTTCACCATAAGAATCCTTTCGTTGATAAAGCACACTCTGGACCCTAGTTGGTCTCTAGTGGACTGCTTCTTTCAAAGCTCACAGAACATTAATTTCATGTTATGTTTTGTAACAAATCAAGCGGATTACTTTTTAAAAATATTCATGTGTGTATGTTTGTATGTTTGTGGTGCACATACAGGTGTTCATGAATGTGGCAGACAACCACAGGATATATTTTTCCACTGTTCCTCATCTTGATTTTTAAGAAAGGGTATTTGAATGAACAGTGTTAGCAAAACCGGCCATGAAATTTGTGGATCAACTATTCACCAACTCAGTAGTGTCACTACATATAGCTTCTGAGTGGGTGCTGTTGATAAGTATTTTATTTGCTGAGCCACTTGCATTACTCTCTTTTTTCAAATACATTGTCATTTAATAATCTAAGAATTACAAATATCACTCAGAAACACAACAAAAACAATCTAGAACAAATTTGTAATCTTAACCAAAAACTATAACTTTCTTCTTCACACCCATAACCTTTATGTGACCGGAAGAAGACAGATCATAAAAGCCCTTTAATGGACAATCTCTAACACATAACACAGTACACCTTGAAACTGTCAAGACAATCAAACACTGGGAAATAATCTGGTGGTTTGTGAGAAACAGAAGGAGCCTGGAGAGACACCTCTACTGAATGCACTGACACCAAGTGTTTGGTGCTCTGCAGTGGAAATCGAAGGCACTGCAAATGAGGGCGCCAAATGAGGTGACATCTTCACTTGTTAACAACACTTGAATACCGACATTTCATCCACGGGGAGTATGGTACCAGTACACTGGCTACAGTATCAGTGAGCTAAAAGAATATTCTATAGATTTCTACCTAGGACCCCTCTACTAGTTTCACTGCTCTTAAGACACCACTTTAAAGTGTGGTTTAATTTCTTTAAATATGCACTTCTTTGGCACATGAATGTACGAGTGAAGTGTGAGACAGATGATATTGACTTTCTAATAGTAGAAATGTCTTTGAAATTTGCAGTGGCCAAACTAAAGAGTCAGAATGTCCCAGATATCTCAAACACATACCAATTGCATTGATTATATGCATATTGATCTATATAACAATATTTTACATTGGAAATGTTACTTTACCTTTTTTTTACATGTGATTTCTTTTTTTTTTAATTTTTTTATTAATTTATTCTTGTTACATCTCAATGCTTATCCCATCCTCTGTATCCTCCCATTCTTCCCTCCCCCCCATTTTCCCCCTACTCCCCTCCCCTATGACTGTTCCTGAGGGGGATTACCTCCCCCTGTATATGCTCATAGGGTATCAAGTCTCTTCTTGGCAACCTGCTGTCCTTCCTCTGAGTGCCACCAGGTCTCCCCATCCAGGGGACATGGTCAAATGTGAGGCACCAGAGTACATGAGAAAGTCATACCCCACTCGCCACTCAACTGTGGAGAATGTTCTGACCATTGGCTAGATCTGGGTAGGGGTTTAAAGTTTACGGCCTGTATTGTCCTTGGCTGGTGCCTTAGTTTGAGCGGGACCCCTGGGCCCAAATCTGCCTATCATAATGTTCTACTTGTAGGTTTCTAGGACCCTCTGGATCCTTCTACTTTGCTATTCTCCCATGCTTCTCTCATCTAGAGTCCCAATAGGATGTCCTCCCCTCTGTCCCAGTTTCTTTTTTTTTTTTTTTTCCTTTTTTTTTTTTATTAATTTATTCTTGTTACATCTCAATGTTTATCTCATCCCTTGTATCCTCCCATTCCTCCCCCCCCCCATTTTCCCATTATTCCCCTCCCCTATGACTGTTCCTGAGGGGGATTACGTCCCCCTATATATTCTCATAGGGTATCAAGTCTCTTCTTGGCTACTTGCTGTCCTTCCTCTGAGTGCCACCAGGTCTCCTCCTCCAGGGGACATGGTCAAATGTGAGGCACCAGAGTACGTGAGAAAGTCGTATCACACTCTCCACTCAACTGTGGAGAATATTCTGACCATTGGCTAGATCTGGGAAGAGGTTTAAAGTTTACCTCCTGTATTGTCCTTGGCTGGTGCCTTATACTCACTTATATCTGCATACTAGCCCAAGGGGCATGTCCCACAAAAGCCTTCACTTACCAGGAAACTGGGACAGAGGGGAAGGCATCCTATTGGGACTCTAAATGAGAGACGCA
Source organism: Acomys russatus (assembly GCF_903995435.1). Classification (NCBI taxonomy): domain Eukaryota; kingdom Metazoa; phylum Chordata; class Mammalia; order Rodentia; family Muridae; genus Acomys; species Acomys russatus. The sequence goes on along the minus strand of NC_067148.1, from coordinate 46,592,702 downwards.
TGGGAGAACAGCAAAATAAAAGGATCCAGAGGGTCCTAGAAATCTACATGTCTCACTTTCTTAAAAGTCAAGCATTAGTGTCTTGTCTGTGATCTTATTTTGCATCCTTATTTTATTTTTTTTACTGTTTTGTTTTATTTTGCAACAGTTGCACAATAGAGCCATTGAGTCAGTCCTCAACTTCAAGATCCTGAGGAACCTTCCACCCTGTGGTTACGTTACCTTTGTGTCACCACACAGGATTATTGGAGTTTATTTTGTATTAATGAAATATTATAATAGATTACTAGAAAACTCTGTTTCATTTTTCTTCAAAAAATTGCTTTGTATTGTCTTATTTAAAGAGTTCCATTGATTAGTTATATTACTTTTTTTGGGCTGTGATAAAAGCACACACTAACCAGCTATATGACTTCAACAGCAGAAAAACCGTGTCATGGTAGTTATGACATAGGGGCTGGGAAATCTGAGATGAAAGTGCCAACAAGTAAGGTGAATTTCAACATGTCTGTGGTTGGCCACTATCTTTCTGTGTGCTCATTGACCTCTATTTCATGCATGCTCTGATAAGTCCAAAGTGAGAACCAGCACTCTAATGTATCTTTTATTGTAGTGATGCAATTTTCATCAGGGACCCACTTGTACAATCTGATCAATTGTAAGCTACCTTCTTATAGGTTTTACCACTGGGGGCAGAGGGCATTCACAAATGTTACTAAGGCTTCAACATGTGAATTGAGAGAATTACATTAATTCATATAATTATTTTATAGATATAAAAGTTTAAGTTAAAAACAATTCCTGGTTGTAGGGTTTTCTATTTCTTTTGAACCCACGACACTATAGCAACTTTATATTTTTTGAATTTTTGAAATTTTTATTTTTGATCACATGGATAACTTTATTAGATTTTAAGAGAAAACAACAGGCTAGACAAACTGTAAATCTTCACAGTTGCCAGCAGAAGAGAGATGGTGAACACAGAGAGAGGAAGCCACGCTGCTGCAATGGAAGCCAACAACTAGCCACGTGACAAGATGAGGGGACAGTGATTCAAAGGAGTGAAAAAGCCCAGCATATCAGGGACACCATGCTTAGCCTTTAAAATATTGTTTTCCAGGTCGGAAGCACTATAAAGTTGTGTATTGTCATAGTTATGTTCTGTGTCTGCATCTTTCTTTGTTGTCCTTCCAGTGAGCCAGTAGGTAATGAGTCTGCAGATTAACTGTCCCTCCAAGGTCATGCATTTGGTCTAAAACACAGTAAGCAGAGTAAGACGTAGACATCTCGTTCTCAACATGATGGAAGGTTTCAGCGGACAAAACCTTTCAACAGTATAAATAGCATGCCAGCACCTACAATTCTTTCTGATGAATAAACTAGCATTTTGGCTTGAGTCACCTTGAATTCTACTGATTTCCTGATTCTGCTTTCCAGAACTAGTGTGTGTTGGACTGCAGGTCTCTCGTTATTTGCCAGTGGGCTCTTCCCTTTCTATCTTTATGATATCAGAATTCAAGTGTGAAGCTTGCCTGCTAATAAATTTCAGTTGACATCTTTTCTTTTTTGTTGTTATAACAGAATGCTAGAGATTATTATAAAGAACAAAGATTTATATTTTAAAATCTGGCATCTATATCTGTGAAGGGTATTTATATTGTATCATCTGGTTGCAGTAATGAAAGAGAAAGCGAGAGACTATGAAAGCAGGAAGTCAGATTGGGAGCCAATTATGAATTGTCATTAATTGATGAGTAAATGGGGTTTGCTGTTTTAGGGATTAAGGTCACTTCAGCTCCCTCTCCCTTGAAGTGTGTGTGTGTGTGTGTGTGTGTGTGTGTGTGTGTGTGTGTGTAGAGGTGGGAAATAGAGGCAGGGAGAGAGAGAGAAAGTGAAAGAGAGATGAGATCTAGAAACATGAAATTCTATCTAGTCCATTTTGTTTGCACTTAGTATTAATTGATTTTAGTTTTGTATCCATTTAGTTTGAATTTGTAGATTTTTGCTTGAATATTGGAACAAATATATTTTTATAAATAATATAATTACAGTGATACTCATTGAGTTGTATAATTACTATAATTGCATAAATATATTAAAAACTGTACATTTATATTGTCCTAAGTAACATCTTATACGTGGTACTGATTTACAGAATTATGTTTAGGTCTTCAAAAATAAGCACAGAAATTATAGGTTAGTATGCTTAAATATGATATTCACTTTAATGGTCATTAGCTTCATTTTTAAGTAAATAAAACTATTGCTGAAACTAGGTACATTATGCCTGGTGAGTAGTTACAAACCAGCTCACCCAAGCAAAATTAAGATTGGAGCAATTCATTTTACATATGTAATATGTACACATATTCTCCACAGGGAACTTTCCTTGAATATAGCTCAGGACAGAACTTTAATAAATAATGACTTTGTTAATACACTGTTTTGATCTTTATTTTTTATAAAACTAAAATAAAACAAAATAGCTTTCATTTTAATGCATATTCATTTCTAAGAATATTTAACTTTTTAGCAATTTATTACTCAACTAGCTATAAACCTCATCAAAATAACTACGAGATTTAAATCCAGTGAAAGTCTGGGACTATAGCTCAGTGATAGGCCACTTGCCTGGCATACAAGAGGCTTTAAATTGCCAAGTTATGGGGATAACAAAGAGCAATGGCAACAGCCTATAATGTTTGCAGTCTATAGGACCTCACTGGCCAACACTTCAAAAGCTTCCGTTTAACATTTGAAAAGTTTTTAGTGTCAGTTATTTTTTTCCACAATTTACCTTTTTTTTTTAACTCATCCTCTATTTTTTCTTTTTTTCTTTTAATTTTTTATTTTTTTATTAATTTATTCTTGTTACATCTCAATGTTTATCCCATCCCTTGTATCCTCCCATTCTTCCATCCCTCCCATTTTCCCATTATTCCCCTCCCCTATGACTGTTCCTGAGGGGGATTACCTCCCCCTGTATATGCTCATACCGTCCTCTATTTTTGTTCCCTTATTTCCCTTTACTGTTCGTACCACTGTGTACTATCTGATCTGTTTCGAAATCTTACTCTTTGCCAAGGTGCCTTCCCTTCATCTACGGTCATTCAAAATTAAACATATGTATCTAAAGACTATAAGTTGATATACACAAATAACAGAAAACATGCTGCATTTGTTTTTTGAGATCTGGGTTACATTACTTAGAATTGTTGTCTGCAGTTCCATTCATTTACCTGTTTTTTATACAGAAAATGCCGTTAGCAAAATCTGTAATAAAAATGTCAAAGAATCAAGGGTTAAGGACATATCTCATCTCAATATAATAAGAGTGATATGTAGCACGTCTAAAGCCAGCATCATGCTGAACAAAGAAAAACCCAAAGCATTCCTAAGATCATAAAAAGACAAGAAGGACTGACTCCCTTTTCTGCTTATGTATAATATAGTGCGCAAAGCCTTAGTGGAGCAGTAAGGTAAGTGAAGGATATAAAGATATACAAATAGGAAGTCAAAATATCTTAATTTACATTTATGATTCTATACCTAAGATACTAGACTTCACCAGAAAATATCTCCAGTTGATAAACACATTCAACAAAGGAGCTTTATACAAAAGTAAGAAATAAAAATCAAGAGCTTTGCTATATACATAAGACAACCACTCTGAGAAATAAAATCAGGAAAATGATACCATTCATAATATCATAAAAAGTGGTAATTAACCCATCTAAGAAATGAAATTTTTTGACTGAAAAAAGAAATTAAAGAAGATACCTGAAGATGACAAACACTCTCATGCTGATTTTATTACGGCAGTACTAATGTTGTCAAAATGACCGTACTACCAAAATCAGTCATGTTTTTAATCTTTAATATTTTAATAATAAAGTTGATAGCATCCACCTTTGAGGTGACTGTTACTTCAGGAGAATGTAATGTAACCAAAAGCCCCACAGCAATATCTAATTAATTAATTTAGTTAACATATTGAAAAGTTAAAGGTTATTTTGTGGCAATTTTTGTATTATTTATTTTATATTAATGGATGTGCAGCACATGCATGCTCGGTGTCCACAGAGGCTAAATGAGGGTATAAGACCCCCTACAACTGCCGTTATAGATGGTGATGAGTCACCCAGTGGGTCTGGGGAATTGAACCCAGGTCCCCTGGAATAGCAGCCAGTGCTCTTAAACACTGAGCCATTGCAATAGGTTTTCAATGGGCACTTAAAGATTATTTCTTAGTCAGATTATAAATTATTTCATAAAATTTCTGTATGAACTATTGAATAGAATATGCAGCTCTGGACAAGGCCATCTTTTGACATGGCACCTTATCATGTCCTAAAAATAAAAGTAACCATCATCCGATCTTTCATTGTCTTCTTATATGAACATTATTTCTGAATATCTTCAAAGACACGTGTGCTCCTATCTTAACATTTCTACTCTACGGCATAATGTATCCTAACTGTTTGTATCTAAGGCATACATGGGAATGATAAATAAATAGATCTTTTCTATTCTAAGTTAGGGCACAGAGCCTTATTAATCAATGTTACAGTGTAGCCTGGTTGCAACATGCTCTCTGCCAACTTTCCAGTCCAGAGGAGCACAGACTGCCTTATGGTAAATGGTGGAACCTGTAGCTATGAAAAAAAAAAAAAAAAAAAAAAAAAAAACCCACTACAAAAGTGACTCACAATTCAGAACACCAGACAAGTAAGTCTGTTAAACTTATTAAATTTTCTATAAACTAATAATTCTCCATCTAATTCTCAAGTCCATGACTATTTCCACTGTTCAAGCATTCTGTGCATTTACGGACAATTTAGCTCTCTGGTTCTCTCACTGCTGTCTCTCTTCTTCCATGCCAGGCATCACATCTTCCAAATTGTCCTCATGGCCGTCTCAGCTGGCCAACTGCCCCACCTTTTTCTATCCTTGCCTGTGTTCCTGTGTGCCTACTGGTAGACTTTCCATTCTTCGCCCTCAGAGCAGTTTTAGGTCGCTAATTTCTTTTGCTCTACATGCCTTAATTTCCCCTGTCCACTGTCATTGTTATGTTTTCTGCGAATATTTGATTTGAATATATTTGATAATTTGGTTTTATTTAATTTCTTTTCTTCTTTTCTTCCCTTGTATTCACACCAACAGGTGAGAGGACAACTAAGAGTTAAAGAGTTAAAATTCTGAGTAGTGAAATGCACAATATTTCTCAGATATACGAGCATAGGATAGGATGGATAAAGCTTTGTAAAATGTGTGTTTCCATGGCATTATTTTTTAAAGTAAATTGGTAGTTATATGAATAAAGTGGAGCCTTATTTGGAAGTTTGTGGTTAAATAAAAGGCCTGAATATAATAATTCTTTGAGGATCAGTAGGTATACATGAACTTGCCTATTCTATCTCAACAAATATTCATGTATTAGTATGGAGAATATCAATGTAATTTAAATTCCATTAATACAAATATTTTAGTTATGCAGCTAGAAGCCCAACACTTCTACTGAAGCTTATGTTACTGAAGCTCATGTTACTGAAGCTCACGTCACTGTCTAAATGTATATTCATCATGTTGTTGTTCACTATTTACTCAGGAGCTGATTTTTTTTTAAAGATACAATAAAACATGACACATGTTGTAAATAAACTATTTCTCTTAGGTTCTTATTTGTTTTTATAAACTTGTATTTTGAATTTTGTGAGAAACCCCAAAGGCCTCAAACATGAAAGTTGAACAGAAGGAAATGGCTAGTAGTTCAGGACTGTGGATCAGTGGTTGCAACTTGTCCTACCTCAAGCGGTTAGTCTAAATAATTAGAAGCTGACAACCCAAACATGTCAAACAGCCCAAAGTTTAACTATACATATGGCCAAAGCAATGGATATTTTAATATCGGTATTTAAATCTGCCTTTTAGGTCTGTAGGACAAAGCTTTTCAAAATGTGTTTTAAAGACTCAAAGTTTTACTATCAGAAAATTCTGAGCACATGGATGTCAGCAGTTTAAACTCAACAGACAATAAATATGAAATTAAACTGCATGTTTCACACCCATCTTTTATTAAACACGAGTTTGCTCAAATCTTACAGCATTTATTAAATGATTAAAGGTGACCCAAGAGAGCAATTACTGCAGAAGTACAGTTTGCTCACTGAACTGTAGGCTAACCTGCTTTCTTCCTGTCCTCCTGCAGCCCCCACCCCCACCCCATGGATCCCAGTGTGTCAGAGTTACAAGGTCCTGAAGCTCAGTATTTCAATCTTACATTTGTTTTATGAAATAAACATGTTTTGTTTTTATTTTATAAGAGATATAATTTCAAGTGGCTCTGTGTTTTAAAATTGCTGAATTTCTAAAAGGGTGGTTTTATTTTAACTCCAATGCAGGTGAAATTTGCCTCACTCCTTGTTCATGTCACCAAAGAAACAGTGTCACATTAGTGGTATAAATATTTACATATTTACATAAATATATACAACACTTTTAATATAGTTTTGTGCTTTCTTAAATACTTAAACATGTAGTTATTTATATGGCTCACTTTTTAATACCAAACATAAATGAAAATATAACTCATAAAGTTATAATATGTGAATATTCATAACACTGTAATTCATAACCCAGATTCTGGAAATATTCCAAATGCACATCAACTAATAAGTAGAGAAATAAAATTTGGTTAGATTGTGTTTAGAATCAATAGCAAGTAATTTTATCAGGCCAAGGAGAGAATTGTAATTTAACTTAAAAAAGCTCAAAGAAAAACAAAATAAAACAAAAACAGACAAACAGACAAAAAGAAAGAAAGCACAAAGAAATGTCTGTGTTAAGGAAGGATATAGAGCTAGATTGTGCTTGGATTCAAACCAGCATAAAATCACTGATAAGTTTCCTATTGTATATTTAAAATTATATCATATTTTCTATTCATAAAATCATTTATACTGAATCCCTCCCAGCAAGGAGGGAAGCTTTATTTAAATAAGGGAAGAAATATTTAAGTAATAGCACAAATACTAAACTAAAGAAATAAGATTGTTTTGCATAAGTTGCACATCAAAATTAGAAAGTTTTATGTGAAAATAGATTCATTTTCCCTGTGGGTTTCTCTGTGTAGTCCTGACTTTCCTGGAACTCACTTTCTAGACCAGACTGGTCTCAAATTCACAGAAATCTGCCTGCCTCTGCCTCACAAGGGCTGAAATTAAAGACATGCCCCACCACACCTGCTAGACTAGATTCTTAAAATTTAAATATAAATATTAGCTTCTCCAGTGCAGCAGAAAAAGAAGAATTGATTCATGCATTCAGTTTAAATTGATTATTTAAAAATATATTGAAAAATAAGTTTGCAGAAACCATATGTACTCTTTGATGATATTGTCATCCTTAGGCAGTAGTTTTGCCATGAAAAGCCACTAATTTGCAGATGTACTTACTTCTATACATTGTAAATCTTTATTAAGACTCATTTTCTTACATAAAATTAGAAAATAAGTTCATGGATTCGAGAAGGCTGGAAAGATGGCTGAATAGTTATGAATTCACATTGCTAGTGCAAAGGATCTGAGTGTGTCTCCCAGCGCCACAGCCTACAGCTCACAACTGGAGGCAGCTGAGCTCGATAGGATCCACATCTACCTCTAGTCTCTGCCCCAACCTCACAAACATCAACAAGATTGCACACAGACACACAAAAATCTGCAGTTACAAATAAAAATAAAAATTTTAAAAGCTTATTTATTTTGCCATTTTAAATGTCTCTATTCTGGTGGAGGTATTGGTTTATATGACAAAATTATATATATATATATACATATATACACATATATACACATATATACATATATATTTGTGTGTGTGTACTTTTTATAAGTCAATATACCTATATGCTTTTTTTGTATCTATTACTAAACTGTATTTAGTATTATTAGGTTATTATTATTATTGTTATTATTATTTTTTTATTTTATTCTTTTTTGTATTTTTTTTCCTTTTTTATTATTAATTTATTCATATTACATCTCAGTTGTTAGCCCATCCCTTGTATCCTCCCATTCCTCCCTCCCTCCTGCTTCTCCCCCTATTCTCCTCCCCTATGTCTGTGACTGAGGGGGACCTCCTCCCCCTGTATATGCTCATAGGGTATCAAGACTCTTCTTGGTGACCTATTATCCTTCCTCTGAGTGCCACCAGGCATCCCCATCCAAGGGACATGGTCAAATATGGGGCACCAGAGTTTGTGTGAAAGTCAGATCTCCTTCTCCACTTAATGGTGGACAATGTCCTGTCCATTAGGTGTGAGAAGCCTGGGAGAATGAGGAAATAGAAGAATCCAGAGGGTCCTGGAAAACTACAGGCGGGTCTGGGTCCTGGGGTCCTCCTCAAACTATGGCACCAGCCAAAAAAAAAAAAAATATAGGCAGTAAACTTCGAACCCCTACCCAGACTAGCCTATATGCTTTATACATTTTTGAAAAGTCTACTACACAGACTTTTTCTACTTTCTGGGTTAATAAAAGTAAAAAAAAAAAAAAAGGGAAAAATATTTTTTCTTCCTTTCTTCAGTAAAACATCAAGGGAATTTATACAATACAGTGGGAAGCACATAGCAGGCAGAGAACCTCTGACACTTTATGATGTAATTTGCATAAAGCTGTCAAGTGAACATGCTTAGGGTGAACCTTCATGGCAAATGTGAAACAAGCTTTAAATGGGGATCTGAAGCCAACTTTAACTACAAATTAAAAGAGTTCACAAAATGAAAACTGGGCTAAAAATATAGTTATTAATATGAAAACAGTGATTTGTGCTGGCCAACAAACAGCCACCTCACTTTTTTATTGGTAGTGTCATAGATATAAATGAAGAAAAACCTCCTAACATGAGCTTCCACAGCACATGCAAAGGTATAGCAAAACACAGTCAATCTTATATATTATAGAGGGACTGATGGAATTCAAAATGGGTATTGCTGTGACTCAAAATGTGATGGAATACCTCTCCACACATGCCAAGTGTCTACAAACTATGGTCAAGCATGGTTACAAGAAAGCTTTCTCTGTTTGAGTTTTGTACAGTTTTGAGTGCAAACACCTCTCTAGAAAATGTGAACCACTTTGTAGCTTAAATTACAGGTTGCCATCATCATTGCAGAGCAACACATTTATCTTGAACTAACATTTAAAACACATAAAAGGAAACGTTATTCTCCCATATGAACACATTGTCCGATGTTAAATGATTTTAGGTGTTTTAAAAGAGCTTATGTTTTTATTGCTAGGACTTATTTGGGTGATTCTTAGTGTATTTTCCTTGTTGGAAAGAAATATCCACTGATCTGTGTGGCACTTCCCCTGTTATCCCTGAGCCATCTTGCTTTCCTCTCACTCATGCTCAAATCAGACTTCTGCCATAGCAAATGTATTGTGGACTGCACATGTACACTCGGCCTAGAATACATTTTTTAAAATTTCCAGACAGTAGGAAATATACTGATATCAAATAGTACTGAAAACCTATTCAAACCTGCTCTTTTTGGACATTAGAAATGTGAAAATTCACATCCAGACATCTTTTTAAAAATTTTTTTAATTAACTTATACTTGTTACATCTCAATGTTTATCCCATCCCTTGTATCCTCCCATTCCTCCCCCCCCATTTTCCCATTATTCCCCTCCCCTATGACTGTTCCTGAGGGGGATTACCTCCCCCTATATATGCTCATAGGGTATCAAGTCTCTTCTTGGCAACCTGCTGTCCTTCCTCTGAGTGCCACCAGGTCTCCCCCTCCAGGGGACATGGTCAAATGTGAGGCACCAGAGTACGTGACAACTTGTGGTAAAGAACACTAGAGAATATTTAGTCGTTGATATCTTGTAACTATGACATAATCAGCAAAGCCTGCTTCTATTAGATAACTTCAAATTTCACTATCTGGCTTTAAAAACCCATGGACCTTCCTGAAAGATAATTAACTCAGTAGAAGAAATGACAAAAGCATCAGAACCAGAAAGTGCAGATATATTGAGGTTATGAGGATTGGATTTAAAATAACTGATTACTATGCTAAGGGTTTAATATAAAAAGTGGCCAATGAAAGCATGAATAATAGGATCACAGAGGTAAAAATGCTGATAATCACAGGAAAATGACAGACATTATCAACAGCATAAAAGAAAAAGCTAAATTGGTTAAGCGGTCTAGGGGAGGGGAATAGAGTGGAAGACGGATGGTGGGTGGGAACTGGAAGATACAAGCGAGGGGATAACAATTGGGATGTGATCTGAATAAATTATAATAAATTTAAAAAATAAACACATAGATATCAAATATAATTTTTATTGACAATCTACATGGAAGAAATACAATATTTATCACATCTTGTTAAGTAAAACTTGGGAACAAAACATTTATAAAGCTGTTGAGAAATAAATGTATATTCGATTTTACTGCTGATTTAACAGCAAAATCTCAAAATATAGGACATTTGATGCTACCTATCTAGGTCAAAGTGCCTAATTGCAAATATCTTTTAATCCTGTGAGTTCTCAGAGTTTATTGTTCTAGGGAAACTAAAAACATACTTGACATATATGATAGTTAGATCTATTGTCAATGTGACAGGAGAGTCACCTAGGAGCCACATCAGGGCATATCTGAGAAGGATTTGTAGATTAGGCTAATTCAGGTAGGATGATTGCTCCTAAATGCAGGTGGTGCCATCCATTCACTGTGGTCCAGGACTGAACAAAAAGGAAGAATCTGAGCTATGCATAAAAATCCATCTTTCTCTATTCTCTTGTCTGTAGTTGCAATATGGTCAGCTGCCTCAAACTCCTCCCATCATAACTTCCGTGCCAGGAAGGACTGCAGCCTCATATTGAAAGCCAAACCAAGCCTGACCTTTCTCAAGCTGCTTCTTCCAGGCGGTGTGTCACAGCACTGAATAAAAGCATATCCATAACATCCAATGTAGTTTTTGATATCACAGTTACAGAAAGTGAAATGCCAACAGGTTGGTATTCTGACTTATGGCATCATAGTAATTCCCGAAATTTGTGAACAAATGGACTGATCTAGAAATGGTCAAAACAAGTGAGTTAACCCAGAAGCAGAAAGAGTCAAACGGTATATACTCATTTATACCTAGACACTAGCCTAAGGGGTATGTCCCATGAAAGTCTTCACTTGCCAGGAAAGTGGGACAGAGAAAAGGACATCCTTTTGGGACTCTAGGTGAAAGAAGCATGGGACAATGGGGGAAATAGAAGGATCCAGAAGGTCCTAGAAACCTACAAGAAGAACATTATGATGGGCGGATCTGGGCCCAGTGATCTTGCTCAAACTATGGCACCAGCCAAAGACAATACGTGCAGTAAACTTCGAACCCCTACCCAGATCTAGCCAATGCACAGGACATTCTCCACAGTGGAGTGAAGAGTGGTGACTGACTGTCACATGAACTCTAGTGCCCTATATTTGATCATGTTCCATTGGATGGGGGGAGCCTGATGGCACTCAGAGGAAGGATAGCAGGCTACCAAGAAGAGACTTGATACCCTATGAGCATATACAGGGGGAGGAGATCCCCCTCAGTCACAGTCATAGGGGAGGGGAGTAGGGGGAAAGGAGGAGGGAGAGAGGAATGGGAGGATTCAAGGGATGGGATAACAATTTAGATGTAATATGAATAAATTATATATATATATATATATATATATATATAAAATAAATATAGACCTCACAGTTAACCCTTTATAACCATATAACTTCTCCGCTGAAAAGAGGTCCTGATGCATTGTTTTCCAACATTCTTGATGTAGTTTCTTTTCTAAGGACTGTCTAAGCTACCACTGAGCATAAAGCCGGAAAAGATGTACACACTTGGCTCTCAGTAGCCGAGGTTGCACTCTAGCACATCACTGCACATAATAGCTTGTCTGATGAGCAAGCACTCCACATTGCTGGTTGAGTTCTTGCTCCCAGAAGTTGTAGTTGGTAAAGCCAGGCATGTGTTTCCCCATAATGGACTCAAGTGAACCAAATCACTAAAACAGAAGTTGAAGAGGAAGAGGAATGACATTTAAAGATCAGGAGACCGAACAAGAAAAAAATAAATATTCTCTAAATAAATATATTCCTACTTAATGAAATGAGATAGAGTAAAAGAATCAAGCAGAATGTAGGTCAAACTGACTTAACCAGGACAGTTCAGGAAATTACAGAAGTTTATTAATCTAGAACCTAGAACTTTATCTCATAATAAGAGGACAGCTACTGAGGGATTGAATTGGTTATATCAGAAATTTATTTCAGTATTTTTATCACAGAGAACATCCAGGATGCTGTTGTTCTAGTCCACAATCTGCTCTTGTTAAACTTTTTAAAGGTCCATTCTCACTCATCCATCGATGAATCCATATCCTAGAGGGCTTCTTATCTGGCACTGTTCCATGCAATGCCACCAAAACATTTCCAGCACTTGGATGGCTTTTTCATATTTGTGCTGCCAATTTGATCTGCATTAGGGCTTCCATCTCTTGGCAGGCTCTTTTTAGACATGCTGTTCTTGAGCTTGGACTCAGTCAGTTGTTCCTACATCTGTAGCTCATATGGCTTCACTCACTCATGATAAACTTGTACTCCCCATGTACTTTTTCTTGTACTTTACTCATTACGCAGAAATTTTTGTCTACTTGCTTTTCAAATGTCTTACTCCTGACTGCACAGGCTGCATCTCCCCAATATGTTCTTTTTCTGGGACTTGACCTTTTTTAGTTCATGGTGGATTGGATTGGTCCTCCCCAGGGGAAGAGCATGTTGCTTTACTAAGTTAACTTCTTCATCTGTTTCAGAAGGTGCCTCTTCTCTTCCCTCACCTGTCGCAGAAAGCTTAGGTCTGTGTTATACATGGCAAGTTTCCCATGTTGCAAAGGACAGTGAAATACTTTGTCACTGCTCCCAAGCTTGTGCATAGATTTGTCACACATTTCCCTGATACTCTCTGACTACCTGCTGCTGATGTTGGATTCTAGGCCTTCCGGCTGAACTACTTACTCCTGCTCTCTTGGCTCAGCATCCAGACCATTCTTCTGCTGAGCTAGAGATGGAGGATGTGAAAGAACTTGGCATATATGGCTACCTTCTCGAACCGCTTCAAAGTGTTTACTCTACTGGTACTACAAAATCTGTAGATCTTAGCTGTCCCCTTCACACACTGAAGCTTCAGCGTTTCGTAGCTGGGATCCTGTCTGCGGCAAGTTTTGTTTTGTGTTTTTTTTTTTTTTCAAAAGTTGACTAGTGGGATGCTACAGATCAAGGTTTGCACAGCTCTATCATCTCATGGGTTATCTGTGTAGCTGATTGGACAGTTTCTATGCCTTCACACTACTGGGCTGCTCATTGTGTAGGGGAAATGGAGGCCTTCTCTGTGGTCAACTTGGACTGTGACTGCCTTCTGACTGACTAAGTAGAACGGAAACACTCAGACTCCCCAGCTCCATTCTCCTGCTCACATCTAGACCGTTGGCCATCCCTCACAGCACCTGTAAGAAGGTAGAAGCCAATGAACTTGACTAATGAGGTTTCTTTACTTTTATTATGGACCTATCCAACAATCATAGAAATTCAGCACTCCTGCCTTTTGTTTAACTGCCTCAGAAACTAAATGGACATAGAAACAGATATTTCATTTACTCCTATTTTGATTATGAAGGGGAGATAAAATTGTTTTTGTTTTGATCCCAAGTGTGGGAGGGATGTTTACCATTTAGATGTGAGGAAGCAAGATGTTTTTCCACATAGAGGTCACACTACTTCATGGGGGAGCATGGTGAAAAAACACCCTTGAGAAGACTGAGAGGATATATATATATATATACCCAAAAACAGGAGAGGAGGCTTTTTCTTGGGACTTGGTTTTTTTGGCTGCACTTCAAGAGACTCCTAAAGAGAACTGCTCCAGCTAACATTTCAAGGCTTTGAACTCCAGCTGAGGCTTGAGGTTCCAGCTGCTGCTCCAGGTTCCAGCAGCAACTTTGGAGAAATTGTTGGTCTGCTGAAACCCTGCTGACTACTCCAGGGACTGATATCCTTAAGGTTTCATTGTAATGTTTTTTAATATCCTTTTCTGATCGTTTGGGTTAGTAGGGTTATTAGGGAGGTAGACTCATTTAATAAGTTCATAATAAATATAATTGATAAGAAATTTGAGCCTACATAATTATGCAACAAGAAGTTGTTTAGTCCAAGTCCATATATTGAAGTCTCAATACTCAATATGGCAATGTTGGAATGACAGCACTTAGGTCATGTGAGTAAAGTCACATGAACATGAATAGTGAACTTGTAAGGAGAGACACTAGAGAATTTACTTACTCCCCCAGGCCCCTGAAAACCAGGAAAAGGGCAATTAACACGAACTCAATCATACTGGCACTCGAAATTCTGGTTTTTACAAGTGTATAAGGAAAACAATGATCCACATTTCAGTTACTAAGTTTTGGGGTTCTGTTGCATTAAAGAGAACTAATTAATACAGATTATTTTCTCATCTGATAGAAGTAAGCAACACTGTATTACACTATGTGCTATTCCATATATGTTAATTAGCCATATAGGCAGAGACAACTGTGTAGAAAGGATTAGCTCAAGATATAGGCATTCTATGAATTATAAAAATTAAGTTTTCCCAAAATGAAAAAATGATTGAAACTGTCTCAGTGATTTTTTCATTTTGGAAGCTGCTAACCTGCACTTCTGGTTATCTTAGGTATTTAAATTTTATCTCTTCTCAAAATGGGGTGGAAGACAGGATAGTTTAGTGTTACAATTAACCTTAGTTCATTAGGGGTTAAGATGTTTCTAGATCAAGGTAGATGTTTTAAGTTAGTAGAGATGAAATATGATAGATATTGATTTTCATTCAGAAATTTAGACCAGACAAGATAGGAAAGACGCTTTCTTCAAGTTTGAAAAATACAAATAGCCAAATCACTACGAATGTAGTGTTTTTGTAACTCCTGACTGTCTCCTGGTTCTTCCTGCTGTATGTAGTTTATTTTATTCCTGTGTAGCTATATAAATGTATATGTTAAAATTAATACAAACTTTTTTTAAATTAAGTTTTTCCACCTGTGGGGTGTCAAAACAAAGAAACAAAACCAAAAAAACCAAAACCAAAACCGAACCAAAAGCCCTCACCATGGAAGAGATTTTTTTTTCACCAGATAAAAACATTCTTTGGTTCTTATGTCCAATAAGGTTCCCAGTGTCTGCTTCCTGGTGTGGTTCTTTCAGATTGATGTTTTTGTGATAGACTGTTACAGCATAAGTCGCATGAAGCTATTCCCATGAGACCAACTGGCAAAGTAGATCTCCTTTTCTCAGAGTTGGCACAGGATATATTACTTCATCTTTTATTACGTTTGATAGCTGTTTTCCAAAGAAAGATTGCTTGGTTTTAATGTTCAACAGTCTAAAAAGATTTCATGGTCCTGGGAATAAAACATCCTGTGGCCTTATGCCAACATGTATGTAGATATACCTTATTAGAAAATTGTTTTAATATATTGTCATGATCTAGTAGAATAAAAAGGAAAGTAGCTCATAAATAGGCAAGAAGTGTTTAATAGTCTCTATAATTTTCTAAGACTGGTTCCTTCCTGTCTGATTTAACTAGGAACTTAATGAAGAGAAGGAAGAATTGCCACTTGATTTACATCCGTGGAAATCAGAGGGACTGAGTTACATTTGAACAGTTGCCTGTGAAGATGGAGCTGTAACTGTGGATGCTCACCTTCCTCCTGAGCTGCTTTCTCTTGCTGATCACTGGATGAGGTAGTGAATATAGAGGGCAGTTTGTAAAGTAGGGCATTGTGAGGATAGACAGTGTGCTTCCTTATTTAAAATAAGCTGGTGATCTTTACTAAAGCATCTACTCTTGAGGCTTGATTTTCCCCAAGACACTTTAATTGGGCAAATGGCTTTGGAAACAATGGTTTCTTCAGGCCTCTGCATTATGAACTAGAGCTGAATTTAATAATGGTGTCATGCTGTAATTTGTGTTCAAGAAGAAGAAGTTTCTCCTTCAACTAGTGAGTGAGTCATCAGAAATATAAGACCCAGTCTTAGGCAAAGTAATGATGCTCATGAGCTTGACAGATTAGTCCATAGTACAATAGCCTTTCTGTGTTTATGGATTTTTCTTTATTTTTTGTTTTTTTATTTTGTTTTTTGATCTTTCTAGAAAAGGTTTCTCCGTGTAGCCTTGGTTGTCCTGGTCTCACTTTCTAGACCAGGCTTGCCTTAAACTCACAGTGTCCACCTGCCTCTGCCTCCCAAGTGCTGGGATTAAAGGCATGCACCATCACGCCTTCATGAAATTTTTTTCTAATAAGTCTCGTATCTAATTATTTTGGGGATCATCCATTCCACCAGCTAATTGATACTGTAATTAAATAAAACAACTTAAATAATATCAACTCTGAACATCATAATTATATACAACCAAAACAAAGCATACAGGTTTCAGAGGAAGATTAAAATAAAACAGAATTTGAAACTCATTCTGAACAATGGTGATTGAATGGTTTTCTGCAAAAAATTTTGTATAGTTCTGAAATGAAGTAAAAACTTCCATGTAGTACAAAATAACAACATGCTTGAAGCAACAGATTTATAGTTATTCATAATTATAAACACTAGAAAATGTAGTACTAAAATATTTCAGAGTCTCCTTAGATTTTCAAATTGAAACAGTTAATCTATTTTGAATTTAAGAATATACTGGGGCTTAAAACCATATCGATATAGAAATCTTAAGCCTAACTGAAAAATAATTTTCTGGAATATGGCACAGTGATATGTATTGTTTAACCGTTCTCATGTCATTCTAATGAAAACTACAATTTTTTTTTATCTCCCCAGCTTATAAGACTTTTATTCAAATGTGTTTAATCATCCCATCCAGAAAACCCTTGCTTATAGAAAAGCCTTGATACATTCTCTGATTGAAGTCGGGGATCTCTTCCCCCTTCATTTCCTGCACAGCATTTCTCTTCCTCCCCCTCCCCCATTTCTTTCTTTGGGGTTGATTTGGGATATCCTTCCTAACTTCATAGCTAAAGCTAGAAAGGCTTCAAATAAGTAGATAGCTTTTAAATGCAACATTTCTGGTTTTAAAAATAATGTTTTGTGACTGTGATAAAATGAAGAGCAGGGAGAAGTGTTCATTGCAACAAAGTATCAAATGAAACAATAGCATCCTTTGCCTTTCTCACTGTGAGAAGATTCCCATGGCCTGTCTTGGGCATTGTGTTCAGCATGGGAACACTGCTGGGTTCTCTCTGTTCCTAACTTCTATAGGGCAGCATAGCCACTTTTTACTGTCCCTGTCCTGGCTGAATTTAAAGAAGTCTAAACTATGATTTAAACACAGCCATTGGTAAGTTAAATCATGTTCCTAAAAATTCATTTGAAATTTTAAACCATTAGGTTAAAAGTGAGCCAAGACAAAAAATAGATAAATTTTAGATTTAAGTTCTTTTCTTGTTTCTTTATTTTTAAATTTTTATTTTTTTACATTTATATTATTAGATATATATAGAATACATTACCTATAACAAGAAGAATCATGATACAATCAGGAATTATATAAATCATACATCCTTGGTGTTTTGGCTATTTGTATTTGACAGCCTTGAAGAAAAGAACTCTCTTATCTTGATGGGTTTAAATTTATGAATGTAAATCAATCTCTATCACATCTGGTCATTATCAACTTAAAACATTTATCTACCCCTAAAAACAGCTTAACCCCTAAACAACTAAGCTTCATAATAAAATTAAGATATCCGGTCTTCAACTCCATCAGAAATTTGAGAAGGAATAAACTTGATTACCTGAGTATGCCAGGAGTTCAGGTTAGTAACTTTCCAAATGAGAAGATTTTCTTTCTTTCTTATTTTTTTCTTGTAGAATTTTCAAGACAGGGTTTCTCTGTGTAACAGTCATGGCTGTAGTGGACATGCTATTGTAGACCAGACTGGCCTCAAACTCACAGAGATCTGCCTGCCTCTACCTCCCAAATGAGAAGATGACAGAGACAGTTTCCTATGTGAATAGTTACCCAAAACTCTCTATAAGATGCTCCAATGTTATAGGCTTAAGTTCTTAAGATGAGGCCATAATGGAATAGAATGAGTCAATAACCAAACTACTATAATTAAAACAGGGGTAATTTGGACAGACATGCACATATGTTGGAATTCTGATGTTTTTCAGTTCCTTTCTCAGCCACAGACCTTAACCCAGATATAGCCAACAGGACTGGAGAACACTCCAGTCAGGAGATGATGGCTAGGATGAAAGCCCTCTAGGGCAAAACAAGGCCAGGAAGACAGGGAAGGCCAGCATTAAGAACTCAGGTAAGAAAGAAGTCAAAGAGACTGCTCAAACTCTGCTTGCAATGCTAGCTATGCATAGTAGCTAGATAAATGATGTATAAACAGCAATGGGGAAAGGATATGGTTCATTCCTGAAGTGAGCCTGACCTCTACATCTCTGTTTACTATTACCCTCTTTTGAAGTCAGAAACACCAAAATGACTCAAGCAGTCACAAGAATCTAGCAGAGCAAGATCTGGATTTGAACTAGGAGGCCAAAACTGACCAGACAGGAATCTTAAGAGGACCAGTAAAGCCACAAGGTGTACCGGCACCAGAAGAAAACACCCTGGTAACAAAGAACATTTTTTTTTTAATTTTAACTACATGTAAACTGCATGGCATGTTCATTTTTATCCCATTATTGAACTTTTTTTCATTATGCAGAAACAGTGTACCAATTTCCATGCACCTCTTGCCACATAGCTCACTGTATTAGCAATACCTTTAAAATACATTTAACTAAACTTTTATGCTATTAAAGCAACCTTAATTTATGTGAATTGCCATATAACTAGAAGAAGAATCTTCAGAAATACAAACACTGTTTGGGGAATTATAGAAAGCAGTAAAAAGTATAATTAAAAATTTCATAAGATTGTTAATTGCTGACATCCTAAGACTCATTGGAATTATAACTTCTGCTAAGGAAGGAGCGTTGGCTTTCAAACAGGGAGTATGAGCAGCCAAGTTCAAAAATGACCCAGTTAAAAATGTTAAGAATAAAAAAAAAGAACCAAGGAAAGAGTAGACATAGATTCCTCAGACAGACTGAATGTCTTTAAAGATTGCATTGATTGGATTGCACAACAAAGGCAAGCTATTAAATCTATTGACAATTTACTGCAAGTATAATTTTACTTATAGTTGTAAGTATTATTTGCCTTACAATGAATCTAAATATCTATGAAAATTGTTTAAGAACTGTCTAAATTCAGCATGGTCTCAACACAACTGTACTATTGACCTTGAATATGTACATAAAAATATTGATTAGGACATTCTCATTTGCTAACAGTTTCTAGCTAACAGTTTGCAAATAAATCGCATCATACTGTAAAACATCTCAATCCATTTAATACTTAAATGATCAAGCTGCTAAAATCCTGATGAATTGAATATTAGTTGCTATTATTCTTTTACTACTTTGACAAACTGCTTCTTCATACAAAGAAGATAGTTTGCCCAAGAAAAAGAAAGCTTATGTAATCATGATGCTACAAAACCAGAAAGGGGGTCACATTGGTCTGTTATTCCTCTTTTAGGCACAGACTCTGACCCAGAAGTGGCCATGGGACTGTACTAAACTAATGGGACATGTGGCCTAGGAGGAATGACCTCCAGGACAAAGCACAGCCTGAGAGGTAGGGAGTATGGAAGGAAGACATTAGTAATAGGTCAAACAGACTGTTCAAGCTCTGCTTGTAATACAGGAAAACAATATGTAAAGAGCACTTGGAAAAAATTAAACTGATTCATTCTTGAAATGAACCCAAAGTCTTATGTTTCTGTCTGCCATTGTCCTTTCCAGGTATCTGTGATGTCAGAGCTGTGCCGGCCGTGACATACATAATAGGAATATGTGATCTGCTTAAAAGCATGTTAGAGTTATGGAAAAAAACAAATTATCAACAAATAAGCAGAAAGTAAGTAAGAGAGCAGGAGGGCAAGTGATTCCCCTGCACTCACCTCGAAGAAGTAATCAAGCAATTGAGCTTTATAGCAGCTTGATTCCAAACTTCTGGTCTCCAGAACTACAAAACAATATATTTCTTTGATGTAAAATCTGGAGATTATTATACTTGGTCACACTAAGCAGAGGACAGATTAGAAAAAAAGAATCTCTACATTAAAACAAACAAACAAACAAACCCCACAAAAACCAATGAAACCCAAGTCTTATTATTTTGTAACTGACAATATGTGTGCTATTGAAAATATTCATCTGTGAGTTTTTTCTCCAGTTCTGCTTTAGATATTAACCTAGAGAGGTGGCAAAAGCTTATTACTTGCCTCTCCCTTTATAGGACAACAAATCATGCTCTATTTCATTGAAGTGTTGTGACAGCTAACTTTCACCTTCCATTTGATGAGATCTACAATGCTCTAGGAGAAAAAGTTCTGGGGATGTTTCTAAGGAAGATTATAGATTGGGTCAACTGTGATGTGACGATGTAGCCTACATGTGGAAACCACCAGTTCAAGGAGAAGGGTCCTGGACTAAAAAAAAAGGAGAAAGTTAGGTAAATACAGACACTTTCCTGCTTCCTGGTTGTAGATACAATGTGATCATATACTCTGTACACTTATTGTCTTGATCCCCCTATTAAGATGGACTCTACCTTCAAATTGTGACCTTTTCTTAAGGTGCATTTACTGGGTATTTTGAGGTACCAATGTCTAAAAGGTTTTGTTTGTTCATACACAAGATGTACAAAAAAAAAAAAAAAAAAAACCATTGGTATCAGAAGCAATATCCTTGGCACACATAACCCTCGTTTGTTTAATTAACCTTGGAAGAAGAATACATTTCCAAAGAAATTGAATATATACACAGGTTTTCCTGAACCATTTCATCAACTCTCTTTCAAAACAGCTTTGGCTGGGCTCAGATGTAAGTCAGAAATTCTTATTTCCTTTACCATGGGAAAATACATTTCTGAGACAGATAACAACCTGTTACATAAGAGAAAGGCTAAATGGAGAGGATTCTAAGGAGAAATGCTTACCATAGCTGTAGGAAAATGGAACTGGAAAATATCTCCAGTTTTATAAGAAACAGACTTTACCACCTTCTCAAAGAAGAAAATCACTGTAAAAGGTGATCCTCATCCTTCAAAGGGAGACTAACTTTCCAATCCAAACCCAACTGCCTTTAAACGACAATTATACTCAAGGCTCCTGAAACAAGCCCCACTCAGATGAGTACAGATGGCTCCTAGGCACCTCAGTTGAGTCCTAATATAGCAAGTATAAATGTTAGGTTTCTAACATTGAGGTTTGTTCGCTTCCCTAATCATTAAACCAGGACTCCTGGCTAATAAACTTTTATACTAATCAGTATTGACAGAAATGTCCAAAACCCAACAGTTATTGCTGTTAACATCAACCTGTAGAATTGCCATGTTCCTGACCAAATAAGAAGGAATGGCGTTGAGGGAACGCACCTCAAACTTAGGGGACATTTCTAGCCCCATAGTCTAGTTCTACAGCTGCATTCTATGGTATTTCTGTAATGAATGCACTTATAACTTCTCGTGGCCATAGAAATACTGGTAGAGGTAAAACAAAAATAAAAGCAAAAGCAAAAACAAAACAAACTAAACAAACAATAACCAAGCCTTCTTCTTTCCTTCACACACTACAAAATGCAGGCCCAATCAAAGCTAGAATGACAATAAGATTTATTCATATCTCCTTGTCAAATACATAAACTTTTTCTAATTCTCTTTTTAGACATCTGATCATTGGTAAGGCTACCTTATCTAGACAAAAAAGAATGCAAAGCTTATTCTCCAAAGTAATACTGTTACCTTTTGACCTTGCAAAGAAGCCTAAAGAGTATCTTAAAGACAAAGTTTCTTACAACTACTTATTACTAAAAAAATAATGGGTCTTAAAAATTCCCTTAATCAGATAAAAAAATATGCCTCCTATGATGGCACACACTTTAGTCTCATCACTCAGAGGGTAGATGCACTTAGATCTCTGTGAGTTTGAGGCTAACCTGGTCTGCATAGTGACTTTCAGGTACAGTAGTACAACACAGTTATATCTTGTCTTAAAAATAATGTAAAATAAGTAAGGGTGCTTAAACCTTATAACTACAAAGATGAGACTATTTCTAAGTTGATTAGTAGTTGTCAACTTATTTAGGTTTTCATGTCTTTGTGATTCTCATTTTTGTACTGCTAATAGTCTATAATGGCAACCCATGGCATTTGTCTCTCAGTCTAGTCCACTACTGGATTCCTACTTAAAGTTGTTCTTTGATAATTTGCCACATTTTCAAACTTTAATTGTCAATATAATTTTTTTCTTTTTTAAAATGTGTTCTCATTTATTTTAATAATTAAGGTGGTTATTTGACAATTCTATAAATGTACAGTGTACAAGGTGGTATAATTGTTCATCGTAATTCTGCTCCCATCCTTATTAACATCCACATTCCCATGTCTATCACTCTCTGAGGTTTATGAATTTATTTGTTGTTGTATTGTGGTTCTGTGATTAATTTAGTTAAATCAGCATCATCTGAAAGACCATTGAGTTAGAGATATCCACAGGAACATTGGGACCAAACTCAGCCATGTAACTGAAGGCAGTGACTTTCATTATCCCTGAATCTATACCCTATAAGTATTAGTGAGGGATATGGCTACATGATGCAAATAGGATTGAGGAAAGGGCTAGATTTCCCTGATGTTCCCCTCCAACTTTAGTTTTTTGCCCTCCTGTCTTCACTGTGGTTTCTTCGTTGATTTTTCTTTGGCACTGGTATTACTCATTAAGTGCAACCTCATACAGTTGTTCTTTCTTAATCTAAGATCTGTTGGATTTCTTTTAAAAGCTGATCTTTTATATTTTCTCACAGTCTCACTATTTAACCATCAATATTATTTCTTTCCTCTTCTTCTTTCTCTTCCTCTTTCTTCTTCTTTGATTCTTTGGTTCTATTTTAAGTTCAAGGGATCTTACCCCCCAAAGGCAAAGAATTGCAAAAGGATGTCCATCCTGGGCCAGTTATTTTGACATAACTTTCCTGGCTCTAGATTGATTTAATCATGTTATTATTGTCAATATATTTTATTTTTAATCTCCTTGTAAATTTTTTGTCTTCTAGGATTTAGAGATTCTAAAATAAAATCCTTATAATTTTTCTCAGTAGAGAGACAGAATTTCCCCCAAACTATGTCCATTCTCAAAGAAACACATTTTCTTACTGAGTGAAATTATAACAATAGGAAAATGTATAAATAATAAAAATGTTTGTATCTGTATGGTACACATAGTACTTTGTAGTCAAAGCTACTTTTTAGATATGAGAAGAATTTTTTCTTACCAAATAAACTTGAAATGAAGTTTTCCTTTGGTTTTTCCTTTCATTGAAATTTCTTTCATGTTAAAATATATGCACTTTATTTGGCTTACCCATATATATGCAAAACAGTATTATATTGTAAATATATCTTTACATTTCATGATATATGCATTATTTGTATAGTTCTTTACAAAAATCATCATTATGTCCATATCTAGATACCATATAAAACTGCAACTACCAAAAATTTTCAGATTAAATTTCATCATTTGATTTAGTTTAAACAATGAAGTGATTATGATTATATTTTTTAAAATGATGTTAGAGGTCAAATGAATTCACCACATCTTTCTGGTCTTGAAATAGTGAAGTGTTGTTTCAGGAGGAAATCCTATAGTCTTAGGTTCCTAAATAAGCACAATAAACAGAAGTCTTACTCTTCTATTTTGGAGGGAGCTTTTTACAAAAACTTTTTATTTTTTTACATATACATTTATATTATTATACATATATACAATAGCTTACCTATAGCAAGAATAGCCATGACACAATCAGGAATTATACAAATGTTACATTAAAAGTGTTTTGGCTATTTGTATTTGACAGCCTTGAAGAAAACGTCTTTCCTATCTTGGTGTATCTAAATTTCTGAATGTAAATCAATCTCCATCACCTACTCTTCTAGTTGAGTGATGAGAGACAGATATAGGAACCAATATGTACATGCATGTGAATCATTGTGGTATGTCTTTTCTATCAGTCAAGACCATCTTATGCAGATAGGTAAAAAAGACATGGAGTCTATCATTGTGCCATCTCCTTTAACTGAGAAAAGATTGATATAATATATTATAATTATATTTTCCCTTCCAAAAAAAAATCATCTCAGTTTTTTTCCTGCCCCTTGCACATGAAACATTATGTCCTTTGTTCTCTTTCTATATTAAACAATCAGAAGGTACAAACAAATTACAAAACAACAATCTCCTAAAAACACTAAAAAAAGTCCCAGAAAATCAAAACCAAATTAAACAAGAAAATAATCAATAAGACAAAAATATGCAAAAAAAATCTATAAAGAAAGAAACACCACCAAAAATACCATTAAATTTGTTTGTGTTAATAAATAATTCTTGGACACAAGACCTGTCCTGAAATATTGACATACCTATTGAGACTCCATTGATGAAAACTGATTTTCCCTTTGCCAGTGAGTATACTTACAGATAGTTTCTTGGTTAGGGGTGGCAGCTCATATCCAGTTCCTCTTCTAATTGTTGGGACCCATCCATCTTGAAACTATTCAGGCTTCTGTGTACTGCCCATCTCTGTGAGTTCCTATATGCCTCAGGACTGTTGTAGTTGAAGGACCATGTTTCCCAGGAGTCATCCATCATCTATGGCTCTTACAAACTTTCTGCCTTCTTTTCTGCATAGATTCCATAGGCATGAGGAAAATTCCTGATAAGAATATTTCATTTAGGACTAAGTACTCAAATGCCTCTCATTCTCTGTACATTGTCTATTTCAGGAGCTCTGTGTTAATACTCATGTACGGCAAGAAGAGGCTTTCTTGATGTAGATTGCTGGATTATGGGTGGCTTTATGCGTACTGATTTAGCTATGATTTGTAGAAGTATTCCATTAGGAATAATTTTAATGCTATGTTCTTTTATCAGAATAATTGTATAGTAGTATGTTTTTCCCTAGACTCCTGACTTACCTAGACTCAAGTTCTTGGAAACTTCATCAGGGTCAGGAATAGGTTTCATTTCTTGGAGTGGACCTTACATCATGAAGTCTCATTGATAAACGGGACTTCATCGTTCTGAAATTTTCAGTAAAGCAGTGGGAAACTTCAATAGGACAAAATTGCAGCCTACAGAATAAGAAAACATTTTCACCTGTCCACATCCAATAGAGGGTTAATATGCAATATATATAAAGAACTGAAGAAACTAGACATTGACAAACTAAATGATCCAATTTAAAAATGGAGCACTGATATAAACAGAATTCTCAACTATTAGGGAAATTTAAATTTCATCTTACACTCATAAGAGTGGCTGAGATCAAACCACAAATTGCAGCTCATGTTGGTAAGGCTATTGGGCAAGGAGAAGACTCATCCATTGCTGGTGGGAGTGCAAACTAGAACAACCACTATGGAGTTCAATTTAAAAGTTCTTCAGAAAATCAGGAATCAATCTATTTCAAAGCTAAGCTATACCACTCTTAGACATATACCCAAAGGATGTTCAGTCCTTCCCTAAGGACAATTGCTCAACCATATTTATTGCAGCTTTATTCATAGTACCCAGAAACTGAAAACACCTAGATGTCCCTCAACTGAAGAATAGATAAAGAAAATGTGGTACACTTACACAATGGAGTGTTACTCAACTGTTAAAAACAATGACATCATGACATTTGCAAGCTAATGGATGTGACTAGAAAAAAATCATGCTCAGGAAGGTAACGAAAATATAGATAGACAAACATGGTATGCACTCACTTATAAATGAACATTACTTGGTAAGTAAAGGATAATCATAGTAAAATCCACAGAATGAGAGAGGCTAAGTAACAAGCAGGGCTCAATGGTGGATGCATTCCCTTATAGTGAAGGGAAATAGAATAGGTTTTCTTGATGAGCTATGGCCAAGTATGGAGCAGAATAGGAGGCTCAAGCAGAGGGAGAATTGAAGTGTGAGAGCCCTGGAAGAGACACCTGGAATTGGGGGGTGCTTGGGGGTGCAACGTATAAACCTAGTGCAGTGGAAACACCCTGAAATCTATATGTGACCCAAGTGAGGTAACCTCACAATGGGGAATTAGGAGCCTGAACTCATCATCTTCTATAATCAAGCAAGTCACCCAGCAGTAGGACTGGGGCATCAATACAGCCACAAAACCTTTGATATACAATCTGTCCTCCCTGCAAAATGTGATAGGGTAATAGTAGCACAGAACTTGTTGGACGGGGCAGCTAATGACTGAACCAACTCAGGGTCCTCAGATGCTCACACCTGACATTGCATGAATGTCCAGGAACCAGAACCAGAACTGCCCATAGAAACGGGACAGAACCAAACGCAATTGGCAAAAACAAAGTCCTAATGCTGCACTGCTATATTCATATATCAGTGCCTAGCCCAGTTGTCATCGGAGGGACCTCATTCAGAAAGTGATGGGAGCAGATAAAGAGATCCTCAGCCAACACTAGGCAGAGACAAGGGAATCCTTCAGAAGAGGAGACAAAAAGAGTTGTAGGAGCCAGAGGGCTAGAGGACATCAGGAGGACATGGCCCAGAGAATCAAGTAAGCAGAACTCCAAGAGTCTCACAATGAAGTGACAAACACGGACCTTATATGGGTCTGAGCTAGGTCCTCTGCATATACCTTATGGCTGTGTAGCTTTGTGTTCTGTAGGACTCCCAACGGTGGGAACAGGAAGTGTCTCTGACTCTTTTTCCTGTGCTTGGGACCCTTTTCCTCCTAATGGGTTGTATCTTCCAGCCTTGATATGAGGGTTTATCCCTACTCTTATATAACTTGTTAGGCCATGCTTGGTGGATATCTCTGTTCTTTTTGAAGGGAAATGGAGGCAGAGTGGATATAAGGGAGAAACGAGGGAGGGGAGTGTAGGACATTAATGGCCCTGCACTAATGGATGAAGGGTCAAAGAGAGTTTCAACCCTGATACCTCATATGAAGACAGCAGGTGTTGGCTCCCTCCTCTCTCCCACCCTGGCACCGGAAAGTCAGCTGCCTCACCGTCAACCTTCCTAAAAATTTACCACCATGACAGTTACCAAACCTCACTCCTTGTGAGACCTTACTAAGTTTTTTTGTTTGTTTGTTTGTTTGTTTTGTTTGTTTGTTTGTATGTTTGCCCCTAGACCTTCCTAGCCCCTGAGTATGCAGAAAATGTATTTTTCAATACCCCTGATCTGGTCAGCAACTTTGCCCTAGAGACTCTACATACCTCTACAGGGGAATCAAGACCAACCTTTTCCCCAG
The DNA here is from genome assembly GCF_903995435.1 of Acomys russatus. NCBI lineage: Eukaryota > Metazoa > Chordata > Mammalia > Rodentia > Muridae > Acomys > Acomys russatus. The sequence goes on along the minus strand of NC_067148.1, from coordinate 46,565,176 downwards.
CACACTAAACCATTCTTTGAAGCTGTTCCTGGCTTCTATGCCTACACACTCACTGCCTACCAAGGCCCTGCATTGTACCCACACACCATGGTTAAGCTTCGCCGTCTCCAGCCACATCTGGTGCACAATAGGCTGGCTATAGAAGCTGTGCGGCATGGGGAGAAATGAACATGGAGCAGAGGGGAGGAACAGGGAGAAGTGGAGAAAGGGAAAACTGTGGTAGGCATATATATGAAAGAAGAATAAAATAAAAAATATCAATCCATAATTTTCTTTTATGTTTCATAGTTTCTTAATACTGGAAGATGACTATAGAAAAAGTGATAAACATTTAGTATAGAGTGAATTTATGTAAATTATGTACACCTTTGAGTAGAAATATTTGATATTTTTCTTTGTTTTTGATTTTCTCCTATCAGTTTGTGTAACTCCTTTTTAAAAAAATATTTATTTATTTATTATGTAGAGTACTCTGCCTGCATGTACACCTGCATGCCAGTAGAGGGCACCAGATCTCATTGTGGATGGTTGTGAGCTACCATGTGGTTTCTGGGAATTGAACTCAAGACCTCTGGAAGAGCAGTGCTCTTAACAGCTGAGCCATCTCTCCAGCCCGTTTGTGGAACTCTTTACTTCATTTTTTTCTTCTGCTGAAAATATTTTTATGTAATATGTCTTTGTTACAATTTCCCCTCTTTCCACTCCTCCTACTTCCTTTTCCCTGCAGATTCACCGCCTTTTTATTCCTCATTAGAAAACAGACAGGTTTCCAAGGGACAATAGTGAATAAGTAAAGCAAAGATAAACACTTTCTTTTTTCTTACATTGCCCTAAAGTAAAATAAAACACTGAATAAAAAATATTGTTAAACACAAAGCCTCAGAGCTCTGTGATCTGTAAATACACGGACTCCAAAGGAACCACCATTTCCGGCCGATCAACAGTCCACACAGCAGCGTGGAGTTGTAAGTACTGCCATGGAGAGGAACGACTTAGAGAACCAGTGGTTTGTGGGTTGGTAAGCTGATTGAATTGGAAAAGCAACTGCCATTGGATTGTGTCAGTAGTATCATTGATGAAAATGTGTTTGCTAAGTGTTTTTTCCACATTGCTTCATGATGTATGAAACATCTGAATTATATTTTAGTCTATTTGACTGGGGAAAAAAACTTTCTAAACCATGGCTTTCATGTCTGAAAATGCAGTAGAAACCAAGAAACTGCAAAAGACCTTAAAAATCTGTTTTCTATTAAAAGTCAACTTTATTGTTAGTGACATACATGATTGTCCTATTTAAATGACCCATTTTTACTAAATATGTGTAAGTATCATCCGATGTATTCTCAGTTATAATATAATTCTCAGTATAATACACAGCACAGAATATACACAGAATACAATACAAAGCACTATGTTAGATGTAAAAAATAATGCCTTGACATACTCTTAACAATGGTAATTGTGATAAAATTTACTCTTAAAGGATAATTAAGGAAGAAATAGTAAGGCAGGATTCACTGATTTCTTCAAAATGTGAAGAAAAATGTCAACAGTTACTCAGTTTATTTACATTACATTTTTAGCAAATATTACATTTAGAACAATACATAGAAAAAATTTGGGTCAAGTGCCTACAGATGGCATATTTATTAAAGTTTTTGTGATAAAACATAAAATTCAAGTAGAAGCCCCTTATCAAAGAAAACTAAAGGATTTCCCTGTGCATTTTGATTCTTTATTGAAGGCCAATCTTACAAAGTTTCCCAAGTACTTCAAGTATGAGGTAGGATACAAAATCATGTCATAAATTATTTGTACATTTATGTAAATTATGATCTAGTATTCATAGCAACCAACTTGAAGGGGATTTATCATTTAATGGTGCTAACCACAGATGATATTCAATCAAATTCACAAGCTCCCTTTTTAATGTAATCACTAAAATTTTTACATATATAGTAAGTCATAAACCAGCATAATATTTATAACCAGTAAGACCATATTCGGAATAATTTTAATATATTCAAACAATGCTAATTTAAATATTTATTATATATGATGGTATCACAAACAAAATAAAGAATAGAAATTTATGTTGCTATTTGTTTTTTAATGGAAGATGTAGTTTTTTCAGCATTAGAGCACATTTGGGGTAAAGATATATGTCACTTGAGAGGAAAATATCTATGTACATTTCAGGTGGTATAGGGACATAGATTTTAATTTCTTCCATAGTAAGGCATTTGTTCTTATGCTTAAATAATATTTTGATATTGATTATTTATTCATATATTTTGAAAGCAGTTAAATTATACATCAATAAAACAAAACATCAGCAATCAATTTTCAGAGCCGTGTTAAAGGTAAATCCATTACAGTTCTTTTTTTCCCTGGCATATATACTTATATTATTATACATTAATAACATAAACTACATACATCAAGAAGGACCATGAAACAATCAGAAATTATATAAATGTTATACTCATGGTGTTTTGGCTAATTTATTTGGAAGAAAACATCTTTCCTATCTTGGTAAGTCTAAAATTCTGAATGAAAATCAATATCTATCATATCTCATCTCCATCAACTTAACACATCTATTCATACCAAAAAGTGTCTTATCCCATAAAGAACTAAGCCTAATTAATAAGACTAAACTATCTGGTCTTCAACCTCATCAAAGACTTTGATATAGAGTTTAATGTTTCATATTGTTCTCAGTTGCTGAGGTTGATGACAAGCATATTAAAATTAATTGTATATATCTTAGATATACTTATTTCTGGATAATAAGTGTGCCTTTATCCTAATACTTTATTTTAGTCTTTTAAATAAACATTGCTCATTTAATTATGGAATTCTTGATTCTATTTACCAGAATCAAGTATTCTTGTACAAAGTGTTCTTTTAAATATTTTCCAGATGGAAGAATTTTAAAATCAGTAGTAAAATATTTATATTACTAGTAAAATGTTTTTTATTTTATTAAAATACTTTTGTATCTATGTTTACATGTCATATCTCCTCCAAGAACCAGCTCTGGTTTAAGCAGTAGCAATGAGAGTATCATAAAACAGGTCATGCGTTGAAGAATATCAGGAATATAGTACAGCAATTATAAGTCTAGATAAAGTTAATGCTATTAAACTTACCTGTTATGTAAAAAAGGACATATTATTGAACTAATACACAAAAACCTTCAGGAAAAGAACAGCAGAGCTCTGCTGGTACACATCATTAATCCCAGCACTTGGAAGGCAAAGTCAGGCAAATCTCTGTGAGTTCCAGACCTTCCTGGTCTTAAGAGTGATTTCCAACACAGATAGGACTACATAGTGAAACCCTGTCTCAAAAGAAAAGTTAACAAAACAAATATATAGTAACAAGATATTGACATAATTTAATATGCATTGTTCAAAATGTTTGACTCTGTGATTGTCTGAGATAGAATGGACCCTCTTTTTTTTTTTTTTTTTTTTTTTTTTAGAAAAGGATATCGATAATATTAATGGAAATTTGGCATCTATTATTGGAGTACATTCAATTTCACAATTCAACTTCAGTATTTATTATCTTCATACACTAATTTTGAGACCTATGAAGTTGCATAAGGACTAAGAGCATCCTCTTCCACTGAGGCCCAACAAGGCAGCCCAGCTACAGCTCCACTAGCTAGGGGAGCCAAACAAAGACCAATCTGCCGATCAGTTACATATGTGTCCAAAGGCCTGAGTCCAGTCCATGCATGCTCTTTTGTTGGTGTTCAGTCACTGTGAGACCCTATGGTCCTTGGTTAGTTGATTATATGGGTCTTCTTGTGGAGCTCTGTGCCCTCTGGGTCCTTCTGTCTTGCCCTGCATTCTTCCACAAGACTCCCTAGCTCCACCTAATGCTTGGCCGTGGGTCTCGGCTTCTGTTTCCATCATCTGATAAATGGAGTCTCTCAGAGAACAGTTAAGTTAGGCTCCTGTCTGCAAACATTACAGAGTATCAATAGTGTCAGGGCTTGTCTCTCTCCTATAGGGGTGGGACTCAGGTTGGACCAGTCATTTTTTGGTTCCTCATTCTCTCAGTCTCTTCTCCATCTTCATCTCTGCACATCTTGTAGGCAGAATAAATTTTGGAGCGAATGTTTTGTAGGTGCACTTGTGCCCCCTCCCTTCACTTGAAGTCCTGCCTGGCTAATGTGTGGCCACTTCAGTTTCCATGTCCCAGGCTGTTAGGAGTCTCAGCTAGAGTCACCGCTGTAGCCACCCAGGAGCCTATTTTGTCTCAGGTCTCCAGCTTGTTCCAGAAATGTCTTCCCCACTTGGTTTTTCTTCTCTTTCCCAGCCCTCTCAACCTCCTACCCTGATCATCTCACGACATCTGATCCCCACCCTTGCTCCCTTCCCTACACCCTCTCCCACCCAGGTCCCTCACTTCCTCCACTTTCAATGCCTAACCTATTTTCCCTTCTGAGTGGGGTTCAAGTATCCTCCCTTGGGCCTTTTTTGTTACTTAGCTTCTTTGGGTCTATGAATTATAATATAGTTATCCTGTACTATATGGCTAATATTTACTTATAAGTGACCATATATGATATGTGTCTTTTTGGGTCCTGGTTAACACACTCAGGATGATATTTTCTAATTTCATCTATTTGCCTTCAAATTTCATGATTTCCTTGTTTTTGTTTTTTAATAGCTAAGTAGTATTCCATTGTACAAATACATCACAGTTTCCTTATCCGTTCCTGCTTATTCTCTCACTATCAAATTTCCTTTGAATTTGTCAGAAAATAAGGCAGATGCTAGTCATCTGTTATCTATGTTGTATATCTGTATATTTATATGTGTGTGTATAGATGCATGTATGTATGTGTGCATGTATGTATGTGTGCATGTATGTATATATGTGCTGATTACTGTGTACTTTGTTGTAAATTTTAAACTTTGGTAGAGCGAACTTGAATGAGCTTATTTTCAGAATTATATTGATTATTCTACTCTTTTTTGTCTTTAATGTGAATTTAGAATTAATGTATATATTTCTATGAATTTGGGGAACTTCTAATAAAAATAATTATTTTTTGTTACATCCTAAGAATTTGGTATGTTACTGACTAGTGCTTGCTGATTTTTGTACATTTATAATCTTCAATATAGCATTTTTTTTCAATAGGGGAGTCTTTATCTATAAACTATATGTCTTTGCATTTCCATTTATTTCAGCATGTTGGACAAGGAGTCAAGTGCAAAGCTGGGTAAGAACAGGGAGAGTGTATATTCTCACTTTTTACTATTAGTACTAGATATGGTTGGATATTTTTTTCACTTTATAATTAGTTCTTTAAGTTTATCAGAATCTGTATTTTGATTATGTTTTCCCCAGGCCTAACTCATTCTGTACGAACTCAACTTTGTGTCTCACAACCTTCTTTTTCAGACCATAATGTCCAAGTTGTGCTACCCTGTATAACTGGAAGTATGGCCTTTCATTAAAGTGTGATCATCCTCTGAGGTGTCACACCTTTAAAGAAACCTAAATCTCCCTCATCCAACAGTGGCCACTCCCAGTAGCTCCTGTTCATGCTATGACTATGTCCACCAGCCCCCTCCTGGCTAAGATCATGTTTCAATTGAACTTTTCAGTATACACAATCTGTCTTTTTCTTAAATTTCATGATAACAAAATTATTTCATCCATAAAAATAGTAGGGAGTATAATTTATACAGGGGTTGAAAATATGTAATGAATTTGAACAACTTTCCTTAAATTCCTAATTTTTGCCCTCTATTCCTCCCCTGTGTCAGTGTTTATATTGAATCTACTTATGGTGAAATGACTTTTCTGTTTGAAATCATATTGCTTGCCCCAGCTGTAGCATTATATATGGATTTTTTTTTTTTTAGTTTTTTGTTTGTTTGTTGGTTTGAGACAGGGTTTCTCTGTGTAACAGTCCTGGATGTTCTAGATTCACTTTGCAGACCAGGCGGGCCTCAAACTCATAGTGATCTGCCTGCCTCTGCCTCCTGAGTGCTGAGATTAAAGGCATGTGACACCATGCAGGCTTATTTAATGGATTTAAGATAGGTGTGTCTCAATTTTTTGTCTCATTATTGTATTCTGAGCAGCTTCTTTCCAAGATTCCTGCTTCTCATGTGAAGGCAGACTGTGGGGCTTTCCCCTAGGTTAAGGTTGCTGGGAACTTGTCCTAGGCAGCCTCAGTCCATTCTCCATTCTGTGATCATAACACACAGCCTTTGTGCATACCAAAATTAAACACTTTTTTCCAAACTTTATTTTTTGTATGCTACAACTTTGAATTTAATAGGCTATACAGCAAAAACACGATCCAATATTCTGGTATAAAATTCACCAACATACATCTTCCCTTAAATTTAAGTATGTAATTAATTTTGTTCTGGATGTCTCCTTTGATTTTTCAAATTTGATTTTGAGTGTCTCATGTACTTTTGGAGCAGTAACAACATTTTTCTTTATATTTTTACTCGAATAATTTTCTCCACTCACTGATGGGCACTGAAATGGAAAAAACCATGACTCTTTTCCTCACAGTTCCATATACACTATCTTCATTATAGGCAATACTGGAAACTATCCAAATTGTCATCAGCAGGTGAATAGCTACACTTTACCAGGAAAACTCTCAAAGGCTATTACAGAGCCCTAAAACAGTGAGTATGTGCGATGACTTATAAAAGACCTGGAAATGCATTTCTGAAGAAAAATAACTAGACACAAACATTATATACTCTATGGGTGCATGTAAAATCAGGAATGGGCAGACCTTGGACAATAAAAGTATTCTAGAAGTTGCCAGAAATCAGGTGGGAGGATGGCAAGCAGATGTTAATTGAGAGGGAATCCTTAGAATTGACAATAAAGTTAAGGTGACATTTAGGCTGCACTGTAGTCAATACCACAGAATATTATCATTTCACATAATTATTCAGTTTTCTAATTCATTCATTTTACCACAAATAAATACAATTTAACATATATTAATAGAATTTTATACATGTGAATTAATATTTTTCATATATGTCCTTAGGACCACAGCCATCTATTTATTGGAGGTGTGTCAGGTCTTTCTTCTCGTTTTTGGAAACCATACATTGAATATTTTTGCTTTTGGTGAAAATGTTCTGAATTTTAGTTTCTATCTTTCTTGCATTTAAGTTGCATGAAGTTGAATGAAATTGAACTGTGGAAAATAAAGCAATGAATGTACTTAAATGTACACAAATGAGCTCGGGGCTACAGCTTAGTGGAAGAATATTTGCCTAGTATTGTCAGGAGGGAGCCTGTGTTCAACTTTTAGCACAACCAGAACAAAAATAAGCAATTGTGAGAAACACAGGTTTAAAAATGTGAAGCCTACATAAAACCAGATACACTAAATCTATTGGAAAAGAAAATGAGGAAGAAACTTAAACTCATTGGCCCAGGAGACAACTTCCCGAACAGAGCAGCAACAGCTCAGAAACTACACTCATATATTAATGAATGGACTCTCATGAAAAGGGAAAGCTTCTGAAAGGCAAAGGACACTGTCAATTGAACAAAAAGGCAGCCTACAGAGTGGGAAATGATCTTCACTCATCTCCATCTGAGAAAGGGCTAATATCCAAAATATATAAAGAATTTAAAAAATTAAAAACCAACAAACAAAATAACCCAATTAAAAATGGAGTACAGAACCCAGCAGAAAATTCACAACAAAGGAATATTGAATGGCTGAGACACACTTAAAGAAATGCTCAACGATCTTAGTTATCAGGGAAATGCAAACCACAGGGACTCTGAAGTTCCATCTTACACCTGTCAGAGTTACTAAGATCAGGAACTCATGTGACTGCACATGCTGGTGAGGGTGTGGCGAAAGAGGAACACTCCTCCATTGCTGGTGGCATTGAAAACGTGTGCAACCACTTAGGAAATCAATCTGGTGCTTTCTCAGAAATTGGGGATAGTGCTATCTCAAGACCCATGTATACCACTCCTGTATATATGATATTCGACCTATAATAAGGATACTTGCTCAACTATATTCATAGCAGTTTTATTCGTAATAGCCAGAATCAGGGAACAACCCTGATGTCCTTCAACTGAGGAATGGATAAAGAAAATATGGTACATTTATACAATGGAATACTACTCAGCTATTAAAAATGAAGAAATCATGTAAATTTCAGGCAAATTAATAGAATTAGAAAATATCATCCTGAGGGAGGTAACCCTGACCCAGAAAGACACACATGGTGCGTACTCACTTATAACCCAATTTTAGCCATTTAATACAGGAAAAACATGCTACAATTCACAGACCCCAAGTAGATAAGTAACAAGGAGGACCCAAGGGAAGATGCTTAAATCTCACTCAGAAGGCAAAGTAGAAGAGACAGCAGAAGTGTTTGAAGAGAGGGAACAAGGTAGGAGAGGGAATGCAGAGAGAAATTAGGGTAGAAATCAGACCTGGTGAGAGTTGGGGTCAGAAGGACAGAGGGTCTGAAGAGAGAGAATAGAAACCTTAGGTGGTAACATCTCTATGACAAGCTGGAGAAATAGGACAGGGTAGGCTTCTGGGAGGATATGGGGGTGTCTAGCTAATATACCTAATAGAGGTCATAGAGACTGAGAGGGCACACTCAAACTAGACAGGATTTCTAGTAGATGAACTGGAACACCAACACATCCACAAAACCTTCGACAAAAAAATTTACCCTGTCTACAAGATGTGCAGGGATAAAGATAGAGCAAAGATTGAGGGAATGTCCAACCAATGCCTGGTCCAACCTAAGAGCTGCCGTATCCAAGAGAGCCAACTCCTGACATTATGAATGATACTCTGCTATGCTCTTAGACAGGAGCCTAGCATAGCTATCTTCTGAGAGGCTACATCCCACAGTGCATCCAAACAGATATGGGGACTCAACCAAACATTGGACAAAGCATAGTGAGTCTTGAGGAAAAGTAGAAGCGGGGTGATTAGAAGAATCTGGAGAGGACAGGATGCCCATAAGAAGATCAATAGAGCCAACTAACAAGGGCCCAGAGGATCTTACTGGACCGAAACACCAACCAAAGAATAGACTAGACGTAGGCCCTTTAAACAGATGTAGCAGACTGGCAGCTCCAGTTTCATGTGGGTCTCTTAGTAAGGGGAGGGAGGGCTGTCTCTGATGTGGACTCAGTTACCTGATTTTTGGTCACCCTTGTACCTGGTCAGGCCACAGGGGAAGAGGTTGTACTTAGTCCTGATGCTATTTGTTGAGCTTGCATTGGTGGGTGATGGAGAACTCCCCTTTTTCTGGAAAAAAAACTGGGAAATAGGGAAGACAAAGGGATAAGTGATCAGAAGCAGAGAAGAGAGGGGGCTATGATTGGGATGGAAAGTGAATAAAAATCAATTAATTAAAAAGTGGGAAAGCTAATTTGTTTTATTCTACAATATGGTAAAAGTGTGATATTTTGTGAATATTCTTAAAATATACATATGTTAAAATAGTATATAATTTTGCTTTATATAATAGTTTAACATATATGTTCCCCGAAGAATCAAGCAATGGGCAGCTCTCAGGGATAGCAGTTTTTATCTACACAGAGGTGTTTTTATCTTTTGGGTAAACCAGCCATATGGTCATAAGCCTTAATGAAAAATCTCTCCTTGTCCTAGGATTTAGGTAATCTTCTCTCCATTGTTTATTTATCTCTATATCCTACCCACAAACATAACACAATTTCACTTTATTGTTGAAATAATTCTATGTTATTCATGATAAAAGTTCAAGGAAGATTATTTATTGAAAAACTTGACTTTTATTTTGTGAGTTAAATTTATTCTTGGGTGTGGCATATTTTTTCAAATTAATTTCTCAGAACTTATTGATTTAATGAAGGATCAACTTAGTTGAAGGTACCTAGAAAAAAGTGCTATCTTTCTTATGCACCATTTATTTTTTCAAAATTAAGTTAGACAACTTAAAAGAATCAAATGGTTAATTTCCAAATAATGAGATGTTTATCTTGTGCATTACTTTCATAAATTTGTTTTAAAATATGACCACCAAACACATATCTTGAGAAGTGTGGTCCAGGGCATCTGCTGTGCATAGGAGAGGATGGTGCACGGTTACCTTGGTGAACTGAACAAATTAGAGTGAAGTTTGTGCAGCAGAAACACTGATGGAAAGCTTAGTGAACATACTTGTTCAACTGTGGTTCTAGGCTGCAAACTAAAACATGCACACAAGTTATAAAAGAGAAATTGTTTCATTTATTATAATCTATGTGGCAAACAGTGGCCAGTTTTAAAGATTTTCAGACAGATGCACTGTTACTTAAAAATGTTTCCTCCTACATATTTGAAATGTAAAGTGCACTTGTCCTTTCTACAATATTCTCAGAGATAGTTCAATGTGAGCCAGTGTGCTCTTCCTTATAGGCTATTTGTCTACCTGTGAGGATGAATCCACAGGTTTAAGGCTACTACCTTTCTTGGCTTGTAATAAGTACTTTCTATCGTGCTTGAATGACTTACATTTAAGATACAATACCCATGTTAAATCTCAGAAATGTTTAAACAAGAAGTGTCCTGGCTGTTGCATTTTACAAATCATTTAAAATGCTGTCTTACTTTAAAATAATGCCAGAGTAGGTTGGTACCCCTGGGGGTCCTTTCTTCTCTGAGAAGGAGAGAGGGATGGGGGGGGAGGCATGAGGATGGGACTGGGAGAAGAGGGGTGAGGGGGCTTCGATCAGGCTGTGAAGTGATCAAATAAAGGAAAAAGAATGTTTTTTTTTAATTCAAAACAATATTTACCTTGCATTCTTTCTCTGCTGAATAAAAGCAGAAATATTCACAGTATAATTTCTGTTCATGTCAGTAAAGTCCAATACTTTGAGGGGTTTAGCCAGAAAGGTAAATGTGATTTTATTAGAGTACCCTAAATTGCACACACACACACACACACACACACACACACACACACACACACAAATATATATATATATATATATGTAAATATGTGAATAAGTATATATGAATAAAAAGCCTGGGCCACAAAGGCTTGCCTTTTCAAATCCAAGATGAAATAAAACACTCTCCCCATAAAACTTAAAAAGAGCAATAAAGAAAGCACAATCAATTTATATAAAACAGGAAAATAACTGATTAGGAAAAAGTAATAAAACCACAAAGTAAAAGAAGATTAAAGAAACACAAAAATCCACTTGGTGATATATAATATCTGTGATCAGATCAACTTTTGAATAAATGGATATTATCTATGGTGGCAGTTATTAGGTGGCTGTTTAGACTTGAAATCCTGTCGACATCAGTTTGAGCAATACAAGCAAAGAAATAGATTGCCTGTGTGATGTTACAGGAAAAAAAAGCGTGGAAATTAAAAATATAAAAGTCATACATAGTTAAATAATGATTGTTGGAATTTATAACTTATTATTGCTGATTGTATTATGGGGAAAGATCAGAAGCTATGGCTAAACTTGTAAATACAAACGTATAGAATATGAAATTAACAATCAGATATGAGTGTTGCAAGAGAAAGTGAGGTGCTACATTTTAGAAAATGTTAACAGACCCAGTGAAAGAGGAAGGGGCAACACAAATAAAGAAAAGATTTAACCAATACATAAAAAACAATTATTTTCCCCTTTTCCTTCTGGGTGGTACTGATGCTGGTGGGATGCTTTTTATAACTCATAATATTAGAAATCAGAGGGCCAAAAGATAAGTGCTGACTCAAGCCTAGGTGATGCAGAACTACAATTTTAATCATTTTAACCATTTCAGAAGAGTGTTTGAAGTATAATCAAGGAGAAAGCAAAAGCATTCACTGTTCTGGAGTGCAGTGGGATGGTCTCTCCTGCAGTTGGATGTAACTTTACAGGTTGCTATTCTGAACAGCTGTCTTGCAACCTTGAAATCAGTAATATCAATGCATGAACTACTCATGCACACATTAAAAAAAAAAACTGACTGACAAAGTTTTTTGATTTTAGCATCCTGAAACTACTGCTATTGGTTATATTTTGCCTTTTCTATATTCTATATTTGTAATATTCCATTTATATAATATATAAGAAGCTTATAAAACATTATAGAAATAATATCTTATTTTCTTTAATAAAAATGAATCTCATCTAACAGGGCAATGTAAGAATAATATCATTTAATGTAAAAGATATAGGATCATTTAACATAATGTTATAAACAACTGACTAATCTTATAACAATCATATTGCAACAAGCATTTCCCTATTATTTAGTGTTAACATGAGCTTTTAGCAGTAATGAACTAAGTAGAAGAGTAAGGAATCACTTAACTGTTAATTATATGTCTGTATTTTATGCATTATGTCATTTGCATTTTATTATCATCCAATATGAGTAATGTAATAGACTATAGAAAATAATATAAATTCAAAGATAAATGGTTATTTAACAAACAGTGAAAATATTCCCTCTTTATTTTGGAACTCAAACAAAAGTTTCCTTATAAGATTTTTTTAAAAAACTATTTTCATATGTTAACACATTGAAATTATGGAATCATTTACCTGGTGAGTTTATGTTTCGTTTTGCTTTAAGATCTTATTTATTTGTATGTGTATGAGTGTTTTGCCTGCTGTGTGTATGCGTATGCACCATGTATGTGTCTGGTGCAGTCATAGGCCATAAGAAGGCATCAGGTTCCCTGTAACTGGAGTTACAGATGGTTGTGATCCATCATATAGGTGCTGGGACTTGAACTTGGGTTCTTTGGAAGAGCAGGCAGTACTCCTAACCTCTAAGTCATCTCCACAGCCTTGTATTTTCGTGTTTTAATGCAATATCTATGTAAGATGATACATATCATTGGATCAGCAAGATGACTAAGTAAGTAAAATGCTTAACACCAAGCTCAGTAAGATGAATTTCATCCCAAAGACCCACATGGAGAAACAAGAGAACCCACTCCCTTGACTTGTCTTTTGGTCTCCCAAATCATATAATCTCCATAAATGTATGTATGTATTTGTATGTATGTATGTGTATATGTATATGTATGTATGTTTGTATGTATGTATAAATAAATAGATAGCAAGCACAAAATAATAACAGAGGGCTAGAGAGATGATTCAGTGGTCAAGTGAGGTCAAAAAGCTCCTTTATATGCTATTGCCAGTTACTGATTATCCTGTAGAACTTGACAGAAAGACCCTATTGTTGAGGATACTACGTACTTGAATCATAGTATATGGAAAAATCGTCCTAGATTCCTCATTTCTTTTGGCTAATTTCAGTGCTGAAATGTTCTATTCCTGTTAAAAACAACCATCACTCTCACCCAGCTGTAAAATCTTAAAGCTGCAGTAATGACTGGTTACAAGCCAGACTTGCCCTCAGGTGCAAAAGTGGCAAGAATGTCGTGGGAGCAACCAACTGTTTTCTGTAGTAGATATTTTAAGTGTCCTCCAGGACAAGAAAAGCAACATTATGCTCTCTATTGCTTCTGAAGATATTCTTGCCCCAATAGAATGACACACTATGTTATCCTTTGCATTTTATTTATTCCACATACCATATTTTGGATTGAGAGGCAGGAATTGTGTTCCGAGATGCTGCACAAGCAGTCTAATGTTAAGCTTTATCTTTCATTATCTTTTACATTTAACTTTGAGACAAAATGTTACAATGTAGTACAGGCCTTGTTGAAAACAGTTTTTAAATAAGAACTTTTGTTTGCATGCTTTTCAAAAATTAGCAAAGTGAAAGTTTTCATCATGCACTGTCAATGAATCACCTTTTCTATCAACTTATGTTATTCCCCACAGTCTATTTCAGTATTCTTTTAATTTTTTTTTTAAAAACTTTTGTTGTTTATTATTTTTTACATCCCAACTACAGTTCCTACTCCCTCCTCTCCTTACAATCTCTCCTGCCTACCTCCTCTCCCTCCTCCTCTCCTTTCTCCCTCCTACTCTCCTCTCTCCCTCCTCCTCTCCTCCTCTCCTCTCCCTCCTCCTCTCCTCTCTCCCTCCTCCTCTCTACTTCTCTTTAGAAGAGGGCACTACTCCCATAGATTTCAACCAGCCATGGCATATCAAGCACTGGTAAGACTAGGCACCTCCTCTCCTACTAAGGCTACACAGAGACTGAACCACTAACCAGAGAGCCTGCTTGGAACTGATCTAGGCCCTCAGCACATATTACAGTACTCTTACTTGCTGACAAAAAAAAAAAAAAAAAATGCGTTGACACCAACATAGAACCTAAAAAAAGAATTGAGTTTAGGTGAAGAAGAATTCTAAACATTTCATTGCTTTGATAAGATAAATGTTAATTTCTACTTTATAGTAGACTTTTGGTGGCTTACTCTAAAAATTGGTAGGTGCAGATGCCTTCAATAAGTGAATGAAAAATTTCAGTGAATATGGATTTTATTTACAGTACTCAAGTTTCTCCACATAGTGTGACTAATATTCATAAAATATTATCCATACGTTTGTCTACAATTTGTTGAATATTAAAAGTCATATTCCAAGCTATAAAATTTTAGCACAGAGAAAATTGCCTTCATGATGGCAAAAAAAAAAAAAAATGCCAGTGTCACTATATTAAATATATTGCCCACTATGGCTGTGGCTAGGACCCAAAATAATATTTAGCAATCTCCCAAGGAAGTTTTATAAATACGGCACATGACATTACAGGTCAAAGGTTCTACTTTATTCCAAAGTGTAGTTTATATTTATATTATGTATATGTATTCAAATTTAATCCTCCTCCTTTTCTAGACCTCCTGAAGAATTCTACTTGAGTCACAACGTAATGAGACAGAATTAGAGTATAATGTTCTGAGAATATTTTTATACCTCATACAAAATGTGAAACAAAATGAGAAAGGAGCTAGAGCAATATCTCAGGTAGGAGGACTTGCTGCTCCTAAAGAGGACCCAAGTTCAGTTCTCATCTTCCGTGTGGAGGTTTACAGTAGTTCATGACTCTAGTCCCGGAGGATTTTACATCCTATTCTGATCTTACGACACCTGGCACACACAAGGTGCACACATGTAAATGTAGGCAAAACTCACATACATAACATAATAAAGCTTTAAAAATGAAAAGAGTTAGCCATATATGACAGCTCAATTGTGCATTTCCTTTCAGCATAATCCTGGGAGCATAGGCACTGAGGAAACTTGTTCTGAATTCTGTGGCTGAGGTTTATACATAGCAATGAGAAATAATAGTAATACCTCCACAGATGCTATATTAAATATATACTAAAGAATATTCTTTCAAGTAATGTCAGCATATCCATCTGTAGCAAAGAGGAGAACGTTCATTTGCAGATTAGTATAAAAGACTTAGTTTCTTAAAATCAGGTTTCTTCCTGTGGTAGCACCCACAGGAAGTATAGGACTTATCTCGTGGAGACAATATCATCATGCCATCCTGTGGAGATTAATATATCAAAAGCATAAGGAAATTATATCTTCAAAACTTCTACCTCTGTAAGTAAGAAATTAGCATTGAGTTCCAACTCAGTATTTTTCTAGTAGCCATGGAATTACAACCAAATTACTTGTTATTTTCAGAATGTTGTGAAATTTGGCTGCTTAATTGAGTTGACATAGAAGCAATTTATATTTTATAAGAATAAAATATTCTTATAAATATATTCAGATAACTTCTAAAAATAGTAATAAATAAATTTATTATGTCCTTTGATTGTGGATAAGATATATAATTTGAATGAATTGATTTTATAGACTGCATGGTTGATAAAGTGTTTGATGTCTAACTTTCATGCCTTAAGCATTAAAAATGGACAATAGATCAAATAAAATACAACCAGAGCATGCCAAATAAATTTATTTTACAACAAATTAAGTATATTAGAATGTTAATATAGTTCTATGTACTCGTATAAAATAGTTACCCTTTCTCTCCTTCTTAGAAATGATAGGAATAAAAGTTTCATAAAATGTTATTGTACAGATGACATATTAGTTACTTTTTCCTGCAGAGAACACCATTACTTTCTCGTGCCTCTGACAACCTCCCTTTAATTTGATAAATGTTTTTTTTCAATGCAAAGTAGCTGGAGTAACTTGAAATGCCTTATCCTCTAGATGCATTCTGAATTTACAGAAGATTCTAAAGAATATTCTGCTCAAGGCTGGGAACATGATGAATATTTCAGCGGAACTGAAGCTGTCAAAATACAGAAAGGAATGCCTGTTGGATATGTTGAATAAATGAATGGAACTATGACAATTGAAAATTATAATACATCCTTCTAAACACATTTATTCTGTTTCAGAGAACACACTGAGAAATAGAAATGACAGAATTGCAATAAGTTGTCCAAGTAATGGTGAATTAAATTCAGGAAATGAATTCAATAGCAATGTGAAGAGAGATATAATTAAGCTGAAAAGATAATTATTCAATTCCATTATCATAAATTATGATATAGTAGAAAAATGTACATCCATTTTGAATTTCACATTTTGTTGAATATCTTACCCTATAGCTTAAGAGAAAAAAGAAAACTTGAAATTGTATGTGATGAAATGTCTTAGAGATAGCTATTTACTTATGCATCCAAAATTTATTCAGCACCTACTATATACCAGCCAGTAAGGAGTTTATGTACAGTTATGAGCATTAGGGATGTTCAGCTGAATAAGACATAAGAATGTAAGGGTGCACATCGGATCTGAGGATAGGTAAATCTATAGTTAACATTTTCTTGTGCAATGGATACTAGGCACTATTAAATCTATACAAATAAGAAGACACACTATGCAGGACCTCAGTGAGCCTGAAATCGTAGGATCTCTTGAGCTGAATCTCAAAGGTACAATAGAGACCATTTGTATAATACCACATCAGACTAGTGCATAATGTCAAATGAGAAGAAGGAGGAGGAGGAAAAGGAGGAGGAGGAGACCAACACAGCAGCAACAGCAAATTTAAAATAGTAAATTGTTTTTATACAAAAGACTGGCAATAGAATATCAGCAAAATAACTATTTAATTTTTCTCTGCCTTCCACCTTGTTACATAGATGTATGTAAGTACCCTGTGTCCTCTTCTTTAAAAAAGTGTAACTAAATTAGTTATTTAAATTTTCCCCTATGCAAACTCCAGTGATGAGTTTCAGAATATTTGCTTGAAATTCTGCTATTACTTTAACACCATCTAGAACAAGTTGAAATTCGTAAAATACTGTTAATGATCTGTTATGTTGAAAGCCACTAGACAAAAAAAAATTACAACCAATGTAAGCTTTATTCATTTTTTTCTGGTGTCCATCTTTACCTATGAAGCTGTGGCATTAGTCCAGCTGCAACTGTTTGGGCATGCCCACAGAAGTTGAGTCCTCTCAATGTTTTTCTTGCTGACCAAAAATGACTGACTTTAAAACCATTTCTGTGTGCATATGTATGTGTGTATTTTAAAAAAGTTTTATACATATGCACACACATAGGAATAAAAAATAAATCCATATTATCACAATGCAAACCATTTCACATTTTACAGTTACACATACATATCTGTGGCCCTATAATGAGTTACTACTCCAACTGTAGTTTGAAAGAGCTTCCTAAAATGGCCCAGCGATAAATCAAGATGGAGTATTACTCATGATAGTTTGAGTCACAGTTCAAGGTGACAAGAAAGACTTAAAAGGCCAGAACTTACAACAACTTCCATTAGGCACAACACCCGTGTCACTTGAAGGTGCTCTCTGGTGTTCTTAGCATTGGACAGGTACTCATATAAATACAGGTTTTAGATTAAACACAGGTTAGAACAGGCAGATAATCAGAAGCTGTGATATGTGTTATTTTCCCCCTTATTTTATATATGCCTTTAAGTTCACATAAAATCCCAGTTTCCTTCTTCGTTCTTTTATAATGAAAAGAATTTGTTATGTAATCAAATAAAATACATTTGAACATTGTTCATAGATTCTACAAAATGAGAAGTATATATAAACACACACATATGTATTTATATATTTTTTATTTTATTCTATTATTGCATTGTTTTATTAATTTATTCTTGGTACATCTCAATGTTTATCCCATCCCTTGTATCCTCCCATTCTTCCCTCCCTCCCATTTTTCCATTATTCCCCTCCCTTATGACTGTTCCTGAGGGGGATTACCTCCCCCTGTATTTGCTCATAGGGTATCAAGTCTCTTCTTGGCAACCTGCTGTCCTTCCTCTGAGTGCCACCAGGTCTCCCCCTCCAGGGGACATGGTCAAATGTGAGGCACCAGAGTACGTGAGAAAGACATATCCCACTCTCCACTCAACTGTGGAGAATGTTCTGACCATTGGCTAGATCTGGGTAGGGGTTTAAAGTTTACCGCCTGTATTGTCCTTGGCTGGTGCCTTAGTTTGAGCGGGACCCCTGGGTCAAAATCTGCCTATCATAATGTTCTACTTGTAGGTTTCTAGGACCCTCTGGATCCTTCTACTTTGCTATTCTCCCATGCTTCTCTCATTTAGAGTCCCAGTAGGATGTCCTCCCCTCTGTCCCAGTTTCCTGGTAAGTGAAGGCTTTCGTGGGACATGCCCCTTGGGCTAGTATGCAGATATAAGTGAGTATATACCATTTGAGTCTTTTTGCTTCTGGGTTAATTCACTCATTATGAATATTTCTAGCTCAATCCACTTATCTACAAATTTCGGGAATTCTTTGTTTTTAATAGCTGAGTAGTATTCCATAGTGTATATGTACCATGGTTTCTTTATCCATTCTTCTACTGATGGACACTTAGGCTGTTTCCATGTTCTGGCTATTATGAATAAGGCTGCTATGAACATGGTTGAGCAAATTTTCTTGTTGTGTGCTGGAGCATCTTCTGGGTATATTCCAAGGAGTGGAATAGCTGGGTCTTGAGGAAGCCCTATTCCCATTTTTCTGAGATAGCACCAGATAGATTTTCAAAGTGGCTGTACTAGTTTGCATTCCAACCAGCAATGAAGGAGTGTTCCTCTCTCCCCACATCCTCGCCAGCATGTGGTGTCACTTGAATTTTTGATCTTAGCCATTCTGATGGGTATAAGATGGAATCTCAGAGTTGTTTTGATGCATTTCCCTGATGACTAAGGAGGCTGAGCATTTCTTTAAGTGTTTCTCAGCCATTTGATATTCCTCTGATGAGAATTCTGTTTAGTTCCAAGCCCCATTTCTCAATTGGGTTATTTGGTTTGGTGGTGTTTAATTTCTTGAGTTCTTTATATATTTTGGATATTTGTCAGATGTAGGGTTGGTGAAGATCTTTTCCCAGTCTGTAGGCTGTCGCTTTGCTCTCTTGACAGTGTCTCCTGTCTTAAAGAAGCTTCTCAGCCTCATGAGGCCCCATTTATTAATGATTGACATTAAGGCCTGAGCCATTGGTGTTCTGTTCAGGAAGTTGTCTCCTGTGCCAATATGTTCCAGGCTCTTCCCCACTTTTTCTTCTAAGTGACTTAGTGTCTCTGGTTTTATGTTGAGATCTTTAATTATATATATTTTAAAGACTAGATTAATAGGATATATTCAATAGTTCCTCAAAAGAGATAATATATGGATCAAAGAATGACTGCCTCTGTGAAATCCCTCAATCCATGAGTTCTTTTGGAAGAAATGTTTGAGGATACTTACCCTAGGTGATGGCAGCGAAATCTGCCAGATGTTTTACAGGGACAGTATTGCATAATTGGACTGGAATAATAAATGTAATAAAAAACACTTTTTATTGTAGGCCACGAAGCTGTTTCCTATGAGTTGTAAATGACCATTGCGTGTGCATAGCATCTAATTTGGATTAGATAAATTGAAAGAAGTCTTTACTCTTTTCACTAGCTTTTTAGGGTCTTCAGTGTCCTTAGATTGCAGTATACATGGACATCCCTGTTGCTACACACAACAAGCTCACTCACCCTATAGGACTTAAAAGGAATTCCTCATGGCTTCTATAGCTTCATGAGCAACTGTGGACTGCAACAATGATTATAAAAGTTCCACTACTTCAGATATTAAATCTTGTATTCTTTAACATTACACTAATTGCTATTAGAGTCACAATTTCTGGCAATGCATTTTTTTTTTATCTCCAGGACACAGAATCCCTGAAGATAAATGAATAATGTAGGGGTGCTCATTGAATGTTGGGCCACTGAAACTATACCCTAAAGAGAGGTTGTGTCTAGTCTGGAATGAAAATTAACCTATAGGCTAGAACCAAGTCTAGGATCTCTGGAGTAGTGTACTTTCGGGATAATGTTTCCTACCTCCTGATTTTATTTTCTCAAAATTCCATGCTACTGGAAGATGAAAACCTAATCTAGACCCTTCCTATTTCTGGGAATACCTTGTGTGCACTAATAAGACATTGTATCGATAAGAAAAGCATTGCTGGAGAGATACTAGAGGATGGCACTGAGAGATGAGGAGCCCCTGGGAACACTACAGTTACCCAAGCTACAACCAATCAGCTAAACAATGAGTTTTCTGTAAAATAATGAGGCACAATGGGATAATTTTGGGACACTTCCGGACATTAGCATTTCTTTTTCTCCTATAACATGCCGTTGAAAACAACACTTTCTTACCTGATGATCTTCCTTCTACATAATGATATTTGGAAGTCCTTGCCTCCCAGACTTGACAAATACAAATGAATGATACATATCTCTGTACCTACTAAAGCTATAATGAAAGGCCTTCCTAAGGTACTCTCTATTCCTTTTAGGTGTAGACATTACTACTAGAAAACAGAACATGCAAAATACATCATTTTGTAGCTTTTAACAGAGAAATCAATGGAACTTATGTCTCTCTGAATGGAACCAAGGGTACAAATGCCATTCAGTACCATGGTGTACTCTTAAAAGTTTAAATGAAAAGAAAAGAAACATGTTCCAATTGCTCATCAAATATGGACAAATCATGCATGCACAATATATCTGTTTCTACCTTTGAAGATTGACAGTTGATATACATCCCTTATGTTTTCTGCTGTATTTCCGAGGAAGCTAATCTGTCTAAGAAATTTTCTTCTATGATGATAGTAGGAAGTTAAAACTTTTTAAGTATGAGAAAACTGAACCAAAGCACATCATTTCTCTACCATATCTCCCTAAGCCACTGCTCCCTAATTATTGTGCTTAGCAATTTGATTCCTCTTTGCAGTTTTGAAGTTGAGAGCATCCTCAGTGTTCTTTCCACAAGTTGTCCTTATGTAGATAAGATGCATTACCTACCCACTTGGTGTAATTGCTGTGTCATTCATGGAAAAACTGCACTAGAATCTTACAACTTCGGCCTCCTCTTAAAATGTTTTGTTCCATATGGCTATTTTCATAATAGAAGAAATGTTTAATTTTGAGATATAAATTCTGTAGCTGCTGTGCTCTTTCACACTTTACTTGTCCTGCTTCACACTCATGGGACCATGGTTTACAATTGGTTTAACTCAGTCTAAGGCTGAGGAACGATGCTTGATATGCACCTGACTAGAGGTAGTGACACATAAAAAGTTTATGTGTGTCTGTCTGCTAAGCCAGCTAGTGTGAACTGTTCCAGCAAACAAGGCAATGAGGTTCATTGACTTGGAGATATATCCTCCTGATTGATTAGTATATTCTCCATTCATTGTATACTTAGACCAGCCTGAAAAATATTACAACCGTCTATGTAATATGAACTAAGTAATTGATCCATTGTGCTATGAAGAATTCTATATGGTTGCCCATCAACAGTCACTATCTATGAATTTTCTTTCTCCTCTCATGCTTCAAAATTAGGATGGTATTGTTGTTTGAGGAATAAAAAGGTTGATCTGGTAGTTTAGATCTAGCATTTAGCTTTGTGACCTTAAAAAGAAAATGATAATGAGAATTTTTATATATGAAATAATATAATACATATTTATGGGATAAATATAAATATTTTTAAACTCTAAATTTATACAAACAGGGTTGTATCTGAGATAAACATGTACAAAATAGCAATTACTAACTTCAAGAACTCAACATATTATCATTGTTAATTCTTATGTTTAAAAAATTATGGATCAAATAATAACAGCAATAAAACTTTTAGTTGATGGGCTCCTAGGGGCACCTTGACTGAATGGGACATAGCTTTATCAAGCTAATGTGGTTTAAGGAGCTAAGGAATCTGTTGGTTTAGACAACAGTGGCACAGAGAATGTGAACTTAACTGTCAGTCTATGGTGACCTAGGTAGGACCAGCATGCACTGCTGTGACAATTGTAAGAGGCTTAGGCAAGTAATTATTTATAGGCAAGTGACTTCTGTGAGCTGTGTTGTCATTTAGATTGACATTTGTACTCATTATTTATATATCCAAGTTTTCCTTTTACAATTCTACATAATATTTTTAAGTCGCAATTTATTTTTATTCTCAAGTTAGAGAAAGTCAAATGATGTTTAAGCAGGATATTGAATCTAGTTAATGATCTTTAGTTTGTGAATAGCAGTGCTGTGTCCTGTGACTCAGGATGTATTTCTTATTGGTCATCTTATTCCACTGACAAGAAAACAACTGTCGCTACAACAAAGACTCTGATCTTTTTGCTTATACAAGGATTATATGTGGTTTATACAAATACCAGTTGTACTCACATATGTTCAAATCTCCAACACTATTTCTTTCTATTACTCTTTCACCTGGTAAATGTAACCAATAACAGATATTAAAAAGCACAAGAGTGTGCTACTGTAGAGTATAGTGAAAATATATAACAATAGTATTTCAGAGAGAGGAAAGAATTTTGAGTTTATAAAGAAATGATACACACTCGAGGATATAAGAATGTTCAACCAACCTGGAGCATAAACAACTTACAATGTATTCATACATGTAAATATTATCAATGTTCTCATTTCCATCTGTTCAAATAAAAAATACTGTGTCGGTGAAACTTTACAGGTGTGTAGCCTCTGACATTATCAGGAATCTTAATTTCATAGCAAACTCCCTGATCTTCTGGATCTTGCAATCTTCCAGCCACTTTTCTGGAATGATCCCTGAGCCTTACATGCTAGAGTTTATTTGCATACACACACACGCATATATATATACATATATATATATACACACACACATACATATATATGTGTGTGTGTGTGTGTGTGTGTGTGTACATGTGTGTGTGTATGTATATCTCCAGCTATTGGAACATGAATGCTTCACCATGAGCTTAACAAAGACAAAAATACAAAAATTAAAATACATGCTAACATAGACGGAGGAAAGCCCAAGAGGCCTCAACCATACAAGAGAACTACTAGCAATTCAACTAAGGAAAGCTGAAAGTGAGAAAAATATACTTTCCCACGGAAGATCACATGATACATGAAGATACAACACAAATATTTGTAACAACCATTAATGAAAAAAGAAGCCATGAATTTGAAAGATAATTAAGAGGGGTCGATGGACACATTTGTAGAGGATGAAAGGGGAAGAAGAAATCTCAAAATGTAAAAGAAATGATTTTTAAACTATGTACTTTTAAATGGCTAGTGATGGGAATGTAATCAAGTAGAGGATTCTTCTATATGTCTAACTTCTGAGTATCATGTAGCCTTCAGTGACAGAGTTAGGTTTTCCAGACTAAGGTCACATTTGGTGATAGGAAGTGGAACAGGAAAAGTGAATTTATAATGATAACACACACTAAAAACAGCCAATCAAACTTAAAATTAATTGCCATGCAAAATGCTCTGAAAACAAAAAATTTAAGTAGCAATATAGCAGCTCCTATCAAGGAAGATTTGTTTAAAAAGTTCGTAATAAAGTTAAAATCCCACATTTTTATTTTTGAATAATTTCAAGTAAACATATTGGATAAGTCACAGGTCCACTTTGCTCAGATGATTTTTTCCATTGATATAATACACATTTTTAGTACTTACAATATATGTGACAGAATAGCAGTGTATATTATCAGCACTCCTGATTAACAAAAAATAACTTCAAGTCATGTATTGCATATAAGTCATATATATAGCTCAGAACCTTAGAGGGATAGTAGCACATTCTTGGGATGAACTTGTCATCCTTTAAAATATCCTCATCTATTATGGATCTCATAATTGAATAGATAATTTTGTTTGGAAAAATATAGATCAAATATTCCTTTTACAGCTACACTCCTGAAAAGACCCTTATTCCCAGATGGTTAAAAAAATATGAGAAACCAACAAGTATCTTCAGAATACCTAATCAGTGTGTTACTTCCTAAAATCCATGAAGAATTTTAGTGAGATGTTTGGGCCTTGGATTAAGATTGTGGACCAATAATGCATAGTGATGAACAATCATAGACCAAGATGAAAACTATCAAATGAGCTCTCAGGTAAATAGGTATGATGACTTTAATGAGTGCATCTCACTCACAGAAAGATGATGTTAAGGATATTTACAAAATACTTCCATAAGAACAGACTGGCATTTTAAAAATAAAGAAAGGCAATATTATCCACTCAAGTTAGTTCCACATAACTTATCATCACAGCACAAATTGAAGATATAGATATTGGTGTCACATTTTCTGGACCTGGACCTGAAGCCAGTTACTTTGTTACAGGAGTCTTCATTCTCTGCTTTTAAGGCTTACCTTGAAAGTGAGAATGATTCCAGGATAAACTACATAATGAGAAAGGGCCAAATGTCAATGTTTTAATGTATGTTGAAGAGCTTAGACAAGTACTTATGTAGATTACTTGCTCAGTAACCATTACTTACGTTAATTAGCAACAACTATGGCTTGCATACAAGAAAATCTATGAACTAACAGAATCTAAGACATAGCATCCTTTGATAATCATTGCTTTATGGCCTTCAAAAATATTAATCTAGTGCCTTTTTTTGGGAAGTCTTCTATTTCTTTCTTTATTTCTTCCCTGCAGGTGTCAAGAAGTAGAGAGTTATTTAGTTTCCATGTGTGTGTAGGCTTTTTGTTATTTCTGTTGTTGAAGTTCAGTCTCAGACCATGGTGAGCTGAAAGGATACAAGGTATTATTTCAATCTTCTTGAATCTGTTGAGGCTTGCTTTGTGACCTATTATGTGGTCAAATTTGGAGAAGGTTCCATAGGGTGCTGAGAAGAAGGTATAATCCTTTGTGGTTGGGTGAAAAGTTCTGTAGATATCTGTTAGATCCATTTGATTCATGACGTTGGTTAATGATGTTACTTCTCAGTTTAGTTTTTGTTTCAATGTCCTATCCTTCAGTGAAAGTGGGGTGTTGAAGTCTCCCACTATTAGTGTGTGGGGATTGATGTGTGGTTTGAGCTTTGTTAATAGGTCTTTTACAAATGCGGGTGCCCTTGTATTGGGGGCATAGATGTTCAGAATTGTGATGTCATCTTCTTTGACTTTACCTTTGATGAGTATAAAGTGTCCTTCCTCATCTCTTTTGATTAATTTTGGTGTAAAGTCTAATTTATTAGATATTAAAATGGCTACGCCAGCTTGCTTCTTGTGTCCATTTGCTTGAAATACTTTTTTCCCAGCCTTTTACCCTGAGGTAATGCCTATCCTTGTGACTGAGATGTGTTTCTTGGATGCAGAAGAATTTTGGGTCTTGCTTACGCATCCATTCGATTAGTCTGTGTCTTTTTATTGGAGAATTGAGACCATTAATGTTGAGAGATATTAGTGACCAGTGACTGTTAAGTCCCATGATTTTGATGATGGTTGCAGTAAAGTACTTATGTGGTTGTTTTTGCGACAGTATAGTTACCTAAATCACATATAGTTTCGGTTGTAGTTTGTCACTTTGGTTTGGAGTTTTCCTTCTATTAACTTCTTTAAGGCCGGATTAGTGGCCCACGAATGGTCTGAGAGGAAGACAGGGGGCGCAGTTGAGGCTAACACCCTAGGCTCTGATTTTAGGTTTTGCACTCCTGCTCACCTGGACACTGGGCCCTGGGGCTTTCTCGGGACTAGCGGGTTGGTCTTATGTTTTTCCCGGGCCAGTAGTTCCAGCCTGGAGATACACCACCCACAGTTCAGTCTCAGATACAAAGCTCCAGGTTAATGATGGCAGGCACCTGTCCCACTGCTGGGAAGAATGCACCCTTCCTCTAAATTCTTAGAGCAGACAAGCTTTAAGTGCAACTTTAGCACTGCAGCTGGCATGTGTACCCCCCACCTGCCTAGTCTCCTGTCGAGCTCTGGGACTCTTTGCAGACTGGTGAGCCCAGACACATGCTCTCTGATCCCCCTGGACTTAGTATGGTCCAGATCTTCCAAACACCATGCCAATCACACCTGCAGGTGGGTCAACACACTAATCACCTCAGTAGGCGGGGCCTTGTCTTTGCTTCTATTTATCCACTTGGGTGGCTGCAGGCCTGGTAGCTGCTCTTCAGGGCAGTCCGTGCTCTCTGCACTGGTTCTGAAACTTTCTGTGGGTTCCCAGAAATACGCTCTGTTCCCACTGGGCCTAGTGTGGTCCTGATTTTCCAGGCACTATGCCAATCACCTCAGCTGGCGGGACCTTGCCTGCTCCAGGATACCCGCTTGAGAGTCTGCAACCGCAGTAGCTGCTCGCCGGTCCTGGGTCTCACTGCTGATCCCCAGAAGCAAGCTCTCTGTTACCCCTGGACCTGTTACTGTCCAGATCTTCGGGACTCCAAGGTAAGCACCTCAGTAGGAGTGGCCTTGCCAGCGTCTGCGCTACCCATTTGAGTGTCTGTGCTACCCATATGAGTGTCTGCAGGCACAGAGGCTGCTCTCTAGGGGGTCCGTGCTCTGCGCAGGTTCAGGGTCTCACTGTGGACCCCCAGAACCGTGCTCTCTGATCCCCTTAGACCTGTTACTGTTCAGGTCTTCCAGACACTGTACCAAACCCATTAATCAGTAGTCGGGATCTTGACTGTATCCCCGCTACCTGTTTGTGCGGCTGCCGCCGCCGCATTGACTCCTTGCCAGTTGGTCAGTGCTCACTGAGCGTTCCCGGGTGTGTTGTGCAGGATTTCTGTAGTTTATTTCTGTTGAACAGTGGAATTCTCCCGCTGTGGTGGAGTTGGAAGCTTGGTGTTCCTGGTTAAGAAAATAGTTCAAATCTCTGACTTGATTACTTCGGTTTCTAAACAAGGTCCACCCTGCTCGCCGCCATCTTGGATCCCCACCGAAAAACTTTTAAAAAAGAAAAAGAAAAGGAAAAATTAGGTGCATACACTGATTTTTCTCTAAATGTGAAGGTTATCTTTGATTTACCTTCGCATATTTGAATATGCAGATTATCTAAATATATGCAGTTTAATTTTAACATTTTATGCACATCTTTTTCTGTCATGAAAATGTATCTCTATTTAAAAAAAAACAATGGTCTAATCAAATTTTATGTAAAAACAGGGATAAAGATAAACAGATTTAATGTTTTAAACCAAATATTCTTCCTCCTGTTTAAAAAAAATGTTTAAATCAAGGTGTTTTTGCTAATTCTTTTTTTCAGTCAGTGAAGTAATTAGTTATTTTAGCCATAGCGCCTTGGATTATAGCCATGATTTATCATTTTCATGGGAACAATATCAAAATATTTAAAAACATTTGTGCTTGAGCCCCATGTTGATGTCTAAATGGCAGATGTTGCCACATCAGAAACATATTTATTTTACTTCGTTTAATATTTGCAATTATCTAATTCACAAAATTACAGTTAATGAGAATAAAGGAAAAGGAACTTTTCACTAAAACTGAAAATATTCTTTTTGGTTGTTTTTGTTTCTTTTCTGTACATTGGTGTTTTGCCTAGACTTCTAAAGATTGCAGCCACTGAAAGCAGGGGAACAGATCCCTGTGAGGTGCCGTGCGGATACTGGGAACTGAATTTAGGTCCTCTGCTTCTCTGCTAGAACAACCAATGTTCATAAATGCTGAGCCATCTCCCCAGCCCTAAAAATATTCTTGATCTATGATTATTGAAAAATATACTTGAGAACTTTGAGCATAATTTCTAGAACATTATAATAAAATTTAAATCCATCTAAAAACTAATCTTTATGACTTACAATAGTTAGAATAATGAATATTCCATTTGAATGGATAAAACTTCAAATAAGTATTGATAAATGTAATATATAACTTAAAATATGCTCATTGAAACATTTTTTTAAGATATTTGTGTCACCACTATAATAGAGGTTTAAAAGGGCATATCACCTCAAAAAGTGCTTGAGATTTCTTTAAAAAAGAAAATGTTTAAATTTATATATATTACATTTATAAAGTTAAATTTAAATAAATATTATAATAAATTTAAATATATATAATTTATAAATTTTATAAATTTACATTTATAAAAGTGTCAACAATATTTATATATTATCACCTTAAGAACTACATCTATTCATTCTTAAGTTTTAATTGGAAAGAAAGATCTATTAAATACATATTCCTACTGCTTATGTGTTTAAAGTTTCTCCTTTGGTAATTAAACTTTCCTTTGAAATCAGAGATACAGCCATCTAAAATTGAAATTTAAACTCTATGAAAGCATGCCATTAGATCATGTCTGTTGAGTGGGAAGAAGAAAAGTAATTTACCACATCAGATATCTTTATAATTCTGTAGGCTTTGATCTTTTAAAACCTGACTTTATTTGGAGTACTTTAATGGTTCTACTTACTCTCCAACCTAGCCTAGATAGGAAAGAATGAAGGTTAATAGGGACTGGAGAAGTAGATATTTTTTAGACTCAGTTCCTTGGGGCAATTGTCAGGGTTCCAGAAGACCCTTTAAACAGCAAACCACATATTCAGAAGAAGCAACAGCAACCGCAGCAGCTGGAGCTTGTAACCTCTAAGCATCTCTCTCTCTCTCTCTCTCTGTCTCTCTCCCTCATCTATCTATCTATCTATCTATCTATCTATCTATCTATCTATCTATCTAACCATTTTAGAGCCTGATCCCAACCCCTCCCTCCCCTCTTTCCAGTCCCACCCTCAAGCCTCCTTGCTCCATGCTCCCCTTGGCTTCTTCTCGAAGAAGGGGAGGTCCCCAAGTGATAACAACCCTCCCTGGCACCTCAAGTCTCAGCAGGAGTAAGTGAAAGCACATCCTTTCCCTGTGAAGCCTGAAAGGGCAGCTCAACTCAGGGAAATGTATCAAAGGCAACAGAATCAGAGACAGCCTATACACTCCCATTGTTAGGGGGCCTGGGTTGACCAGGCTGCATATCTGCTACATGTGTATAGGGGTTCTAGGTCCAGCCCATGTATGTTCTTTGGTTGGTGATTCATTCTCTCTGTGATCCCATAGGTCCAGGTTAGCTTATTCTGTAGGTCCTCTTGTGATGTCTTTGACCCCTCTGGTTCCCTCAACCCTTTCTCCCAATCTTCCACAAAACTTCCCGAGCTCAGCCTGCTTTTGGCCAAGGGTCTCTGCAGCTGTTTTCATTAGCTGCTGGATGAAGCTTCAGAAGACAATTATGGTAGGCTTTTCTCTGATTGTTTCCCCTGCCCATTGAACTGTTTCTTTTACAGATTATCTTTTCTTTAAGAACAAAGGGCACCTGACTTCTAGTTACATGTGATACTACTCGTGAAAACTTTCTAAGTGGTTAGAATTATCTTTGCTGCAGGAGAAATACATTAGCATCGTATAGTTAAAAGCCTTGCACTGGATAGTAAGCAAAACTTGGCAGAAGTTTTCCACTTATGATTTAAGATAGAAAAATTAATACATATGAGAGAGCAGTTCATTTTGTATACTTATGTAACATTTTGTATCTTTAGCTTTGATACAATTATAACTGTGTTCTTAGGATTAAACTTAAATAGGTTAAAAATAACTAGAAAATTTAAGCCGTAGCTCCTATTCTATTTTTTTAAAATTACAGGATACATTTTATATTCAATATGTCATATATTTATTAACTCAGTCTAGGTGGTATTTGAAATTAATTCTACAGACTTGCAAAGGAGCCTGTGATGGTCATCTTTGAAGGGTACTTAACTATTCCCTATTTTTTAATACTTTCTTTCTTAATTATTTTGGTATCTTTATAAAGGTTTATGGTTGCAATACACATGTAAATGTTCAATCTTTTCACTTATAGGCAGTAGCCTTCTTAAACTAGGGTGGAATGATCAGAGTTGGCCTAAAAACCATCTTGCAGTCTGCATATTTACAGGGCTGTGAAATATGTAACAGCACTGAGAACCTTATTGTATGGATGTCATAGAGATAGATTTTATTAGCAATAATGGAATTTGAGACATTACTTTATCCTCCTGAGAACTAATTTTAAATATAGGTATACCTTATACAGATTTTTATCATTATACCTAGCCGTTTATTTAATTGTGTGAGTATGTACACAAAGGAAAGTATGAATAATATTCTGAATGAATGTTCAAATTACTTTATAACTGAAGAAAACAAAATTAAATGATTAACAAATTCTAACCATTTGTGTGTGTATACGTTTTGATGGAGTGCCTCCGCACTACATGTATATGAAGCTTCAAGACTGAATTTCCTTACTGCTCTCTAACCTTATTTGATGGGATGGGCTCTCCCATTGCAGCTGGAGCCTAATCATTTGGATAGGCTGGCCAGCCAGAGGCTTCAGGGGTCCTCCTGTCTTTGTCCCTACCAAATCTGATATTACAGATGTTCCCACAACATTGGACTTTTTTGGATGCTGGGGATCCAAACCGAGGTCTCTCTTGATATCCTGACAAGCCTTTGAAACGCCAAATATTCTAGGATGGTTAGTAGCCACATTAAAAAGCATTTCACTTTGCTTTGAAGGTACTTGAAAAGTAAACTATTGTGGCTGTAAAGATTGGTCAGTCATTAAGAACACCTACTGTTCTTTGAATGTACTTATGTTTGGCTTCCAGCACATATGTGGGGTAGGAGTTTCCAATGCCTGTTTAAGTTTCAAAGTATCTTTGCCCTCTTCTGGCTTCTGTTGACACCAGTATGAACATGGCTCACAAACTCATGCAGTCACACACACACACACACACACACACACACACACACACACACACACACATGCAAATACAAAAACATGAAAATGTTACAAAGTAGTTACTGCGCTCCTTCTATTAATAATACTGAAATGATTGTCTTATTTAATTGCTTCTTCTTTCTTTCTTCCTTTTCTTTCTTTCTTTTTTTTTTTTTAAGCAAAGTTCTGCTTTGTGGTTTAGGCTCCCACCTGCTGTTGCCCAGTTTTGAGGCCAGCTTGAGATGTAGAGTGTTCTTGGACCACAGCTGTGCCAGTTTTTGTGTGCTTATCCTGGAAAATATTTCACTAGGCAACAGCTTTGAAGGGACCGGGATGTCCTTCAGCTTCAGCTTGCTTCTTTTAAATGATTTTTTACCTTTTTATAAAATGGAGCTTCATCTGGCTAGAGTTTTGCCCTCAAGACAGCATAGGATGTTTTCTTATGTGGTGCAAATCTAATGAGTATTAGTTATAGCTGCTTCTTCTCCACCAACCTGAATGTGATACTACTATGACCTTAGCTCTGCCAAAAAAACCCCTATTATTTTTACATTCATCTTTACTCAGAATTTTAACAGAGTAAAGCCAGATTCTTGGCCAATGTTTCACATAAATTACCATTTAAGTCTGAATCCTTGTTCTCCTTCCTAGCCCCAGGAAATTGCTTCTATAGTCCACATTTCTCTCAGTGTGGTTATCTTCAGAAATCCTATCCTATTGGCCAATAGGCTGTTTCCAGCATTCAGTAGCTTTTCTCATCCACAGAGACAAATTCTTTCAATTTCTAGTCACAATCAAGTTTATTATAGCTATGGCTCTGCTTCTCTGGACCAAATTCTATCTTATTTCTCCTGTTGCTGTTATAAGATACTGAGACAAAAGCAACTCAAAGGAGAAAGGGCTCACAGATCAGCTCACATATCCAGGTACAGCCCACTACAGTGGGGATGCTTCAAGGTGGCAGGAGGTTGAATAGCTGGTCACACTATTGCTGTATGTACATCAGAAAGCAAAGAGTGAGGAACACACAGGTCCAGCTTATTTTCTCCTTTTATCAATCCAGTACTCTAAGCTCCATAGATAGAGCAACCCACTTTTGTGAAGGTTTTCCTCACACCAATTAGCCCAATTAAGATAAACTCTCAAAGGAACAGCCAGAGGCTGGTCCTCTAGATGAATCCAGAGTCTACCAAGTTGACCCTTAGCATTAGCTATGGGATACACCTTATGTCTAATTATTTCTATTATTCACTTTATATCTAATATATTTTGTGTTGTTGATCATTTTTAGTTTGTGTTGGGAATACAGTTCTGGTTGATTAAGTCCAGCAATTAAGAATTTTGTAACTTTCCTTTAAATTTCAATGATTTCTTTCTTTCATTTTAAGGAGGGATAGTTCCACCCACAGCATAGCCTGGTGATCCAATTAAAAATCTTATTTGTCCTTTATGTCTCAACAGCAGGCTCTTTTCACTCTACCACTTTTGTGTTTTTTCTTCTAGAAATATAAAGGTGCTTTCATTTACAAAACTTTTAGCTAAACTCTCATTGTGTTAAACTGACAACTGACTTGAACTACAAGAAGTGTGTTTACCATCGGGACATTATTTGAATTTGCAAACACATTACAAGTTTCTCCAGGCTCATTTCATTTATTATTGCAGAAATGACAAAAGGCAGCTCAGCAAGACTGGCTAACATTCCCACAGGCTTAAACTGCCAACTGAGATATTCTAATACAAATACAGTGTTTTTTTTTTTTTTTTTTTTTTTTTTTTTTTTTTTTTTTTTTTAATTTTATCTGCCAACACTGACTTCTTGGAAAACTTAGATAGATTTTATTTCATTGTTTAAGCTATTTTTAGATTAAATTGACTTCAGCTTTTCTTTCAACTTTCACAGTCATACTGGATAACATAAAAAATATTTCTTCTCTCTTACCTATTTTAGGTTCTAGATTTTCTTCTACCTATGAGTTAAATTAAGCATTAAGTCATAAGAATGCTTCTTAATTTAGATACTTTAAAGAAAATTAGCAGTACATTTTAAGGTCTTGAATGAAGGAAATGTAATAAGACCTTAATATTTTTTCTAAAGTGGTGTTTTTGATTGAAAAGTATTGATTGTATGTATTTATGAAGTACAGTGCATTGTCCATGTATAAGTATATATTGTGGAATGACAAAAATCAATGTTGGAAATGACATTATATTTCTATTTTTGTTCAGATCTAGATATGCTTTTCTACATAAAAGTTGTTCTGACAATATTTTATCACTTATAAATTAAAATGTGTGAAGCTAGCCATTATTCTGTTAAGCAGAATGAATCATCCAGCGAAAGGCATGGATTTTCTCACATACAATCTAAACAATGATGATCTCATACATTTTCTTTTATGGTACAAGACGATTGAATGATTTTTATTCCAAACTCACTGGATAATTTTAAAATAGACATTTTAAATTGTCTTTGCATAATTTTCTTATACTAATTATTATACAATTAGGTTCCACTACTGATTTTAGATGCTAACATCCTGGGGTTGTAATCACTTTTGGCGTTGGTACGTGACATCATCTATTTACTGTGGAGACATGTATTCCTTCTACTCTTTGCAAACTAGCTTGCTTTGTGCTTGTTTTACAGTACATTCTCAGCAGGCTCCTTACCTTCTGCTATCCTAGAACCACTTCTGAGACTTTGCTCTAGATGGCTTATTAAATCCCAGTTTGTTTAAAGTCTGCTCCTGGGTCATGCCATAGTTTCAGCACTAGATGCAAACCCAATCCTAAATTTGTCCCAATTTACAAGGTACGTTACAGCATTAACCACAGAAGAACCTAAAAGTAATCAAGACATCATAGGGTTCTACTTTACTCTGAGGAAAATTAGGTTTCTATGTCCATGGCACCCAACATAAGAAGCATAGGACACATTGGAGGATAGAGCTCCCCAATGCTAACTGGGGTAAAACTGAGGTCCACACTGTAACTGTGAGATGCTTATTTGTGGCTCAAGACCATTGTGATATTTGAATGAGAAATGTCCTCAAAATCTCATGAATATGATTATTTACTCTCTGTTTTAGAAAGTTTAGGTGTGGAGTTTTGGTAGAGGAAATATGACACTGGATGTAGGATTTGGGAGTTTACAGCCTTGAGGACCCACTGACCCACTTCCATCCTTCTCTGTGCCACCTCCTGCTATGCCTCCATTTCATTATGGATTTTTTTTTCCAGAACAGTAAGCCAAAATTATTTTCTTCCTTAAGTTACTTTTGGTCATAGTTTTATTAGAACAATAAAAAGTAACTAATAAAAACATGTTAGGTGGTCACAAATGATAGCACTGTAAATCTCTTATATAAGGAGATGTGTGTCTCCATTTAGCACCAGGGTTGTCCCAGATGTTCTGTCATTTAGGACAGATCTGATAATGGTGAGGGTCATTGGGACCTGTGCACTGTTAAATGGCAACAGTCTGAGTTCTATGACAAAATCTTGTGCTAACTCTACAGTCTACCTACACTGAATGAATGTTTGTTCGTAATAGCTGCCCTAGACTGATTATTATGGCTGAGAAGAGGCCCCGAAGCACGGCGGCTTACATTCTTCTGGAATTGTAGCCAAGTATCACCGTCACATGGTCTCTCATGGTCTCAGAAATGTATGCTGGCCCATAGTTAGGTGACAGTGTTTCAGGATGAACCCATAGACCATCCCACCAGGGACAGGGCTCACTGTGATTATCTCTGTGCTAGTATAAAGACTTGCTTTCCAAGCTGAGAGAAAGGTGTTAGAGACAGTTCCTTGCACACTAACACTGAAGGTAAGCTGGCTTACACCACAGTCTTACAGGCACGTGAACCTCAGTCTTTGGAGGAAGGGCTGCCCTAGGTCCAATGAAAGTGAGAAATGTTGTCAGTCATACTTGTCTGTACACCTGCAACACACCCAGATTTCCCTGTTGAGTGTGACCTGAGCGTGACCATCATCACTCAACACTGAGATCAAGCCAATGACCTATGCTAGCTCCCATGTCTTCTTCCTAGGCAAATTCTGTCTAGCCCGTCATCATGACTTCGGGGGAGGGAGATATAGGCACTCTGCTGTATGGCTGACAGTTACCATGACTTGATACACAGGCTATGCTTTTTGTTCACTGTTAGTTTTCACCATGGGAGTCTGCTGCTTGGTTTTAAGTGTAAAGCAAAATTGTAAGCTCGTTACACAGCACCTTTTGTTGTTTCACTGACATATCTCATATGGTTAGGTGAATACTGAATTTAATATATATATAATTATACAGTATAGTGTGGCACAGCTCAGTACATTATAATATATCATAACATAGTAATATACTATAATATAGAATAATGCAGCATACTATGATATAGTTTATTTAGTGTGGTATGGTATGGTAATTACCTACTCATTACCTGTGCAGTTATAACTCAGTCCTATTCCTCTGAGTATGAAAAACAGAAAACCATGACATTCAAAACAGACCCAGTGAACAAGATATTAGATTTATCTGTTGAAGGTTCATAGCGAGTACATACTAATATCCCCTTAATATAAAACATTATCTGTGAGATAATCTTTCTGAAATTTTTCTATTGCCTTTCTCTCTTACTACTCTTCCCAAAGCTCATTACTCTGTTTTTGATTAGAAGAGGAGAGACTGACAACTGTTGCTCTTCTCTTGAAAATAATTGACACTATTTATTTTTTGACATCTGTGGGTTTGCTTGAACTAGAGGGAAAAAAGTGTTTTATAGGCCAAGATTTATTCATAGAAAGAGGAACACAATAAAATAAATTGACAATGTTTAACTTTATCAAATATACCTTGACTTACTTTGTGCAGCTAAATATATATGGTTTTACTGCAAAAAAAGTTCTGAAAGATAATCACCTGTTAGACCTTGATAAAATAAAATCAAGGAAAAGCAAAAGAGCTTAAACAGAAAGGAACTGAGAGATTTACAGTTATCTACATGATTAATATATTTGATGGGAAGTTGGAGTGGAAAGGAAAAAATAGAACGATGTAGGAAAAATGTGGTGAAATGCCAATTATTCATTTGGAAAGTGATCTTATAAAGGACTTCTCTAATGCCTCTTAATATTTTTTATTTGTTCACTTTGCATTCTGATTGTAGCCTCCTCTCTCATACGCTCTGCCTCCCTCCCCAAGTACTCAGAAAGAGGAGCCCTTCTTCCCTAAAATCTGACCTCAAACTGTCAACTCTTATCTGGACTGCCTGTATCCTCTTCCTCCATGGCCTGGCAAGGCTGCCCTGCCAGGGGGAAGTGATCGATGTGTGAGGGTCAGAGTCCATGACGTAGTTAGCCCCTACTCCCCATATTATGAGAGCCATAAAGAGACTGTGATGCCAGCTACTGCATTTGAGCAGAGGGTCTAGGTTCTCCCTAGGCATGATTCTTGGTTGGTGCATCAGTCTCTGTAGCACCCCCCCCCCCCGCAGGGTTTTGTTGGTTCCATTGGTCTCTTTGTGGAGCTCTTGGCCCCTCCAGGTCCTTCTGTTCCACAACTCTCCCATAAGACTCTCTGTGCTCTACCCTGGAGTTTGGCAGTGAGTCTCAGCATCTGCTTCAATCTCCTGTAAGGTGAAGTCTTTCAGAAGACCTCTATGGTAGACTCCCTTCCTGTTCCTTCTCTTAAACTGCTTCTAGTGGTGTCTACTCAATTTTTCCTTCTGAATGAGAATTAAGCATTCTCCCTAGAGTCCTTCATCTTATTCAGTTTCTTTAGGTTTGTGTATTGTAGTGTTTTTCTTTGGTTTTTGATTTGTTTTTTTTTTTTTTTTTTTTTTTTTTTTTTTTTTGAAACAAGGAAATCACAAGAAAGGAATCCAAAATAATCACTGTGATGACTTGAAGACTGATTTTTTTGTAACTTTTACCATATTATAACTAAGTTACTTTATTATTAGCGTGAGTATTCTCTAGCCCCAAGCATTCAAGATATATGCACTTCTTATATCCTCACCTAGAGCTGTGCACACTTCTAAAGGAAACAAAAAATCCAGCTGCATTTAACCAGCTTTAGTCTGAAAAAAAATGTGTTTTGCATTTTATAAACCTGACTTTCATTTCAATATATAAGGTATTTTTTCTTTCAGATTTGTCTGAGCATCCTCATAGGTTTCCTTCTCTACTTCTTAATGTTTTCATCTCTGTCTCATACAACAAATTATTGTGATTAGGGAATAGTCTTTTAATTTTGTTGTTCCACTAAGTACTAAAACTTTCGGAGAAAATGAAATGAGATTCTATTATTTACTTTTCTGTTGCTCTGAGACTAAACTTTTGAGCCTGTATTCAAGCCTCCCTCGAATATTTTCCTTTATATGAGTTATTGTGGTTATAATATCTTCCATAAGAAGGAAGCATTTATTTGGGCTTATATTCCAGATGAAGAGCCCAGAATGTCAAAGGGGACATGCCAACAGAAGTTCTGGGAGGGAATCTGAAATATTCTATCTTTAAGTATAAACATAAGAGGAGAGAAAGATTTGTGTATGAAACAAGGTTATGGACTCTTCAAGCCCATCTCAGAAATGTACATCTCCAACAAGGCTCTACACGCTCCCCAAGCAGTGTCACCAACTGGAGAAATGGGGTTCAAAATCTTAAACCCATAGGAGACATTTCTTATTCATGCCATCATAGATGTATAAAATTGAGCAAGAAATGTTTTGAGAACAAGATAGGCCAGGAAGCAGATTTCCATATGGCTGGGTAACATTTTTAGAAGTGGTATAGAGAAAATGAAATTGATATACAAAGGCATCTGTACTGGCCACAATTTGTTAGTCATCCCATTTAACCAGATACAACCAGTCAACTGAATGAGAATAAATATAGATGGCTATTGTGATTTGCTGAGAACTAGGGTAGTTACTGTAAGAATGATTTAGGATTCTCAATGCACAAAGAGAAAGATTTTGTCCAAAATTAGAATATGTGTAGAGACAGTTTTTGGCCATATTCAGTTAAAGTAAACAGAGTGTAAAAAAATAGAACAGACAGATAGTAGAATTTTGTCCCTTTGAATGAAAAAACAGCCCATAATTGGAAGGCTTCCATGTTCTTAAACAGAAGCCAGTGTGTCTCTGAAGATGCAGTTTGTAAGTGTTCCTATTAAGTTATTTTAATCTGTGAATGACTGAGTATAATGGTATCTGATACAACTTCCTTTTCATGTTCCTTTTAGTATGCCTGTAATTATTTTTACAAAAAAAAAAATTCCATGGTTCTTCTTACATTTGAAAACCATAGAAGGATGCCACAATGCAGTAAGAACTGTAGATAGATGATGCTTAGAATAATACATAGTAGATTATTGTTTATGGACTCAGAATTTCAATCCATGTTCAGAGATTTACATATTAATGCAGTTCATAGATATACAAAACCATCTGGGTACATATTTATCAACCTAATGTGCAATGGTGTGGTCATTTGTGAACAATTCTTTAAGTCTTCCGTTAGCCTTCCGAGTAAATGTTGCTTTGCAAAATCAGTACATGTGAATGTGCAATGTATCAGAATAAACCATTCCTGTTTTATTATCATTTTCAACAACTTCCTATAAAATTTTAAATATGTCAGTAAAGTCTATACGTATCATCTTTTGGATAGTACATGGTAGGCCACAGGGTGTCACTGCATAATGGTGCCTAGTTTAGTGGTCCAAATTTTATTATCTTCCTACAAAGAAATAGCAGAGTGGAGATGCTTATTTCAGTAAGACTACATTAGTGGATTTAAGCTTAACTTGAAAGTTTTAAACACAAATAATTAAGCATCTCTGTTGGTGGTTTGAATGAAAATGGCATTCATAGACCCTTAAAAAGTGACAATCTTAGGAGATGTGGCCCTTATTTGTAGTAGATATGGTTTTGTTGGAGGAAGTGTGTCCCTTTGGGTAGGATTTGAGGTATTGGATGCTTAAGCCAGGACCAGTGTCTCACTCTTTCTTTTTGTTGCCTGCTGATCTAGAGATCTAAAGCTCTCAGGTACTTTTCCAGCACAATGTTTGTCTGCATGCCCCCATGCTTCCCACCATGATGATAATGAACTATACCTCTGAACTTTTAGCCAGCCCCAATTAAATATTCTCCTTTAAAAAAAGTTGTCATGGTCATGGTGTCTGTTCGCTGCAATATAAACTCTAAGGCTAAAGTTGGTAGCAGGGACTGGATTACTGCTTGATAGACTGGCCTATGATTTTGTTTGGAGCAACGTGGCCTTTGGATTACAAAAGCAGCTGCATGCTTGCAACAGAATTTAATGGGCCATAATAGTAGGAGCGTGGAAGACAGTAGTATGAGGGTGATTTAAACAGTGGGGGCCTGGCTCAAGAAGAGTCAGAGGAGAGGAATATTAGTATGTGGCCAAGAGACTGTTGTTGTTATATTTTGATGAAGAACATGGCTGCTTTCTGCACTTGTCCAAAAAAAATGTCTGAGGCTAAATTGAAGAAGTATAGATTAACAGTATTAGCAGAGGACATTTCAAACCAACCTGGTATTGACTATGTTGGCCAAGCGTATACAGATTTGCAATGAAAAGGAGCAAGCTAAGTCAGAAAAAAATTTTTTTAAATGCAAAATGTACACTTGGAGGGGAAAAGGAGCACCAGGAAGTGTAAGAAGAGTTTTTAAAAGCCTAATGCTCAGTGGAATAAAGGAATGGTGACCTCAGAGCAAGTCTCACCTGGCAAAGCTCCCAACTTGTGAAAAGGAATTAAAGGAAAGCTTAGGGCCAAGATTTGGCATACACACCCTCAGTCTCATCACTGGGAAGGCGGAAGCTGTTGGATGTCTGAATTTAAGGACAGCCTGGTCTGCAGAGTCAGTGACAGGAAAGCTAAGCTTGGGCAGTGAAGAAACCCATTGAACCAGAAAGTTGGTGATTATGTAATTAAATAAGGGCTGCCATGTTCCAGAACCAGCAAGTAATGGAACTTGGCAGCCTCAACCATGTGATTTTGGCAGTGGATCCAAGAAAGGGGTTATGCAATTTTCCTCTATTACTAAGGAAAGCAGGTGAAGCCATGCATGTGTTAGGGTATCCCTGCAGAGAGGATTCAAAAGGCCATGTGGGAAGCTATGAAAGCCAAGTCTGGGTTGCCTAGGAGGCCTCAAATTATTGGAGATGCCAGAGCAATGGCATACCTGCTGAGGAGAGCTGCTACTAGGGAACTGACCCAGCACAAGAAAAAAGAGTGTGTTGCAGTCAACAAAGCTAAAAGAAGTTGGAGATCTGAAGAACGCTTTGACATTAGACATGGAGATAGAGAGTCTGGAATTTGCCCAGCTGTTTGCCAGTCTTTCAATGGACTTGTGTTTACTATTCATGCCCCCTTCCCTCACTTTGTTACAATAATCTATATCATGTGTCATTCATTATATGTTGGAAATTTTCGATCTGGTTTTAAAGGGACTTTAAGACTTTGTATGAGTTTCAGAAGAGACTTTAAATATTGGAATTTTAAATAGTGCTTATACTATGACAGACTATAGAGACATTTGGAGTCGGATTAAATGCATCTTATATTATGTTATGGCTACAAGCCTATGGGGGTCAGGGAGTGGCATGGGGTGGCTTGAATGAAAATGGCGCCCATAAGCCCATAAGGAATGGATCTAACAGGATGTGTGGCCTTCTTGGAGTAGGTAAGGTTTTGTTAGGGAAAGTGTCACTGGTAGGTGGGCTTTGATGACTCAGATGATCAAGCCAGGCTCAATTTCTCCCTCTGTTCCTGCTGCCTGCTAATCTGGGTGTAGAACTCTCAGCTACCTCTCAGTCTTCATGCTACCATGCCTCCTGCCATAATGATGAATAAACCTCTGAATTGTAAGCCAGCCCCAATTAAATGCTTTTTCTTATAAGAGCTGCTGTGGTCAGTGTCTAATCAAAACTCTAGCTTAGACAATCTCTAAATTGAACAGTATTATTCTCAAATCACAAAAGGTAAAATATTTACATGAAACATGGGTTTGCAATTTTTAAAAGTTATTTCTATCTTCTTCGGGGAATACTAATTTTCACACAATACATAGCTATTAAAATTAATACTATGATATTTGAAAAGGGCTTCTGTGAAAGCAGCAAGTGGTCTTAACTTCTGAGCTATTTTTCCAGTGCGGATCCATATTTTCTTCATATTGCAGAAGCCTGCTCTTCTCATTCTGGGAAATGGATTGTTAACTCATGTGGAACATCACCATAGGAATTGACATGCAGTTATTGGCAACACAAGAAAGAAATACACATTGAGAATTCCTGAGGTATTGTGTTCGATAAGAATGCTGCCAATAAACTTAAACTCATTCAAAGAAATACAGAATAAGCAACTATTTAACACTTGAACTATAATTGCTGAATTAATTCACTTAAGTAGGTGGACTAGATAAGAGTGGGGGAATTTCTCCCTAAACGTTATAACTGTTAATGAAAATGCAGAACAAACAAACTGAGATGCTGCTTGTAGTAGTCAGTTTCTCTAAAATAAAAGAACTGATAAAATGGATATATTTAAAAGGAATTTTTAGATTGGCATACACAATAGTTAGCCAAATAATCCCTGTTTGGATACTAGAGATTCTAAGAACCTGGTAGCTGTTTGTCATGAGACTGAACATCTCAGTAATTCTGAGCTGGTATGCTCAAGGCATGGAGGATCCTGAAGAGCTACTTAAGTCAGTTCACCGGTCCACATTTCTCAACTTCTTTAGCACACGCACACACACACACACACACACACACACACACACACACACACAAAGGTGTCATCAACCTCCAGTCATCATATTCCTCCCATTAAAACTCTCTGAGTTTGCATCATAATATCACCTATGATTCCATATGTGAAACTTTAATATCAAACATCCCATTCTTTAACCACTAATCTATATGGTTTTAGCTCACCATTTTAGTAATTCTTTTATATCACTGGGGTTTTTATTTAACTGACATATTGACTCTTGTATATGGGTCACCATACTTTAAATTTTCATTCTCCTGTTAATCCAGTTTTGACTGTTGTCCATCATTTTAATCATGAAATATAAATTACCTTTAATACTTGCAATTCTCCTTTTTTCTTCTCACTGAACATCACTTATTTGACCTAGTAATTTCTCAATGCTTGTAGATTTTAATCAGGCTGTTCTGAGGTGAATACATGTATAAAAGATGTATCTTAAATCTCATCTTTCCACACAGCTATTCTCTATTACGATGCAAGTATATGTTTCTTTTTCATGTGTTACAAAATCTATATCTCGTTGACATCCGGTTTGCCTCACTGGTTGTAATGGTCTCCTCCATGTCCATTCCAACCATGTTATTCAAATCAATTTAGGCTTTTCTAAAACAAATTTTTGCTTTTCTTGCTCCAGCTCAAGTTAATCTTGCTTTATTGTATCATATATTATCATTTGTCACACAAATGTCTTTTCTGACTACTTCAACTACCTTTTTTTCTACATTTTTTCCAATGATTTCATTTTATATGCATGTTAAAATGATTCTATGAAGTATTTTTATTTCTAGTTTTGAACCTAAGGAAATTATGAAATCTTTTTCTTTTCTTTTTTATCTTAAGAATATAACCCATTGCTCTAGTTACAAAGAACACAAGGGACATGCTTACTGCATGAATGAATAAATGGATATACTAGGCTAAACACTTTAAACTACTCAAATTTACCTGCTATGAATGGTTAATAATCAATTTTTCTTCGATGAAACCCAGTTGAATATTTCTCCTCATGTGTATAGTTAACCTAATCTTTCGTGTCCAACATGTCTGTCTACTTCAACTGGGTTTGCTATGATTTTCTTCAGAGAATAGGTGCTACAATTTTAGACTGTGAAGTTTGACATGATAGTTTTTACTTTCATTAATGTTACAATGATAAGTTTTTTTGAAACTCTAGCCTCCTAGTACATTTCAGTCCCTTAAAGTCTACTGAAAGTTGCCTCTGTTTGTTCTGTGTGTTTCCCATACATACATTTTCTAAACCCGACAGTATTGCATTTTCCATGCCACTTTCTTTGAAATTTCTATATAGGACATGAGATGAGTAGATGTTTGTTGGACAGGACTGAGAATCCGGAGTCCTTCAATGGACCATGACCTTTAGCATCAGTTTGAGAGTGCCTCAGTTATAAGTAACAAAGCATACATAGATCCCGGACTACTCTTCAGGGCTTTTTGCTCAAATTTGTTTCAGTATCCACTGGTATAAACATTCCTCTCTAAACTCTCACCTCTCTTCTCCTCTTCCCAGTTCTCATTTCACCCATATTTGGAGTCTAATTTCTTCAGTACAGTGTCTTGTAGCTATCTTGGCACATGGTTAAGGGGTGACTAGCTTATATTTTAGAATTCAGAGAACATAACAAACAGACTTTGAATTTTCCCAAGAGAGTTTTAAAATCCCTTTTCTTGACTCTTCTAATTGTGGGTCACAATTATAACTAACACGCAATTTGGATAAGTAGTTATGAGTGCTTAATTTTCTCTAAGTTACCCATATGTGTCAATGAAAAGCTTTTGAGAGGAATGTGAAGGAAGATAATTATGTCCATGCAGAGTGGAGATCAATGGTATTATGTGGAGCCAATGCAGATCAGACGTGAATTAGAGTCAGTATTTTTCCTTATTCCCTGAAGCCTCTACCAGCAAGTAGCCATTGATTCACATTTGCAAGTAACAAACATTCCATTTAGTTATTTTTTAAACTACTCACCTTAAGTAAACCCAGCATATAAAAATTATAATGATAAAACAGACAAATCACAGAACGCCCATCCCAGCTTCTGAGTCAGAGGTCAATGCATTTATTTTTCTCCCATTCATCTATACCGGGACTATTATAAACACTCCTAGAGTCGAGAAGGTCAACCCTCTTATTATTTACTTATACTCACATTAAAATTTCAGATGGAAATGGTTCTAGGTAAAAGGCCAAAAAACTTAAAAATATATGAGGCAGGAGGAGAATGGAGAAAACGAGACTAAGGATATAGTTCTGTGTGCAAAGTGCTTGCTTCCCAAACATGAAAGCCTGAGTTCAGCCCTCAGAATGCATGTAAAATTGCCAGATGTGGTGCCCAGAGCTTATGACCCTGCTGAGGAGGTGGAGATGGGCCAGTTCCTGAGGCTTCCTGGCAGCTAGTCTGGATTGCTAATGAGCTGCAGACCAGTGAGAGACATTGCCTCAAAGGAGGTGGATAGTGTTTCTAAGAAAAGCATCCAAGATTTTCAGCTGACTCAAAC
Organism: Acomys russatus; assembly: GCF_903995435.1. NCBI lineage: Eukaryota > Metazoa > Chordata > Mammalia > Rodentia > Muridae > Acomys > Acomys russatus. Next base: position 46,520,822 of record NC_067148.1, on the reverse strand, counting down.
ACGCATAGAAACATACCGACTGACACAAAAAGGAAGAAATAAGAGGTTAAGTGAAAAAAAAATTCTAGATTTTGTAGCAAGAATATACTAGGGTTCTTCCTGTGTTCACACTGACCAGGTAACAATACATCTAAAACAAGATATCCTAGGAAGCTTTTAGAGGAAAACTATAAAATTGTTGTTTCACTTTTGTATTTATGCCTTTATTTCTGGTTATTTTTTTTATACAGACCTTTTTTTCTTCATAATCATGAAATTCAATTTGTGCTGTCCATTTACTCTTGGATTTCTAGCGTTTGCTGGGAGCGGTCACACTACCATGGCCCCTTAAAGACAACTGATGTTTCCTCTCTGAGCAGCTGTCAATTGCCAATAGCTCCTTAGTTAGGGTAGGACTTGAAACACATCTCCTCTTTCTCTGCTGAGATTTTGTCTGCCTTGAGCTTTACAGTTCTTGTGCATGCTGTCTCTTGCTTTAAATTAATATGTGCAACTGTCCTGCTGTGTTCAGAAAATACCAATTCCTCTACTCATTCACTCCCTATGGCTCTTAAAATCTTTTCATCCTATCTTCTGTTATAATTCCTCAGCCTTCAGAGAAGGGGTTTTACATAGACGCCTTCTTTAGTGCTGAGCATTTCATACTGCCTTATTTTCTGCAGCTACAGAGTTTGTGTGACTTTGTGTTAATCATTGCCTAGTGCAGAAGGATACTTCCCTGTTGAGGGCAGACAAACACAACAGTCTATTGTCATAATGGCAAGTCATCAGAAATCAGTTTAAAAGTGTGACCATTCATTACAATTCTCAGTTCTGGCTCATTTCCCTGAGGGGGGATGTGACTGGTGTCTGGATGTGGAAAAGAGTCCTTTGTGGCTATTGTTCCTTAGACTTCTTTCTTTCAGGTGAGTTTTTGTGGGTCGAGATAGTTTCTCTTCTTCAGAAGAAAGGAATGTCTAAAACACTAGTCAAAGAAAGACATATTAAGGTAGTCAATCAAACAAACACCTGTCCAATCAAAAGTCTACACCTCAGTGAACTTGATAACAGCTAAGAGTAACTGTTCTGAAACCATGGAGCTTCACTTAGGGCTTTACACATTTACTATAAATTATATTTTTATTGTGTTTGTTTGGCCATTTAACCTAAAGTGATTTTTATTCAATAAAATAAAGAAGACAAAGATACCAGTTTATACAAAGTTTTTTAAGAATGTGTTCAGTGCAGGACCCTGAACAAAGCTCACTGTATCCTACACTTCATAAGTATGTCTGAGCTAACAGCGTCATGTGCTTCCTTGATTTTCCTGACTGAGTTTGGTACAGTTTAAGATGAATGGATACCAAAGCTGTGGTACATTTACACTGTGGCATACTACTCAGCTATTTAAAAAAAATAAAATAAAAGGAAATCTTGAAATTTGTGGATAAATGGATGGAACTAGAAATGATTGTACTGAGTGAGTTAACCCAGAAGCAGAAAGACTCACAGGGTATATACTCACTTATAATTGGGCACTAGCCCAAAATGCATGTCCCAGGAAAGTCTTTACTTACCAGGAAATTGGGATAGATGTGAGAATATCATTCTGGGAGTCTAGGTAAGAGAAATATAGGAGATTGGGAAATAGAAGGGTCCAGAGGGTCCTGGAAACCTACAAGAAGAATATTGTTTTGGGTGGATCAGGGCCCAGGGGTGTCTCCTCAAATTATTGCATTAACCAAGGACAATTCAAGTAGTAAACATTGAACCCCTACTCTGATCTAGCCAATGGACAAGACATTCTCACAGTTATGTGGAGATCAGGGACTGATTCTGACATGAACTCTGGTGCCCCATATTTGACTACCTCCCCTTGGTGGGGAGGCCTGATGGCACTTAAAGAAAGAATAAGCAGGCTATCAAAATGAGACTTGATAACTTATGACCATATAGTGGGGGAGGAGGTCCTCCTTGGTCTTAGACCTAGATGGTGTGGAATAGGGTGAAAGCGGGAGAGAGGAAGGAACGAGTGGGGGGTTACAAGTGATGGGATATTAATTGAGTTGTAGTCTGAATAAATAAATAAATTAAAATAATAATAATTTTAAAAAGACATCTTCTTCCTCTTCTCCAGTTCCTCTCTAGGCCTGCTCCACTTTTGGTGCTTATGGAAGGCAATGTTTGTATGCACATGCCTCACAGATGTTTTACATTCAGCCAACACATTTGGGAGCTGGTGACAAACACGTGGCAATGCACCAGCAGCTCAGAAGCACTCCTTAGGACAAATGGCTCTCTAATCTGTTGGCAGCCTGGCATCATACCTTTGTACCAGTTCCAGGAGTGTGTTTAAGACATTCTGAGATTAGAGTCTAGGGAACTTCAGTTTTTTTTTCCCCTGGTAGCCAGGCTTCTCTTCACAAAATGTGTACAATTGTAAGAGTAACATACATGGTTCATTTTACCTATAATTTCTTATTTGATGTTTCTTTACAGTTGAGTAATGGCCCAAAGTATTGAAATTAAAATGAAACACATTTTCATTATCATATATTCAGCTGATAGGCATCTAGGTTGATTCTATTTCTTAGCTATTGTGTATAGAGAAGAAATGAACATGGATCTTCAATGTCTCCATAAGAAATAAAGCAGGCATAAAATAGGCATAAGCCAAAGATTTATATAGCTTTATCATATGATAATTCTATTTTCAGTGCTTGAGAAAGCTCCAGAATGATTTCCAAAGTGGCTACACTACTTTAAGCCCACTCCAACAGTGACTTAGACTTCCTATACTCATGGCAGCATATGTTATCATTTTTATTTTCAACATACTGGAGTAAAGTGGAATCTCAAGTAAAGAACATAAATACTAAGGTGAAAAACATTCAAGCAAGAAGCAGAGTCAAGGAACTGGAGAATGACAGAGTCACGAAGGGGTCAACCAAAATGACGTGTGCATGAATAAGTCACACAGAAACCTGAAGTTGTGCCATCCAAGTAAAATGTATAAGAACAATTAATAACACATATAATATAAATGAACTTGTAAAAGGGAGAGTACTGGGAGCTTTTTAATCAGGAAAATAAGTGGGGTTCAGAGAAAAAAATGTAGATAGAGGATAGGATTAGACAAAACTAAGGACATGAAAAACAAATATAAAATCCAACTGGCTTTTCAGCTAAATAAATAAAACAAAAGTGTTTAACAGAGGTACCCTGCATGAACAAACAACGCTGAAGCTAGAGAACATGGCTTATCAGTTGGAAATCTCAGTGTCAGGCATTATACCTCCCAAGGAGCACAAATCAACATTGGCTACTGCTGTCTCTCTGGGTAACCCACCATAATTAGACCGTATTGCAAGAGAAATCACCCCCCTCCCCAGTGACCAGGAAATGCTCTTCCTGCTGACTACCTTACAAGGTTTATGAAGGTGCTATGCAGACTACTACGGGACAAAAGGCATCAGAGTTCTTCGCCAGCATCAGACCATACGTACAAGTCTGATCTACTAGACAGTGTTTCCCACCAGTGCAGTAGTGACAATGGGAACAGCAAATTCCTCTCTTGATTGTGTTAGAGGCCTGATCCACTAGAAGGAAGTCATACCTAGTACTATAAACATAATGAAAAAGCATGCTAGAAAATAATAGTCTTAGGTCGGGAAACTTTCAATGTTATTTTTCTAAATGATAGTATTGTCAAATGCCTTCTAAATCTGTTATTAGAGAGGTCTCTTATGACAGTGGGTTATGCAGAGACTCCTGACTGTTCAAAGTGCTAGACTGAATGACTTTACCTGCTCAGTCATGAGATAGGGCTCCTATAGCAACTTTCCTGATGCTCAGGAAGCTTAGCAGAAGGGGACGAGAAAGAGCAAGAGGATAGAAAAGAATCCTGTGAATTCTTGCTCTGAAGACGACATGGATGTTGTACTGGAAGCTCAAAACAGCCATGCTACCTTTCAGGACTTGCTCAAGACCTGCATGAGTAAAGAAAATATGTTTTCATTAAGTCATAAGAAAGAATAAAATTTGTGTCTTTTTCAGGTCAATCATTGGAACTGAGAATCATCATGTTAAGTAAAATAAGCCAGACCGAGAAAGGAGATAGCCTATTTCTCATTTTTGTGGTATCTGAAAACAACCAAAGGGGGGAAAAAAGGAACATTTTTAGGAATGAAGAATTGAAAAGGGATAGATTGAGAAAATAGCACAAATGTATATGAGATTAGAGTAATCCATTCTAAAACACTTTACTTTTTACAACTAATTAATACAAAGTAACAGGGAAGGAAAGGAACAAGGAAATTCTGTCATTCACAGCAGAATGGTTGAAGTTGGAAAGTACCAAATTAAGTAAAACAATCTGGACACAAAAGGATAAGCATTACACTTCTTAAATACACGTGGAAGAGCTAAAAATACTGACTGTTTTTCCTTATGTCTCACTGTGTTCATGAAACAGTTTTATGCCCATATTTTATTGAATTTATTATTAGGTGTTCTGCTAGTGAGAGGTAACCCGAATCCACATGATTAAACTAATTATGCAAATTCATAGAATTCATGACATTTTCATACATGTATGTAATAATTCATGTCTATTTGATCAGATTATCTATCCCGACTGGTAGACACCACCTTTCTGTTCAGCCAAGGGGTAACTATAGAGTGAAAAGTATTGAAGATTTCTGTTGAGTGATGGGTGGAAGACTGGCAATGTCAGATTTACCATGCACTTCTCCAGGTAAACCCCAGCTCCGCTCCCTTAAAAGGCATCATGATTTTCAAACATCTCAGATATTATTTACAATAGTTTACACATGCATCTAATCGTTTCATTTCCTCTGTCTCCACCCCTGCTTCTATTTTATACTAAATAGATACACTAGAGTGTGATAACTCTAGGGATTCTTGCCTGTTTAACTGGAACCTCACTGTGTCCTCTCCTGTCTCCTTCTCTCCATTCTATGAAATATTCATATTTGGGGGGGAGGGTCTGGTATATGTCATCACAGTTGCCATCATTTCACTTGGTAATGGTGGAGGCAAAGCCGGTGATATAAGTTCAGTTGCCCTAAGTTCTATGTAAGGACATTTTATTCTCATTTTAATTTTTCTTTTTGCAATTTTCTCGCATCTGGTTTTGTATTTAGTGATTAAGTTATATGGAAGTCCCTTAGTCTTTTTAATTTTAGCCTGACTCACTCATTATTTTTAATTAAACAGAGTATGTGCTGTTGGATTTGTGTTTTTTAATCAAGAAAATGAAGCAGAGCAATTAGTACCTTGAAATTATGAGCAAACTAACACATATACTTCTCAGCAGACATTGATTTTTGTCCTGACTCTTTTATATTCTGAACAAAGACAGAAACTCATAAAAAAAATCCTCTGCCTTGAACTGAGTCGACTGAGACAACACGGACTCAAAGACACTAAAGCTAATTACCTACAATAAGTGATTTGAAGCAGAGCCAATATGAGATTGGGGAGTAAGCAAATTAAAGTCACTATTATAGAAGTCATGAAACGAGACAAAAGAAGTGAGGGATGGGAATATAACACATGGGAGAAAATCATATGGGAGATTAAGAAAATTACATTGCTACTGTGCTTTATTCTCCTTAAACTGAGTGACCTCTGGCCATGGTTTTGAATTTAGTGTTTATGAGGACACAGTGTTGCGTTGTGCTTGATGCCATGAGGGTTAATCCTTTTTGTCCTCTGAGCCTCATCACCTTTCCTCATTCCTTCCCTCTGGTATAGATAATTAGATATATGGCAAGAAAATTATATGAATGTGTCAACTCAAGGAGAAGGGGTTCTGTGTGTTGTCCTTATCCAGCTGAAAGCAGGGTTTTTCCCAATGTCATAGCCTCTTCATCAGTCACAGAACCGCTGGGCTTACCATTAATAATTCTTCAGTTGATAAAGGGATGTGCTGTCAGAGAGCACTGCCAATATTCGTTGAATTGCTAGCCCCAGAAGGCTTGGACTTCATTTGGCTGGATGTCTCTATTTTGGTAGAAAGTCATTTTTTCATGAGCTCATTATCATATGCTAACATACATTAATGATATGTATTATTATACCTGGGCCATGGTTGTAATAAGCTGTATGAGTGGCTGAAAATGGAGCATAATTCAGACACCATTCAGGATCTATTCTATTTCTCTTATATAGAAAATGATGCTAATATCGAAAGGATTCTAATGAATGCACATTTAATTTTTAAAAAGCGCTACATAAAATGCTAACGAACACTTGTGTTTGTTTGGAAAGGTCAGTAAAACTGGAGAGAAAGGGAAATTACTTCAGTTAAATAATTTAGCATTAAATTTTTTATAGAGATTCTTTTTCATAAGTTTTTTTTTCATCTGGCATAACTTAAATGACTGCAACATTTTAGACAAAGTAGGCATTTTAAACATTGGTCCATGTCAGTATATTGTATTAATAACACCATTTTTATTTTACTACTATTAATAAAACTAGCGATATGTTTTCCAACTGATTTCTAGTTACTAGAGCAATGAGATAGGCTTCACTTACCATGAGAAAAAATACTTTCAGTAGTTTAAATGGAGAAGAATTTACTGTTTAGATCTGACTTAAGACCCATTTATTGGATATGGAAAGTTGATGGAATATAGAAGACTTTAGGTAGGACCATCCAGGAATGGTGTCTCAGAGAGTACTACAGACATAGCTGGGCCAGGGAGCTGATGCTTCACCCATGATGCAGTGCCACCTCCCAATCTGAAAGCTGAAGTTCATTTGTCCACTTCCAAACATAGATGTCATTTATCCCCTTCTCATGCTCTGTAAGAAACACACACACACACACACACACACACACACACACACACAGACACACACACACTCATGCATGCTTAGCATTGGTGTTGTTAAGTTGTGCAAGCTGAAAATCATTTTCTATTCTATTACTTTTTATGTGAGATTATTTTTCTTATAATAGATATTATTTGTACCACAGTTTCTTTATCCACTCTTCTACTGAGGGACACTTAGGCTGTTTCCATGTTCTGGCTATTATGAATAAGGCTGCTATGAACATGGTTGAGCAAATTTTCTTGTTGTGTGCTGGAGCATCTTCTGGGTATATTCCAAGGAGTGGAATAGCTGGGTCTTGAGGAAGCCCTATTCCCATTTTTCTGAGCTAGCACCAGATAGATTTCCAAAGTGGCTGCACTAGTTTGCATTCCCAGATATGACTTTCTCACGTACTCTGGTGCCTCACATTTGACCATGTTCCCTGGAGGGGGAGACCTGGTGGCACTCAGAGGAAGGACAGCAGGTTGCCAAGAAGAGACTTGATACCCTATGAGCATATACAGGGGGAGGTAATCCCCCCCAGGAACAGTCATAGGGGAGGGGAATAATGGGAAAAAAGGGGGGAGGGGGGAATGGGAGGATACAAGGGATGGAATAACCATTGAGATGTAACAAGAATAAATTAATTAAAAAAATAGATATTATTTAAATATAGACAGACTGCAGTGATGAAGGAAAATATACTAATTCTTTTACCAGTGGAGCACAAGGCTCAATTTTTAATGCTAAAAATAAAACCTTATTTTTAAAATGTCCTTATGATAATTGACAGCTTTAAAATAAACATAAATTTGTCATGAGTAGGAGTCTTTTGCTTCCTTCACATTATTTGAGAACTACCTGGGTGATCTTTTGTAAGTAACTAAATATATGTCAAGAAGCAAAATTAAAAAGAATATTTTCTTTATCATTTAAATTATCATACTAGCATTTAATATTTGATGAAGGAAGTATAACTCCAAGTTCTTAAAAACAAAAGAAATAATTAGATTTCCTAAGATAGTATCCAGATGAAAGAAGAGAGAAAAATGTTACCAAACAGTAAGCAGTGAGAAACTTCTAATCTCTTGAGGCAAAATTTTCTTCAGTAGTAGAAAGACTTTGGATATTCTTCATGGCAAATTTCAGTAGTCCATATTTATCAGGAGGGTAGATTTTGGATAACAAAATATATTTCACCGTGTGATCCTATTAGCTGTGTTCTGCTCTTTCTGATATAAAACAAAACAAAAAAATTGAGTATCAAATATTAACATTTGCTAAAAGCATTGGAAAATTACTTCTCCCTTGTACAAATGACTCTGTTATTATCATATTTGTTACTCGCAGTTTTCTAAATTATATTTCTGTCACCTGGAATTTATAAAAGTAAAATCAATCTTTTAAAATTTTTCACTTTCATTGTGGATTTACTTTTGAAACTGGTAAATATTGGAGGATTTTGAGGGAGGAAAAGGAGTGAGAAATGGTGAAATTAAATTACAACATCATAGATAAAAATAGCAAATTGTATGTAAATAAATGATATAACTCAATAGATCATTCTTAAAATGTTTGTATAATATATAAAAAATTTAATTTAATAAATCAGTTAAAGTAACTAAAAATCTACTTTGAAAGGAAACACAAAAGAATATGGCTTAACTGGTTAACTTACAAAATTAAAAAAAAAAAATCTCACATAAAGAAATAACTCAATAGAAAATGATTTTTAACTTGCAGAACTTATAATACTAATGCTAAAATTTGACTGACACTACAGAAACAAAAACAGAAATAAGTAAACCTAAATTTTTAACAAGATTTTATTATATCAGCATACATATATTAATAATAATATACATGATCATTTGTCTTATATACTAGGCATGTAGCTCAATTAATGTAATTTACTTCATTACAACAAAAGGAGAAAAATATTTCAGGAGAAATGTTTTAAAAGTTAAAATTAAACAGCTGTTCTTAGCTAGTTTGGGTTGAAAGTAAAATACTTAATTTGATAAAAGATGTTCATGAAAAGTCAGCCAGTGAAGAGGCATTTGACCCAGACTAATTTTTATCCCATTTGCAATCTAAATTCCATGAAAAACCATTTTCTTTTTAGTGGCAGTGCTTTTCTGGCTTTTATTTTCAGAAAGAGTAACAAAAGTTTTAAAATATAACTTTTCCTTTTCATTGTGCTCCGTGCTCCGTGGAATTGCTGGATGATTTGCATGAACATGGTCAAGTGTTGCTTCCTAATAAAACATACCTATTTGTCAACAGATTTATTCTTAGCTCATATGTTCCTTAAAATAAATATTAGTATATATATAATTATAGCCCAAATTTTGCCCTATTCCTGACCTCAACTCTTCTAAAGGACAGAATCAGTATACAGGTGTTGAAGAATATGTTTTTAAAAATTCGTTCAAGTCTGATCTTAAACACCTGTCTTGGTTTGCTTTCTGTTTCTGTGACAAAACATTCTGACATAAGAACCTTGGGAATAAATGGATCACTTGGCTTACACTTTCATGTTGTCCGTTTGTGAGGGAAGTCAGGACTGGAGCTCAAGGTAGGAACCTGAAGGCAGGAAATGATGCAGATGCGATGGAGGAATACTCTCTTGCCCCTGTAAGTTGCTAACTTTACTTTCTTATACCATTCAGGATCAACTACAAAGGGGTGGCACAAACCGTAGTGTAATGGGCCCTCCCACATCAATAGCCAATCAACAAAATGTCCCATAAACTTTCCTACAGGCCAATCTGATATAGCCACTTTCTAAGTTGAGGTTTCCTCTTTCTGACAACTACTGCTTTTGTTAATCAGTATAAAAATATCTGTGATATTAGGATACCTACACTAATTACAACATTCTTTTTCTTCTTTATTTCATGTGGCTTAGTGCCACAAAACTTGCCTTTGAATACTTAAAAATCAAATAAGTTCTTATAATGTCCATTTTTTTATCTATAATATATACTTTACATTTTGAAGACAGAATAAACACATAAATACAAGTGTCTGGGGGGAATTAATTCAGTTTCTGGAACACAATAGATTTCCAGTAATTGGATGTTAAACCCATCCTTCTGCTATGATATTAGTAAGATAATTTGAATAAAAATATAAAGAGCTTATTTTATACTCTAAGGCAGAAACTTTCCACCAAAGACATTTTCCCTAGAGGACACTTGAAAGGACTGGGGCAGACTTTTATTGGTAGAACCATTATAGAAGTTATCATTGCCTTCTTTTGAGTTGAGTTCAGGCTTGATATTTTCCAAAGCACAAAGTACTCTACTCACACAAAGACTTTTAAGACTCAAAATATCAGTATTTGGCTTGTTCTAAAAGAACGTACTTTTTTTGTTTTTGCTTTTGTTTTTGATTTTTGAGACAGGGTCTCTCTGTGTCAGCCTTGGTTGTCCTGTACTTGCTTTGTAGACCAGGCTGGCCTTGAACTCACAGTGATCCCCCTGTCTCTGCCTCCCGAGTGCTGGGATTAAAGATGTGTGCCACCACCACCCGGCAAGAACATACCTCTTAAGGCATAGATCCACACTGCTGACCAGGTCAAAAAATGATGTATGACCTAATTTACATTTTTTCTCTGACAATGACTTAAAGAATATTTCTTCTGGCTTTTCTGCCTATTGCTTTGTATTCATTGTTCCAGAAATAGAGTTGTTGCAGTGTTGGCTCTTGGCAAAAGCATCAAGGGAGGAGTATGAAGTCTGAGCTTCTCTGGCAGGGATGGGGTGGTGAGGTGGTGGTGGTGGTGCTGTCAGTATGAGACTATGGCTCAAGCTAGATAATTATTTCTTTACAGCTCATGTCTCTCGACTAGTTTCCAATTTCTGACCTTAGACATGTAATGTATAGGGGAAAATTACAAAGAGAACACAGATTAGCTACAAAGGATGGAGCAGCACTGTAATAAAAATGTCACCATGCAAAATGACTGACTGTTGATGACCCGGTGCAGGAAGTAGGTAGACAGGGTACCTATTTACTTGATTTACGTGACACGAAATATAATTGCCATGATTTATTTAAGGCAGTAATTCCTACATTTTTGAAAAAATAAAGCCAGCCACACAATGAAGAAATTTTCTTTCATGTGAGTAGTTTAAATGACCTAGGCTTTCTTTCATCTTTCTATCAGATGTTCCTTAAATGTCTGTTGTTTCGTTCTAAGTCACCAGTTGCCTAAAGAGATGTAGACAGGGCATGATATATAAATTCACAAAATTTCTGTAAGCTCATCAAAATCCATTATTATAAACATAATTTCAGTATCCTAAATATGTGCCGTTAATATGTCATGAATATAAAAACCTGGCACATGTCAAAGAAACTGTAATTTTCCCTATAGAAACAGTAGTTCATCTGCATATTCCATTCTTTGTACAGTTGTATAGTCTCCATTTTCATATTGTCAACTGAATCCATAAAATCCTAAGTTGTACTAGGGAAATTTCTAACTCTGTTCTACCAATTGCACTTATTTATATTGAGATAATACAGAATTAATAAAAAAATTACAGGTGCTATCAAACGGCTTTGTTGGTAAAAACCCTAAGAAGTGTGAGGACCTGAGTTTGCTTCTGGGAATCTACATGTTGGTAAGAGAGAACCAATTGTAATAAGCCTTCTTCTGTTCTTTGCTTGCATGCTGTGGCATATTTCCCCTTCACCCATACAAATTAACAAATGTAATTAGTAAAGCAAAAGAACAGTACCCTGAGCTATATTTCTGGTAAAATTTCCTATGAGTTGCAGAAGAGAAGCAAGAGAGAGGAAAAAAAAAAAAAAAAAAGCAAGAAGCCTAGCAGAGTTGACTTCTGAAAGGCTCACCCACCAGCACCTCGAAACAGATGCTGAGACTCTCAGCCAAACATTGGGCAATAAGTAGGGTGTTTTGTGGAAAAGTGGGGGTGGGGGGAGGAGAAAAATACTTGGAGGTGACTGGAGCTTCACAAGAAGCCAAACAGAGCCAACTAAGCAGGGCCCAGAGGGGCCTACTGAGACTGAAGCACCAACCAAGGACCATGCACGGACTGGACCTAGGCCCCTTACACAGATGTAGTCAAGAGCAGCTCAATCTTCATGTGGGTCTTCTAGTAAGAGGAGCGGGGCTGTCTCTGACATGAACTCTCTCATCAGCTTTTCAACTACTTCCTCCTGGTAAGACTGGCTTGCCAGGCACAGGGGAAGAGGATGAGCTCAGTCCTGATGTGACTTAATGAGCTGGGGTGGGTGGCAAGGGGGGCTCCCCTTTTCTGAGGAACAGGTGTGGAGGGATGTGGTTATTACCAGGGTGTAAAGTAATAAAAAATTAATTGATTAATTAAAAAATAATTTGGCAAAAGTCTCTGCATCTCACTTGGTGCTGGTGAAAAAATGAATAGAATACCTAGTTGTTTTGAGATTTTTTACAAGATGCACTCAAATTTATTTACTAGATGTCCGAAACATTGAGATGTGGTATGTAGGTTATCACCTTTCCTCTTAAAAAAGTTGAGTGCCAGTATGGTGTTGCATGCTTTTAATGCCAGCAATGGCAAAACAAAAATGGTCAGATAACTGAGGACTTGAGACCAATCTTGCCTATATAGTCAGTTTCAGATATGCCAAATCCATATAATTTAAGGAAGGAAGGAGAGAGAAAGAGAGAGAGAGAGAGAGAGAGAGAGAGAGAGAGACAGAGAGAGAGAGAGAGACAGAGAGACAGACAGACAGACAGACAGACAGAGAGATGCAGAGGCAGAAAGACATACACAGAGAGAGAACACAGTAAGCAAGCTAGCTCATTGTATAGGTCCATAGAAAAGGATAAAAAGATGAGTTTAATGAGTTCTTTGATCATGGTGAACCAGTATCTCATCATTTTCATTTAAAAACAAACAAGCTAAATCAAATGTTAGTTACCCGTGAAGAATTCCCATGGATTTGTTTGGAATTAAGAACTTACAATTTCAGCTAAATGTTTGTTACCATATCTTGCCTTCCTCCTGAAATCTCATTATTCTATTTGCTTAGAAAAATAAATTAGCTATTTTTTCTCATCAATTGCCACACATGAGATTGTCTTTTGTGTCACTTGACAACAATGAGATTCTGTTATCAATGCTCTATGATGGCTCCCAGGATTTCCGATTGGAAATGACAATGCTAGTTTGTGTTTAGGCCATCTTCATCTGTTCTCATTTTACTTTCCTCTTCATTTTCCCCTCCAGTTTATTCTCTCTCAGCCTGCATTGCCAGAAAATGGGAAAAGAAAGGAGATAGGTGGGAAATATTTCATCTTCTATGCATGATGTTTTTCCTGACTGCACAGGAAATAAATGGTATTTTCTAGCTTCCTCTTCCTTCTTTTTTACTTTTCGATTTCTCCTCTGCTATCCAGCATCCTGTCATCTTGCAAACTAAAAACTCTTTGCTTCTCTCAATGTATAATTCAACGTATTGACAAAAATCTTTTCAATAGGTTTATTTTTAATAAGCTTAAATTTTAATATACTTTCATTCTTCACTTACGATCTGAGCTTGTCTTACATGGAAAAATATAATAGGAACCCAAATATTTGACTGTTATAGCACAGGACACTGGTGAAAAGAAAGAAAAGAGTGAAGGTAAAATGTGACCGTATGGTTTAGTTTTTATTTCTTACCAATGTTTAGCTGAGATGAGTCTTTCCAGTTATGCATCCAGGTGTATGAAGAGTCTAAGCAAAGGCAGATATATATCATTTCACCACTGTTCTCTTTCTGGAGTTAGCTGACTTAACATAAACTTTACTGTTAAGAGTCTCTCTCTGCTCTGAATCTGCAATAAGCAACAAAAAATTCCCCGGAGGATTTTTCATCCTGAATACTAAGATAAAAGAATTAATTAATGAGAAATGGTAAATTAAATTGTGAGAGCAAACACTGAAAAAAAAGGTAAATTAAATTGTAAGAACAACACTGCAAAAATAAAATGAGGCACAAGTCATGTGACAAAAACTCAGAACTTACCACTATGATATCGACTCCATTATTATTCTTTTGTTTCCTGCTAGAATCATAAGTAGGAAGAAATCAATCCAAAGTTTACCGTTTCTTGGTGTAGTGCAGTGTGCAGTGTATCAAGCTGACCCCAACTCCCAAATTTTCCGGGCTGCTTGAACCGCTCCTTGTTTCAGTTTACACTTGGAATGTTCATGGATCACCGACTACTGGGAGACCTATCACGAGCAGAGGGTGGGCGTTTAATGAAGAGGTATTCAAAACTTACCTGTGTTACACTAAAGAGTAAAACACAGTTGCCAGATGGTAGCATGCAAATTTCTTCTTCCCTTGCCCACAGTGTGGCCAGGTAATGTGCCTTTCTAATGAGCGGTGGATGGTAGGGCTGTTCAGGGCTCAGAGCACATACTGAAACAACTGCTCTAGACTTCTCACCCTAGCTTAACTGAAATTTTTATATTGTAATTTGGAAGATTTATTTTGAAATTTATAATGTCTTACACATTTTAAGTTGGTGAAATGAATGCAATGTACAATTTACAGTGGTCATTTGCAGTTGGTAGCTTTAAGCGATCGACTGCATTATTAATTAAAATGAGAAAATTGGCAAACCATCTCTCAGCAGATCTATAGAAATTCTGGTTGTTACTTTAATTCAGAGATGCCTAGGAAAATAGAAGTTATACTTCTAGGTGCCAATGATTTAATATTTAAGTTTTACTATTTTATTTCTCTCTCTCAGCTTACTTTTAGGATCTACTTTTTTTTTTTTTTAATTTTTTTTTAAAAAAGGACTTCATGTAAATCTGGGTTGCTCTGATAATTGAAAAGGAAAGAAAGCTGTAACTTAATTTGCTTCCTCAGTGGCTGGGTAACAGCAGACATCCCATAATGATGCTAACCACAGGGGGTCAGGGTAAAAGATGGCCCATTGGTGCTTTGATTACCACAATGAGCTTGTATAGGCATTGCTGATGTATGGTTATTACTGTGTATTCATTCACATCTTGATTGAACTCCATTATGGAGGTTTATTGCAGAGTTGCAGCATTAGAAGTACTAGGAACAGCCAGAAAACCCTGAGGAAAACATAGCTAAATTGTGGACTAAATTGTTTATTTAAATAGAAGAAATAGTCTAGTATTAATTAGAGAGGAGCTTATTTTTAACTGTGAGAGCTCGGGCTTTCTGCCACTCATTGGTGGGATTATGGCTTAAAATGCAACAAACACAATACAAGTTAAGTTTGTATAAAACAACCATGTGGAAGAGTGGGGTAAACAAATGTATTACTTTCCAACAATTTTATCAAATTGTACATGGACATCTTAGCCATCTTTCATTGAAATTATTGATCCCAGTGGCATGGCATCTGTTTCCTTACTTCTCAGCAAGGAACCAGATGTCACTTTTTTTTTTTTTTTGGCAGTTTTTCTTTCTTTCTTTTCTTTTTTAATTCTTTTTATTTTTTATTTATTATATTTTTTCAATTTATTCATATTACATCTCACTTGTTATCCCATCCCTTGTATCCTCCCATTCCTCCCTTCCTCTCACTTTCACCCTATTCACCTCCCCAGTGTCTGTGACTTAGAGGAATCTCCTCCTTCTGTATATAATCATAGGGTATCAAGTTTCTTCTTAATAGCCTGTTATCCTTCCTATTGGGACTCTAGGTGAGAGACGCATGGGAGAATGGGGAACTATAAGGATCCAGAGGGTCCTAGAAACTTACAAGAAGAACCTTATGATGGGCGGATCTGGGACCAGGGGTTCTGCTCAAACTATGGCACTAACTTAGGACAATACGTGCAGTAAACTTCAAACCCCTACTCAGATCTAGCCAATGGACACGACATTCTCCACAGTTGAGTGGAGAGCAGGGGCTGACTTTCACAGGTGTCACTTTCATGGGACTAAAATTCTCTGTCAAATGCTGATGTCAACATTAAACATGAGACATTAGTGTCTTCCAGTGCAACTTGAGGTGGATTCCTTCAGTTATAAAATAAAATATTCTTTCTTACTGAAATTGAATTTTCTACATTCTTTCACTATTTAAGTAGAATATTATTCACTCGTTGAAGAAATGAGTCAAGATATAATTATGTAATTACATGTTTAGGATTTGTAATTTCCAGCACCCAGGCAGCATTAGAAAGCAGAGTTTGAGGCCAGCCTGGCCTACAGAGTGAGTTCCAGGACAGCTACAGTTACACAGAAAAACCCTGTCTTAAAAACAAACAAAAAGATAATTACATTATAATTATACCTAAAATTAATTTTATTATTTATAATTAATAGTTTCAAATGACTCATTGAAGTGACTAAAGTACAAAATTATTTTTTAATACTATAAAAGATTGAGTAATAAGGCAACTTCATGTATGGATAATAGAGGAAAGTTATATTAAAAACTTAAATCCAAGTGTCTGGCAATGCTAGCCTTAGTCCATGAAGTATACTATATTTCAAAGTCATCCATACCTTTTGATGTTAGGCAAACACAGGGCGTCTTTGCATATTCATGTTTCTGAACTAAGAATTCATGGGCCTACTGGCTCTTTTCCCAGGACATTCATCTATACTGAGGAAATGTGAAGGATATGGTAATTATTCTACCCTCAAGAAAAAAAATATATATATACTCCTTCTATCTTCCACTTGTAGATTACAACTCACTAATAATGTAGACTGGCTCTGGGTCTACACCTTACCCCTGTATGACATAAATGCAAGTGTAGGCTAATTAAATATTCAGAATAAAATTAAAAACACATGCACACTTCTACCAACACACACACTTAGCACACCATGGAATTTCATAAAACTTTTAACCTTACACTAAACACATTTAAAAATTAGTTTGTACAACTTCCGTAATCATCCATGTGTACATTAGGGTCTATTTAGCTTGCTATTTTGCCTTGCTGTTATTGTTTTTGTCTTGGAGCGATAAGAATCTTTGTCATGTCACAAATGCCACACTGCAACAGACATTGTTAGCCTAACACATTCTCCTTAGCCAAATACATTTTACTGTCACACTTTCAATCTTCTATATGTTTAAGATTTGTACTTTCTCTAATTAGGACACTACTACAATAATTTCCAAGAAATATTTGTATCTTTAAATGTGTATGTGTATGTATATTTATGTATATGTACATATATATGCTGTGATATGTGTATGCATGTTCATAAAACATGCAACAAAATTGATTATGTCACTATCATTTCAATCAATATAATCAATCAAGATTTATACTAAGAAAACAAAATTTATATTAAGAAGGAAGTCCACCTCAGGCACAGTCATAGGGGAGAGGAGTAAGGGGAAAATGGGAGGGAGGGAAGATTGGGAGGATACAAGGGATGGGATAACCATTGAGATATAACAAGAATAAATTAATTAAAAAGTTGAAAAAAAAAGAAAATATAAGACAAAAGCAATCAAATTTACATTAAGAAAACATAAAGTGATTCAAAATGTGTTTACAATATATTTTAAAGCACATAACATTCTTGAAGACCTTGAGAATAAGAATAAGTTAGCATCTATTTTAGTGCCATCAACCAGGCACCTTCTCAATAAAAGATGAACAAGTATCATGTACTAGGATTCTGCCAGGCACTCTCCTGTTTGTACTTTATCCATGAAATGGAAAGGAACTTCAACATGTTTTCTTTTAGTTAAGAGTTTGGCTAGGCTATTACTTTATTTTGTTGCAGTCATTTGAAATGGTATAATAATATTATTAATGCAAAAATTTCAGAATCAAACTGAGAATATTTTTTACAATAACAAAAACATGAATATCTATTAAAGATATCTTTAAGTACCATATTATGTCAAAATAGCAATACCTTTAAAAACAATTGTATAGATAGAAACAATATCAGCTATAGTTTGGGTAGATACAATTTCAGTATTCATACAGGGTTAAGCATATTCTTTTGTATCTATATAATGACCATTTTCCTTCTTTTATTTTTATTTAGTTATTTTATTTTGAGAGTTTCATTTATGAATGCTGTATATCATTTCCACTACTCCCTCTCCCAAGTAAATTCTCCATATCTTTTATACCTTCTTAAATTCGTGACCCTTCTTCTTTAAATATTATATGTATTACTTACAGAGTCTATTTAATTTGCTTATATTAATTATATTCAGGCCTGACCACCTGGGTTTGCATAGTGTAGCGGTCATCTGCTTCTAATAATTTTTACCAATATATCTCCCATCCATAATCCCAAATCCTTGCTAATTATCATCACCTGGGCCAAGTCTCCATGCTGGCCATGTGTTTCTCCTCCACCTAATCCATGGTACAGTTTTCTCCTCTCCACTCCTCCAGACTCTCTCTCCAGAGATTCTCTTTCTCCCCAAAACCTGGAACCTTGGCCATGCCCATCCCATTTGCGTGCCCAGGTGTGATGGCCTTTTATTGATCAAACAAGTTAGGCTCTTAGGCAAAGCACAGGTGGGGCAGAGACAGCAAGCAGTAATTAGCATCAAAATACATCAGACCAACCTCCAACACCACCAGAAATATGAATTTTCCTCTTTGTACCTTTTTTTTCTTTTTACTGCCAATAGCTAGCTCACCATCTAGGAGTGCAGTTTTATGACATCTGTCTATGGATGCTGGCATGTCATGCAAGGTTTGTACCAACACACACCCCACCTCCACTCTCCCCACACCAGTTCCTCACCTCTGCTACCCTTCTCACCTCCTCCCCAACCCAGTTCACTCCTTCCATGTACTTCAGATATCTATTTTTCCCCTCTTTTGAGTGAGATTCAAGTATCTTACCTCGGGGTGTCCTTGTGAGAAGCTGTAGTACCCAGTGTATTGCCGTATAGATAGTCCTGAAAAACAAACAAACAAACAAACAAGACCAATGTGCAAAGTGTGGCAAAGAAAAACAATATATTAAGTTCTGAATATTTTAAGTTCTTTTAATATTCTGTAATTAAACTCTTTTCCTCAAGACTTTTAGAATATGATATAAACATTCAATTAAATTTTCTATTTTTAGTTAATCTTTTTATTGGAACATTCTGGAGGAACATTCTGTCACTACTTATAAAACATAACACAAATAGATTATTGATACTACAAGCGTTTTTGACATAAAGATCTCTCTAAAAGGTCTAGTTGGGATTCTGAGACAGATAGAACTTAATTTGCTTGCTAAATTATTCATGTTAAAATTTTATTCTACAATTAAATTACAAGAAATGAGGAATGTACATCTCATCTAAAAGTTGCATCCAAATGTAGATTGCCTTATGTGATGTTTCCTAAGTGACATGAAAACATTTTGTTTGCTCAGTTTTTTCTTTTTTGAATAGATGAATGCTTGTTCAGTTCAGATAGTGATCTGATAATAGACCCAAACAAAACCTCCAATAAAAAACAAACAAACAACAAAAACCAGAATTATACCAGAATCTAGCTTGGTGAACCCCTGGGTGTATTTGAGTTTATTACAAGTGTGTGGATGATGGATGACATGAAGGAATGCAATGAATAAAAGGCATCAGGTTTCTTGAAAATCCTATCCCAGCACAGGTGATGGCCACCAAAGCTGCATCACTGGAGCTTCCAGGTCAACTTGCTGGCAGCTGCATGACATAGAACCTCTCCCAGTCAGAGACTATGTACTGCTTTTGTTACCTGGAGAAGAAAGAAGTCTTTTGAGTCTTGTTGTTATCTTGTCTTACCAATGTTGTAAGGTTTTTGTGTGTTTTGTTTTGTTTTTGTTTGTTTGCTTGTTTGTTTTATCTTCTAAAGTCAGTGTGTCTTCTCTCTAGCAGGGAATATTCGGGTTAAAAGGAAATACCTACACAGTACCTTAAAAATTCTAATTTTTTTTGTTGTTGTTGAGAGTCTTGTACTTATCACCACGAGTATTCAAATCTATGAAGATTTTAAAGAAATGAATAGGAACTTAAGAAATGTTTTGAAATTTACAAACTACAGAAATTGCTTCTCATATTCAACAGCTGTTAAATTCTTTCCGTAAGTAATATAAACAAGTGATCATTTACAAATCCTATGGTTAGTAGAATTCAAAACATGGAACATGTTCCTGTTTGTATGTTTGGTGTTGGTATATAGAGAAAACTCTTGATTTGTGCACATTGCTTATGTTTTCTGTAACATTGCTGGCTGGTTTCTCACTTCTACACGTTTTCTGATAGAACTATTGGGATTTCTAATGTATAGCATAACATTTGCTAAGATGGATGATATGACTCCTTCATTATCTATTTGTTTTTTTAAATTTTTTATTAATTTATTCTTGTTACATCTCAATGGTTTTCCCATCCCTTGTATCCTCCCATTCTTCCCTCCCTCCCATTTTGCCCTTAATCCCCTCCCCTATGACTGTTCCTGAGGGGGATTTTCTCCCCCTGTATATGTTCATAGGGTATCAAGTCTCTTCTTGGTAGCCTGCTATCCTTCCTCTGAGTGCCTGTTAGCCAAACTAACTAAAAGGCAGAGAGACAGTATTGAAATCAACAAAATCAGAAATGAAAAGGGAGACATAGCAACAGACACTGAAGAAATACAAAGGATCATAAGATCCTACTTTGAAGGCATATATGCCACAAAATTTGAAAATCTAAGGGAAATGGATGATTTTCTTGATCAATTTCACTTGCCGAAGTTGAGTGAAGAACAGATAAACAAGCTAAATAGTCCCATTTCCCCTACAGAAATAGAAGCAATCATTGATAGTCTCCCAACCAAAAAAAAAAAAAAAAAAAAAAGCCCAGGGCCAGATGGATCATTACCTATTTGTATCCCTTTAACTTACTTCTCTGGTCTTGTTGCCTGAGCTAATTATTCAAAGAACACATTAAAGATATTGGAGACAGTGGACCTCCCCCTTCTCATTTTTAACTTCAATGGAATTGCTTCAAATTTTTCTTCATTTAGGATAATATTGGATATAGATTTCTTATATATAAATTTTATAATTTTTACATATATTCCCTGTAGCAATTTGTTCTCTAGATCTTTTATCAAGAAAGTGTATTAGATTTTGTAAAAGGATTTTTAGAATATATTGAGATTATCATGTGATTTTTTTGTATTTTAATCTACTGATATTTATTTCATTTATTGACTTGCTATGTTCAATCATCCCTGAATTTCAGGGGTAAAAGCTAACTTGGTCATGGTGTGTAATCTTTTTTGATGTATATCTAATTCAATTCAAGATTTTACAGATAATTTTTAAGTCATTGTTTACTAGCGATATTGACCCATGTGTTTTCAGTTTTTGTTCTGTCTTCGTGTGATTTGGGTATAAGAGTGATAGTGGCTTTGTAGAAGTAGTTTGGGAGTGTTCTTTCTGTTTCTATTTTTAAAAATAGTTCAAGAAAGACTGGTTGAAATCCATCAATGGAAAAAGGATAGCATCTTCAACAAATGGTGCTGGTCTAACTGGATGTCTATGTGTAAAAAAATGCAAATGGACCCATATTTGTCACCTTGCACAAAACTTAAATCCAAGTGGATCAAAGACCTCAACATAAAACCAGAGACACTAAGTCACTTAGAAGAAAAAGTGGGGAAGAGCCTGGAACATATTGGCACAGAGAACAACTTCCTGAACAGAACACCAACATCCCAGGCCTTAATGTCAATAATTAATAAATGGGACCTCATGAGGCTGAGAAGCTTCTGTAAGGCAGGAGATACTGTCAAGAGAACAAAGCAACAGCCTACAGACTAGGAAAAGATCTTCACCAACCCTTCATCTGACAAAGGTCTAATATCCAAAATATATAAAGAACTCAAATAATTAAACACCACCATACCAAATAACCCAATTGAGAAATGGGGCTTGGAACTAAACAGAGAATTCTCAACAGAGGAATATCAAATGGCTGAGAAACACTTAAAGAAATGCTCAACCTCCTTAGTCATCAGTGAAATGCAAATCAAAACAACTCTGAGATTCCATCTTACACCCATCAGAATGGCGAAGATCAAAAATTCAAGCGACACTACACGCTGGCGAGGATGTGGAGAGAGAGGAACACTCCTTCATTGCTGGTGAGAATGCAAACTAGTACAGCCACTTTGGAAATCTATCTGGTGCTATCTCAGAAAAATGGGAATAGGGCTTCCTCAAGACTCAGCTATTCCACTTCTTGGAATATACCCAGAAGATGCTCCAGCACACAACAAGAAAATTTGCTCAACCATGTTCATAGCAGCCTTATTTATAATAGCCAGACCATGGAAACAGCCTAAGTGTCCGTCAGTAGAAGAATGGATAAAGAAACTGTGGTACATTTACATTATGGAATACTACTCAGCTATTAAAAACAAAGAATTTCTGAAATGTGTGAACAAATGGATTGAGCTAGAAATGATCATAATGAGTGAGTTAACCCAGAAGCAGAAAGACTCAAATAGTATATACTCACTCATATCTGCATACTAGCCCAAGGGGCATGTCCCATGAAAGTCTTCACTTACCTGGAAACTGGGACAGAGGGGAGGACATCCTATTGGGACTCTTGATGAGAGAAGCATGGGAGAATAGCAAAGTAGAAGGATCCAGAGGGTCCTAGAAACCTACAAGAAGAGCATTATGATAGGCAGATTTGGGCCCAGGGGTCCCGCTCAAACTATGGCACCAGCCAAGGACAATACAGGCAGTAAACTTCAAACCCCTACCCAGCTCTAGCCAATTGACAGGACATTCTCCACAATTGAGTGGAGAGTGGGGTATGACTTTCACACGTACTCTGGTGCCTCATTATGACCATGTCCCCTGGAGGGGAAGACCTGTTGGCACTCAGAGGAAGGATAGCAGGCTACCAAGAGGAGACTTGATACCCTATGAGCATATACAGGGGGAGGAAGTCCCCCTCAGGCACAGTCATAGGGGAGGGGAGTAGGAGGAAAATGGGAGGGAGGGAAGAATGGGAGGATAGAAGGAATGGGATAACTATTGAGATGTAACAAGAATAAATTAATAATAAAAAAAAGAAAAGAAAGACTGGTTGTAGAACTTCTTTAAATGTGTGATACAACTCTACTTTAAATTCATCCGATCATGTATTTTTGATAAGCTAGAAGCCTTTTGTTATTGTTTCAATATTATGGGTCTTTTTAGGTTGTTGATTTCTTCTTGTTTTAATTTTGGTGGTTGGTCTCAATCTAGAAATTTACTCATTGTTTTAGGTTTTCGAGCTAAATGAAGTACCCACTTGTAAAAATTTCCTTATAATATTCTAAATTTACTCAGTGTCTGCTGTGATGTTTTCTGTTTCATTCCTCATTCTGTTAATTAGGATCTCCTTTTTCTTTCTTTTCACTAGTTTGACCAAGAGTCTTATAATTTTAACTCCTTAAATAATCAGCTCTTAGATTTGTTGATTTTTATTGTATTTTTTTATTTCATTGGTTTCGACTCTGATATTTATTATTTCTAGCCATCGACTGGGTTTGGATTTAGTTTGTTCTTGTTTGTCTAATTTTTAAATTGTATCAGTAAGCAGTTATTTCCTTCCAATTTTCAATGTGAACATTTAGAGTTATAAATTTCCCTCATAGAATTGCTTTCTGTGTGTCCCAGAAATGCTTGTGTGTTGTGTTGTTGTTGTTGTTTTTACTGCTTCAGTCCAGTCGATGGAAGAGAACTTTATTTGGTATTTGGTCCCGAGGTCACGCGTCAGGTATGGCCCCAGTTTTATTTGACCTTCTTCTTGGGGCACAGGTTGTTGGTGTGGCAGCACTTCTTGCGGCAGTTGACTGCACGGAGTGCAGACATGCATAGAGCACTTGCTGCAGATCATATTGTCACAGTTGTACTTTTGGGCCAGCTGATGAAGGGGCTGCTCAGCGATGCCAACACGCAGGCGCAGCACCATGTGCAAGGTGAACTCTTTCTGGATGTTGTAATCTGACAGGGTGCGGCTGTCCTCCAGCTACTTGCCAGTGAATATCAGCCTCTTCTGGTCAGGTGAGATGCTTTCCTTGTCCTGGATCTTGGCCTTGACATTCTCAATGGTGTTACTGGGCTTGACCTCAAGAGTGATGGTCTTTCCCGTCAGGGTCTTCACAAAGATCTGCATGTTCGCATCTGCTGCTCGGCCACCCCATTGAGAAAGAGAGGGTTTACTTGTGTTTTAATTTTTATTTTGCTCCAGGATTTTGTTTTACTTGTATTTCATGTTTTTTCTGCGACTCATTCATCATTCAGCAATGATTTACTCAATCCCCATGAATTTGTGTCTTTACTAGAGGCCTTTTTGCTGTGTCATCATTATGGTGTTTTGCAGTGTGGCCAGGCAGAATACAAGAAGCAATTTTAATCCTTTTGAATTTGTAAAGAATTTGTGTCCCAAGACGTGGCCTTAATTTAGAAAAGCTTCTATGTGGTATTGAGGAGAATGTGTATTCTTAGTGTTTTAGACTGAATATTCTGTAGATACTTGTTAATCCACTTGATTTATAACAATTCTGATGTTTCTCTGTTTACATTTTATCTAGATGACCTCTTGAAGAAAGTAAGATATTGATGTTATGTATTATTAAATACTGTTATGATTTGATAGTTAATCTTTGTCTTTAATTCCAGTACTATATTTTTTATAAACTTAGGGACCGTTGAGTTTGGTCCATATATGTCTAGAAGAGTAGTATCTTCTTTGTTAACTGTTTTCTTAATAATAATGAAGTGTCCTTCTTTATATCTTCTGATTAGTTTTAGTTTGAATTTTAATTTGTCAGATTTTAGAATTGTGACATTTTCTTTCTTTCTGGTCGTATTTAATTGGGACATGTTCATCTGTCGTTTTTCTCTAAGATGATGACTATCTTTAAAACTAAGGTTTGTTTCTTGTAAACAGCACAGACATGGATTTTCTTTCTGAATCCATTTGGTTATCTGTTGGAGGACTGAGGGCATTTTTAGTTAATGCTAGTACTGAAATGTCTATGTTACCTCTGGTCATTGAGTTACTGACGTTTGATGGTGTTGTTTGTGTTCTGAGTGGTACTTTGTATCTTAGTAATTTTGGCTTTGTATTTCTGGCCACAGTCTCCCTGCTGTGCTCATGCCTCTTATTAGCCTGAAATGATGATGCTTCCTGCATTTTCCTTTTGTTTGCATATATGTGTATATATATATATATATATACATATATATGCACATTTTAAGCAGTTTCAATCAAGACAGATGTTTTGCTGTGTATATTATTTAGGATAGCTGCCATATAACTTTGAGTGCATTGCTTCAGACTCTCCTGGCTCTCAAAATTTTCAAATGGGTCAAATGGATTTGCAAACATAGTGATGAAACAAACGCAAATGCGAACATTTAAAAGTCTCCTTATAATTTATTTGTTTTTCCTTATCCTATGCAATATTTTATTGTCAACCTCTTATTTGTTGCTTCAGAAAGATCAGATTTCTTCCTATTTCTCAGCAAAGCCAGTGTTTCAGACTGCTTAAGTCCTTCTTTTAGTTATTGAATATTCTTTCTGAAACATTCGCTCCTTAACTCTCAATTTGGCCAGCCAATATATATCCATTTTCCAGTTAAGTGACAACTTTTGTCAATAAACTTCTTATTGCCTGCTACAAGTTGGTTAGCTGACTTTCTACTTAAAATACTTTCCGTACTTTCTCAATATGTCTCTAATTGAGTTCTATTGAAATGCCGTGTGGGAACACAGAGGAAGGGGATGCAGGTCATCCAGATGAGACCACAATTGGATGTGCAGAAAGTGAGAGGCCATGTACACTCGGACATAATGAGATGTCTGTATCAATGCTGAGGGGTCTTACATGCATAAGAAGAGGCAGGGAGATTTTAAGACCTGGAGTCAGTGGATGATTTCAAGAAAATGGCATTTTCCCGACATGACAGGGCTGATACACATAAGAACTCACAGGGAGTATAACAGGATACAGAAGACAAAAAGTAGCTTAAAACAGGAAAAAAAAATCTCAACAGGAAAAGGAAGTGTCACAATGTTTCACCCATAGTCAAAAAAGGAACAGAGCCTACCATAGATGTCCTGTGAAATACTCCACCCTGGAGGGGATCAAGGCAGAAGCCGAGACTCACTTGGAGATATTTTTGCAAAAGTTTAATATGTATTGAGGAGTTTACATTTGCACTTGAATATTAGCTGCAAACTCTAGTGGTTTCCTTTTGTTTAGCGAATTCTAATGGTAGGAAGAAGGCTAAGTCTGCCACTTTCAGAACAGAAAACAGAACCAAGATGATGCATCTTGAACTGCACTACTAGGATGCTATACAAAGCCTAGAGTCAGTAGCTGAATTCCCATTGCTATCTGCAAGTATGTATATGACTTGTTACATGCTGCTGGGACTCCAACTGCTGGCAGGAGTGAAAAATGTTAGGCTGCATATGCTCAGGTCTTACTGGGTAAGTAAATAATGCTAAAATATCTAGAAGGCCTTCAAAGAACCCAGTGATACTCAGCTAGTATTTTGTATCATATTCAAAACCTGTAGGGCCTTCTTTGTCATATTTTACTTGTTCCAGAAAAACAAACCTCTCTTTCATTTATTGTCTTTCATTAAAGTCATGTGGTTTGTACCAAAACAAAGCCAACCTACACATACCAAAATATGCTGACATTGGTTTCCACATATGTAACAGTAAATGCTATTTTCCCAAGATTAACTTTCATACAGTGGCTGTAGAAAAGCAAATATCATGGTGTATGTATGCCTGTTTTTGTAGGTAAGCAGTGGCTAGAAATAAATTTTCTGGATTATTTTGAGGAAAATGATTGCTCTGTTTCTTTTGTCTCCAACCATGAAATTTCTATTCAGAAACTTAATTGTTAACTTCACCACTTTCTATTTACAAGCAATAATTAAACTATTACCTAAATTAACAGCTTAATGTTACTATGAACTTTTAATTTTCAAATGCAGTTTCACATATTAAGAGAAATATAACTTAGATTGTATTCTTTTTGAAAAATGTTATATTTCTAGTCTGACATTTTAACTTTAGAAATGAGGTTTCTTTATATATATATTTAAAAACCTTAAAAACAATACCTACATAATCTTATACATCATGATTGATAATTCAAAATAAACTCGTGTTCAGAACCTTCACAAAATTACAAGCGAAAGTGTTTTATAGCATTTTATGTAACTAGAAAGTTTAGCAATTATAATAATCATAAAATTTTTATCACAGAGCATACAGAATTAGCTGCATTTTCAAGAGGAGTGTAGAACATTATAACATTTGCTGAAGTAAGTACTTCTTCTTTTTAATGAGATGAGGCATATTTTGTGTCTTTACAGTTGTTCTCCATGTCTGTCAGGAGAAGGAAGTTTAATTAAAAGTGACAAGACCAGAGCAAAGGAAAGTATGGGTGATATTAAATGCAATAATAAAATTCTCATGCATTCTACTGGAAGGAATGCTGTCTGCTCCTATCAAAACAGAAAACAGAGTCAAAATGGCCCATCTTCTACTAACCTACTAGGAAACTTTGCCATGTAAAACCCATATATATGTGTGTGCGTATATGTGTATGTGATATGTGTGTAATAATATGTGCATCCATGTATGCCTATATTTACATATTTATTTGTGCAAATATATGTATATATTGTAATGGGTTATCAAGAAGAAGACATGAGGTTGGGGAGAAGTCTGTTGAGAGGATATGAGGTTGGAGGTAGAAAGTGGGGGATAAATATAAACTGTTTCATTGTATACCTTTATGATATTTTAAAGAGTAAGGAAAAAAGTTCAAAAATATTCAAACAAAATTATGAAACCACCATAATAAAGAGTGGAATCTAAAGCAAATGTGTGTGGACACAACTCTGTCTCCTTCCTTTAAGAGTTATCCCAGTTATAGAACTGAAATGATGTGATATTTCTTTCCATAATTTTTTTGTTCCTTGTTTCTACTAGCCACCATGAGTTCGGCTGGGTATGCCTACCTCACTGAGTGCCGACTCAGAAAAAAATAACTAGTTTTTTTTTCTTTCTTTTGTACTGTCTTTTTCTTTTAGATGCTTGCCTGAGCTTAAGGATGCTTTTAAAGCCCCCAGTGCTTTCAGCTTTCTTATTCTGTAATCTTCCATACTTACCACGTCACTGACCTACTTGCTAGTTTATCTTCCCTACTCCACTCTTGGCAGCTATGATATTAATAGTTTGTCTGCCCTGGTATTTTTATTTAAACTCCAATAA
Organism: Acomys russatus; assembly: GCF_903995435.1. NCBI lineage: Eukaryota > Metazoa > Chordata > Mammalia > Rodentia > Muridae > Acomys > Acomys russatus. The sequence goes on along the minus strand of NC_067148.1, from coordinate 46,492,732 downwards.
ATCTTTCTCAAACTTCATTTTTGAATAATTTCTTTGAATCTCTTACTAATAGACTAGAATTCCAAGAAGGGACCCCCTCCACTATAACTCATAAGGTTGCTGGTAACACTTTGTTATTGATTTTTAATTCTTTAATCAGTGGAGAAAATTAATCTGTTTCTGAAATCCTAGATAGCCTCAAACTTTCTGCTGCCCTGATATCTGTTATGATAAAATGTACATTTAACAAAGATTTATGACTACTAGAAAGTTTAAACTACAATATTAATGAACTAATTTTGTATTTCCTTTGCAATATGAGGATTGAAAAAGTAAACAGTAATCCTGAATTCTGCATAGAAATTCTAGGTTGCCCCTGAGAATTTCTGCCCTATTGAGATAAATTTTAAAAAGACAGAATACACCCCTCAGGTTGCTTATATGCCCCAACTTCCAAAATCTATGCCTAGTCCCATTAATAAAGAAGAACTTCTCAATATATTTTCATGTGCCAAATGAGTGTGAGCCAGTGGACCTGGAATGTAGAAAGCTCCATTGTATGAATAATATAAGAAACCTAGTTATTGTCTTAGAGTAAAATGGTACCAAGCATGAGAATGAGAATTTATTTTCTTAAAGTTACATTTAGAAGAAATTACACTTTCAGACTGAATGATGTGCAGTTTAATTTAATTCTCAGTTGGGCATCTTAGGCATTAATTGGCTTTGGAATTGGTTTGCATGTAGAAAAAGATCATTTTGAATTCTTACCTCATCTACACACACAAAAAGTATTAACTTATGGGGAGAACAAAGATGCATGGCCTAATTTCCATATGTAGAGCAATGTAAATGCTAAAAGCCAACAATGATGTCTCTACAGGATACCTGCTGAAGTTTTATGATTGGAAAATTTCTACTTCCATGCTAGTTACTGTTCATACCTTTCTGTATTAAACAAAACAAGTGAACATATTGCTTTATCATAGTTTCGATTATAGGGACTGGTTCCAGGATTGCTAGAAGATATGAAAGTCTATTGATGTTCATGTCTCAGATTAAATGTTACAATATTTGCATATAACATACATATACTCACCTATACTCAATACATGGGAGGAACTCTTGTTATTGTCCAACCTAAAGCCTCTTCCAGTGTATTCAAGAAATCTGCCTTCTTTTTAAAAATTCAATGTAATGGAATTTGTATATAAACAATTATTTCAATGTATTACTAAATATAATAATGACAGGATAACATGTCTGTATATTTAGGGTGGATGCAAGTTTTGAAACTTGTTTCTGCTTCATAATTCTTAACCTTGATGAATATTGAACCCAGTGTTAAAACACTTATGTGTCTCTTTTGCCTCAAGAATTGTTTGGTGAAGGTTTAGTCCCTCTCTGGTAAATTTAACCAGAGAGGTTGAAATATGAGTCTTTTGCCTTAATAAATGTGTGAATTCATTGATGGATTTTGTTGCTTGTTATTGTTTTGAAATTATCTGTACGTGACTAGTAATGTCTATAAGTATGCCCGGCTATCAATCAAGACACTACACTTGGTAAAATTTAAAGTAGCCTTAGTTAACCTGGGGCAGGGCAGACGTTAATCCTCTAAACTATTTGCCATAGTGGGTCAGGTATCCTATACCTGATCCAATTCCATGCCATCGGCTTCTAATAATGTCTATCAAGCTACCTCCCATCCATAATCTCAAATACTTGCTAATGTTCTTCATCTGGGCCGAATCTCCATCCATACTGGCCATGTGCTTCTCTTCCATCTAACCCATGGCGGCCTTCCTCTCCTTCCTCTCTTTGGGTCTTTATCTTCTCCTTCTTCTTGAGACCCTCCTCCTTCTCCTTCCCAGGATTCCTCTCTCTCCAAGCAGGGAACCTTAGCCACACCTATCTCATCTGCCCTGCCCCGGTGTGATGGCTTTTTATTAATTAGCATAAAAATAAATTAGACCATCCCCCAACAGTTTGTTCTAAATACTGTGATCAAATGCAATTTTTTTTTTTTTTTTTTGAGTCAGAGAGTAGTTAAAGAACATTGTCACTGGACCATGGTCTTGGGGCTATAGTTCTTTTTTCTGTTCTCTCTCTGTCCCTCACTACTATCTGGACTCTCAGTAGTAAATAGCTTCTTCTTCTATTGCAAGATCACACTGCCATGAATTTCAGTATTTCCACAGACCCATAGCAAGTCATGAATACAGGTCCCTGAAGCTGTAACTCAAAAATGGTAGTCCTTTAACAAGGCTCTATTTTCCAAATGTTCATTAAAGCCACAAAAAATTTGACAACACTAAGGGAACAGAGATCTGATTATACCTTAAGAAGTAGAAAAGTATAGTAAAATTAAATTTATTTTTAATATATTAAAATTAGTAGATAAAATATTATCACCTATATAGCCTTAAGAACTACATGATGTATCAATAAAAAAATACTAATAAACAAACACACATAAAAACACTAGAAACAAAACTCAAAGAAAAATGTCATGATACAAAAATAGATGTTTAAATTCTTTGGTTGGATCCTATGTGAATCACTAAGAAAATCTTTGCTTTGTGCTTAAGACCAAAATTGAGCATTCGCTCTGCCATAATTCTATTTGGAGTAATACCTAGGAAGGCAGGAGTCTTTCATGCTTCTTAATTAAAAAAATAGGTTAGCTTTCAAAGTAGTAGGTTTCATTATATTTTCCACACATATAGTGTGTCATACTGTTTTTTGTTTAGTGTATCTCCATCTTTTATGTTTTTTTAGGGTGAAGCTACTAGGTTTTCTTTTGGGGAAAACATAGTATATGCTTGCAGTGAGGGGTATTCTCTGATGCCAGATGTGGAGAAAATTTCCAGTGGCTTGTTGGAGAACTGCGTTGTCAGAGTGAGTGGTCTTGGTTGTAGTATGTATCCTAAGATGGCAGACAGATAGGCAAGGAAATGAATGGAGAAAATCATCATCAGTCTGACTGTGGTTTCCTCTTCCTGAAAAGCTTTTAGGAGCCTGTGTCAGCTATTTTTCTCTCCACCATGACAAAAACACGAGATGAAACTGACTTAAAGAAACAAGGAATGAGGTTGGCTCACAGTTCACAGGGAAGGTGTAGTCCATCATGATGAGGAAGTCCTGGGGAAGGGAGATTGTCACCTGCTCACATAGCATCCACAGTCAGGAAGCAGAGAGCAATGGAAGCTATACGCGATACTATTCTTTGCTTTGATTTTCATGTTAAATATTTCTATTGAATCATCATTCACTCAGATTTATCCTTCATTCGTGAATTTTTTGTATAATTGTGGTATAGTCTTTTAAGAATTCTATTGAACTGTTAATATGTTTTTCTGCTATTGATATATTCCAATGCTTTGTAGAAAATATTCACCTTGTCATTTAGAGTTTGCTGACACATAATTCTCACTCAATAACTCCAGGCTGTCAAGGGTTTCACCTGACCATACATAATGGCAATCCTCCTGCCTCAGCCTCTCAGATGCTGAGATTGAAGGCACAAGACAGCATACCTGGCATCATTTAGATTTCCCAACAAACTAATTGCAGCCTTTTCAAGGCCCATAAATGTGAATTGTATTATCTGTACCTCTTTTTTGTCTTTTTCCTTAATTTATCTTCATTGTAATTTATTCCGATTGCATCCCGATTGCTATCCCTTCACTTTTGTCTTCCCATTCCCCACTTCCTGCCTTCTTTTGCCCTATTGCCTTCTCCTAGACATCTGACAGAAGAGGACCCCCTTCCCCACCATATGATCACAACCCTTCAGGTCTCATCCAGGCAGCCTGCTTCTCCTTCCTCTGTGTGCCACTGGGCCTTCCCATCACAGGGAAGTGATAAAATTGGCGCCAGAGTTCATGTCAAAGGCAGTTCCCACTCTCCACAAAACCATGGAGAATGAGCTCTTCATTGGCTAGGTATGGACAGAGGGTCTAGGTTTACTGCATGCTTTATTCTTGGTTGGTACAGCAGTTTCTGCAGGATCCCTGGGTCCAGATCCATCAGCCCTGATGATCTTCTTGTGGGGCTCCTGGACCTTCTGGTCCTCCTATCTCCTCATTCTTCCATTCCACGCTCGCTCACCTGGAGTCAGGCAGGGAGTCCCAACATCTGTCCTGATCTACTGCTGAGTAGAGACTCTCAGAGGACATCTATGTTGGGCTAATATCCACTTATAAGTGAGTGTATATCATGCACATCTCGTACTTTTATTGCGTACATTTTCATCTCCACTTTCCCCAACCACTTTTTCCCAATCACTGACTTTTTTCATTGTTTTCCCCAGAAAAACTTGTCTTGTGTTATTTTATCACACAGATTCCGATAGCATGTCTATATCCTTATTTCCTTACTCTATAACACCTCACCTTTATTACGTGCTTTCTAGTTTTCTCAAACACACACACACACAAACAAACACTTACATACACTCAAAAATATACATATATGTGTTAACATTTTTGGTCCTACTTGTAAGAGAAAATATACAATACTTGTCTTTGGAAGGTTGATTTTTTTCACTTAACATTTTTTTAATAGTTTATCTACTTTCCCGAAATACTATAATTTCAATATTCTTTATGACTGACTAAAAATTACATTTTCTTTACCCATGCATTTGTTGTTAAATATTAGTGCATTAACATTAATAAACATTAACCTATTGAATATAAGACCCTGAAATAAATGCACATAGTCGCAGGGGCCCAATTTTCAAAAGCTGTTGATAAGATCTATTGGATAAAAGACATCTCCTTCACAAATTGTGGAGGGGAATCTAGATATCCAAGTGAGGAAGAAAGAAAGTAGCTCTATAGTTCTCTCTGGGACAATAAATGTGATTTAGACATGTCCTCCAGAGGCTCATGTATTTGGATACTTGGTCACTGGTTGCTGGTACTGTTTGGGATGGTGATGTTGGGAATGTGGAATTTTTTGAAAATTTGAATGAGGAAGCAACTGAATGCTATAAGCAGAGCTTAAAGGGGCATTTTACGTAAAACATCTATATAAACCTAAAACATCCCCTAAACAACTAAGCTTAATTGTAAAACTAAACTATCTAGTCTTCAACTCCATCAGAGACTTGAGAAGGAATAAAACTTAATTACCTGGGTAAACCGGAGGTGCAGGTTAGCAACTTCCAAAATGGAAAAAAAAAAATGACAGAGACAGTTATCTGCCTGACCAGCTACCCAAAACTCTCTATAATGTTGGAGCATCATCTTCAGCCTTTTGACCCAGTATATCAGACAGATATATTTGTGAGGCTGGAACTGTTGAGGACTTGTTTACCATGTCTTGGCAGAGTTTGGCTGTGACTCTGCCTGCATCTAAGTTTGCCCATTTTTAGGCAGAATTCTGTCTGTGGCAGAAATGAGTAGATAGAGATAAGATATGATAGATATTGATTTACATTCAGAATCTTAGACTTACCATGATAGCAAAGATATTTTCTTCAAGGTTGCTAAATATGAATAACCAAAACACTATGAATGTAATAATTATAGAATTCCTTGTTTCATAGTTTTTTTTTGCTGTATGTAGTATATTGTATTTATGTGTAATAAAATAAAATAAAATCATAGAAAAGGGCATTTTACTAGGAGCCTGGGAGACAGTAATGTGAGAATAATATATATGATAGGGCCCACTCATAAAATTTCATGGGTAGTAAAACAACTCTACTAGTAAGTAGGCTAGAGGCCATTGTATTTTCACAATGAATCTAGGTTTATTCCTTGTGTGTCCTGAGAATTTGTGTGAAGCTAGAGTGAATAAATAATGAACTGGGATGACATTAATGGACATGAAAAACCCCACAAGGCCTCCATCGTACAAATAGAACTAAGCTGAGAAAAGACCGGATGGGGAGAGGTGGCCTTCCCTAGGGAATAGCATAATACTTGTCAATCCAATACCAATGGTCAGCCCAGAAACCATACGTACAAATAACATTAAATGGATTGAACAAATTATAATAAATGAAATTAGCGATTTGTATGTATATATATATATATAAATACACACACGTGTATATGTGTGTATATATACATATATACACACACATATATGTATACACACACACACACACATATATATATATATATACCATGCAATAACAATTACTGAAAAAAGTGTCCGGGAAATTGAAGAAGAGGACACTGTATGAAAAGTTTTGAAGGGAAAAGGGGGAAGGAAGGTATGCTGTGACTATATTACAAATCTCAAAACTTAATAAGTATAGACTTATTTTTTGGCATAGGAACTTTCAATATAACAAAATGACTCTGTGACATGATTATCATTATGCAAAGACTAAAAAGGAGCTAAAGTTTAAAAGCAAAAAAAAAAATTTACTCTATATAATGTTTTAAAAACCAATGGCCTTGGCGTTGGGCACCACATCCATGCCAGCCCAAGCTGATGTTTTACTAATAGCAGGATAATTTTTTTTCTTAATGAAGATTAAAACTAAGTTAGTGGAATTCTGACTTACCTTATTATTGAAAACAAATCTTTAGTAGATATTGAGAAATACAGCCAGCTTGTTTCCTAGCTGTCAATTTACATGGATATTTTGCAAAACAGGGTTGGTACTGAATCTTGTGTGGCTAAGTGGTCTCTACCGAGAAGGTGCATTGACACTTATGAAGCATTTTTCTAATAGAAAACAAAATTTCCCTTAAGTGGAGAAATCAAGCCCTAGCTTAATTGTTATGGAGAAAAGGATTATGCTGTCAAATCAGAAGTATTCAGGTGAAAGCAATGTTTTTATTTATACCAATCTGAAATTTATGTAAGTGCAAGAGATCAGCGCACACACAAACTTCTCACTTTATTTTATAAACTTATCTTTTCTTTCTTAAATGAGAATTAAAAAGATTATACATATGACTTTCTCACGTACTCTGGTGCCTCACATTTGACCATGTCCCCCGGAGGGGGGGACCTGGTGGCACTCAGAGGAAGGACAGCAGGTTACCAAGAAGAGACTTGATACCCTATGAGCATATACAGGGGGAGGTAATCCCCCTCAGTCACAGTCATAGGGGAGGGGAATAATGGGAAAATGGGGGGAGGGAAGAATGGGAGGATACAAGGGATGGGATAAACATTGAGATGTAACAAGAATAAATTAATAAAAAAATAAATTAAAAAAAAGATTATACAGTACCACATGACATAATTTTATTTTCATATAAGTATTAAAGACATGTTCTTTTAGCTCTTTGGATTAGCTGAAATGATGTAGTGACGTCATTGTATGATTAGTTCTTTTAATTCATATTGTTAACATTTTTCTTCACGATTTTGTAATTTTAAGCTTTTACTCTCAAAGTTTTGAACTTGGAGTGACTATTTCGTTTTTGTAAAGGATATCAGAAAACCACACATATCCAAGGGAATAGATTCCATTCCAAATACACTCCATTCTGGGAATGGACCACTGAATTTAGCTTTCAATTTGTTTTATTTCTGTTGTTCTAGTCTTGGACTCATTTCAATAAATTTAACTTGTTATCCTGGCTTGTAGAGCTTTCTGGATCCAATTTTTCTCCTAAAAATGAACAAATATTCAAAATATGTGTTAATAATAAAATGGGCATCATCACTCAGAGACTTTTGAAAATCTATTTTTGTCAATAAAGTATCTTTAGCCAGAGTGTCTGTGAACTGTGCTGAAGGAATAATTATTTTGCAAACGACATTATGTAATGGCAGAAAGCATGAGTTGTTTGTGTTGGCACAAAAGATAAGAATATGAATAATCTTTAGGTCATCTCATTTGACATACTCCAAAAGAGTAAATTTGGGATTATATAATGTGCATTGTGCAGATGTTTAAAATTGGAGAACATTGAAAAAATATCTTTAAAACAAGCAATTCTATTAGAAATGAGGCTGCTGGACAAACCACAGAAGTAGAAAAGTACAAAGCAAGCATAATTGTAGAAGGTACAATAGGTAAGGGATGGCAAATGCATGTGTAGAAAACAACTTGATTAGTAAGGTTCTGGAGATCAAGAGATCAGTGCAAGTAGAGTACTTAAAATAGTAAATTCTAGCTTGGTAATAACAAAGTATACATTTGAAGAAATATATCTTAATATTCATTAGAAAATAATATATATGCTTTCAGTGTTTTGCATACTCTGGCACAGACCATAGAATATAAGTACCACTAACAAGAATTGGCGACTTTTGTATTGTGGAAAGGGAAACTACCTGTCTATAAATACCTCAGTTGCTAGGATTCATGAAAAAGTACTAAGATGAATCATGTTCCCGGGTTAGTAAGACAGATAAACAGGAAAGGAACTTGTTTCCAAGGCTGATGGCCTGAGTTCTATCTCTGAGTTCTATCACACCATAGAAGGAAAGAAACAATTTCTGTAAGGTATACTCTCCCATCCATTTACGTCTGTGCCTCAGAGCACAAGAATCCATATGCATACACACAAATACATATACAAGTGATAATGAAATGGTCTTTAATAAAAGAACACACTAGAAATCATGGGACTCATTGGCTAGTAGTTTGTGTCTTGACTGGTACTTGAACTGAAGACAAGAAGAATTTTGTAATTGCAGAGAAAACTGTTGTTTGATACAAACAATCCCATGCTTTTTACTGCAAAGCAGAAAGACATGAATGATGGACAGGTTGGCTACATATTAGGGCATATTTTATGTCACTCAGAGAATTTATAGTTGTATATGCAATAAAGATAGTCCTTTGGAAACAATACTTAGACACACACACACACAATGTCAGGAAAACTATTGGTTGAGGTTTTTCATACACTTTCAGTTGGATGATGACTTTCAGGAAATCATCTGCAGTTGAAGGCTGGATTCAGCATCCTCCATTCACATAGCTACAATGTCAGCAGGAATATAGACTGATGGGTGGTGGCTGACATGTCACTCCTCATGAAGCCTCTCTATATGAGTAACTTTGATGTTTCACAGTATGTCAGCTTCAGGAAAGCCAAGACTTATGCTTTATTCTAGATTGAGACTTTCAAAATAAAATCCTCTAAACACCCAGGCAGAAGCTTCAAACCTAAGCCTGGAATTCTACAGTGTCACTTCTGCCTTTTTCTGTAACAAAACCGCAGTACTATGCCTGTGTCTAATCCACAGAAAATGAGATGAGCATCCACATCATCACCGCACAAACAGCATTCAGAAGGAAGAAGAAAATGGTTTTTTGTTATTAGTGTGGTCACAAACAGTGACAGCAGAATTATGCATGTGTTTATAGTATGGAGGGCTACAGAGAATGACCAAACAACACCAGAGAGTCACAGCATCAAAGGTAGCTTAACAGTATCTCCATATAAGTTTAAAGACTCTTCAATCCTGTAGGTAGGATGTGAGTCACCAAAGATGACCAGGGTCTGCGGTAAGGGGTAGAAACAGGCTGCTTGGGAATTGATGCAGTTTTAATCCTTTGGACAAACAGCCACCTGACCAGTGCTTGGCACATGGAGTGATGTCACATATCTAAAAGCATTATCTTGACTCTCAGGCAAGAATATCACATTGTAGTTATTGTATATGTTGCTTGCTTATATTTTTTATTTTTACTTTCACCTCTTCCCATGCTTTCTTTTTCTTCCTACACAAAACCATGTAACTGAATTTCCATTACAAACTCTAGTCATAAGCATAGAAAACCAATGATTGAAAAAAACCTAACATAGTTCTTATTTTCATTATGTTAACTTTCTAATGGTGGAAAATGGAACACTGACTACATAAAATATTAAAGGTGACAAATTAAGAAGCACTCACAAAAAATTAAATTTAACTTTATAAAACAAATTAACATTGGTAATGCAATAAATCATATAAAGATTGAGTGCTTGTCATTATGAAAATATTTAGTTAAAGATTTCCTCATGTCTCTGAATATATATTTGGAATATTGAATTCCATATTTGTTTCTCTTTTAGTTTTGAGGCACTTACGAGTAAAGGACTAAGAGATATCCTTTAAAAAAAAGAAGTGCCTTTGAAGTCCAGATATTTGTCATGGAATGTCAGAAAACTACAGGAAAATGTTCAGCCCCAGGCCTTCTAGAACCTGCTCCCCTTGTTGTGGTACATTAGGATTTTTTAAAATTGCTATGACAGAGTCAGGTGGTAGGTGTCAAGGACACCACATGAAAATGCACAGAATCAACTAACCAGTGCTCATAGGGGTTCACAGAGACTGAATTGTTGAGTCACAGAGCATGTATGGGTCTAACCTAGGTCCTCTAACAAGTTATAGATGTGTAGCTTGGTATTCTTGTGGGACTGCTGACAGTGGGACTGGGGGCTCTCTCTCTGACTCTTGTGCCCACTTTTGGAACCTCTTTTCCCCTACTGGGTTGCCTAGTCCAGCCTTATTATAAGGGAAGGTGCCTAGACGTGCTATGTTTAGTTGCTATCTCTGGGAGGCCTACCCTTTTCTGAAGTGAAAAGGATGAGGAGAGAGTTGGAAGGGGAGGAAAAGTTGGCAGGGGTTGTGAGGAGCAGACTAGGAGGAGAAAAGGGAGGGGAAGCTACACTCACAATGTAATATATTAAAGAAGAATAAACAAATAAACAACAAAACCACACCAAGACCATAACCATAAGCAACTTCTAAAAGAAAAGGTTTATTTTGGCACATAGTTCCAGAGGGACAAATTTATCACAGCAGGGAGGCATAGCAGAAATTAGAAGGCAAGGTGACAGGAACAGGAAGTACAGGGATCACAACCTCACCAGAGAAAGGTCTAAAAGTAGAAAATGCTATGTGAGCTTACAGCCTTCCACAGCCTCCTCCAGTTAGGCCACACCTCCTGAGCCTCCGCAAATTTCACGACTAGCTAGGGTGAAGAGTCAAGTGCTTGAGCCTATGGGAGACATGTATCATTCAAACCACCATAGTAGTTAAAACATGGTTGAAAAACCATGCACTATGAGTGACTATTTCACATTAGCAAAGGCACTAGTTCCTTAAAATATGAAGATGTGCTCCTCCACCCTTCACAGTTTAGATGACATGCTGTAGTTTCTGTAACAAGGAAAGAAGGACTTTACTTCCGGTAAGATGAACAGGGAAAAAAATGAAACAAGGAATCTAGAAGATTTCATTACTTTCCTGAAATTACCTATTACTTTATCTCTTAATCATTTATTAAGTGATTAGTATCATGGTCTTGAATCCATGACAGAAGCCTTCTTTCATTGATATAATTCCTAGTGATCAGAGAAGAATCTGAGATGATTGACTGGTGAAATAAACTTTTTCTGTAATTTCAGAGTTTCTGGTGTATGTAGAAACAGAGTACATAACCATGCAGGCAAAAATAACACAGTTTTGGCTGCAATAGTTGCTAAACAAGAGTTCTAATGTAGCATGCTTATGTACTTGGAAATTTCAAGTACTGTCTCTACGCTAACTTTATAGAAAGGGTGAATGGAGCAGTGTAAGGTAGAAGAGTGGAAGTTATGAGAGTAGTTCTTGGCAGTGTACATGTATATCTCTGACCTCTATTAACACCTCTTTGCTGCCCAAAGTGCTATGTTGCAGCATCACAATGCCTTCTTCTAAGGTTCATAAGGTATTTAATTCCCTGACTATGCTAACTCAAACTTTGGCTGTATGTTGGTAAGCATACTCCTGAACACCTGAGAACATGGTTTCTCCATACAACTGCCTCACATTTCAGTCTAAGTAATAGTGGACTTTCAACTTTAATAGTTACTGTTCTTTTGTCTGTGGCAGAGCCTCACACTGCAACCTAAAAAACCCAAAAAGCAAAAAAACAAATGCCTAACAGTTTGAAGCTACAACCATGGTGAGAAGTTCATGGTAGCAGGTGGTTTCATTTTATCTTCACTTAAGAAAGAGAGAGACGAGTTCTGCACACTTGCTTCTTTTTGTACTCTCCAGGACTTCGGCTTCACACTCATGCTTGGTTGGTCTTTTCTTTCTCAGCTAACCTTTTCTGGAAAGACCCTCATGTATACACACACACACACACACACACACACACACACACACACACGCATATATATATATATATATATATATATATATATATTATATATATATATATTTGATGATGAATCTATACCTAGTCAACTCTTACACGTACTTGATTATATGTACTTTCCTTGTGTATTGTAATATAGCTTTCATAAAGTCAATCACTGAATACTTTCAACACAAACGTCTCTCGTTCTCTTACCATACACAACCTACTCTTTTCATTCCTATCTACAGCTTTACCACTTACAATCACTTATATGTTATCCATTCTTAAAATGTTATGTCTAAAACTTTATGGAATTTTCTGAGATTTTGTTTCAAGTTTTATTAAACAAAAGGATGAGGAAGTTTCATGGTGACTATAGCTTAGGAGGTGTTCTAGAAACCTCTTCTACTTCGTATTATAGTTCATTGTATACTAGGTTTAAAGAAATCTGTAAAACTTCTGAGGAGGGGAGCATAATAATACATGAAAGACTCACTGGGTTGAGAGGGAGCATCCTGGACCCTCAGCTAGAACGTGTTAGATTTAGCTGTCAGGGCCACATAACACTGAATTGAACTGACTATGGGGAGGTGAAGTAAGGGAGTGCAACAGTCCGTAGATGCTAAAAATGAGACCAGGCAACCAGCAGGCAGGAAAGTGAGCTGCTTTCCTTGTAGAGAAAAGGACATAAATAATGACAACTATCTATAGAAATTAGAAGAAAACCCCATGTTCTTTGGTTAATGATTACAGCCCCACCCCCACTTGAATTCTACCCTACTAAGATCATGAGTAAAGAAAACTCCCACGAACACCATAGCTGAGATCTTTCTTTTTTTTAATTTGTTCACTTTACATCTCAATTGTAGCCCCCTCCTTCGTCACCTTCCAATCCCACCCTCCCATCCTAATCCGACTCCCCCCCTCCCCTAGTCCTGAGAAAGGGGAGCCCTCCTCCCCTAACATCTGATCTCAGCCTATCAAGTTTCATCTGGACTGTTTCTCTTTACCAACAGGAATCAGAAGCTCATGAGTGTGTTGTCTTAATGAGGGGGAAAAAAAAAAAAACAACTTTGAGGAACTACTAGTTTTCTTATATAATTCAGTGGCAATAAAGGTAGAAGTAATTGTTGAATGAACACTAGGGTAAGAGCTACAGATTTGACTTCTTATCCTGCCATTCCATTTGTACGTATTATGACTTTGGTTAATCAATTAATCCATCTGTAGTATTTATACCTAGACACTAAAATATATAGAACTATCAATGAATTCTTCCATCTCTCATGTGTTACTGGAGGCTTCAGATTTAAACTATAAGCTATGTCACGGCATTTCTCTCATTGCAGTAGACACTGTGCTCTTTTTTTTTTTTTAATAGTGAATATATGTGAGCTTTTTCTATCCAATGAGCTTTATATCAAATAACTCCTGAAAGTTTTATACCTAAGGGGCAAAATACATCAAAGTGATGATTCTCTCTGTAACTCTTGATGTATTTCACATTGCCATTGGATGCATTTTTAGCAGCATATGCCAATACTGAGGTTATATTCAAGAACTTAATGCATATTTACACTTCTAAGATAAAACTGGGTTTTCTGTTTCTTCTAGAATTTTTCGTCTGCAAATATTGGTTTTGGTATGCTATGAGGATGGTGAAGTGTTTGCAACAGTGACAGAAATTGTCCTTTTGCAAGTCAAAGAAATAGGGCTTAAAGGCTGTACATACACGGGCACATTAGGATTACTGAAATTCACAACTGAGAAGAAGCACAAGCATTGTTAATATTCAGTAATACATTTGGAGAGAAATGGTTTATTTTATGGACAGCCGGAAGCTATGAATTTTAATGTATGGCAAATCTAATCTAAAGGGTTACTCCAAAGTCAGTGCAATTTTCAGTATTAGTCTACTAAGTATTATACACCCAGACGAGGAATGCCCATTATCAGGCCACTATACACTCTCACCAGAAAAGACTAACTGTATCATGTGAGCTATTAATGGGAGCTTTTGAAAATCCTCTCATGTTGTTTTTAAATTCCCTCATGTTGTTTTCTATGTACATATACAAATTTCTTTCTCCGCCTATTATTGACATGAGAGACAGAACAAGGAACTAGAGATCAGAATAAAGCTATGGCGTTCTCTGCGTTTTCTTTGACAGTGGCTTTGTTTTGGGTGTATGTAGGTAAGGTCTTATTTTTGTATTTTTATTGAAATCATGTTTCCAATAAAGATGCTATAGAAACAAAAATGGAAATTAACCTTATATGATGAAATGATTGATTATAAAATCAAAGAACAATCTAGTGTTCCTTCTTCTGGTGGGCACCTGCAGGGCCTTTCCATTTACATAACATGTTAGATGTCATGATAGTATTGCTCTGTTGTAAATGCCAGTTTAAATGTTCAGTGGAAACTGTGTGCTGTGGTTTACTTGGGGTACTTGCTTTTCATCCTGCCATCTTATTGACAAATTCTGTGCTGTTTTGCTAAAGATATCACATGCAGAAAATATATAGAAAACCATGAATTTTTAAAAGACAGCTCATGGAAATTGAAGAAAGTCCTCAAGGCCAAAGGTTTGGAGCTGGTTACATCCCTCTTATCACCTCTAAATATAAGACACTATTTAACCCTCTCTCAGGCTAGGAATAGACTCAGCCAAGCCCCCTCAGATGTCAAAAATCCCATTGTGTGCAGTCTTTTCTGTTAGACATTGTGTAGCTCAATGAAAGTTATAAGATATGGGAGCATCCACCATTCCTCCAATTTTCATGAAGGAACCTCCTCACATTTATGGAGAAAATAACTTGGGATATTCTCCAGGCCTGTCTAGCTTCTTACCACATAACCAATTGTCCTGTGTGCTTTGAGATGTGCCCACTGTTCCAGAGTATTTTCTATTAGTCTGAAGAATTTTGAATTTGGAAACTACTCTAAGTTTTTGTCAAATTTAGGATTGAACATTGTGTGAGATATAAGCTTTTAATTAATATTTTATTAATAACAGTTTTAAAACATCACAATATATTTGTACTTTTGGCTTTTGCTGTATTTCAAGTAAATAAAGAAGGAACAAAAAATATATAGAAACCCACTGAATTATTTTCTTCTTCATATTTCTTCTACACATTTCATGTATATTTGCATGTGATCCTTGTAAAAAAATAGGGAAATAAAAAGACAAGATAATGAAGGAAAGGCGATAAGAAGAATACACACAGAGAGAGAGATACATATAGATTAATATTGCAATACTCCCTGTTCCTTTTTTACCTTTTAAAAATATATTTTATTAATTTATTCATTTTACATCTCAATAGCTATCCCATCCCTTGTATCCTCTCAATCCTCCCTCCCTCCCATTTTCCCTTACTCCCCTCTCTTATGACTGTGACTGAGGGGGACCTCCTCCCCCTGTATATGCTCATAGGGTATCAAGTCTCTTCTTGGTAGACTGCTATGCTTCCTCTGAGTGCCACCATATGTCCAGTAAACTTCGAACCCCTACCCAGATCTAGCCAATGGATAGGACACCCTCCAAAGTTGAGTGCAGAGTGGGGTCTGACTTTCACACGAACTCTGGTGCTCCACGTTTGACTACTCCCTGTGTCTTAACTGATACTGTTGCCCCAGAATAAGATCAAACAATTCATGTTTAATATTAGGATGGCCTGGCTGGATACAGTTCCATTTTCTTCTCTTTGTATTATTCATATCTAAGCTCCAGGGGAAATAACACACAGTAAAACATTTCATAGCAAGTTGAGGGAAGCATAGAAGTTGAGGAGAATAATTTTCTTTCACAGCTACTTAAATAATTGTGATGAAGACCAATCATAGAACACACCACTTGGTAACTATCTATTATCTCTCTGTCATAGGAAATTCTTTGTGATCTTGTCATTTTATAGTTTGAATCTATAGAAATTTCAATGTTCTTTGGAAAAATAAGGTAGGATAATGGAGGAAAGGCCATGATTAACATTTTAATCACATTAATGATCATCGCTGGCTCTTTGTAAAAAAAAATATAAGGAAAACTTGGATGAAAATTAAACAACTTCAGATAATCAACATGGTAGAACATGCTGCAGCAGATAGGTTTCTTTGACTTTTGACTGTAGGTGGCAGTAGAACATATTGAGATATCTGATTCCCTTTGGACAGTAAACAGAAAATGCTTATTATTAAATAACCATGATAACACATTCATAGTAATGTAGGAACCATAACAATATCTAAGGAAGAACTTGAACTAAAGATTGAACTAGGCTTAAATTAAGAGACACAGAGCAGGATGGGGGAGGGAGGGAGGGAGGGAGGGAGGGAGGGAGGGAGAGAGAGAGAGAGAGAGAGAGAGAGAGAGAGAGAGAGAGAGAGAGAGAGAGAGAGAGAGAGAGACTCAATTAAGTCTTAAACCAATCATGTTTATAAAGGTATAAGATTGAGGATCACCTTGCATATTTCCATAGCAGTTATGAGGAACTAAGAAAGAACCAAGATATTTGCATAGCTAGTTTAGAAAATTTTCGGCATATCTTTCACTCTCTGCCAAAGGCACTGACCAAAGGGAAAAGTGTGTTTTCACTCTATTTCTGTCATTTGTAAGCAATGCAACAAGGGTTACACTGATTCTCTGATTTTACAACTTGAGGAAAGTGTTCCCAGGCTCCTCCTGCTTCAAAATTTTATGGTTCTCTTGGTGCTGCCCTTCATTTTCATACAGATATTTCTTCACAAGGACTCAGGTTCAATTCCCAGCATGCACATCCATCTCAGAACTGTTTGCAACCCTAGTCCAAGGGAATCCAATATCATCTGATATCCTCAATCACCACAGACACACATGGTGAATAGACATACATGCAGGAAAAATGCCTCATGACACATACATAAAATAAAATAAAGCAATATAAACAAATCAGTGTGACTCATATAAAAAATCATGCTTGAAGCATCTATTTAAAAGTATTCTGTATTAAGTGGAAAGAGAAGAACAGACACATCATACTAAATAGAAATCTTGAGTTTAAACAAAAAAAAAAATACTACTACTCACATATTTTGATTTTGAATTTAAACTAAAAAAATTATTACTACTCACATATTTTGATTTTCTGATACATACATTTTGCAGCTAAGAATGAGAGAATTAAGAAATAGTAAAATATGTAAAATATTAACTTACTAGGAAGTAATGGTAAACTGAACGAAACTGCCTAGCACTATAATTCTTATTGACCAATCTACAGGAAGCACTTGCCATCTTCTGATGCTCTTGATAATGGAATCTCTCATATCTGTTCCCATCTCAAATATGTATACCACTCTGTTGGGTGTAGCCCAGTAACATGCTTTATAATGGGTTTCATTTTCATAATATATTGTTTTTTGATGTGTCATATTCAATCCAGCTTTTGTTTGGCTTTTGTTTACATATCTTTCTGCACACAGTGAGCTATTGGATGACCATGTAGATATCTGTGAGACCAAAGGCTCACACAGTCACCTGTACTTGGATTATGGCACACTCTACAATTATTACAGTAAGGTACTTTTGAAAAAAGAAAACTATGATTGCTGCAAATAAAGTTATTATAATATAGCATTACTTGGAGTATGGAGCAATGGCTCAGCGGTTAAGAGCACTAACTGCTTTTCTAGAGGTCCTGAGTTCCCAGCAACCACATGGTGGCTCACAACCATCTGTAATGTGATCTCATGCCCTCTTCTGGTGTGCAGGCATACATGCAGGCAGAACACTGTATATATAATAAATAAATCTTTGTTTTAAAAGAAAAAAACCATTGTATTTGTACTTCTACTTAATTTTCTAGTTTTTAGGAGCTCCTGGAACTTAGATTGTCCCATAAAGACGATAAATGCTAGAGTCAGATAAACTAAACATAGGTTTTATGACCTGTTCTTTCCAGTCCTGCTAATTCCCTGATAAGTAAGCTCTATTTGCCTCCAAGTTTCTGTTTCCTTTTTTATAAGTAACAAAAAAATGAGGTCTTGTAGGGTTTCTGATCAATGATTGTTCATAAAGTCTGGATAGTTTTATTTTTTGTTTCTTTGTAGTGGGGTTTCTTGTTTTTTGTAAAGTGATCAGTAATGTCCTCAGCACACCACAGTAGCACCCAGAGCACCTCTATCACAGACCAAAATGTCTGCATGTATTGCCAAATTCATTGTAGGGAGGAAATTCTCTTGGTTGGCACTCACTGCCTTATAGGGTATGAGCATTAAACATAATAATACTTTGAAATACAGTTATAAAAATGACTGATTGATTAGTAATTGTTTCCCTGGGATATTACACTCACTTCTGATATGAGTTTATGTTTTGGATGGTGACAGAAAATGACACAAAGGAGGGAGCCAAGAGGCAGGAGCCTGGTGATTATTGATGGAATTTAAGGGGGCATTGAGCTGGAGTTAGTTGTGAAAGCAACCTAGATAATGTATATTTGTTGTATTATATAAATTGTGATACGGAATGTCTGACTCCATGGTGTCTACATTAGCTCTCTTAGTTCAGCAGAAATGGGTCATTTTTGTTATCTTACAACATTTCAATGAAGTTTTTAATTTGGAGTGCCGAAGTGATAAGGCATATGGCATTAGCCAGTAGCCATGCTGGGACGTTTCAATGAGTAACAAACCAAATCAAAACCAAGCCAAAACATAACAAAACAAAAGAAAAAGAGACATCTAGGAATAGGAAACTGTCATAGTGAAAGAAATGTGTATTATAGTTCAGGATCTGTTTTTCTTTCAGCAAAATGTATAAAATGTCTCCCCAGAGAATATTTCAGTTATCAATGGTCTCTTCTTTGCTGTGATTTTACTGTGTAATATGTAATATTTCAGTATGATTTACAGTGTAGTATATGAATTATTTGTTGAGAAATATAGAAATCTTTGACTATATTCTCTCCTATATAACTATAAATATTGCCTTGGAAACTTTTGTGACAGCACACTGTACAGGCTAGGTATTGTTTAGTGTCGCGTGCACAGTTCTATAAATAATCTTGAAAGGATCAGGGTAGTAATTGTGAATCATGGTACCATATGCTGCCATAAACAAACTGGGGTGAGCCCAGTGACATTTTCAAGTCATTCTGAAGTGTTTTGTGAGGTCATCTGTCCCATTAGATGCATATTCTTATTAATGGTTTCTCTGCATTTTTCTATCTTTCTTTTTTTTTTCTCTCTCTGAGAGTAGCTGGGAAAGATGTTAAGGAGAGGAGGAGGGTGGGGGGAAGTGTCAGCACTGGCAATTAAATTTATTAACTCAATTACCTGGGGTACCAATAAAAACTATAATCATGAGGCCATCTAAAAGGCATTAGCTGTTTTACTGCTAATGGGGCCCTTGCCAACAGGAAATGGAACCAGATGCTCTTGGTGGGTGCCAGCAGCTGTTGGGTAGTACAGAATAAAATAGATTGGACTGTGGTAGGGCATCTGGGCTAATGATAAAATATGTTTTGTATTCAGTGTCTCCATTCAAGAAGTATCAATTTATACTTAGCCAAAATGAATACATGAAGCTCCTACACCTCTGGGAGTTCGTCATAAAGATAGGGTGATAATTTTATGGGGGAAAGAACTATAAGAAGGACTCATATAGATGCACCTTCCCAGGCTATCTCTGACAGAATGTGCTGTAAAAATCTTAGCTAAGATATGCCCCAGGTTTTCCATCTCCTTTCCAGTGATCTAGCTGTAGCTGCTTCAGAAGTTTTAGTGCCTACTCTAAATCTGTCAACCTAAGTATCCAGTGAGCTGGTTGGGAGGAGGCATCTCTGTGAACTCAGGTCTAGAGTCATTTATTATTTCATGAACAACATAAAGCTGATCCTTACATTATTAAGACGGTTCTTAGGTTAATTCCACATTATGGTTGTCATCTAAATACTGATATTATATTAATTTATTGTGTTTATTCCAAGTCCTGTACACTGGTTGGAGAATTAATGTCACAGCAAACAGCATTGCACCCTGCAGAATTCTAAAGACAAGTGAATATTTGTATCAAGAAAATTGCGGTGGTTTAGACAGCATGTGTGGTCAGGACAGACTTCTTGAAAGCCAATTAGAAATGAAAAAGGACATTTGGAAAGAAATATACAGATAAAGAGTAAAGATAATAAATGTTATGTAGATGGCAGACTAAGAGTATGCAAAAAGCCCTACCAGCATAAAGTATTTTTTTCTACCAAAGGGCAGCAAATGGTTGAAAACACAGAAGGTAATAATGTGCTGTGCATAAGGAGGATCTTAGAAAATTCAGTGTTTCAGAAAATGGGTTGAACTCTGTTTAAAAGGACACCAAAGGTTCATTCTCCAACAATTCCAAAAATAAATAGAATTGACAAAAATAAGTCTAACTGATGGCAGGCATGATGACCCAGAATTGAGGTCTTGAGTGTTGGTAATGGACAATGAACATGGAAGAGAAGTAGAAATAAGTCACATGTGTGGTACAAAGTATTTCAGTAATGTTGAGTGAAGGCATGGTAATCTTTGAACTCTCCCTACCATAGTTGGTCCACTTTGGGTCTATCTTAGTCTGGGGTTAGTCAGAAAGTCTTTCAGATATTTTGAGCTATATTGTTTCTATCTAGCTTGTTATAGCTACTAAAAGTAGAACTCAGATTCTCTATTTACACTGTCAACAAAATCATTAACTGTTTTACAGAACCATAAAGTTTCTTTGTGACAGTTATTGGTAATAACAGCTTTGTAGATTATGTAAGCAGTTGAGTAGAGTGTCAAACTACCATGTAGGTGAAATAATTTTCATGTACTATTTTCATGAAATTAAATAGATTCACAGCAGTGATTGTTGACAGAGGAATATAAAAAGCATATAAGAATTTCTTATGTGTTTTGTTACCACAATATGAAGAAAATGATTCCACAAGTGTACAGAACTACATTTTGTTGGAAGCACAAGATAAAAATTGAGGAAAACTCAATGGTTCAAAATGAGTGATTCTACTGGCATTGTTTATTGATTTATCTATTATGATATAAAAATATAGTTTTTGAAATTCATTATGTTTAATTGTAAAATGTTCATATTACTGTGTGCTTGTGTGTCTATCTGTGGGTGTGCATGTGTGTTTTTGTTTATAAAATGAGTTTATATTGAAGTCTTTGGAATGCATTCCATGAGATGAGCTTCAATAAATTATGCTTCTATGTAATAGTCTCTTGATAAAACATTGCAAATATGATATATTAGATTATAGTCCTTTACAAACTTTCTTATGGGCATGAGCTCACTGTGTCATTGAAGGAAATCACCACATTGTAAGAAAGCCTAGGAAAGCAGGTTGCCCATCGAGGAATTTCTTTTAGCATCTGGGAGTTGATCATGGTTCTAATCTGGGGAAGAACAAAAAAAAAAAAAAAAAAAAAAACTTCCTTTCAACCCCTGCTAGAAACTACACAGTCTTGGGAAGAGGACCCTGGAATCTAGCATGCAGTATCTGTGACAAGTTTATTATAGCCTTTAGCGACTCAGAGCCTGGCTCATATGGTTTATCTTCTCTCCAGGGGATTAGCTATATAAAGGCACTGATAATATAAAGTACTTATGATGACAACTGAATTAAGCTCAGAATTGCCAATGTATATTTATGAAGGTATTTCTTGCATTTGCATCTTTTCCTATCTAGTTATGTAAACATTATATTCGTATTATCATCTATGATTGATCAATAACTAGTGGTTAAATCTATTGGGTCAATATTTATTGATTAACTTATTCTAAAGGGATCACTGTACACTCATGTGCCAAATTAGCATTTCTATTAAGTCAAGAAGAAATAGTTATATGTAAATGGGGAAGGTATACCATAGAAATACAAAAATGTCATCTGAATTTGGACAAAATTTGATTTAAACTTTTGAACTCTTAGAATAAAGGGTTAAAGAATTGTGTCTGGATATGACTATATATGGTAGATAAATCAAAGACTTACTATAATATTTCATGTAGCCACTATGTTATATAAACTTATGACTTTCAAATCATCAGTCATGAAATAAATAAGTAAAAATTATTTCCCCATGGCTTTGCCGTGCTTTATTTTATAATGTCATGAAATAGTGAAAAAAAAATGTAAACTTTACAATACAAACAGAAACTGCAGGTTTCTAAGTATGATGTTTATTATTAAACAGTACAGGTAAGCAACTACTGGCTGAGCTGCCCATAACCGTTTGTGTCATAATGTGTAACACTTTTGTCATAAATCTTTGATGTTCAATGAGATGGTACTTGTATGTTTCGTGATTCCACTATATCAAAGAAATGTGCAAATCTGAGGAAGCTAGCTTTATTTGGTCACACAAGGGATGAGCATTGCAGTTAACTGGTAGAAACTTGCGTACTGAGTTTTGCACAATCAAGAAGCCCAAAGTAGTGCAGAAGACAAAGCTGATCATTGATTGTCAGTTTTTCTCTCCCTTATGTACATATATGCATATACACATATCAAGCAGCAGCAATAGACTAATTGTGAATAAAATATTTTTGAAAGGCATGGAGGAAATTAGTAAATGCAGAAAATAATTCCCAAGGCAATTGTTCTTGGAGGATAGAAAAATTGGCAACAAATATGGCCTCTGTTACTTGTGATTCTCAAAAATGTGAAAGAGTTCCTCCAAATTTTGAAGTTTGATTATCTAATGTAAAATCATGTTTTCTTTTTATTTCAAAATGTTTTATGTGAAATATTTCAAAAATTCCCCCCTTCCATTCTGTTCTCCACAACTCCCAGATATCTTCCCTCCAACAATTTCTTTATTGCCCCACCCACTCTCAAGTTGATTTCCTCTTCTTTTTGACTATTATTGTTACCTATATATTTGTAAGTGTATATATATGGATAAATATATAAGTATAGCCTACTGAGTTCACTTTGTTGTTTGTATGTATATGATTTTAGCATTGCCCATTCAGCATTGGACAAGCAATAAGGTGGCTCCTCCCTAGGAAAGCCTAATGCTGCTTCTCCTAGCAGCCATTAGTTGTTCTTCCTCTCTGGATGGGATCTCTTGAAATTTTCCTCCGTCCATATTACAATACCCATTGATAGAAATACTTTTAAAATTTATCTCAGATAATCACCTCTCCTTGGCAATGATACCAAGTGATACCAAGAGGAAGGGAATGCAGGCAATCTAGATGAGACCTGATAGGCTGATGTCAGAAGATGGGGGAGGAGACCTCGCAGGCTCCCTTCCTCCATCAGAGGTCTAGGTGAGGGGAATAGCACAGAAGAGGGAGGTGGCAAAGGGAAAATACAAACAAGGAGTTAACAATCGGGATGTAATATGAATAAATTTTTTAAACAAGATGGTCAAAGGAAAAAAAGAGATATTTCTCAGATGAGCGGATGAGAGCCATACACAAGCTTTATGAATACATGGCTTGAGCTGAGCCCAGAGCATTTCTATCTAAATATGTCTAGGCCTAGGCCTGGAAGCTTCAAGTCTCCATACAATCTAATCTTCTGCAAGCCCAGACCTTGAAGGCTTTAGCTTCTAGCCTCCATCTGTTACCACTGATTTAGAATATTTTCAGCCCCTGAGAAGAACTGCTGAATATACTCATCATTTTCAGGTTTTTTTTCCCTGAACTTAGCTGTTCAGCTGGTCAATTTTATTATTCTGGATCGAAACTCCTCTCCAAGATGACAGATTCAAACTTTCTTCTCACTGAATTGCTCTGCTTGGAAAAACTGCCTCTGAATTCCACTAGCTGAACTGCGTGAACTCAACTGCCCTCAACTCAACTGCACTGAACTGCAGGGAACTGTAATGGACTCAAAAACTCTAAGGTCCCCATGAACTCTCTCTTGCTCTCTCTGTGCTGCTCCTAAGTACCTCTCTTTCTCTGTTGTCGTGAGAATTGAGCATACCCTATCCTTGAACTATTCTGTCAAATAGTTCTCTGATTCATTGCTTTGTCTGCCCCTCAATTAGATGTCATTGTTTGGGATTAAAGGTATGTACTAAATTCATCCAGATGGATTAAGGATGTATATTCCAGGCAAAAAGATTAAAGGTGTATAATAAAGGCATATTGGTTTTCTAGCTGGATCATACAGACGTACGTCTTTGGATGTGATCTCTTGCCAGAGCAGTCATGTTGCAGGATTATAATTCCTCTGCATCTTGACGTCATCCTTGTCCTGGTCTTGGTTTTGCAGCCATTACTAGGAAAGAGTGTTCCACTACAGGCTTCCTATTATTATAATATGAAAATTATGCCTGGTTCTGAAAATCTAGCCGCCTTCCCGGATTTAGTGACGTCATGGATTTTAGAAAAGATTTTACTACTACCACATTTTTAGGTCTCATAGCCTCCGCATCTATGGTGCTGAAAACATCAGGGAAAACCATGTTTTAGTTAATTATAACCAAAGAAATAATGTGCTATACCAGGTTGCAAAATTTCTACAGTAAAGACAAGAAAAAGATTTTAGGTATTTAAAAATTTAAATGATTCTCAACTCTATATTTTTTAAACCTGTAAATGACTACAAACAAAATAAACGGAAAGAGACTTTTCCAGGCAAGGGAATATGTGGCAGTACCATCACTTCTACAAAATGTCCAAAATATGACAAAATCTAGTAGGCACGAGACTACATCAGGATTTTAACCACAACACTAATGATGTTAGAATTATGTCATATTTTTTCTGGTGTCCTGATTGTCTATTTCTGTGATAAATGTTATAACCAAAGGCACGTTGGGGAGGAAATGATTTATCTCATCTTATACCTTACAGTCAGTCCATCATGAAGAGAAGTCAGGATAGGAACTCAAGGTAGGAACCTGTCGCAGAGACCAACAGAGGCTACTGTGTACTGGTTTACTCTTATGGCTTACTCAGTTTATGTTTTACATAATCTGGGGCACCTGCATGCATTACACTGGACCCTCTTACCTCTGTCATTAATGAGGAAAATTTCTTGAAGTTTTACTTAAAAGCGAATCTGATGGAGAGTTTTTTCCCAGTTGAAATGTCCTCTTACCAGATATGTCTAAAGTTTTTAAAGTTGACAAAACAAAACAAAGAAAAATCTAACACAAGCAAGTGGTGTCTTTTAAATTGAAATATATTTAGGAATACCCCTGCATTTTCCCTATACTTTTCATGTCTTAATAGTGACAAATGAACATGTCTCCAGATGTTGTCTGATGTCTCCTGAATGGTAAAATCACTGTAAAGGTTTTATACTTGCACAATGAAGACTCAAATGGCCAGGGTAAGAGACACATACCTCAAGAAGAATTGCTGGCATATTGTTTGTTGTATAAAAAGAGCCATAATCTCACATATAAAAACCTCCATAGATTTTCAGTAAGTTTTCCCAAGAAGAAAATTCATCAAATTATGGAGGGAATTGCACAGGTTATAGGAAAACTTCTAGGTTAAGAAAAGCTACTATTTTGACACAAAGATAATTTTTTTTTCCTGGAAGGAAATATATGTATATGAGTAAATCCAAGAACTCAAATAAAGGAATGAGGAAGAAAGGATCATAACAAGAGGATAATCACTCCCAGAGTATATAGCTGGACCTGCTAACGAAATGTCTTTTGCTACTTGTAAGTGGCAATAATAGATACAGTTCTAGACTTCTACAAAGCTACCTAATAATATATTTTATTATTTTGTTGAGAATTCCATACAATGGGGTTTATGGACATTAACCTTTACATTTCATTACTCTTCTGAGATACAAATCCGCCTACTCACTCAAACAATATCATCTCTGCTCTCTCTCCTTTTAAAAACTATCCAGTCACGTTTGTGTTGGCCAACTATGCTTTGGTGTAGGGATTACCCAGACATATTGTTGATACAGTTTTAAGAAAACTGACTTCAGCTTTCTCAGAAGCTATCAAATGCCAACAGCACCTCAATGAAGGACAAGATTATTTGCCTATCTTATCCCTGGGATTTTGTCTGCATTGACTCACACAGGTCTTGTGACTTCTCTACAATATTTGTGCATCCATTTGTGCACCAGCCAACTAGTGTCTAGAAAACTCTAATTCCATAAAGTTATTGGTTCCTTCTAGATCTTACACTCTTTCTGTATCCTCTTCCATTAAGACGCATGAGCACTGAAGGGAGGATGGTGTTATAGACATCCTGCTTGTGGCTTAGCGTTCTGAAGTCTCTTACTCTTCATATTAACAAGTTGTGGGTTTCTGTGTTAACTGCCATATACTACAGGAAGGAAATTCTCATATGAATATTGAGAAATGTACTGATCTTTGGTCATGGCATAGGCCATTAGGAATTCTTTTAATATTATAAAATTTGTCTCCAGAATTTATGACCTATCTAGCCACAGATCCTTGGCATCATGAACAGTTCCAAGTATGAGTTCCTTCTCACAGAGTGGGCCTTAAATAGAATAAAAGAGTTCTTCATTACCCCATCACATCTATGCTACTACTGCACTGGTGAGAATATTTCGCCAGGTGAATCATTACTGTATTTGACAGGGTCAAGGCTGAGTGAGATGGATGCTTGCCTTTCTACTCTGAGTAGGTACATTTTAAAATTAATACAGTTACACCAGAAATTATCTATTTAAAGTTGATATTTGTGAGATTCTATCATTCACTAGACTTCTATAGGCTCCCATAAAACAACCCATTTAACTTATTATGAATCACTGGTGTCTTAGGACATTTAGTAGGGTTTTTTGTAGATATGATTTCCAATTTATTTATGCTATGTATACTTATGCTTTCTTCACTGAATCTTGGCTTAATCACTTTACTTATTTTGACCTGTTTGGACAATAGCAAACCTACTTATCATAAAAAGGATCACAGAAAATTATTTGTAGTCATAATAATAACTACATTTCTTCATGATCTTTGACTTCCCCTATATTTCCCTAATTGGATAGGCCTAGAGTGTCCTATCACTTGAAGAAGACATAGGGCTGAGGTATTGTCATCTAAGATGACAGTCAACTTTCAGAAACATGATCAACAGTCAGTAACAGCAGAACAGAAGTGTGAGAGAACTTGCCAGAGCAGAACAGACCAAGTTTACAAATGTAAAATCATTGATTTTTTTTATTCCTATATTGTGATCTAAGTAGGTAGCTCCCTCACTGTGCCACAAATTTTTAGTGTAGTGATATATAATAATTCATAGGAACATACTGCAACAATGCTAAATTTTCATGCCAGTTATTTTTCCACACAAAAATCCTACCATTGCGTGTTCTCCACGAGTATTTAGTGAGGAGAAGTTGTTATCAGCCTCTAATGTGTGGTTTAATAATGTTTTCAGTTACCAAGTTGTCTTCTTTGATGACTTAGGAAATGCTTCCCCTTTGAATTGATCCTTTATCAATTTCAAACTATTCAGGATCTCTTTTTCCTCCAATCTAGTTCTAAGAGTAGTGTTTGCATTTGAAAATATCAAAGTACTAACAAATATCAGAAATAGGGTTTGTAAGCAGTTGTTATTTTTTCTTAAGAATTATGCTCAATGATGAGGATGATTTTTATTAATGAGTCAGAGTTCATTTGCATAACCAAAGTAAAGCTGCTGGATGGGGAGCTCTTCATCTTCTTGTGGTAGGAAAATCGAAAGCGGCAATATGCTCAATAGGCGATGTGCATAGTGTAATCACAGGGCTCTGCGTGTCACTTTATTAATTAACATATAAATAGCTGCTATTTCAGCCTCTGTCTCTGAATGAATCATCACAAGACACATCAACTAGATATTCCAATTAGTGAGATGTCTTTGCATAATATTGTTCGAAATGGGTGTCCCTATTACAAACTTCAAAATCAAAGGACATGGTGAAGGGTTGCAGCTGTCTTTTTGGAAAGAGATTTTGAACATACCTGCTCTGAACTGCTTTGACAAACAGAAAATAAAGCAGGACAGTTAAATTGTAAGATATATATGTATGTATGTATGTATGTATGAAAGGATTTGTTATTGCTATATTAAAAGTTTGATGGGATTTATATCTATAATTTATCTTTGACAGTGAAATTTCATGTTTATGTTTGACTGAATGGGATAGAATATGATACCTTCTCCCAGCTAGCTTACAGAATATTTTAAATTTAATCATTGCTACCACTTATCATAAAACATTAAGCATGATTATATCATATAAAGTATCAAAAATTAAGTAATATCATTACAATAGATTATACTTATGTCTCTGGAATCTAGGAAAATACACATTTATTAAGCAAAGTAGCATGTATAAATTTATCATTTTATTTAAAAATCATTACTTTTCTTATCCAAAAAATAGTATATACTCAAAATTTTTGGTGAAATGTATAGAGAAGTAAAGAATGATATATTTAATCTATAATAAAGTTAGAACATTTACTTAATCTATAAAATGCATACTAATTTATAGATGAACTGAATGAAAACCTTATCAAAAATTAAATATTTTAAAATATAAGATAAATGTGATTCCACATGTAAATAACATAAATATAAAAATAATTCTTTATGGTGTTACACACTGTTTAAAATAAAGTGCTAAAGATAACAATGTCTATATATAGATGCCTCTTTTTTATGTGACTCCTATCTACCTAGATACTCATTAACATTTCTAGCTTCAAGTAATAGATATGTCTGTAATTTAAATATGGGGTAATTGGCTTTACATGTATTGCCTATTCAAAGCCTTATTGGTAGAAAATAAAAGTTGAATTTAATATTGCTATTTTATCATCCTTACAGTCTTGCTTTATTGGTGGAAGTGAACACTCAAAATGCAAGACAAAGTTATAAATAAATCTTCAATAGTAAATGGTAGAAGAAATTTCTCTTCAAATGTTAGTCTTAAACAGATACAAATAGTAGTTTATCTTAATTAAATTAAAAGTTTATTTCACTGTAATATAAACAAGAAGTTTGGAAAGCTTGTTTTAAAGAGAGAAGTGTAATGACTAGAGTTGCTTTATGAAGTGGTGGTTTATTCATAGTAAACTAGATATTTTCTTGTTTCAGCTTTTAAAGGCAAGGCTCACATCCAATGTTACTAGACTTTAAAAGATAGCATCAGTCTCTGTAGTCCAGGCTACCCTTGTGCTTGCCTCCCTCTCAAATATTGGGATTACAGGGATGTATGGAAAATTATATCCCGAATCTCCTCATGCTTTGAATTTTGGTAAGAACATTTAGAAATACAGCACTCTCAACATCTACGTGAATAAAATGAAGTAAATGTCAGTTCTCCTAACATGTTTAGTTTCTATAATGTTGACACATCTGTAGTTTGGGTAAGCATTTTTACATTTTTATTATTAATATTTTTAAATAATTTATTCAGATTATATCCTGATTGTATCTTCCCATTCCCACCTCTTGTCTTTTGCTCTATCCCTCTCCCCTAGACCTCTGACAGAAGGGAACCTCCTCCCCATCATCTGACCACAACCTATCAGGTCTCATCCAGATAGCCTGCTTCCTTTTTTTCTTAGTGCTGCCAGGCCTCCTCACCAAAGGGAATTGATCAAATTGGGGACACCAGAGTTCATGTCATAAGCAGTCTCTGCTCTCACCACAACCATTGAGAATGATCTGTCCATTGGCTATATCTGAATAGAGGGTCTAGGTTTACTGCATGCATTGACATTGGGTAGTATAGCAGTTTGTGCAGGGCCCCCAGGGTCTAGCTCCACCAGCCTTGATGGTCTTCTTGTGGGGCTCCTGGACCCTCTGGATCTATCTATTCATTCTTCCATATCACTCTCACTTGGAGTCCAGTGGCAAGTCCAGCATCTGTCCAGATCCCCTGTTCAGTGGAGACTCTGAGAGGACATCCATGTTGGGCTAATAATCACTTATAAGTGAGTATATACCATGCATGTCTTTCTGGGTCTGTGTTACTTTACTCAGGATTGTCATTTCTAGTTCCATCCATTTGCCTGCAAATTTCAAGATTACTTTGTTTTTAAAGCTGAGTAGTATTCCATTGTGTAAATGTACCACAGTTTTGTTTTGTTTTGTTTTGTATCCATTCTTCGACTGAAGGACATCTAAGTTGTTTCCTGATTCTGGCTATTACCAATAAGGCTGCTATTAACATAGCTGAGCAAATGTCCTTGTTCTGTGGTGAAACATCTTTCCAGTATATGCCAAATAGTGGAATAGCTGGGTCTTGAGGTGGCAATATTTCCAATTTTCTGAGAAAAAGGCAGATTGATTTCCAAAGTGGTTGTACAAAGTGTGCATTGCTACCAGCAATGGAGGAGTGTTCCCCTTTCTCCACATCCTCGCCTGCATGTACTGTCACTTGAGTTTTGATTCATTGTGAAATTTTTCTTAAAGACATAATTAATTATTACTATCAAGTTTTGATTATTTCAATTCCTATAAATTCTGAGTCATTTTATTGGTAGCAGATATTTATTCTGTTGTACTAAGCGCACTTTCACTATTGGGGTATAACTTTATAAATACAACTAAAGGAGGAAATGAATATTTGCTACTTACAATATTTATTCCATTATTACTACGTATGGTATGTATGTATGTAACAAAAACATTATTTAATCACATACATATTTAATTTCATTTAAGCCAACTTTCCAGGTATTCATTCAATATGCTTTTGCTGTAAAAGTTTCTAGCCTTGTAGCAATCCTCAAATTTACATTTATTAAATAATTATTACCTTTTGTTTAAAGATACATGTTTCCTGAGATTGTACAATAATTTCATTTATATGTTTTGATGACTGTCTGACGACATGAAAGAAATGTGTATTTTTTTCCCATTTAATCAATACACAGACCCACAACTGACCAAGTTATAGAGAAAGGAGACTTTGGAATGTCCATGCATGCATGCATGCATGTACAAACATGCTGCGCTTCCCTGCACTACCTCCGCCAAAGGATCAAGAATTATTGGGCAGACATATTTGCAAGGTAGAAACTATTGAGGATTTGCTTACCCTGTCTTGGCAGAATGTGGCCATCAACTCTGTCTGCATCTAAATTTGCCTATTTTTAGGCAGAATTCTATCTGTGGCAGAAACGAGGACATTTTTCCCAGTGGCTTGTCTGCCACATTTGAAGCCACATGCATAAGGAACTTGTTTGATGCTCATCTTCTTTGAGGCAGGATGGGTGTTTCCAGGAGTCAACTTGTCTTGTTGTCAAAGAATCTTTAGAATAAGTTATTGAGGAAGAGTAGATACAGTGTATAAGAGCCAGGGGCAGTGGATGGCTACAAGAAAATACTCTCTAATAGACACTGCAGGACTGCTGCTCATAGGAACTCACAGCCAGCTCCGATATTTTGTGCATGGCCTGTGCAGGTCAAATGTCACCATGGAGATAATAGTAAGTCAAGAAGCTGTCCTCTTAAAGAGAAGCTTTCAGCCAGCTCCATCTGTTTGAGAGAAGGGTCAGTTTTCTCTAAAAGTGCAGTCTCTGATAAGTAGATCATGCTACATGAGAAGTCGGGCATGTGGGAATATTTGGGCAGCACAAATTGATCTAATAGAGGATACTAGGTTGTTTGGGAGGGTCAAAGGAGAAGGATATGAGAAAAATGTGGAGAGAGGGACAATATAATGAAAACATGTAAGGTTCTCAAAGGCACTAACAAAAAATGATGCTTGATTGGGAGAGAAAACCTTAAGAGCATGTTATTTATAATAAACAGTCTTCTCACTATATCACTGTGGCTGATATTATAGGCTGTAATGGTAGACTTTAAATGGAATACATTGCAGAAAGTTAAGATTATACAAAAATATCTGATCTGTATATGTACCTGTATATATTAATTCTAGACAGGAGAAGCTAAATATGGCTCACTAGATTTGTATATATCATCATGGAGTTTATATTTGGGAGCTTTATAGTGAAGTCTGTCATGATTTAGAGTACACTAAAGCCTGCAGCATCACAGCATAAATACTTCATGCTATTTTCTATTGAAAGTATCAACATTTTGAAATACATCAGTAATTATTTATTTATATGTTTTTCCTTATGTTAACTATTTTTGTCAACAAATAAAGCTAAAGAGTATTAGGTTTTGGATATATTTGTTTAGGAATTCTGCCTTGAAAATTTACTGTAGGCTGAGGCCATGCCTTCTGAGAATCCATTAAGTCTTTATTACAAGAGTAAATTATATTTATTATATAAGAATTAATAATATCATGAAATGCTGCATCACTTAATATTTAAGTTTAAATGTGTCATTTATAACTATTAAGTATTTTAAAGGGAGTCATATTTTTCTCATGTGCCATAAGAACAAAAAAAAAACATACTTAAGGGACTTTGAGTGGGGAAATAAAACTATGATTTTATTGCAAATACATAAATATGAATAGCTTCCCAAAGGGAAACAAGAATATTTAATTTGCAACATTTTTAAAAATAGAAATCTTATGTAATATGTAGAAAGAGATGGTATCTAGTTTCTCCATAGTCTTTACTCTCTCAGGAACACAACTTTCCTAAATAAATACTAATTTTTATATTTATTTATTTTCATAATTTTATAAAATATGTTTAAGAAAATGGACTATTTTATAAACATAGATCTATTAAATATCTATTCTAGTCCAAGTAACAAGTTTACTTTTGTGGACGTAAATATTATACTTAGTTAACTCCATTATGGAAGGCTTTCTAATTCAGTAGAGGAGGAGTAACATGCAAACATCATAATACGAGATACTGAATAAAATCACCCAGATATTAACAAAAGGAAAACAGAGAAGAAAAATCAATGTGTTTAAGGGCTGATTAGAAGTTATTTTATGAATGATATTGATATCACTGCTCACAAATTTTGAATATGTACCAAATATTTAAATGTGTTCAAATATTTAAAATACCTGGGTTAAGACAATTCAATCCATAGTAACATATTTCAGGATATCCCTGATTACTACATTATTTTAACACATATAAACGTTCCTCATCCCAAGTTCCTAGGAAATGCTATGTTGCTAAATAGTGCATTCTATGTATTTTCATATGTTATTTTATTTTATACATGAATGTTTATTCATATTCTGTAAGTTTTCTTACGATACTTTTAAATCCTATTTGTGAATCCTAGCTTATTAGTAACTGTTTTAATTTTCTCTTATAATGACATAGTATTCTTATACCCTCTCTCTGCCCTTAATAATAGAAGAAGCAATACCCTGAACTCTAAGACAAGTTATCTGGAGATACTAAAGAATATTTCACAGTCTTATGTTTTCTTCCAACCATTTCATCAAAAAGAGCATTTGGAAGATATTAACATTCACAGATACTGTTGGCTCACGTGCTGTCAGACTTCCAGGTATACCTGATACCAAAAAGGAATCTCTGCTGCCTTTCCTGCTCACAGAGCAAACTCATGACACCCTCATTCTGCTATCCTGAGGACGAGAACTATCATAGTGTTTTTCTGTGTGATCTAGTGAATAAATATAATATTAAAAATTAAAAAAAAGCAATCAACAACTCCCAGCAGGAATCCACTTCTACTTTCAGGTTTTGCTTTTACTTCTTGTTTTGCATGAGATAAGTTCATGAATTAATAGAGCATGGACTCAGAATGTTTATTAATTTCTGTAAATATGCTTTGATGATAACTATGAAAAATTCAAATCATAATATATTTTCCAAAAGAATGAGAAATATTATCAAGATATATATATATATATATATATATATATATATATATATATATATATATATATATATACACACACACACACACACACACACACACACACGCGCATACATATATATATACTAGGGAGAACATAGATGGAACACTTGTAATGCTAAACATACCTGATGGCTGATCAATGACATAGCATAGAAATTCCTACATAGAAATTTTAGAATTAAGATTGAAAGCATAATGGTTACACCTCTGTTAGGTAATAAAGGACACTTATCCAATGTAACCATAGTCCTTCACGAGCCTTACAAGACTTTTAAATTGCACGTCACCTAAGATCTTGGTCAAACTGTGGGTGTCAAGTTTTGGCACTCATTTGGCAACTAGAATTTACTTATCTGCATGTGAAAGTCAGAACCGTACAGGGATGACATAGAATGTCACACTGGGAATGAATGTGGGTTTTGTAATAACGATAAGCATGACTACTCAGAAATATAACCATATCTGGATGATTTATTTAGTAGCATTTATTATCAAATTCTATTTTGTTCCTGCCAAAACAAAATTCTTTAAACCTCTAGATGTTCACATTTTTTTGCTGGTAAGATCATAAAGGTGGCATTCATGCATACAGTGGTTTCTAGACTTGGTGCTAAAGGCTGTGATTTAGGGAAACAATCAACATTTAAATGGAGTAAATTAAAACACAAAATAACTTGTTGTCACATAAATTATTTTTACAATCTACAACTGTAGCCGTGTTATGCATGAGCATGTTCTCATTTAAAATTGGGTTGCTTGAATATTGTTTATGTCTTGACAGTATGGATGCCTTTTATTTTTAAGCTATGAAAAGATCTTAGATGCTTTTTGCATATTCAATAAGAATATCTTTATGTCCTCATAATAAAACACCAAATTAAAAGAAGAGTCACCATAAATTCATAATGGCGCCTCATTTTGACTCCTTTTCTTCCATGGCCTCTAGGTATTTATTTGTGAACACAACAGCGGTAAATGACAAGTGACTTTTCTAGATTAATTCAGGGGCAAAATAATGTCACATTGACACATGCTTTTTGCTACTAATGTTCAGTAATGAGGGCATTTGCAGTTCATTAACACTATTACTAATAATTTTATTTTATTAGCATGGAATATTTTGGAGTTTTTAGCCTATATAGAGGATGCGAGTATATTCACATCATAGATTCCATTGCACCATATGTCTTAGATAAGCAGCCACAGTGGTAGAAAATGTGATATGGCTAATTGTGGACATACTGTTTCTCCATTCAAAGATGCCATTTTGGCAATTTAAAGATTGCTTATCTGATGAACCTATTTTTCCTAGAGTCTATTTTTCAGTATACTTAAGTTGAGTGTAAAATGCTTACACAATATCTTCAATAATTATAAACTAACTGTTGTAGGGTGGTATTTTGATATGATCAAAGCATATAGGGAGTACAGAAAACCTACCTTTACAATCCCCAGTTAGCTTTCAGAAAAAAAAAAAATTAAATAAATCTCTGATATTCTGCTTCTCTGTATTTCTCTTTCTCAAGCATAAAATAAACTCAGGGTGTGGCTGATTTTTTAAAAATTGTGCTATCTTCTCACTTAGCCTTTCACATTTTCATAATGAAAATACCTTCACTAATAGTAGCATATTTAGAAATATAAAATATTAATCAAGTGTATCTTTCCTTTTTTATCTTCTTTCTTTAACTCTCTGCACTGTCACCAAATGTCCTTTTGGAATATATTTTACATTTCCAAGAAAGAGACCATTACCCGTTTCTATTATAATACCAAGGTAGATCCATATGTCTTTGGTGTTTTCAAATTTGGTCCCATGTTTAATAGGCTTAACTGTCTTACACAAATTAATAAGACAGCACTTGTAGATGATAGATAAAGAGGCTGAATTTCAGAAGGTAAATGAGTATAGCACCCATGTCTATCGTATAACTAATGTCAATATTGCCAGGCACACCTTACACTGTGCATCTGTTAACTGTAGAATTTGTGAAATGTAGTGGTCTCATACTGAAAGAATTAGGTTTAGTTCTCAATGCAAGGTCAAGGTTCCTTTAAGTAATGTAGAAAACTGTGCTCTTTAGGTAGGGGTGAGGCAGATGAACTGTGCTAATAAAACCTATGCCTAGTAACTATTGATTAAGTATGCGAGGAAGCAAGGTGTAAAAGGAACAAAATATAGCTTCAGTCTTTATTCTTTTATTATTATTATTATTATTATTATTATTATTATTATTATTATTATTATTATTATTATTTAATTCGTTTATTTTAATGAGCCCCTTCTTTCTTTTTTTTAAATTTTTTGTTAATTTATTCCTGTTACATCTCAATGGTTATCCCATCCCTTGTATCCTCCCATTCTTCCCTCTCTCCCATTTTTCCCCTTATTACCCTCCCCTATGACTGTTCCCGAGGGGGATTTCCTCCCCCTGTATATGCTTATAGGGTATCAAGTCTCTTCTTGGTAACCTGCTATCCTTCCTCTGAGTGCCACCAGGTCTTTCCCTCCAGGGGACATGGTCAAATATGAGGCACCAGAGTACGTGTGAAAGTCATATCCCACTCTCCACTCAACTGTGGAGAATGTTCTGCCCACTGGCTAGTTCTGGGTAGGGGTTTAAAGTTTACTGCCTGTATTGTCCTTGGCTGGTGTCCTTGGCTGGTGACCCCTTTATTCTAGTGATCAGGAACCTGCAGCTTGATGATAACAGACCAGGAAAGAGACAAAAATACAGTCTTTTGACTGAGTCTAAAGAACACGATCTGTGCAGTCCTTCTGTTACTCAGGCAACGAACCATTTATCCATTGCCTGCTCCTGCCACAACCAGCTTTCTGAAGTCACTCACATCTTCAACACATGAACAAGTAAGGAAAAGCCTTTCTGTATGTCTTTATGTAAAGTCATATCAGTGGCTCTGTAAGATATATTAATACCTATCTGTCATGCTTTTTCATTTGAAAAGAATTAAAGTCACATCTTGAAAATATGAATGAATGATATATGAAAAACACATTTCCTGAATTTAGAAAAAAATTGAGTCTCATGTAATGAAAATTCCATAGATAGAAATTGAGGTTTCAGCCCTTAGGCACAGGCAGATGGTGTGGATGTTTTTTGGAATAGTCATTACCTTTTTATTTAATAAAATATACCCTTTCAATCTGCTATATACTATTTTCATTTTTCTGTGCATATCTTTAGTATTTCAAGGAATTTAGTCTAACTTTGTGAAATTGGAGACAAGTATAATTGATGGATTATTTGTTTAGAGAAACCCACACCACTGTGAAGTTAGAAATGTGTGATAAATGAATTTGATTACTTGGATTTCATTTCTCAAATGTGACTGGCAATTGCTCACGCGGAATTACTCACTATTCCATTTTAAAGAGATTCATGACAGTTGAGTAGCAACCAGAATTGAATACACCCAAGGGCAGTGAAAAATATCACACATCCCAAAAGAAAATAATTACAGCGTTCACTTCTGAAAATCTGTACCAAGGCTATAGGAAGGACTGCAGGTTACCAAGAAGAGACTTGATACCCTATGAGCATATACAGGGGGAGGTAATCCCCCTCAGGAACAGTCATAGGGGAGGGGAATAAGGGAAAATGGGAGGGAGGGAAGAATGGGAGGATACAAGGGATGGGATAACTATTTAGATGTAACAAGAATAAATTAATAAAAAAAAAAACAAAAAAAATTTCTCTTCAATTCTGTTACAACTTATATAGCAATGTGGAATCTATAAAAATGAGCTACGCCAACTGAATGTTGCTAAATTAAGGGCAGAATTTACATTTCAAATCCAATAGTCTTGATTATAAAGAAAATTTAAAATTATAAACATTGAAAATGATATTAAATATGTATATGTGTTATGCAAAAATAAATCCTGTAATGAAAAAGTAGTGCCTTTTAATGTCGTCATTTGGGGAGATAAATTAACTTTCTTGTTTTGAATGTAATTTTGGCACTTGACATTAACTTTTTATGCACTTCAAATAACTTTTTAAAATAATTTAAAAATAGGCAGGCAACAGTAAAGAAGTATTTATACAGAGAAATTATTCATTAGGTGTTGATATTTTACACCAAACTTTATAATGGAAAAAATGAAGGCATTTATTTTTTAAGGATTTTGAAATAGTCTATTTCATAGAACTGATTTGACTATTGCTATTTAATTTGAAACCCTTTCTGAGAATAGAAAATTAGAAAAGACCCATAAAGCATTTTGGGGGACCAGAATTTTTCAATTATAAAAGTTTACAAAGTTTGGAAGTCTACAAAGGTTATCAGTAATTAGTAATAGATAAGTTACACTGGCTTACTGTAAGCTTGTATGTGTGTTGTTTATTAGAATATTCACATTAATCTAATACAACCACAGACTGTAGAATTGCAAGTCATTCAGTGATAGATTCCATAAACAAAGGGTGTCCTGCAGAATCATATGACTAGGTGACATAGTAGCCATCTTAGGTTGTTTGAAGTACAGTCTATGATATCTTCACAATTACAAAATTGCTCAATGAAGCACTTTTTTTTTTTAGGATGCAGTTCTCCAAATAACACATAATCATGTGTATATCTATCATGTTTCTATCATGTCTCTATCTTCTATCTTCCTAACTCTGTGTCTCTTTTTCGTTTGTCTTTTAGCTGATTTTAACTAGTGCTTTTACCAGAATTTTTTAATAGTCATAAGCAATTTCATAAATGGATATCTATCACTATAAAATTATATTTTATTTGCTTATATGATTGCCATTAAATCTGTTCCAGGCTAAACAGCTATTCTTCAAACTGTCATTTTATGAGTTCCATAAGTATTTTCCATTGTTTTTTACCCACTTAAGTTTGGAAAGTTCTATTTAAACTTCACTACTAAGTATAGAAAAACTACAAATTGAAGCACTTTTTTACATGTATGAGTGACTGGCCTGCATATATGTTTCTGGCATCAGCCTGTCCAGGGATCCAGGAGTGGAGACCATGCAACTTGCTTGACAAAAATCTGAGCTGGAGGTCTCCTCCAGATGAACCTGAATGGACAGGAGTTGAATTGCCGGACAACAATGTGATACCTTCTGACCCTTGAGCTCATCAGTTATTGCGACACCACCCATTACTTTCATAATGGACTAAATCTCTGAATTATAAGACAGTCCCAACTAAGTGTTCTCCTTTATAAGAAGTGCCTTGGTCATGGTGTCACTTCACAGTAATGAAACCCTAACACATTGAGATAGGGTCTACTTTAAACATATTTAGATATTTATATTACTTATTATTGTCCTTGGCGTGGTGATGACATGTGTGTATAA
Organism: Acomys russatus; assembly: GCF_903995435.1. Lineage (NCBI taxonomy): Eukaryota > Metazoa > Chordata > Mammalia > Rodentia > Muridae > Acomys > Acomys russatus. Next base: position 46,453,592 of record NC_067148.1, on the reverse strand, counting down.
ATGCTTATTCCACAATGTGTGGGAGGCTGTAAGAGGTCAACTTTCTAAAAACAGTCTTTCCTTATACCATGTGACTTGAAAACAGACTGTCCACTACGGTAGGACGTGCCTTCATCTATTGAACCATCTTGGCAGGCTGGGATTTGTTCCATTTCTTCCAATTTTTAATTATCCTGAATGGAGGTTGATCTTTCTTAATTGCCTTCATCCAGCATTTTACCTACATCAGCATCTTTCCCTAATTAGTTAATTAATTTACATCCTAATCACAGCTTTCTCTCCTTTCCTTCCTCACATTCCCGCCCTCTCACCTCCTACATACCCATTCACCAGTCCTCCCTTTCTCCTCAGAAAAGGGGAGCTCTCCCATGAATATCCACCTGTCTTAGCATGTCAAGTTGAAGGAGGCCTAAGTGCATTTTCTACTGTGGTTAGGCAAGGTGGCCCAGTTAGGGGAAGGAATCCAAAGGCTGGCAACAGAGTCAGAGACAGACCATGTTCCTGCTGTTAGGAATCCCATATGAGGACCAAGCTGAACAACTGTTACACATGTGCTGAGGGCTGAAAAGTCTGTGCCATGTATGCTTTCTGGAGGTTTAGTCTCTGTGGGCCCCTATGTGAACAGATTAGTTGGTTCTGTGTGTTTTCTTGTGTTATCTTTGACCTCTCTGGCTCCTTCAATCCTTTGTCCACATCTTCTACAAGTTCCCTAAGCTTAGCCTAATATTTGGCTATGGGCTTTTGCATATGTTTTCATCAGTTGCTGACAGACACCTCTCAGGTGACTTTTATGTTAGGAAGTTATCTGCAAATATATCAGAATTTCATTAATTGTTTCCAGTGTGCACACTGTCTCACTGCATGGATCTCAAGCTGATTCAGTTATTGGTTAGTTTTTTCCTCAAATTCAGTGCCATCTTTATCCCTACACCACTTGTAAGCAGGACATATTGCAGGTCAAAGTTTTTATGTCTGGTTTTTTTCACCCAATCCCTTCATTGGAAGTCTTTTCTGGTTACTGAAGATTTCTTGTGCAGGTTCCATAACCCTCACTGCTTGAATAGGGTCACTTTCTTGAATAGGGTCACTCTCATAGATTCCTGGGAATTTCCTTTGTTCTAGGTTTCTAGCTCAGTCCAGAGATTCTTCTGCACTGATTCAAGTTGATCCAAAAATGCATCAGAATGAGACATACTATTTACACATCCATTCTGTTAGCCTACATCTTTTTATTAAGAAATTGAGTCTACTGATGTTGAAAGACATTAAAGACAAATGATTGTTAATTCCTGTTATTTTCATGTTGGTGGTGGTAGTGTGTATGTGTGTGTGGGGGGGTTACTTGTGTTGAAGTTTTTCTTCTAGTATTTTTGTAGTGCTGGATTTTTGTGGCTATATATAGTTTAAATTTGGTTTAGTCATGGAAAATATTGTTTTCTCCCTCGATGATGATTGAAATTTTTTCTGGGTATAATAGACTGATCTGGGATCTGTTTTCTCTTAGAGAATGTAAGACATCTTCTCAGACCCTTCTGCTTTTAGAGTATCTATTGAGTAATTGAGGAATGTTTTTAATATGTTACTAGGCATTTTTACTTTGTACTTTTAATATTCTTTGTCCTATAATTTTAGTGTTTTGATTATCATATGGCAAGATGATTTTCTTTTTTGGTTCAATCTATTTGGTTTTCTCTAAGTTTCCTATATGTTCATGGGCATCTATTTCTTTAGGTATGGGAAATTTTCTTCTGTTATTTTGTCAAAAGTATTTTCTGGGAGCTGGCAGTCTTGTTCTTTTAGTCCTATTACTCTTACATTTGGTCTTTTTATGATGTCCCAGATTTCATGGATGCTTTGTGTCAGAAATTTTTTAGATTTTTTGACAGATGTATCAATTTCTTCTATAGTATCTTTTACACCTGAGATTCTCTCTTCCATCTCTTGTATTCTGTGGAAGACACTTGCATCTGTAATTACTGTTCTCTTCCCTAGGTTTTTCATCTCTAGAATTCCCTCTGGTTGGGTTTTGCATATTGTTTCTATTTTCATTTTCAGGTCCTGAAGAATTTTATTTGTTTTCTTCATCTGTTTGATTGTATTTTCCTATATTTCTTTAAGATATTTATTCATATCCTCCTTTAAGGCCTCTATCATTTTTATAAGATTTGATTTAAGATCATCTTCTTGGCTTCAGTTGTGTTGGGATAGGCCAGGATTGCTGTAGTCGGTAGCTGGACTCTGGTGATGCCACATTTCCCTGGCTGTTGCTGACTATGTTCTTATGCTGGCCTGTAGCCATCTGTGTTTGGGGGTTAATATAAGTTTAGATAATGGCCTCTAAGTTTTTCTTTGTTGAATGGGTGTTTTTCAGATGTTTTACCCACCTTGGTTTCTGTTTACTCTCTGTGTTCTTTAGTAGTCTGGAGTTCTGGTGATTAACAAGTCTTCAGGTCCAGTAAGATGTCTTCCCTGCAGTATTTGTGGACTATGTGGCCTCTGTGGTTTTGGGTAGTACTCCTGCATCTGAGGACCCTAGTACCAGCATGGCCTGGGGTCTCTTGTAATAGTAGATCGCCTAAAAAGCAGGCGGAGTTGTGTGCTAGAAAATACAAGCCAGGGGGTGGGATGCAGTTTAAGGCTGTTTGGGTATGATTTAACGGGATATGGTGGACAAGGGATTGCAGCAGCCTCTTACCACTTTCTCATTGCTAACAGGATGCCTGCAAGGAAGCAGGTAGAGTTGTGGGAAGAGAAATGAAGTACAGGGCTTTAGGTATAGTTTACCTGTGATGCGGGTGATTTCAGACCAAAGGTTGGCAGGGTCTTGGCAGGAGGGGCTTTCCTGGAGTTCCTCATGCCAGCAGGCTTCCAAGAAAGCAGACAGAGCTGTGGGGCAGGGTATGGGAGTATTTTATTTTCTTATGGAGAGGGTTACTCCTCAGAGTTCAAACTATATATTTATTCAAATTATATGAAATATGGGACTACAATTAATATTAATCAAAGTGAATGAGATCATCACAGACCATAATGCTGAAAATTGCAAAGATAGAGGAGAATTTCCTACATATTAATTTCATTCATGGGAAATGTGAAAATAATAAATTGCTAGTATAGAATAAGGGGATAGAAAGGGGAAAATGGCGAAGCATGATTACATCAATGAAAGGAAAAGTGAGGATAATGGAGATTAATTGATAGAGTGAAAGAGAAATAGAGCACAAAGGAGAAAATAAGGACACAAGATCAAATAAATATATTCCATCAATAATGAGAAAATGCAAAACCAAAATTAAATACATTTCAGGAGTTTAAAAAATACATAATTTAAAAAATATAACAAATTGAAAGATGCCATTAAAACTGTGAAGCAGAAAAATCAGGGTGCTGAAAGTGACAGGAGATAGACAGGAGAAAACTGAGAGAGAGAGAGAGAGAGAGAGAGAGAGAGAGAGAGAGAGAGAGAGAGAGAGAGAGAGAGAGAGAGAGGAGAGAGAGGAGAGAAGAGAGAAGAGAGAAGAGAGAAGAGAGGAGAAAGAAAAAGAGAGGAGAGAAAAGAGACAGAGCTGGTGCAGGAGAGACTGGAGATTGATACTTCATATACAAAAGGGAGGAGTCATTTGAATGAACTTGTTGACCCTGTTTCCTGTGGTTCCATGTTGGCACTGATCCTGAACTGAACAATAGCTTGTGTGAACTATATCTGTGCCCAACATTCTGCCTTGCATGTTAGGAGCCTCTGGTGGCTACACTTACCTTTGCAGTCTGAGAGCTAGTCTCAGGCCCTACTCAGTGTGATATCTTCTATGTGCATTAGGGAAGGGCAAAACAAACATATTACAGAGTTGTGCAGAGATGGAGTGCTTTTCTTTGTACTTTCCGAACTCTGTAATTATTGATGATCTTGCTTTTGGAGATAGGGTTATCTGCATTAAATTTTCCACTGGAATTTCAGAGTTGTCACAGTCCATAGCAGGGAACAGCAGGTGGTTGGCTTTAGGGACTGATCCACCCAGTCATCTCTAGGTCCAGTGTTATTGAACTCCAGAGTCATGCTCGTGCTCTAAGCTGAGCTTTGTGAGTGAGCAAGCTCTCCTTCAGCATTTCTGTCTGAGCGGAGCTCCACACTGTGTGTGCAGTTTGACTGGAGTTTCTATTCCTCTGCTCTCCATGTCCTGTCTTCCAGGACACTTCCTCATTCTGAGGTCGTGTCAAGTCAATATTATGTTCTCCGACTTAAGCCTGTCCCTTCTTTGCAGGACCTCAAGGTAGCACAATTTTAAACGATAAATTACCTCTCATGTTGGTGCCTGTCTAGTGTTATGTCACAAGAATACAAAATGGGATTTTTCTCTGTTTCTGAGTTATCCAATGGAGCAACTCTGTCATCAAAGCATGCAGACTTCAGACTTGTAAGAATGGTGCAATTATCCTGAGCATAGAACTGCGTGCATCTTTTCACTACAGCCATCTGACTTAACCTGAATAAGGCTTCTGCTTCCATTTAAGCACCAAAGAGACACCTGGCTGTATAACAATAAATAAATAAATAAATAAATTGGCAGCCAATTGATTGGTATGTATTATAAAAATATATGATAAAATTCATAAAATATTTGGCCAAATCCATGATTTGGTTCACTTCTATAAAAATCACAGATGTTCTGACATTCAATCTGGTGCCAATTCTGTCTATCTCATGTAATTCTCTCATTATGGTGAAGATGGTACCAAAAGCTCGGATGCCATATTTTAATATGCTCGCATTGCCATCTTATTAGAACTGTGAATTATGCAACGCTTGAACATATTAAATTAATAGATTTAAAGATGATAAAAATATAAATTACAACATTTGAGGTGTATGTAATGTACAGCCATCCTATTTGGTTATTCTAGAGTTCTCTGAAGGTCCAATGTTGAGTATTTGCAAGTTGGCTTATCCCCAGATATCATATCCTAGAGAATTATTTATTTTAGGAAGTTTATATATAAACAACCCATTCATTTTTCTTCATCTTATTGGCTTTGTTCATTTGGGGTAGAATCTGTGAAACATAATGTGAATAATATTAACATTTACCAACAGTTAAACCAAAATTAATACTTTTACTTCACATATTTTATTTCCTTGATATTTTATATAAAAGAGCTGTTCAGATTAATTACCTAATTGTCTAATATTTCTAATTAATGAATTACAGATGAAATGATGAGGTAATTAAGAAAGAACACCGAACCCATGCTGCAGACATTTGTCACAATGCAATTGCATGGTGTTGTGTGTATATATTGGATGAAGAAACTCACAGAATATGCAGTTTCTGAATCCTTAAGAAATTCATATCTATTTTCTTCTAAACAATATACCATTATCTTCTATTCAATTCAAGTCACCACTTTTATGAGAGAGAGGTAGTGACTGTGTTCCTCCTAAGTCACTGTTGGTAGATGGTTCTGAAACACTGACAGTTGGGCTGTCTTCCTTTTATTCCTGATGCTTCCGGGTTGGGGTGTTGTATAGACATAGGTTTACAGAATACTCCATATGACTCATTATTTGGCAAACTCCCCAAAGTTCCAGAAGCTCATTGGTATCCATTAGACTACTTACAGTATAAATTCAAATGTCCTCAGGATAAACAACTTATCTATGACTGCCTTTCTACATTAAATAATTTGAGACAGAATCAATGCACAATATCTTCACTGTGAGTAGTATGTTTCTGAGCTTTACACTGTGATGGCACTGTGAGACTACATATTTTTTGGGTATAAAGACACGTAAGCTTGTTCTGTATCCTTATCTAGTTTATTTGCATATTTTTGTTCTTAGTGGTAGTTTTCTCTTAATTTTATTATTTCTTGGCCTTTATTAATTTTAAAAATTCAAATACAATCACATCCTTCTTTTCTCTCCCTTCAACTCCTATTATGCCCCTTCCAACACCTTCTCAAATTGATGGAATATTTTTATTATTATTGTTGTGTGTTTATATCATTGCTTCAACGTATAAATACCAATTGGCAAGCCCCTTTACTGTGGCTTATTGTGCATTGTTTCAGGGTAGAGCAGGCTCCTCTGGGAGAGTGGTTCACCCTGACTCTCAGAAGTGATTCCCTGCAGTGCTACCTGTATAATGGCGAGACTAGATTTGCCTTTCACCTCAGCATGCATACTGATATTGCCATTTTTCATGTCTTGTTTAGTCAGCCACGTGGGCAAGTCTTCACTATCACTTCTAAGAAACATAGTCCCACAGCCGACTTCCTGAGCCCCTGCCTGTAATAATCTTCATGCTTCCTCTTCCAAGGTGTTTCATGGGCCTTAGAGGCATAAGTTGTGTTGGGGATGAGCTTCCATGAACACTTGTTGATCTCTGCATTATGACCTGTTGTGGTTTTCTGTAATACTGTCCATTTGATGAAAAGGAATGTTTCCTTCATGAACTGTGAAAGGTAAACTTAATGGTGAGTATTTGGGTAAATTGTAGAATATGGTGGTCAAGAAAGGTGATGTTAGTAGTTTTCTCTTCTAAGGCGTGTGACCTCACTAGGTGAATTTGGTGGCTAGGTTCTAGAAGCAGGTGTGATTTCTCTTATACTGGTTGGACTTTACATCCACCAAGACAGCGGTTACTGCCGCGATATGAGTTTGACTATTTTACCATTAGTGATATCTTGGGTTCTTGACTTACGTGATTTGAGATGTGCTCATATGATCTTAATTATTTCTTTTAAATTTTTCTTTACATTTTTATTTCTTCTTCTCTCTCTCCCACACTGAGTGTTTGTGTGTGTGTGAGCATGAGTGAGTGTGTTTGTACCATCTCACATGGAGGTTGGACAACAACTTGGGGTAGTAGGTTTGCTCCTTCAACAATCTGGGCTTCATGTATCCACATAAATGTCTCAGACTTGGCTTTTACTAGGTAAGCCATGTCACAGGAACATAAGTTCAGTTTTTATGCTTTAGTATGAACACAGTGATATGGGTGTATACATATAAACAATGGAAAAGAAGTATTAATAGAAATTTATAGTTTTAAATCTTTGTTGTCAAGATCAAATCATTGTAACTCTTCAATGCTTACACTTTTATGCTGGTTGATTTTCAGTGTTTATATTACATGCTTTAACTTTTGCCTTGTAACCAAATATGTTCATAATTTCCAGAACAAAAAGTTTTCTCTATATAGCTAGATAGATAGATGCTATAAGTTAATGTATGTATATGTACATATGTTTACATATATATGACAAAAGATATATATGGAAAAGATAATACAGTTTGTTTGATTATATTTGTTTTATGATATTTATTTTAGAAAAATGAAGAAAACAAATTTATTTACTTATTTATACATTTATATTATATTTATAACAAAGGGCCAGTATTGGAGGCTGCCTAGGATGGAGTGGTCAAATGACCTTCCAAATACCAAATCCTACTTTGATGCTCCCTGGTTTTGATCATAAAGGTTTAATAAATAGCCTTGTACTGCCTGGTAATTTAGATTTCTAGTGACTACGTCAATTCTACTAACAGGTATAGCTCCAGCAGGGACCATAAGCTTTGTAAACCTAGAATGATTTTATCTGCTCCTTTACTGAATAAATTTTACTGGTACCTGGCCTGGAATCTTCGCTTTGAGGTAGTAGGCCCCTGCTGAGCTCTGTGGCACACTAAGTTTAATATTTTGATGGAGAGGCACCAGGGAGCAAATGACTGAGAAAATAATCAATTCCACATGAAAGGTAACTTTGACCTTACCCTTCATCCTAAGAGGTTCCTCAGTGAAACTGGAAGTGAGAAAGACCAAAAATATTAAAACTTGTTAGAGTCTTCCTAAATTTTCATTTAATGTATTTTACAGCAATACATGTATATCCCTTTTATGTGATCACATGAAAAAAAAAGCAATTCTGCCAATTTAATTAAAAGGAATTTGTGTCAATTTTGAAACACAGACCACACAAATATGCTTATTTATTCCTACATAACCAAATGCATAGAAGAACAGAATCCTTGGCCACTAGACTAGATAGCAAATAAACATGTAAATACTATTTACTCCGTATAGTTTTTATGACTACATTAGGAAATAAGATACAAATATATATGTAAGGAAATTTATATTGAATATGATAAGCATATATAATATTTTAAATAATGGAACAACAAATAAAGAAAAATAAATATTACCAGAAACAGCCACAAGAAAATTAAGGAAAAAAGTACTTAAATTTTTATTGAAATTAATGAAAAAAAATATTAAAGTTATTTAAGATTCTTCTCATTCCAGTAAAAATAAATATGAAAGAATACAAACGACAAGTGCTATCACTTTTATTATTAAGGAGAAACACCTATAGACTTATGGTGGGATGCGAAAAAGCTAAGCAACTACAGCCACTTTGGAAATCAGTCTGAAGGTTTCTCAAAGCAAACAAATAAAAAAAAAAACACACAAAACAAGCAAACCAACAAAAACTAGAAGTGGGCCTACTTTATTATATAGCCAGACTCCTCCTGCAAATATTTTCAAGTGATTTTATGTCCTACTACAGAGACACTTGCCCATAAATTTAATTATCACTTTTCACAACATCTACAAAATTTAATCAGACTTGGTGTTCAGCAGCTGACATGTGGATATGAAAAAATATAGTGCATACATAATGGAGTACTCCTCAGGATTAAAAAGATAAGATAAAGAAACTTGAAGGTAAATGCATAAATCTGAAAAAAACAAAAGAGAGTCAAGTAACTTGACAAGACAAATGTTGCATATTCTCTCAAATGTTGATCCTAGCTAAACTCTTTTGAGTATGTAACTAAGAATAGCAGTGGGGTCCATGAAACTAGAAAGGGAGACATAGGTAAAGTGAAAATAGGGAAGACAAATGCTTAGGGTAAAAAAACTTAAGCAAGAAAGGGTATAGGATTAGAGGGAACATCACGTGGTTGTAGATAGATTTAACACAAAGAAGTATATATGAAAAAGCCACATCAAAATTTGCTATCTCACAACCCAATTAAAAATATAATTAGCATCATTACATATTACTGACAATATGTAAGAAAATGAAAGGATATGAAAATCTAGGGCTGCATGAAAATGCTTCATGAAAACTTACTAATTAATAAGCCCATGTTAAAATATATTTTTAACTAGACTGAATGGATATACCTGGCATGAGTGAATTGCGCTGCTCCCACAACATATAAATTATAACATTTAATGAGCATATAACATTCACCATCTAATGAACATGGAACATTCATCAAATTAAAATTCGAATAAATGTTTTGGGTAGTTTCTTTATAAGTTATTGGTCAGATATGCCCTAAAGATCTCTCAAACAACACATGCTACTGTTATTGTCCTTGGTTACTTAACATGACTACATGGTAAGACCACATTGCCAGTGACACCATGCAATTTGACAGCTGGACATGGAAGGGTCAGTCTCTAACTTACTGGAAAACATCTTTCCCACAGGCTATCTTTCACACTACTGGAAGATGCTCTGCAATTTGGTGTGCTAGAAAAGGGATAAACTTTCTTGTCCGGTATGGCACTCTACATGCAACAATATTGACCTGCCGGGAATTATGTACCATGAATGCAATATTGGCATGACTGCTAAATATTAACTAACCACTTTCTATTTGGACTTGAGGCAGTCTCTACAGAAGGAAGTCCCCTGCCTGGTACTATAAGCCTACCTCAAAGGCCTATGGCAAGAACCTGCTATTGTTAATGTATTAAATGTTCATATGATTTCATAACATCTTCTAAATATTTTTATTTGTAATTATAGATAGGGCTACTTGCAGCCTTGATTGGAGAAGCTTCTCTTTGTACTATGCACAGCCAATGAGCAAACACACATACATTTGAGGGCTTAGATCAGAAGGAGTTCTCAGCCCAAAACAGGATATCTTTATCAACCTTCCATCCAGTGCCAATGATCAGAAAATATTTCAGAAGACGAAATAGAGTAATGTAGTAACTTAATGATGATGAAGTTTGCTGTGATATTTTATTTTCAGATATAACGTGGCTACTGCATTGAAGAACTCACAATAGCTGTGTTTACCAAGTAAGACCTAAGTGAGATCAAGCCAGCCAAAATTCCTGCTTAGATAAAGTTAATGAGCTATGGGCAGTTGATAACAGCTGGGTGAAGGAAGAATCACTTTTCACTAAGAGTGTAGTCACTGCTGGTTTTCCCATGATCCAACTGATGGCCCATATATATGTAAACATGTACAGTTCTAATTAAATTTATTTTTTAAAAAATACAAACTTAGGAGAGGGAGCTGTGGTTGGTTACAGGAAGAACTGGCAGAGGAGATGGGAAATGTAGATGATAATATTTCATCTCTCTTTTTCTCTCACACACATATGTATATAAAATTACAAAAAACAAAAAAGGGAAAAGAGTTGTGTGCGTATGTGAATGAAACATTGACCAAGAAATCTTGTACAGGCACTGCTCAGCCTAGAACAGCTCTCGGCAGATGGAAGGAGAATACAAGCAACAGGCCAAGCATCAAGAGCCAAGGATCATTTTTAATCTTCTTGCCTGAATGTGTTTCCCCTTGAACGTTTTTCACATGCATAGATTTAGTTTTATTGTTATTTTGTTCTAAAACACATTTCTGTTTGAGAAATATAAATATAAACTTATATATTTTTTTAAGATTTATTTATTTATTATCGTGTATACAGTGCTTTGCTTGCATGTACTCCTGCAAGCCAGAAGAGGGCGCCATATCACATTACAGATGGTTATGAGCCACCATGTGGTTGCTGGGAGTTGAACTCAGGACCTTTGGAAGAGCAGGCGGCGCTCTTAACCACTGAGCCGTCTCTCCAGCCAAACTTATGTTATTAAGTGAGGGTATTTAGTTTGAGTAGTATCAACTGTTGCTCATGATCTTATGGACACAGGATAGGGCTGGTTATTTTTCTCATCTAAACGAATATTGTAAGAAAGAATGTAAGGCTAATGTTTAAAACATAGACATAGAATGCCTGAATGATATAAATTACAAGATTCAATCATGCATTAGCTGTTAGTCCTTAATAACGTTGTTTCTGGGAAGTTAACTTATGAGACTTGTTTTTATCGTTTGTATTTTAAAGTGTTAACAGTGATAGGAAACTACTATGAAAACACTGATGGGCAGAAAAAAGAGCTGTACAAAGAATTAATCTTTAGATTAAAAACCTTTTAGTCTTTGTCACGGCATAATCATTTGCTCTCTCTTTAAAACGTATATGTATAAAATTGCTGCATTACCTATAAAATGTTATAATCAATATTTCTTTAATGTACTTAATCTAATCAATAGCATTGCCAAAATTTTTATGTTAAATTATCTATTATGTAATGCTTATTCATATATTATTGTGTGATCCTGTTTCTGAGAACTCTCTGACTTGATCTGAGGAAACTCAGCTGATCTCAAGGTCTATACATTTTAATTCTGTGATTTTTTTAGTTTTTAATTTTACAGATGACTCTCGGTGGTGGCTATTCTTGGTTTTCCACATGACTATATCTGAAATTAACTAAAACCAAAGCAGCTGAATACAGCTGTGAATGATTTCTCATTTATTAAATTTGAAGTACAAGACCAATGCCAAATCTTTTCAGTGGGAAGAACCACCTTAAACCTGGGCCACACCTTCTGGTGGCTGCCCATAAACAGGTTCTGGATCATGGACTTCTTCTTTGCCTGCTGGCCCTCATATACTCTGGCAAATTTATTCGTTCACTGGTATTAGAGCATTTTTTTCAGGATTCTAACGTATAGTGTAGACCAGAGGAGACAGCTATCATTGTGGACTGAACAACTATTGCGATCATGAACTTCTTATTGATAGACAGTGATTGTTAGACAGCTGGACCACAGTGTATAAGTCAATATAATAAGTCTGCTACTACTATTACTACTACACACACACACACACACACACACACACAAACACACATACATACATATTTTCATATAGATAGATACATGTTGCATGTGTATATTTACTATGCATAAATATTAATTAATATAGATATATTAATTTTTCCATTCTGTTACTTTATAATGCATGTTAATATGCTTTCAATTAGTAAGTGATTAATACAAAACTACACATAATTATACGTGTCGTGATGCCCAACATTCTTACAGTTTAAAGACAAGTCAAAACAACAGTCAAACTATAGTCAAAATGCATCTGAATTTTTAATACAATGTTTTAGTCTCTATCAGTTAGACTTTAATAGTGATGTTCATGTTATAGAAAGTATAATAACAATAAGTTGTGAAGAAATGTCTTGAGTGATGTCTTGAGTCAATAAAGCACTGTTTAGCCAATCAGCAGAGCAGAAGGCCAGGAAGTGGAAGGCAGGACTATCTGGAGAGGGGGCGAGACTAAGATTGACAGTTGAGAGGGGAAGAAGGTTGAGAGCAGATGAGGACCTGACAGGACAGAGAAAAAGCCCAAAGATCATAGTGGCAAGTGCTTAGAGTAGTTTGTTTAGTTTACCAGTAGATTTTTATCAGTTTAGATTCTGCCTGGCACATAGTGCTAACAGCTTTAAAGTACATGTCAGACTCTGTGTCAGTTATTAGCCATCTTAAGCCAAACCTATACAATTTATTCTAACAACTGGTTAAGAATTTTTTCAATTGAAGTAAGATTTAACATCTCAACAACTCATGGTCCTGGGTGTTCTTTGTTTACTTAAAGATTTGATTTTTTACATATAATTATGAATTACTTTTTTATTATACCTTGATTGGAAACAGAAAGTTGGTATTTACTCACAGAACAATATTTTTTAAGTTCAAAATTAGAAAATGTTTATTTTAGTTTTTAAAATAGTTTATGTATTTCTGCTTCTCTTGCCTTTTTCCTTATTATTTTTGCACTATATTAAGAAAATGTAAGTTATTTTATTTCCTAAAATGCAGTTTTATGGATTTCTCCAAGGCAACAAAATGGTCTATCACTTTTATTTATATTTATATTTAGAAAAAATTCCATTAGTACATTTGTAAACACATATAGATGGCAGTTATGTTTTCCTATACAAACAGCCTTTCATATATGTCAGAGAATAACTCAAAGAAAATTATGCATAAGTCATTACAGAATGCATTGCTAAGCAGAACAGGGGACATTGCTAACATCCAAGTCCATTTATCACAGTACAAATGGTTTATTTCATGTAAATGTCTATCAGGACTTTTAGCTACAGCAAAGGGCTAGACATTATGTAGGGAAAAGCTAGGTTTGAAGCCAAAACCTAAGTGCTTTCCAATTGGTTGTAAATCAGTCCTCAATGGCTCTACTGTAATTTATGAAATTTTGAGAAATCTGGGAATATATATACAAAACCTAACAGGAATAGTCAGTTTTTACAATGCTTAGAGAACATAGTCCCCTTGTGTGCCAAGCCATTTCTGCTTATTAAATCCTTTCCTGGTTAGCTATCCTGCTGTGAACAACTCACTATGAAAAGCAGGCACTTGCACGACACAGTTGGAAGCCAAGCATAACAGGATTTCAGCATCACAAACATTCTAAAATTTCCTGTAATTTCCCCACATGCTTTCTTAAGAGTGCTAAGACTTCCATTGTTGCCATTGATGTGTATGCAGCTTCTGATTAATCACAGTACTTGAAATGCTGTTTGAAAAACCTGAGTCATAATAATAGCAATATCTAGAGTGGATAAAAGGTTTTTTTCCTCCCACAGAACTTGAAACACAATGTTTAGCTATCACTGAATAGGTATGTCAGGGAAATTTGTTTACTCATTGTAAGGAGGCATGTTAATTATTCTTAATTATAATTAGCTTAATTAATTGCTTCCCAAGATACTGCAGATAGCATCATGATGATACTCTCTTTATGTGACGACATTTGTTCTTTGCTTGTCTGTTTGTGTTTAAAAACAAATGTTCAAGCCAGTTGTAGAAGCCTATAACTTAAATTCTAGTGAGGGCAGGGCAGGAAGATTGGGACTTTAGAAGAATTAGGGTTGGATGCATAGCAAGTTCAAGGCAAGTCTTGGATAATTAGTTAACTAAGTTGTGATCTTAAAAGTTGTTTGGGGGTGCTGAAGAGATGGCTCAGCGGTTAAGAGCACTGACTGCTCTTCCAGAGGTCCTGAGTTCAATTCCCAGCAACCACATGGTGGCTCACAATTATCTAGTATGTGATCTGATGCATACTGTATACATAATAAATAAAATCTTTTATTAAAAAGTTGTTTGAGCTAAATAATAATGAGTCATTTCTATTGAAAACGTTATGATTGGAAAAGGAAATGCTTAATATGAGTAACTTGTAAGTGAAAATACTAAAATAACACAAATTTCCTAGATTTCTCACTCCCAGTTTTCCCACTTATCTGTACAGTGCTGAATCTATTTCAAAGCTCATGAATGAAAGCATATTTAGAGGGCTTATAACTCATATTCATTTGGAAACATATAACTTTTCTAACAAGAAAAGGCTGAGAAACTAAAATTTCTTGACATTTTCAGAGAACTGAAGTGTGAGAGTGGGACATTTCCTTACAGTCTGTGGAAAGGCGAAAACAGAGATAGAGCCAATGAGATGTGCCTATCCAGAGCAGAACGGCTGGGGACATAGCTGAATAAGCATGGAATAGACTGACAGCAAATGGGCACAAGAGGGAGGTGATTTAGAGGTCACAGGCTGAGGGATGCCCCATGCTGCTAGATCTACTTACCAGGTAGTCAGTCTTCTCTGTGTCTAAATAAATAGATAAGTGTTTAAGGTAAGTGGTTTACCATCATTTTCTGCCAGCAGTCAGTGAGGGCAGAAAAAGAATTAACAAGGCATGACAGACCTGAATGAACTAAGTGAATCGATATGAACATACCACACCACTGGGTTGCAGGGAGGAGCAACTCAGAATGTACATTCTTGCTCAGGCACAGGCACATTTCTCAATAACAGTGGGCCTATAGTCTATATCATGAAATACAGTGTCATAAGATAAAAGACTAAAAATCACAATAAAATGTATTCTTAAATCAAAATGTAATCAAAGAAAAAGTAATGACAGAAAACTAGAAAGTCATCAAATATTGATAGGCTGAACAAAGCATTTCTAAGTAATCACAGCTTAAACAGAATTTAAGTACTTTAATTTAAATAAGTATAAAAATATGTTAAGAGGCTTTTCTTTGTGGTTAAGCCAGAATAGAAGTTAGGCAAATATTTCTCCCAGAACATTTTTTTGTACAATAAACATGGTCTAAATGTATTCATTTAAGCGTATATGTAGAAAATATTTTAAAAAATAAATATAAGCAACATAGTGAGAAGAATTTAAAATTATAGAAATCATTGACAAATTGAAATAAAGAAAACAAAGAGTAAAATATCAGGAAAAGATCAATTAATGCAGAAATTTATTTTCTTGAGGCTCTTGAGAATGAATCAGGTCCACAATAAAGGAAAATTTTCACTGCTGTCCCCATGGACACTGAAAAAATAATATAGGATGGCGTAGATACCTGCATCCCGCCAACTTGATAACTTACACTGCATGAGGCAATTCATTGAATATGTACTAGCCAGTGTGTGCAAGAAGAGTGAGATATGCTTAATTTCTGAGTTTTTATTACAAAAGTGCAATCAGCAATCTTTCAAACAGGAAAAATAGCAGACCCAGGTAGAGAATTATTTTGTAGTTTTAAGGAAAAAAGTATAAATTTTAGAAAAAAATTGAGAATCTACAATCACAAATTCATTGCAATCCCTAAATACAAAGAGAATATTTTAATTAATTAAGAGATCAAAATTGACCTAATTAAAAACAGCAAATGAATGGAACCAGTACTCGCACATATATATTTTCTTGTTCTTTCAGATATGAAAGGCATAATGAAAAGATTCCTGATGTTGTATTCAACATCTTTATTTATAAGATTATTCAAGAAAATAAACTAAGGCCCCTTGAGGAGATAATCAATTGCATCAGTAAATAAATGCAATGAGCCTGCATCTACTTCAGTGATGAAGAGAGTAAACACACACACACACACACACACACACACACACATACACACATACACACACACATACACACACATACACACACACATTGAGCCTTCATCTACTTCAGTGATGAAGAGAGTAATCACACACATACACACACACACACACACACACACACACACACACACACGCAATGAGCCTGCATCTACTTCAGTGATGAAGAGAGTAAACACACACACACACACACACACACATACACACACACACACACACATACAGAAGTAAATGAAAACATATCCTTAAATCCATAGTGATATAAAATACTTTTTACATTAAAATGGAAACAACTTAAACTACTTTTAGATCTAAATAATAAATACAGGAAGAGAGAAAAATCTAGACATAATTAAAATCTCTATATAGCTATTATTACCTCAAAGACGATGACTCTAGCTTAACCTTTACATGACAGAGACTTCTTCCAAAGAAAACTTTATTATGTAACAGTGATGAATAATTAAAAATTTTAAAACTGAAAATCATCTTACCTGTGTGGTCAAAGTTACTATCCACAGTGACAAATCATAGTACCAATGAGAACCCTAGAAGTATTTTTGTGATCTTCCTTTTAAAATGCTATTACTCTAGTATTATTATGACAAAAAAGCTACAGGCAAGTTTCACATAGACACATGCTACGAAATCTCTGAGTAGGACTAAATGAGATGCTTGAGGACACAACACAGATCAGTTTGCAAAACTGCCATCTTCTGGAGAAGTCCTATGAGTCAAGACAGATAACACAGTGTGGTACAATGGGTGGATTCTTGAAACAGAAGAAAAAATTTTCAATTAATTTTTTTATTGGACTTTGGTCATTAATAATAGATTGACATTGGCTCCCTCTTATGGCCAGATTTACTATATTAAGTCACTTACTGATTTAATGTTCGTGATAGACAAGAATAGACTTAGTGTCTATTTTAATTCTATGTGAACATTTTTAATTTTCCTGCAAATATTAGTTGTTCTATGTTAAGTCTATTACAAATATACACAACCTATTCAAAATATATTTAAATTTATTTAAAATCTATTTAAATGTCAGCTATTGTCCTTTTATTATTATGTGGTTTTTTTTTCATTCTATAAAATTGTAATTGACCACTGAAAAGCTATGCTATCTTGAAGTTATAACCTACAAAAAAAAAATCGAAGCAATCATTAAACACAGGAAGATTAGAATGATAACACAAATTATATGGATAGATATTTTCTGTGAATTAAAAGTTACCAGAGATGGCCAAGATGAGTGCTATAGTTATTGTATAGAAAAGGCACTAGCTATGGAATTGTTCTGAGTCTTCATTGTATTGATATCCATATGCTCAATGTATAGTTCTTCTACAGGCTTACAAGACATTGCCATTGTGTGATTTTAGCATGTGAACCCATAATTGCTTAAATATAAAAATCTCATTAAAATTTTATAGGTCCTAGGCTTTCTAAATATTGAAAACAAATTAAAGCTAATGAAAGTAAACAAATTACAAGTCAGTTGGTAAAATCATTACAAGAAGAAATTATTTAAAGTAAACACAAGTGAGGATGTGGACAAATATGTGCATGTGAAAGTAATTCTTAGATTATTTATAATTTTATATGTGAATAAAAGACAAGATGATGAATGGAAGATGAAGGTCAAAGCAAATGTGCAAGAGTTGAGCTAGAGAATATTAGAGGGAATGTGCCATAGAATGAGATGAGATGACTGGGGAATTACCATAGTCACTTCAGGCAAGTTGAGGGGAATTTAAAGTTAAATAAAAGTAATGGTTTTTGCTTCTTTTAAAACAAGTATAAAGCACAAGTCCATATAACAGATATTTGGTTTTAAAGCAAGGGGAACATATAGTTATCTCAAAACAAAGTGGCAAGGATGTATGCCTAAAGGATGATAAGAGACAAGAAAATTAAATTGTTATTTTTCTGCAAATTGTTGGCTGTGAGTTCTCTTCGTTATCACTAAGGAATTCCTAGGGTATCAAGCACAGCTTCCCTCTTGTTAAATGGTCTTGAGTCCAAGAAGAGATCTCTCAGTTATTTAAACAGTACGCATGTCACTGCAGCACCTTCAGTCCTTACACCCAGAAATAAGTGTGTTCATCCCTATTACCGGAAACTTTTCTTCAAAACAGAAAACCACAACAAATCAAAAGACAGAGTTATGAAGCTGTTGGCATAACATTATTGTGCACTGTATATAGTTTACTCATCTCATGCAAATGATGATTTCTCTATCACATTATCTTTTTATAAATCTGGACATGGGTTTGCTATGTTTATCCTAAGAATTGCCTGTCTAAAGTTTGTATGAACACTGCAGCTCATTCATTCTTTTCCTTGACCAGGAAATGCTGATCAGCTGATATTGAGAAATTAAAGTGATTAAAGAGTATAGGGTGGGACATCTAATTTCAGTCACGGGAGGAGAAGAGAGGGAAAGTGGGTGGTTGAGGCAAGAGGAGAGTCTAGGAAGCAGCAGGAGAGGAGAGCTGGAGCCTGAGAAGGGTTAAAAAAAATGCAAGTATGGAGATTTTGGCTGGATTAATTTGGGCGTTTAGGATGGAGTAATAATTGCTCAGTATTGTGTGCAAGGCTAATTAAATAAATCATAATCTCCCTGTGTTGTTATTTGGGTAACTGGCTGGTTAGACACAAACTGCTGTTGTTCTAATTTTATGCGTTTATATTCACATTAATTCCTTTTACATGGAGCCATCCCCCCAATGATATATCTAAAAAACACACAACACTAAAAAACATGTCAGAAGAGATGTCAGAAGGATTCTAAGATCCAGAGGGACTGGGGGTTTTCTATGTGATTTTGTTTCCTAATAACAACAGAGACTATACCCAGAAAGTCTCATCAATATGATTCCCAAAATGTAGGAGAACAAGGTTGACACTAATGGACTTGTCAAAGTGTGTAGGAAAAGCACTCAAGGCCTCAGCCCTACACAAATAACTACAGGCTACAGAAAAGTTAAGAGCAGGGGAGGAGGTCTTCCCAGGGAGAACACACTAACTCCTTGTCCTGTGCCTAATGGTCAGTCATGAAAGCATGCATATAGGTAACATTATATAAGCTGAGCAGGCTATATTTGTGAATACATATGCATATTCATATTTTCATGGAAAATAATTAATAGAAATGCATGAATTTGAAGGAAAGTGGGAAAGGGCCTACAGCAGGGTTTGGAGGAATATTATAATCTCAAACTAAAATTTAAAAGAACCAAAAACAAAACAAAACAAACAAAACAAAAGACAGTTGAAAATTCGTGAGAAAAAGAAAGAAAAGAAAAGAAACATAGATCTGAGGCTTTGAATTGTAAAGTACTGTGGCAAAGATTGACAACCAATTATCAATTGTCAAATGTCAAAAGGAAATTGCTTTATTTATGGCAGGACTTCAAAGATGAGCTGCATTTCTGTCCTTATAATGATATTAAAATATATTTGTGGTCTAAAACATAGTCTTATATCATGGATAATTCTGAGAAACCTATATAAGTGAAAGCGTATTTTCAAACTAAAGTAATCACATTCTAAACTTTTGCACACTAGAGAAAGCATCTTATTGCCTTTAACTTACATACTGCATATACAATTTCTAAGCTAAATAAATGTATATGGATTCCTTGAGCAAAAGGAAATATATGTGTCATTACATATTTTCTAGAGATTCTAGCTAAAAATACAAATAACATTTTCTTCAGTGTTTCCTTTATTTTTGAGATCATAATACTGCCATTTATAGCTTTCTTCCCTCCCCCTTCTAAAACCTCATATATAGTCTCCTTGCTCTCTTCCAAATTTGTGCCCTACTTTTTCATTAGCTGTTATATAAACCTACTCAGTCTACACAATGTTACTTGTATGTATGTATTCTGGCCATTTTTAGTATTGGATAACTGGTTGCTGTGTTCTTCCTTGGGGAAAACTATCTTTCTCCCACTCTTAAAATTTATTAGTTGATTGTGGTAATTTTTGTAGTGCTGAGTCCCTGTGAGCCTTATTTGTCTCCTTAGCATGTCTGATTTTCTTGTCCTTCTTCGAGTCATTTGGGCAGCCATGTTTTTGAGATTGTTGGGTATAGCTTCTGATATTTACAGGAGACACAGGCTCATTGCAAATTCCTTAATTCTCTGGCTTTTAAAATCTTTCTGGACTTTCTTCTGAAATGTTCTTCGAGCCTTATGTTCTGGAGTGTTTTGTGGATGTTACTATTGGGTCTGTACTCTATAACTCACATTTTGATTGGTTATGGTTTTCTGTAATGCTCCACATGTACATTATAAGGAGAAGTATCTGGAATAGTGTAATGACTAAAATTATCTATTTTTATAAGAATAAACATCTAGAATGTAAGTGGGAGTCATATTAGTTCAATAAAACAGTGTTTATGGGTTCTTCATTAACCATGAGTGTTTTGTTAGATTTCCAATACCAGGCATGGTTTCCCTTTTACTGAGTGGTTCTTAAATCCAATTACAGAGACGTTGGTTACCATCAATATGTGCCACTACTGCATTCTTGGGCCAGTTATGCCATGCTTCTTATTGTTGTGCCTCATAGATGTCATAGTTCGGTAGGACTTGTGGTTTCTTCCTTCCCTTGGAAGTTTACATAGTGTTTTCTAGTACCAGAAAAGCTCATCCTCACATTGTTCAGGTCAGTTGCAGCTCCGGGAATTATGGGCCCTGTGTCTAAAGTACATGGTGTCTTCAGCAACAGAGAAAAGTACTGTCTACTTCTGGGAGGCTACCTAGTCCAATAGCAATATGCTGTATTTTTTGAGAGTCTCTTGAAAAAAAAATCTGACCTACAACTCAAAAGAGTGATTTCAGTGTGTATATTGAGTTTTTGTTAAGCGCTCTTTGACTTTTGGAGAAAACATTATCAGCACAGATGAGAAAATTTTATTTAAAAGACATTATATTAATACACAGAATTATGTTACAGTTTTTCAATAAACAGTAAATAAGATGATTCCTCATAACTTTTCAGACACATGTACTATTATTTTAGCCTCCTCTGTCCTCCTATATCTACTGCCCTCAACCCCTGTCTCCACTCCCAATAAGAAGGAACTCTTTTCTCATACCCCTGTTTTATCACTTGTGCCAGATATTGCCTTCTCTATTATTTGTCAATTGCCCTACCCCTTTGAAGTCCATTTTTTACTTTCCTAATTTCAGCAGTTATTCCAGGATATGCACTTATATCTGATTCTAAATGCTTCAGGTCAGAGAGGATATGTGATGCTTGAATTTCTGGGTCTTTGTAACCTCACTTGATATGACCCTTTCTAGTTCCATCAATTTACCTGCAATAGTTATTATTTCATTATTCTTTACAGATGACTATTATTCAATAATGTCGTTTCATTATACATTCATCTGTTGAAGAACATTTATGTATTTCTATTTCCTAGCTACAGAGCAGAAAAAAGAAAAAAAAAACTGGCTGTGCAAGTTTCTGTGGGGTTTTTTGTCAAGTTTTTGTGGAATATGCAAAGGTGTGATATAAGTAGGTCATATGGAAGATTTATTTTTTTTTTTGAGATAACTATAAAATGTACTTAAAAATTAGTGAAAATAACTTTAGTAAGTTTGAAAGAAGAAAGAATTGTGGAATATACATATATATGTATGTATATATCAATAACAGAATTAAAGTTATAATATTCTGTAGCAAAACAAGACGTAAATTTTGTTTTAGAAGAAAAGTGAGACAGTGGAAATCTTAAATATCATTATAATTATGTGTCTATAAGCATTGATCTGAATAGGCTATTTTTCATATTGTATAAAATGTTGCATATTTTTAAGGGGCTGTCACTCTTGTATTTGAATAATTTTTCCATTTTTTGCAAACTACTTGCCTAGACTACATAAGGAGTAGACCATCGGCAGTAATGATAAACAGGCATAAACATAAATTATTTGTTCATTAAAATATAAGATTTTAATCTATTATGGGAAAAAATACTTAATGAGCCAGTGAGATTCTCAGTTTATCAGAGCACTCAATTCCAGGGCTAATAACACAAGTTTTATTGCAAGAACCATCTTGATACAATAAGAGAATTAACTCCTACATGTTATTCACTTTCCTCACAATTTTTTATGGTATAGGAACCATCCTAGTTAGTATTTTATTGCTGCGATAAGATACTGTGATCAAGAAAATTATCAGAGAAAATATTTAATTGGGGGCTTATAGTTTCAGAGGGTGAATCCATAACCATCATGATGAGAAACATGACAGCAGAAAGGCAGTGTGGTGCTGTAGCTATTGGCAAGCGGTCCCATCTCAAGTCTGTCATCATGAAGCAGAGAGAACTAATTAGGAATAGCAAGGACTTTTGAATCCTCGAAGCACACCCCTGTGATGTATTTCCTCCCACAAAGCCAGACCTACTAATTCTTTCCAAAAATATTCCACCAGCTAGAAAGGAAGCATTCAAATATGTGAACATATGAAGGTCATTCTCTTTCAAACGATGACCATAAGTACTCAAACACATACAAATGAATAAATAAATAATAAAGTAATTTTAAAAGAAATGTGCTTTTGTGAGATGTTTATGTGTATTTTAGAAAGTATTTGGAGTGCTGTGATCATTCTACAGTTGGTGAGACCTGGGAGAACAAAGCTAAGTGAGGCAGACTAGGTCTCAGGCAGTATGTGGAGCCATGCTAAATTCAGCCATGTTAGAACTCCTGTGTGTAGGCTGCATCGCTAACCTTCAAGCTGTTGGCCTTTGCTGAAGGAGGTCTTGTGTTCAGGCCATCTTTGGATTGTTTATGTTTGAAAAAGAAACATGGAAGTTCTACAGGGAACTACCCAGAGGACTGTATTCTTTCCTGTGGGCTAGTGGAAGCGAGATTGTAATAGAGCTTGTGGTGCCCTTGCTATATAAATCTTACTCACTTTTTAATAAATTGGGCCTTGATCAGAATCCATCTTGGCCTTATAACCCATGTGTCTCTGTCCCTTCAAATTTGCACCCCTCTTTCAGGTGAACCCAGGCTTGATATGCCCCATGGGCCAGCACAATGCAGGAGCCAACTTTATTCAAAGCATCAGACAATTTATTCTCTGCAGATGAAGAAGAATCCCGTGACTGGAGTGTATAATCACAAAGACAAGCCGCACATGCCGGAAACATGTTTTTCCTTAGAGACATATAAGTAAATAGTCGGCTGTAATAAATAATCTGCGTTAAACTCACTCCTATCTGCAATTCATTGGAGGGGGGATTACATGAAATCACATTGCAAGAATAATTCCACATTTTGAAGAAACTGAGGACATATGTCTCTTGTGTTTTTTTCTTGTGGTTTTATCACAAGCACTAAGAATTCTCACATGACTCCATTCTTGTATCTACTTTTCTGTTATTCTCTTTTCATAGTCCTTTAGAATTATGTTTTACTTTGTATTAGGTCAATTGTCATTAAGATTCTTTAATATCTATTTAACATTGGAACTTTGAGAAGTTAAACTTGACTCCCTTACTGTCCTCCTATAAAATAAAGTGTAGAGCTCTAAACTCCATATTCCAAAATATATAATGCTATTATATACTAGAAATGTTTGCTTGAATATTCATTCAATGTACATGTGTTCCTTTTCATTATTTCTTACATTCCAAAGATTTCATGCGAGAATATAATTTTTTATTTTATAGGCAGTTCACTGAGAATTTTTTCCCAAAATGCAAAACTTTGACAGTCTCTTAGAATCTTCTTTCTTATTCCACACCTCTTTAATACCACTTATCTACCTCTCTGTCTGTCTGTCTGTCTATCTTTCTATCTATCTATCTATCTATCTATCTATCTATCTATCATCTATCTATCTATCTATCTTTCTATATTTATCTATCACTCTAATTAAAGTGGGAGTTCTCTGTAGGGTAACAGGTCCAAAATTTTGTCACCCAGAAGGAGAAAGCCACAGTTGATACTTTCTGTAAACTCTAGTTTCAGGTAAACTTCAGCTATTTTCAGTGTTCAAACTCAAACCAGTGGAAAGCTTTGCTATTCCTCAGAATATAGCCTGGGGAAAGACTCACCATTCCCATAGGTGGAGGCATTGGGGTCATTGCCTCAGTGTGCTTAAGTCGATAATGTATCCATTCAAGAATTCATACATTCCCCGTATAGCATTCTAGTTTGATGCTTAAGAAACAGTAATTACATGTATATAGGATGTACAGGAAGACAGTGGCTCTGATTTATGATAATATGTTCTTCTACAATAAAGAAATGTAGATTCCTTTTCAAGTCAGAGATCAGAGTATATTATATATCAAGTTTAGTGGTAATTTTATAGAAAGAGAAAATATAACTGTTGAGATAAAGTAGATATAGCAATATTACCCATTACCCCGGAACTCTGTTCTTTCCTATGAGGAGTAAAGCATCTGGCAAGAACAATAAGACAAATTCCCAAATGAGCACTGTAAACAAACTCAAAGATAAGGGTAAATTGTTTTGGCTATCAACTATCTCAACACTGTGTTTCAAGTAAATTGATATTTCCCAGAGAGGTAGCAAATATTTTGAATTGGTTTTATTTTATCTAATCCTTAAACAATAGTAGCTTCCCGTGATATAATGACTGTGCTCCTACAAAATGCTGACAGTGTAACCTCAGATTGGATTATCATTTTGTTTTCCCCCCTTTGGTTGGGGAAACAAAAGATAGCAAATTAATAATTGGCTTTTCCCAAATTGGTTATGTATGAGCTTATGCTATTTAATGTTAGAAAATATACCTAAGTATCACAAAAGATTTTATTTTCTAGATTCCACTGAATAACAACCTTAAAAAGAGATTGCTGTTCATAATCCTTACATAGCACTAAGAAGCACTAAGAAGAATATGAGTTTTTTTTTTTTAATTTTCTATTTTATTTTACAAATATTTTTGGCGCTTTTCTTCTAAGATTCTTTTTGAGCAAACTAAAAGACTGACTTTAAGGAACTTATTTCTTCCATAGAATTATTTACACTTTGTATGAGCTAGTTATAGTTATGTAATATTTGCCTGTCTCAAGACACTCAGGAGAGTGAGCCCTCATTTGCTGTGTTGGGAAGGTGTATCGAAATTATCTGGATATCAAGACCATGATATTTAGACTGTTTCATGGTGGAGTTGTAAGATAAATTTTCTATGTGGGTAATAAATTTGTTCCAATATATTGGTACCAAACAGATTCCAATTTCTTTTCCAATGCACACTGTTCTTTGGACTATAGAAGTGTTTACACTATAACTACTTGCATTTCCAGAAAAACCAATCTGAGAAAGAAAGATGCCAGCCTACCATTTACCTTGGACCTTGTTTTAGAGCTCTCGTGAGATTATCTTTGACTACTGCATTTGCTGATTTCCAATTGTCTGCTAATTTAAAGAATGCTGAGTGTGGGTGTAAAACTTCAAAGGAATGGTGTCAAAGAACTTTTAAAATAATATAAGAGTAGCACAAACTTTGATTGTTTAAAGTATAAAATACATTGAATAGAGTCCTTAGAGGTAATAGTTAAAATAGTTAACAAAGATACTTTATAAGCCATAAACAAATGAAAAGTAACACAATTAGTGTGAGGCCCCATCCTTATCGAGGCCCAGGGCTGCTCTCCTATATTGGGTCATTAGATCATGTTGAGGTGTTAGTTCTCTTGGACTTATGTTTTGTGCTTGGCGATAAATATGAGTCTGATTGTATTTTTCTACATCCAGTTAGACCAGCACCATTTGTTGAAGATGTTATCCTTTTTCCATTAAATAGATTTGGCTTCTTTGACAAATTCAAGTGTCCATATGTGTGTGGATTTATTTCTGGGTCTTTGATTCGATTCCATTGATCAATCATCCTATTGCTATGCCAGTACCATGTTGTTTTAATTACTGTTGCTCTATAGTACAGCTTGAGATGAGGTATGGAAATTCTTTCAGAGGATATTTTATTGTACAGGATTGTTTTAAGTATTCTGGGTTTATTTGTTTTTCCATATGAAGTTGAGAATTGATGTTTCAATGTATTTAAACAATTGTGTAGGTGTTTTGATAGGAATTGCATTGAATCTGTAAATTGCTTTTGGTAAGATGATCATTTTTACTATGTTAATTCTCCCAATCCAATCCATGAACAAGAGAGATCGTTCCATCTTTTAATGTCATCTTCAATCTCCACCTCAGAGATTTGAAGTTTTTTCAAACAAGTCTTTCACTTGCTTGGTTAGTGTTACTCCAAGATATTTTATATTACTTGTGGCTATCATGAAAGGTGTAGTTCCCCTAATTTCTTTCTCTGAGTGACTGTCATCTGTAAATAAGAAGGCTACTCACTTTTTAGAGATAATTTTGTATCTAGTCAATTTGTTGAAGGTGTTTATCAGCTGTAGGAGTTCCCTGGTGAAATTTTTGGGGTCACTTATGTACGCTATCATATCATCTGGAAATAAGGATAATTTGACTTCCTCCTTTTCCATTTGTATCCCCCTGGTCTCCTTTTGTTGTCTTATTACTCTGGCTAGAACTTCAAGAACTATATGGAGTATGTGGGCAGCCTTGCCCGATCCCTGATTTTAGAGGAATTTCCTTGAGTATCTCTCCATTTAATTTGATGTTGGCTATTGGCTTGCTGTATATAGCCTTTATTATGTTTAGGTGTGTGCCTTGTATCCCTGATCTTTCCAAAACTTTAAACATGAATGGGTGTTGGATTTTGTCAAATGCCTCTTCTGCATCTAAGGAGATGATGATGTGGGTTTTTTTTTTATTTCAGTTTGTCCATATTATGGATTACTTTGATGGATTTTCATATATTGAACCATCCCTGCATGGCTGGATGAAGCCTACCTGCTCATGGTGAGTATATCTTTGATGTGTTCTTCTATTGGGTTCCTGAGTATTTTGTTGAGTAATTTTGCATCAATGTTCATAAGAGAATTTGGTCTGAAATTTTCTTTTTTGGGTCTTTTTGAGGTTCAGGAACCAAAGTGACTGTGTGGCCTCAGAATGAGTTTGGTAATGTTCCATTCATTTCTATATTTTGGAGTGGCTTGAAGGCAATCTGTATTAGGTCTTCTTTGAAGGTCTGGTAGAATTCTGTGCTCAAAACAGCTGGCCCTTAGCTTTTTTTTTTTTTTTTTTTTGGTTGGGAGACTTTTAATGACTGCTTCTATTTCTATAGGAGAAATAGGACTATTTAATTTGTTTATCTGATCTCTTCAATTTTGGCAAGTGGAATCAATCAAGAAAATTGTCCGTTTCCCTTAGATTTTCAAATTTTGTGGCATATATGCCTTCGAAGTAGGACCTTATGATTCCTTGTATTTCTTCAGTATCTGTTATGTCTCCCTTTTCATTTCTAATTTTGTTAATTTGGATACTGTCTCTCTGTCTTTTAGTTAGTTTGGCTAATGGTTTGTTTACCTTGTTGACTTTCTCAAAGAACTAGCTCCTGGTTTTATTGATTCTTTGAATTGTTTTCTTTGTATGTAATTTATAGATATCAGCCCTGAGTTTGATTATTTCCAGCTCTCTACTCCTCTTGGGTGTTTCTGCTTCTTTTTTTCCTAAGGTGTCCAGATGTGTTGTTAAGTTGCTTATATGGGATGTTTCCAGTTCCTTTATAAAGGGACTTAGTGTTATGAATTTTCCTCTTAGCACTGCTCTCAATGTGTCCCACTAATTTGGGTATGTTGTTCCTTCATTTTCATTGAATTTCAGGAAGTCCTTAATTTCTTTCTTTATTTCTTCTCTGACCTGGGTGTCATTAAGGAGAAAGTTGTTTAGTTTCCATGTGTGTATATGCTTTTCGTTATTTCTGTTGTTGTTGAAGTCTAGCTTTAGACCTTGATGATCTGATAGAATACAATGTATTATTTCAATCTTCTGGTATCTGTTGAGGCTTGCTTTGTGACCAACTATATGATCAATTTTGGAGAACGTTCCATAGGGTGCTGAGAAGAAAGTATAATCCTCTGTGTTTGGGTGAAATGTTCTGTAGATATCTGTTGTATTCCTATTCCTCTCCCCTAGGTCTGTGACAGGATGGGATCTCCTTTCAGAGGATAGTTGTTTGTATTTTATGCTGGCCTTTAGAGTTGTCTTGCTGTCTCTGATGTTGGGAGGCAGCTTCTGGTGTCCTTCACTGGTCATTGAGATCAGATTGTTGGTGAGTGATTATAGGTCGAAGGTCCTTGCCTGTGGGGGTCAGGGAACTCTTCCCTGGAACAGGCAGGTGACCTGGCTTCAGATCCATGAGACTTTGCTCCATATGTGGGCTCCCCACTAGGTCAGCAGTGCCAGGTGCTGGTGCTCTGCAGCCCGAGGATCAGTTTAAGGTAGTGTAAGAACAGTTCTTTCTTTGGCTTGGCTTTGAATACCCTGTCCTCAGGCCTTGGGGCTCTGGGTCCTAGCCTCAGATCACCCTAGAGTGCCTGAACCCCTGCTGGCTTCTATCAGTTGCTTAGTTTCAGCCAGATCCCTCCAGGTAATGGGGCCTAAGTTCTGCCAACCAGGGAGAGAGCAGTTACTGCCTTCTGATTTTTGTGGGTTGGCTAGATTTCTGCCATATCCCCTCAGGCCTGCCCAGGCTCTCCTGAGAGTGTTGGAGGCCCTGCTGGGCTCTGGAGACTGGCTAGGCTGGGTCAGTTCTGCTCAATTGTGTAGGGTCAGTCTGCTGGGGCCAGTAGCTAGTTTCCAGCCTAGTCCTATTTAGACTGCATACCTGTGGCAGTTAGGCCCTGTCTGATTGTGCAGGAATGCCTGCTGGGTTGGGGTGGCTGGTTAGTTTTCTGTCCTATCTCCTCAGGTCTGCCCAGTCTCTCTTGAGAGCGTGAGAGGCCCTGCTGCGCTGTGGAGACTAGCTAGACAGGGTCAGTTAGGCCCAATTGTGCAGGACCAGTCTGCTGGGGCAGATATCTAGGTTTCTGCCTGCTCCGGTTTAGACCAAGCATCTGTGACTGGATAACATGTCCATGGTTGTCTGGGTCCCTGTGTGGTACCTGGGGCTTTCTGTGGACTTGCACAGGGTGGGTGGGGGTGTTCTGAGGAAAGATCCTTCCATTTTCCTAAGATATCCCCAGGCCAGGACCTCTGGTGCTTCACTGCCCAAAGTTCATTCCTGTATACCAAGTTCATGCTATAGAGCCTGGCTGTAGTTCACAGGCAGTTCTGATCCAGACTCTGGGGATTGGGCTCCTAAGGCCCATGAGCTTTTGGATGACCAATTGCCAGACCTGCCTGTGGTCTGCACTGTGCTGACCCATCTCACCTAGTGTTCTCGAGGTCTTGAAGTCTGTGGGTCCCAGTCAGGTCCCTAGTCACCTTACTGTAGATCAGATAAGGTGTGTGTTCTGTGCTGCCATCTTGGAATTCCCCTCACTTTTTAAATGTTTTGGATATCAGCTTAAAATTCCATTTAGAACAAAAAGACCATTTCAGTTTTGTTTTTTGTTTTTGTTTTTGTTTTTTGTTTTGGTTTTTCGAGACAGGGTTTCTCTGTGTAGCCTTGACCATCCTGGACCCACTTTGTAGACCAGGCTGGCCTCGAACTCACAGCGATCTGCCTGCCTCTGCCTCCCGAGTGCTGGGATTGACCAATTCAGTTTTGACACACTCTATCCCATGCTCTCTCAGACCTTAGGAGTTAAGGGCACTCTCCCAAAAGACTAATCATACGGAATACTGAACATATAGCTTTTCAATAAAATGCTTACACAAACATGATGGTCTAAACTATTATACCAGCACACATATAAAAAGCCAGGCATGACAATGACAACTCGTAATCCAACAGTTGAGATTCAGAGACACATGTTTCTTTAGAGCTCATTGACCAGCCCAACCTCACTTAAT
This sequence comes from Acomys russatus, assembly GCF_903995435.1. Lineage (NCBI taxonomy): Eukaryota > Metazoa > Chordata > Mammalia > Rodentia > Muridae > Acomys > Acomys russatus. Next base: position 46,423,585 of record NC_067148.1, on the reverse strand, counting down.
TTGCTAATCTTGGGTCAAAAATCTTGGTAGATGACACTTGTAGAAAATAACAGTAACTTTTGTCCTTTCATGTTGCTACTAACACATATTCATACAAACCTGCCAACATACATGCATCATGCATCCACAAATATACTAAAACATAACACACACAAACACACACACACACTTTCAAAAAAATTAGACTTATACATTAAAATTCAAAAACTAAATCTACTTTCAAATACCCATGGCAATCCTAGGGTACTTTCTATTCTGAGCACTTCCATGTGCGATTTTTGAGGTAAATAATAATAATCTAGAATGACTTCATGTATAGACTAAATGCATTGGTGACTAACTCCGAGTCACCACTAATGCATCAGTGCCACATTAAAGAAACAAAAGCTCTTCTTCCCCCTTAGAGTCACTTAAGCAGAGCAAATCTCTATTTGAATTCTCTACTGCTGGTTCCCTGTGTCTTTTGAACTCTATCTATTGCATGAGTCTGCATCTATGCCTGCTCGAGAGCTGTCTAGTGAATCTGTGTCTGTCTCTGTGTGTGACTTTGTGTCTGTCCATAACAAAGAGCTTTGCTCTATCTTTTATTAAACTGCATAGAAAACATGGGGAAAGAATGACGCTTACCTTTTAGAAATCTTTTCTTTGTTTGTTTGTCTGTTTAAGTAACTTTTTCAGATTGTATCTCAATTGTTATCCCCTTACTTGTATCTTCGCATTCCCTCTTTTCTCCCTCTTTCACCCAATTTCTCTCCCCTAGGTCTGAGACAGAAGGGGACCATGGAATAATTCAGTCATTGACTCCACCTGGTCCTTACTGATGCAGGCAACAAGGGGCACTAAAAAGACCATTGTTTATCTACCAATACCAATAATTGTTGCATCTATCATTTACAATTGGTGCTCATTGTAGAAGATAGCCTTTACCCTCTGTTTTTCTTGCTTTCAGCAAATGATACACATGTATTGTTCTGAGTCAGAGGCATGGAAAGGTACATAATTTAAAATTACAGCGTTGGATTACTTAGGGTTGTAAAAGTTGATTACATAGGAAATCCAATACAAGGTTGACTGTAATATTGTCCTCTTAAAAGTAGGTTAAACAAAACAAACAGGATGAGTATACAGTAGGTTATCAGTCTTAACTCTTTCATGACTTCAAGCTGTTATTAACTCTGGCTGTGAGGTCCAGAAAAAGTTCCACTCTCTTTTAGTAAAAGAGATCTTTACATCTTTACATAATATTGCATATCTACTTCTAAAATTTAAATGATATGGTTTGCTTTCTTTTCTCCTGCTCCTCTCCCTCCTCTTCCTTCTCTTCTTCTCCTCCTCCTCCTCTTCCTCCTCCTCCTCCTCCTCCTCTTCCTCCTCCTCCTCCTCCTCCTCCTCCTCCTCTTCCTCCTCCTCCTCCTCCTCCTCCTCCTCCTCCTCCTCCTCCTCCTCCTCCTCCTCCTCCTTCTTCTTCTTCTTCTTCTTCTTCTTCTTCTTCTTCCTTTTTGTTCTTTTGGATCCGGACTGGGAAGTGAGTGTGATCATAGTGCATTATGCAAAATTTCCAAATATCAATAAAGATATTAAGTACAAACATCGTTGTCAGAAATTTCTAACATTTCTAGCATATCTGGTCTGCTTTTATTGACCATTTCTACTCCATATTCTGGTATTTTCTGACTCTTGTTTAGAATATAATTTCTTTTAAATCTACTTATCATGGGCATTATATTATGAAAATTGACATCATATCTATATGTTTTATTCTAGCTCTCATTAATCCAACCTCACTCAGTTGTTAGTGAAAGGAATTTGAAGGCAAATATTAATGCCTGCAATTCCTCCTCTGCTTGAATACATATCCGATCAGTTTGGGAACAGTTATTTGTTACTGAGCTAAGCTGACATTATTTGCTTCCCACTGTGTTTGACCATTCATGGATAAAGATGGTTGCACTGTCTCATTAGTGATGCCCACTTGGCTCTACAGGGGAGGCACATACCTCAGAATAGTGGATGACACTAAAATTTCTTCCTATTTGTCCAGCCCTTCCTATCCTTGTCATCATTAAGCAGCAATGAAGCCAGAGTTCACAGGAGGGCCTCTCTGAGTCCTAGAGCTGCTGTTTCTTCCCACAGACTGGAAATCCAGGCTCCTTTTACTGGGCTTTCTACAGCCTTTTTGGAGAAGAAAATTGCAAATTTTTATTTTATTTTTTGTCTTTGTAATCTAATTTTCTAATTGAGAAAAATCAATTCTTTGGAGAAATACATCTTTTGTAGGAATTTTGTGATTTATTTATTTTTATCTGTTTTTGTTGGTATTCATGGTATAGCTTTCTACAAATATAAATTATATGAAATAGAAACAAATCATACAAAATCAAGCAAGGACATAGAAAAATATCTACCATATGAGTTGTGGATGAGTCTACCTCATCTTCTACCATTTACATTATGATATTGATATTTTAAATACTGTCCAGGGATTTCAGTTGCCAATACAGATCAAAGTGCATTTACATGCTTTGGGAAGCACAAGTCTGTGATTTCTCATTATAAACATTGTTAGGTACCTCTTTGTGACTGCCTATACCTCTCCAGACTCAGGACTTCTGATCTATGCTAATCTGTACATTTCCTCCATCAAGAATATGCTTGCTGCTCCTGTTCTATGTGTTGACATGATGGGCCAACACTTCATTGAGGAAAAGAACAAGAGAGTGTTCAGAACAACTGAGAAAATCCTCTGTACGACCTACTCACAATTTAAAAATCAGTCATCCATATTCTGAAAATATCTAGTTATACTTATTTATATATGATTTAGTGCCAAATTTCATAACATTTAATAATAATTTTTCATCTACAAGTGTACACTGGTGAATAACTCCAGTCAAGTAAAATATGTACTAGAATTACATTATTTAAGAAGAGAAAATATTTCACATTTCTATAGAGTAACAAATCTTCACCAAACAATGATAGAATTTCTACCATGTGTCTTACAGATTTTAAAGTTTGAACTAAAATTATGGCATATTTTAAACATATAGCATGAAAATATATGTTAACTAAAATGATGCAATATGAACACTTTTGATATATGGTATATAAAATTACTTAAAATATGCATACTTCATTTAATAGAAAATTACATATGTGAATAAGTGGGCATAATGGAATATGATGATATATATTTAAATATTTGTACTTGACATAGGAATAAACACACTTCACATCAGTTTCTGAATATCATCCTGAAGTAATGAAGTTCCACTATATGTGATAATGTTTTTTCCATGTAATGACATCTGGGATGTGTTGAAAAGAAAACATGCTGTACAGAAGAATTCCAAGTCATAATAACATGTCACCGTCTCCCTCAGAGACCTGGTAGAGTAGATTTCATTTTCCAGGTTGAGATTTTCTTTTGGCTGTGTTGTGTTTTCATACAATTAAAGGTTCCTTGTACTTTTGACACAAAAAGGATATGATTAAAGTATGTTAGAGTTTGTTCAGTCAGATGATTAAGGAACGGAAACAAAGGGAAATATAGCTAATGCCTTAAAATTAAAGTCTGAAAAAATGTTAAAATGCCTGTATGTAGTTGCTCCTATACAGAGAAAGCAACATTAACTGGTTACATAATGGAAGGGATAAAATTTTCGTGAGCTATTAGTACACGACCTACGCTGATGTTGGTATTTTCAAATAGGCTTTTGTACATTAACAGTTTTGAGATACATGGTTTATATTTCATAACTCTTAAAGAATGAATAGCTAGCCATTTCTAACATGAAGAAATTTAATTATGTTTTCCGGATAAGGAAGCCCATATGTTTTCCATTTTGAATGAATAATTTAAAATGAAAATGATACCTATGACATTTGCAAAGAAATGCTGAGTGCATAGCAGACTAGAAAATAAATATGTGTAAGATGCACACATGATAAACTGTGGCTTAACTCATTTTGTAAAAAGTGTCTTAATCAAAATATACATTGGAAAATACTGATTTGCTGTTAAAGGGCGTGAATACGTTTAATCTCAGAACACTGGAGGGAGGGGTAGGTGCATACCTTTGAGTTCAAGGTCACTCTGGTCTACAAAAGTGAGCTTCAGGACAGCTATGAGTACATAGAGACTCCCTGTCTCAAAGTAGTTTGATTCATTATATTTTCTCAAAATACAAAATCCAAATTTAAAGCATTTAATAAGAAAATATAAATACTTATTTTGCCAATACTTATTTTGCCAATGTGGCAAAACAACTTAAAATGTCACTCTTAATCAAGGCATGGAAATATTCTTATGAGCAGAGAATTGTATGGGCAGCTAAAGAGTTGCTGTGCCTCTGAACACTGACTAAAAATTACTGTTTAAATGAATATGTCAGTTAAATGAAAAGTGGGACAACCATTACATAACAATTTTAATATCACTTTACTCTGCGTATGGCATTCGGGTACTGTCTGCAACTCTACACAAAGATCCCAGGAGTCTCTCTCTCCTACAGTGACGTGTGCCTCGTCAGCAAGCACAGAAGCCACAGCATTCTGACTGCAAAAGGGAGCAAACTCTGACTAAGTTCCGTGGGTTGGTGTATTTTCTGTACCAACTGTCCTTCCAGATGACTGTTTATAAAATGGAGACAGCTGCTGTTGCCTGTATGAGTGTGCCTTTTCCCTATATGCACTTCATTTTGCTAAGTGATCTTTTGTACATGCCGGGCGTTGTTCCATCTTCATCTTGTCCTCCTCAGGTCGTTTTCAGAGTTCTAAATGTCAGAAATGGCAATCAGTGCTAAGATGATCTTGATTTCAAACCTGAGAGATGTATTATAAGCATCACAGCTCTCAGAGAGCAACTCTTGGCAACTTGGTTTCTTCATATTTTTGGGGGGCTGTCAGGAAAGGCAATTTCTGATCACCGACAACAGATTTTAAGACACACCCCCACCCCACCCCACCCCATACCAGCCTTTCACATCTATTACAGCTTTTTCCTCTCATCCATTTCTCAGACATTGCTTTTATTTTGAAAGAATTTGACCTTGTTTTTCATGCAAAGAAGGTAAAAACAACCCATCCACAATACGCACTTTTATGAAGATTATATTTAGCTAAGGTAATTGAGAATAAGGACGTATGAAAAACTATAATCCCAATGAACAAAGGCACACGTTCTCTCCCTGCATCCCATTTTATCCTTCTAGGAGAGGAGGAATCATGTTCGCCCTGGTGAATAATCCAGTGCTGTCATCAATCTGGATAAATGTAATTTTACTAAATAACCTTATGTTACACTGATATATGTCCCTGCATGTTAATCTTCCATAATTTACTGTCCTGGAACTCCTGGAATCATTTTTATGTTTTCATTGATATAATGCTATCATTTTTTAAGATTATTTATTCACGGTCTTGGTTTATTTTGTTGGGGGTCTTGGCTGGTTTTACACATACAATCCAGGGAACATGAAATTGAAATATTATTACTAAAGTATTAGGCATATACCCTAAGTTTAGCTTCGTGAGTTTAGTTCAGAGGTTTCAGTCACAAAATGTAAAAGAATTGAGGATAGGTTTTTTTTTTCCTCCCCTCCCAGGTTATAGTTACCACATTTTATATATTAACCTCCAATGGCATGCTACCTCGATCTAGATCTCTGCTCAGTAATCGCTGGTTAAGAGATTGCTGTGAGCCACATTGTCTTAGCAGCAATCTCATGCAGAGTTAGACAGTTCTGCTGTGACACTGCAAACTTTAAACTTAAGCTACCACTTACGATTTGACCTTTGCAAATTAATGAGCTCTCTTGCCTTAGGATATTTTTTATTTTTAGCATATAAGAATACGTAGGTTCATGGTACTATGGTAAAAATTAAATGACTCTCATAAATCATAAATAAGCAACTCTCACACAGAGCTGAATCAGTACATGCTTTAAATAGTACAAATTGACCAAACTAAAGACTTTTTTTTTTTTTTTTAATTAAGACTAGTAGTAAAACAATAGTGGTGGAAAGCCAGTCTGATTTTTGTCTTATTTAATGCCTTTATATTTTGTTTATAACTCAGATTTGGGTTTATTTCCTTCATAGAAACCCTGATTAATGCCATGTAAGAGAAATTCTACTCAAAACCTTTTCTGCTACCAAAAGTCGTGACAGCTTTACTTCTACCAAGAATAAGCACATTGGATTACCAGCCTAGACAATGTGAATGACTGCTACAATTCCTGGTTAAAAGATGTAGACTTTCTTTCATTTAGTAGAAGTCTGGGAATCAGCTATCATCTCTATCAAGTGAAGTTTGAAATGCTAAATTCTTACTGAAGTTGAATAATCCAAATGATTTTGTTTTATAAGACATGTAAAGCACCATTTGTGCTTTGTTAAACATATATTAACTTTTGCATTTCCAGAAATAAATATTTATTCTCTAAGATACTGTAAAATCAGATAAAAATCTTACATCATTCCCTATATATAATTACATGTTAGCCATAATTTAAAATAAAGCTTGTGATATAAATGTAAAGTGAAATAAGCTAGCCTAAGCCAAAAATATTATGTTGATAAAGTGCCTTCAAAACTGTGCTTTGTTCTTCTAGTAGATGAGTTATATTATGATTTGTAATTTTGCACATTATAATGGCATGAGCAAAATATTTTCAAGATAAACGAGCATATATATTTTATTTTATAACATAAAGATTTTATCATTTCTGTATTAAACAAAATCAAACTCCTGAGCCGTCATTTACCTAGCTCATAAAGGGACAATAGCAACATGAGATCTCTTTCTATTTATCATGTAAATGAAATTACAAATAAAATAAATGAAATCTCTATTTTTTTTATATAGGCTGCTTATAATCATGAACCTCTTAATAAGCTGGTAGAAGATGGCTGGATTTATTGTTTGTTTAAGACAAAGTCTCATATAGTCCTGGCAATTCAGAATGTCATTGTATTACCAAAAAATAGCCTTAAACTCCTGACCCTTCTGCTTTGCCCCATCACAGATGTAGATGGAGTCCCACTATCTGAGCAGCTGCTCACAGCTCCTCCTGTGGAAGGAGGAGCTAGCTTTCCTCAAAGATTTGGCATTACGACTGCCCAAAAAATTATCACTGAGTTGTTATTTTCTATTATTCCTTTTTATTTCATTTTCTTAAGAGCACATAAGGGAGGAAGATATTATTGGAAGTATAGGGTATGAGATGAGGGACGATATGGAGAAGCTGGATTTGATCAGACACATTGCATATATGTATGAAATTCTCAATGAATACAATGGGAAAAAAAAAGATTGTAGATTTGTTGTGGCTGAAGTGTGTGTTCTTGTATGGAAGAAAATGAGAGGTCTTGTTTAGGTATCCATTCTGTTAGTCTGTGTCTTTTTAGTGGAGCGTTGAGACCACTGATGTTGAGAAATATTAATGACTAGTGACCGTTAGTTAGAACCTTTTATTTTGTTGTTGGTTGTGGAACTGTGCTTGTATGCTTGTCAGCTTTTTATTTTGCTATAGTGAAGTTATTTATATCCTGTATTTTGGCGGGCTGTAGTTAACCCTTTAGGTGGGAGTTTTTCTTCTATCATCTTCTGTAGTGCTGGGTTTGAGCACAGATATTTGTTTAAATTTGGTTCTATCATGAAGTATCTCCATCTGTGATGATTGAAAGCTTTGCTGTGTATGGTAGTCTGGACTGGCATCTCTGGTATCTTAGGGTTTACAAGATGTTTGACCAAGCCCTTCTGGCATTTATGGTCTCTTCTGAAAAGTCATGTGTGGTCCTGATAGGTTTGCCATTGTATGTTACTTGGCCTTTTCCCCTTTCAGGGGATTGGGGACCATCCCTGCATAGGACCTTCTGACATGATATGTACTCTGGTACCCACAAATTGATCACTGTCCCTTGGCAGCGTAGCATTTTGGGGACACAGAGGAAAGGGATGCAGGCTATCCTGATGAGACCAGATAGGCTGTGGCTAGACAGTTGAGGAGGAGGTCCCCCTTGTCAGAGGTCTAGGGGAGGGGAAATGGGCAGAATTGGGAGGGGGTGTAGGAAAGAGGGGATAACAATCAGGATGTAATGTGAATGGATCATAATAAATAAAAATCAATTTAGAAAGATTGTAGATTATTCTCACCTTCTTTTAGTTAGTTTGAATAAGGATTTACTTATCTTGTTGATTTTTCTCAAAGAACCAACTCCATTTTATTGATTATTTGTATTGGTTTTTTTTTTTTGTTTGTTTCTATTCAAATAGTGTTAGTCTAACTGGGTGTCGGCATGTACAATAATACATGTAGATCTTTGTCACCTTCCACAAAACACAAGTCCATCTGGATCAAAAGCGTCAATATAAAACCTGATACACTGAGCCTGACAGAAGAGAAATTGAGAAATAGCCTTGAATGTGTTGACACAGGAGACAACTTCCTGAACAGAACATGAATACTAAGATTGACAGTAATAAATGAGACCTCATGAAACTGAAAAGCTTATGTAAGGCAAAAGACAGCACCGATAGGACAAAATGGTAGCCTACAGAATGGAAAAAGATTTTCACCCACTTCTCATCAGATAGAGCTAATACCAAAATATATAAGAACTTAAAGAGTGGACATCAGTAAACCAACTAATCCAATCACTTAAATTCCATTTTTAACTGTGACAAAATGTAAAACATTCTTTTCAATTTTCTAGTTTTAGTATCCCTCTTCTCATGCATTTTCTAAAATGATTCCATTAATTTCTTGCTTAGTAATTTTATCATTCCTTAAACTCTTTAAAACACTAATTAAAATATGTTGACATTTATCATATTTAGTTCTTCAGCTTAAGAGTTCTAGATTAGCATGCCAAAGATACAAAACAAAGTAAGTAAAAAAAAAAAAAAGGACTTAAAAATATCAAATGTTCACCAATCCTTGTAAGCCAAATTTCTATAATTATCAAAAATAAAAGCATATGGAAGACCACATGGCAGTTTGTCTCCTAATATTTTACTGCTTTCTTGAACTTCTGTTTCCCATTTTAGTGGATTTCCACTCAACTTCATATTCAATGAAAATTGCTAAATTTTATACCAGGAGATAGGGGTTTTATTTTGATTCAGGGTTGTGCGCTCCTTAGGGGAGGAGACAGTTAAGGCTTTGTGGCAAGGTCAGGTCATTCAACTCTTTCCTGAGTTTATCCTTCAGCAACAAAGAAGAATGCAAGAGACTCAGTACACTAATTAACCATGTCATATGTGTGTTCAGTGGAGACAAGAATTTTTTCAGAGGATGTGTTCTTTCATTCTGAGCTTCCCTGCGCAGTTTTCACATCTTTAGGGGTTCTCCCAGATATATCTTCCATGATGGGCTAGTGTAAGGGACTGACTCATCAACTTGTTTGTGATCATGCACTCATATAATTTAAAAACCAAAAGATGGAATCTTGCAATAAGTAAGCGAGGCGACAGAAATGTGAAAAGTTGGACATTGGAGTAGTAGAAAAAAGTGGTGAATACTATAAAATAAAAGTTCTGACAAATATTCTAATTGAGCACTCTGAAAGAAGTGGTAACATACCCAATGACCAGCTGAGAATAAACCAACACACCACTGAGTAACCCAAAGGCGAAGCCCAGGCACCTGAAAGAACTCACAATCACACGGGAAAGCAACACCAAGAGCAGTTCAGCATAGAAAGACAATGAACCCATTTCACTTTTCCAATGAAAATGTATCATCTTTGGTGTTCTACATGACATTCCCTAAACTGCAGATACAAATCTAGAAAAGTAGTAAGAGGTGATGTGTTATGAGGCACATAGGCGTGAACATGACCTAGGAACATGGATTCAGATAGCTTCAAGTAGCATGCGGTCAGATCAACTATTATCACAGAAAAACAAAATGCTGTCATGAATCAGCCCATGAACTGATTATATTCTTGGGGGCATGGGAGGTGTTTACAGAAGAGTGGGAACATTTCTCCTGAAGGTTTCTGTTGCTATCATATGCCATTCCCAGTTCTTGGGTTAGTGAAAGCTAATGGTCTGCAATGCATTAAGCAGTGCACTCCGAAAATTTTACCTGATGGAAATCTGGATATTAGGTCAGATAGAGACAGATTGATAATAAATGGCTATTAAGGGAAGTAAAGATAGGCCTAAATAATTTGAGCTCTGGATCTGTAGCATTCAAACCTTCTACTATCACTAACTTCCAATCAATCATTCTGCAGAAACCTCAACAGAAGAGTGACATTTTCTGGAAATGTAAATTCACAGTCACTTAGTAGCCATGTTTGGATGTGTATAAGGGTTAAATAATGTAGTGTGCTTCAAATTTCTAGAATGCTACATAGTTTGCATACATGTTCCTTTTCTAGTTTGGTGTATAGACTTGATTTTCTATTAATCGTCATTTTACAAGTGATTTTTCTTAAGAGAATGACAAGGTTGATATTTAGACATATCTAGATAATTTTTAGTTCACTGGATATCATCAAGGTTTAAAGTAAGGTGGAAAAGAAAAAATGCATTTATGCACATGAGTCACAATGCTATTCCAAAGCATAATATGTTCTTCCTGGGCTTCTGTTCAATAGGAAAGAGACCAGAATAGACCTCCACTCCCACGTTGTGTTCAGGAAGGTATGAATAGGACAGTAGAATCAATGACCTGAGACACAGCTCTTTCTACTTTACTTTCTTTTACATCATATACCAAGGGAAACTTCCCATGGTAGGAAGAAGGAATTAATATACTTAAACTTTTCACTATTAATGAGCTAGGCATAGCTTTCTAAAATTAAGTGTTAGTTTAACACTTAATATTAGAAATTAAGTTACCAATCAATTTACTTAGAGACCCAAGGCTTGGAGTTCCTTTCTGATCTGATAAGGTATTTTTTAAGTTAGTCATTAGTGAGTTGGGAGCTCAAGCTTCTAATGTCAGTTATAAGAAATCCATTCTAATTTATAATTTTTTCCTAGTTGTACCAAATTAGCACCTTTTAATAAGAATTTACACAATAAGATATCATGTATCAATGCGGTAATAAATATTTAAATAATGACTTTCTATGGAAACTACTATTCGAACATATTTTCAATATTTATTCTTATCCTATCATTACATAACTGATATAAAATTAAACATGTAGTTTCTAGAATTTTCATGAAACATGAGAAGTTGCAAGTGAAAAATATTGTGCTTTTGAAAATCTTTATTTTCCCGTTCATGCTACTTCTGACGTTACTCGCCTTCGGAGTAAGGCTTGCACTTCTGTGCTCCTAACGATGGTGTAGATGAAGTTGTTGTTTTGGTTCTGAGAATGCTTTGGTTTAAGTCTGTTTCTCTGTAAGTATCCTATCGATGGCAGAGATCTACCACTTTATGAATGTATGCATATACAGCAGGATATCTCTCTCTTTCCCGAGGAATGATGTTTCCTACTTGAGTTCCTCATCTACTTGCACAAGAGACCGAGCCGGCTTTGAGTCTCTGTTCTCTGAACCAGAGTGGGCGACTGTATCATGTAGCTAAGAGAACAAAGGCTGTTTCAAAGTCAGAAAGAGCCAGGGTGCCTGTGCTATATGTCACGATGGACTGAAAGGGAACCATGCAGGAGTTGAGACAGTGACAATTCTTTCATAATCTTCTATTGCTTTGCCTGCAGACATGATTCATTAACTACATAGTTCACTTTCCTGCTGCATGTATTTACCCCTGACACTATCCACTATGTACTTAAAGTTAATCATGTATTTTTTTTTCAGAGAATTTTCCTGGATTTCTTTTGCAAATAGATTCTCGTATTTTTTTATTGATTATTGTCTATTTGTATCACGAGAACATACATCCTAGGTTTAACAGATAAATATGATTCTACAGATAGATAAGTAAATTAATTAAATAAGGCCTTCAAAACCTCAGAGACTTATAGAATATGAAATTTAAAGATTCTGTGACAAGACAGGTTAACTCCTTGCAACAGCCAGCCTACCTCAAAGATGATGATGAGAATCAAAGAATTTCCTTATGGAGATGGCTTCAGATGAGGCAAACCAACTGGGCAAAATGTCTGCTTTTCTGCAACAGACAGAATTCTGCCTAAAACTGGCCAAGTTTATATGTAGGCAGAGTCGATGGCCAAACTCTGCTAAGACAGGGTAATCAAGTACTCAATAGTTCCTGCCTCATAAATATGTCTGTCAGATATATTGTGCCAGAAGGCTGAAGATGATGCTCCAACATTATAGAGTGTTTTGGGTGACAGGTCAGCCATCAAACTGTCCCTGTCATCTTCTTCTTTTGGAGGTTGCTTACATGTGTTTCTTGTCTACTCAGATAATTAATTTTCTTCTTCTCAAGTCTGTGATGGGGTTGAAGACCAGATAGTTTAGTTTTATAATTAAGCTTAGTTGTTTCGGGGTTGGTTAAGACGTATTTAGGTCTAGGTAGATATTTTAAGTTGATAAAGATGAGATATGACAGATATTGATTTACCTTCAGAATTTTAGACACATAATGAGTGTCAAATCCAAATAGCCAAAACACTAAGAATGTAACATTTATATAATTCCTTATTGTTTTGTGGTTCTTCCTTCTGTATGTAGTTTGTTGTATAATGTGTAATACTATAAATGTATATGTAAAAAATTAAAATTAAAATTATTTGAATTTATATAATGAGAACTAACAAAAAAGGAAAAGTATCAAGATAAAAATAAATTGAAATTCAAAGAGTAAATCAAAATATGTAGTGTTCAGCATAGTATATGCTTTTATAACTATCCTTAATATTACAGTAGTGAAAACCTGGTAAAAGATAAAGTATACATTTGATCTAGCCAAAGCAAAGACCACAAATCTTGCAATGTTCTACGTATTGAAGTTTTCTAGTCAGACAATAAATAATAATTTGATTAGTAAGTAAAGGGATCAAACATAGAAACATAACATTTTAATTTACTTTTGAAGTGAAAGAAGGAAAAGATCCATAGATTATACAATACGTAAAAGTATATATATATATATATATATATATATATATATATATATATATGAATATAATATATGATTTCATTTCAGCAAAGTAATCATATAAAAGTTCAATATTATAGTTCTGTATTGATTTACTGTCATCATATTTGAATAAATTCTCACTACAAATATTAATGAAAGTGATAGACATTATTTTATATGCCAATATACACAATTAAAATGAAATATTTTGTTTCCAGAAGAACCAACAAGTCAATCTCTGTCCAAGGTTACTTTTGGCAAACTCTATGGGATAGGAACCATGCACTATCTTACTGAATTCACTGCCTGTATCTCTTTCAGCATCCACTGGACTCTTAGGCTTAGTACCTTTCTGTGACTCCATTTTCTGATTCATAACACTAGACTGATTAAAATAATTTCTGCTCATAGAGTAGCTGTTAAAATAAGATGTGGTAATTCAAAATGATACTCGTAGGACACAGTGAGCCATATGTAAACACTATGTGGATAGAAAAAATTTTAATATGACATTTAAAGCATTGCTATAGTTGTTCCTTTTTTAAATCAAGAGTTATATATGCTAATTTAGAAACCAAAATATTTTAACTATTTCATGTAATTAATAAATAGCAAGAATAAAGTTAGTCCAGTAATATTGCCACACACCTTTAATTTCAGCACTCAGAAGACAGAGGCAGGTGGATGTTTGTGAGTTCAAGGGTAGCCTAGTCTCCATAATGAGTGTCAGGCTAGGCAGCTATGCACATGAAACTCTGTCTCAAAAATAAAAATAAATTTAATGAAAAGCATGCTGTCCAAATGAATTCCATATGTGAAAATGTATAAATATTTAAAAATTAAAGATTCTGTTCTTTCTCAATACCTTGGGAAGTTGTGATATTTGTAATTACCTATATTTGTTTTCTTCAGATATACAGAAATTTAAAGACATTTATTTATTCATAATATTAAGAGGGAAGAATTTGTTTGAGTAAAGACATTTGTAACTCTTTGTTCATGAACTAGACAGCATTTTAGATCCATAATAGTCAGAATTTTCTAGGTCATCATACATAAAAGTTATATTCGCAGTCATAAAAAAGAAAGAGATGTATAAAAACAATCCGACAGACTGGAACTAATCTACGATGATATTTTGACACTGTGAAACATTTAACATTTTTTCTTTTATTTTTTATGATTACCATATAATTATATAACTTTCCTTCCCTTGCTTCCTCCAAACCATCCCATATAGGCCTCCTTGCTCTTTTCAAATTTGTGGCCTATATCTTTAGTAGTTGAAGTTACATACATATATGTATATGTATTATATGTAGATATGTTCATAAATATATAAACACAACCTTCTCAGTCCTTATAATGTCACTTGTATGTACATGTTGCCATTGACCAATTGGCTGGATAACCGATTGGTGGCTCTTTCCAGGGAAACATTATTTCTTCTCTCTCAGTATTCCCTAGTTCCCTGTAGTTCTTTGTGTAGGGTTGCAGACGTGTTGACTTTCTCCATCTACTTTAGCACATCTATTGTTCTTGCTCATCTAATGTTTTGGCAGCCATGATGGTGGAACTTATGAGGAGTAGCTTCAAAAAAATTACTATTAGAAGCAATCTCACAGTGAAATCCCTGATCCTCTGGCTCTTAAAATCTCCCCCAGCAAGACCCTTTCCTGCAGTGTTTTCTGAGCCTCATGTGTGACATTTTTTTTGTACATGCACCCCTGAGAGACTGAGGAAACATTGTGGGAAGGGGTCTGGGCAGAAGAGATTTTTAAGAGGCAGAGGATCTGGAATTTTCCTGTGCAATTGCTTCTAATAGTAATTTTTTTTTTGAAGTGACACCCCTGTCTTTTGATTTGCTGTGGTTTCCTGTGATAGTCTCTTTCTAGTTCAAGAAGTTTCCTCAATGTGGGGTGAGCACTTATACTTATTTATTGTTTAAGGACAAATGTTTAGGATGCAGTTAGGCATTCTGTTTGTTTAGTAAATTGTCACTTGTAGGTTCTACAATGAGATCCAAGACTTCACTACCCTTGTGTAGTTGGCTAGAATTACAGTACCAGGCATAAATTCTCTCCTGTTGAACAGGCAAGATATTTATGTTATAAGTCAATATTTGGCTTCATAGATTTGCATGTGATTTTTGTCTCAGCATATACTAAGAACCATTAAAGCTAAGAAATTATCTGCAACATACTCTGAATGGTTTGCTTTCCCTTACCTCATAATTGTATCCTAAATGCCCAGTGTCAGTATAATGTGGCTTTTATTTTCATGACTATATCACTTATATTTCCCCTAATAATTCTCTCAAAGATCCAGTTTTTTATTACTACCTATTTTTATTTTATTTATATTTAAGCTCTATAAACTTTTGCTATGCCCAATAAAATGTACTAACCTCTTTAATATGTTTTAATATCCCTTTGGAATGAAGTTTTAAAAAACAAATATAAATTTAAAGCATATTATTTTTAACAATAATAACAACAAAATTTAAAGGTACAGTCATTGCCACAGTGCAAAATTATATTTCAGTTTAAGGTTAGTGAAAAGGTAATTTTAATGAATGTTACAAAAACCTACCACTTGAAATTTTTTCTAATTCAGTAGACAAGATTTTGAGGTGGTTTGTGTTATGAGAAAAGAAGGGCAGCATATTGTCAGACTAGAAAGATAAAAGCTTTTTTTCATTCTTGGTCACTATTTATGATTCTGCCTGTCAAAGTTTATGTCCCTCTATTTGTGATATTTGTATACATTTACTTATAAATTACCTGTTCAGTATATAAAGTTCAACATTGTGATTTTAAATTCTGAAATATTTATACGCATTTAAACAAGTGTGTACTTATATGTAAAGAGTAGACGATGAAGGCGGGTGGCGGTGGGGCACTCAGGAGGCAGAGGCAGGTGGATCTCTGTGAGTTCAAGACTAGTCTGGTCTACAAAGTGAGTCCAGGACATCCAAGGCTACACAGAGAAACCCTGTCTGGAAAAACCAAACCAAATCAAACCAAAACAAACAATAGTAGAAGATAAAGAATGAAAAGACACCCATATGGAGAGAGAAAGACACACACACACAGAGTGAGAGAGGAGGGGGGGAAGAGAGAGAGAGAGAAAGAAAGAGAAAGAGAGAGAGAGAGAGAGAGAGGAGGCACTGAACAGACAAACCAATAAGCAACAATATTCAAGATGATAACTAGAAGTAACAATATCAGAACAAAATTAAAACAAACTTGTGTATGTGTAAGTCATACATGACTCAGTAGAATTTAAATGGCAAACTTTTAATTGACTCAACTACTAGATTCACATGAAGAAAATTTGCTCCCATGTAAAAATTTAAGACTTACAAGTGGAATACTTATTTAATAGCATGTAGTGAACTAACTAGCTAATTAAAGCAATATCTACGCCAACATAATTACAATCTAAAATATTCTTGGAGGGATAAAATAGATATTTTTATGGGACATGTAAAGGTTAAAAATTTTTTCTAGACAGTATTTATCATGACAAATTGTAGCTATTAAACATAAGATTGTTAAATAAATGAGTGAATGCTGCTTATTGCAGAATTATATTAACAAAGTGCAAATTAATGAACTCAAATGTGAACCTAAAACTACCTAAGTAATTATCAAGAAATCATAAATAAAATTGTTAACAGTAAATGAAGTGATGGATAGAAAAAGAAGTATTGGAGAGTATCAAAGGGTAAACCTGTCATTTCATTGTATATATCTTCATTAAGAAATATTTGCCAACATTCATAATTATCATGTAAATTAATCTATGTAGCACATATAGAGGCAGATATCTGTCTTGTGAGACATTTTTACTGTTGACTCAAATTCTTCATTTGGCTATTTTGTAAACATCATATAAATTTATACAATATACATATATACAATACACATATATACAATAAACTACCTGTAGCTAGAAGAACCATGACACAATCAGGAATTATATAAATTCACATTTTAATGTTTTGGCTATTTGTATTTGACAGTATTAAAGAAAACATCTTTCCTATCTTTGTGAGTCTAAAATTTTGAATGTAAATCAATCTCCATCACATCTTGTCCTTCTCAACTTAAAACATCTATCTAGACCTAAAAACATCTTAACTTCTAAACAACTAAGCTTCATTGTAAAACTAAGCTATTTGGTATTCAACTCCATCAGCGACTTGAGAAAGAATAAACTTGATTACCTGAGTATGCCGGGAGTGCAGGTTAGTAGCTTTCCAAATGAGAAGATGACAGAGACAGTTTGCTACCTGAATAATCACCCAAAACTCTCTATAATGTTGGAGGATCTTCTTCAGCCTCCTAGCCCAATATAGGTAGCAGACATACTTGTGAGGCAGGAACTGTTGAGGACTTGCTTACTCCGTCTTGGCAGAGTTTGGCCGTCAACTCTGCCTACATACAAGCTTGCCCTTTTTTAGGCAGAATTCTGTCTGTGTTAGAAATGAGGACATTTTGCCCAGTGACTGGTTTGAAATTTTAACAACTATAATCATTGTTTAAGTCAGACAGTTTATGTGGTTTGATGCCACATTATTTTATTTCTCTGAAATATAAAACAAATAGTGTAATGCCTTTAAAAAGATGTGTTTATTTAGTAGCTATATCTACAGACTTGTATTATTTTATTGTTATTTTTAAATAAATGGAATTATTATGTTTTATCATAATTTTCTTTTAAATCTTATTTTATCTTCAGTGAGATTTACAGAGATACCTAAGTTTGCTATATTTAGAAAAACAAATTGTCATTGAGGTAACGCTATTTAAAATGCAGTGTAAATTTATTGTGGACATCAAAAGACCAAAAAAAATCTTTTAGTAATGCAAACCCTGTGATATTATATATATTGTAGTCTACAAGATTATAAGAGTCTATAAGACCATACAAGAACAATAGTCTTGCTTCCTGGTGATGGAGAAGGAGCAAAGTTGTTTAAAATCCCACCATCCTTGAATATATTTTGATGTCAAAATTTCTGTTAACTTGTTTCTTGAAGTGGTGGCTACTGACTGCTCTCATCTGCAATATTTTTATCTAAGACAAATTGAGATGAAATATTCTGAAATCTAATAGGGTATGTGATTAACTAGTTCTACTTTAATTTATTATTGTGAAAGGAATCTGGTACCATTGACATAGAATAGGTGTAAAAGATCCCCACTCTTCTGCATAGCAAACAAGAGGTAACAGCAATCCCCGCAGTGACTGATGATCACATCTTATAAACATTTCCCTAACAGAATATTGTTCAAGATAAACATGATCAACTATTCCATATTTTATACCATGTATTTCAAACACATCATTCTTAATTTTTGGACCCCATTCAACCTATATTTGGAGACTAAACATTTAGCAGAACTTGAAATACTGCATAACATATATTCTTAACTAAAGTGAATTATATAGGAAAGTCTTGTGTGTATCTCCCCAGGCTGTAAACATTACTGTTCCACAACCCATTGAGATGGTGGGTCTGTTGGTGGAATTTTATCTTGTGTGTGAATCCTGCTATTAATTAAAGAGTTTGTATTGTGATCATTACCAATTTTTTTCATGGTTACTAAGAAATAGAGGCATTTTATTTTTATAAATTAATGATATCAATGGCCTCTCTCTTCATTTTGGTGATAGTGTGTGTATGTGAGAGAGAGAGAGAGAGAGAGAGAGAGAGAGAGAGAGAGAGAGAGAGAGAGAGAGAGTTTCTTCTCCCAGCTTTGGCTACTATCCTCTCCACCCAATTGTTGCGGTTAATTTAGAAGTATAACCTAAGAAATATTTATTATTAGGCTTCAATTACTGTGACAGTATTTTCAAACCTTCTGTCAATCAACAAAAACACAAACACCTATTATATTTTTAAAAAGCCTTGGGGCACCTGGGGCAGGGCAGATATTAATTTCTTAAACTACCTCCCGTATTGACGCAGGTATCCCATACCCTGCCCCAATCCCATGCCGTCTAATAATTTTTATCAAGCTACCTCCCTTCCATAATCCTGAATGCTTGCTAATGCTCATCATCAGGGCCCAATCCTCCATCCAAGCCAGCCAGTGCTTGTTCTCCACCTCAGCTATGGTGGGAGTCGCCTCCTTCCTTCTTGTCTTCTCTGCTTTCTCCTTGCTCAGAGCCTCTTCAGGTCACTGATTGTTCCTTTCCCAAGAACCTCTCTGTTGCTAAAGCCTAAGAACCTTATCCTCACCTATTCCATTTGCCCCTCCTGGATGAGTCGGCTCCTTATTGGTCAAACAGGAATACGTTTTAGGCAAAGTTACAAACATTTTTAGGTATGTGAGTCTGCTCATTTGGGCATCAATCAGGCCAACCCTTAACACCCGCTGAACAATCTCCCCAGCACAGGAGAAGATTCCAACAAACAGAAATCTAAACAGTCCTGTAGGCTTTACACGTAACAGCAACTAACTTTTGCACCTGTACATAGAACCAAATGGCTCTAGACAAAACCGGTTAATGTGCAGAAAATAAGAGACTCCGGCATGCTCAGCCCTAAAAGGGACATGTCTGTCACATCTCTTTCACCCAAGGCTTAGTTATCATTGTCAAAGAGAGGATGGAAAAATTGTAAAAGCCAGAACTTCTGCATGACTATGAAGGAAAGACAAACCTATTTTTGTTATGTTCCAAAGTGTGGGATTGGAATGGTCTTGTGAGAACAGGTATCGTAATCCACTAGAAGACAAACCACATCCTACAGGAGCTTGATTGTTGCCAGCTGAAAAGGTCCATGGACAGACTCTGGGAGGAGATATATAAGTGATCCAGAAACAGGAGGTGGAGCTTTTGGAGGCTTGGGATAGCTTTGGCTGTTTATCACTCCTTTGGAAGGAAGGCGTCCAGGCACCAGGCTCCTGCTGAGGTTCCGGCTTTTGATTACTCCAGGTTCCAGCAGAAGAAATCCTGCTGTCTACGCCAGGTGAAGGATTCTGTGGAAGTGATATCCTTACAGTTTTGTTATTGTATTTTCTAATCTCCTTTTCCTATCAGTTGGGTTAGTTGGGTTATAAGTGAGGTACTCCCAGCTATTAAGTTTATAATAAAATATATTTGCTAAGAACATTGAGACTACATGACTACAACAAAACATAGCTATCAAAGCACAGCCAGGCAATCAAAAATATCAACTCACAGGAGTTTAGAGAGCATGGAAAAGATCTATATATTATCCAAAGTGTCAGTATGCAAGAAAGATATAATCATGAAATCCCACCCATAGCTGAGGAATTATGGACAACCAGAGGCTGCTGGGAAAGCAATTGTCAGTTTTCTTCAAATATGTGGTCTTTGACCGGACACCCTTTCTCCAGGAGATGAGCTGACACATACATATCCTAGCAGAGCTAAAGAGACTCAGTGAGTTAAAGTAAAAAAAACATATGGAGTTGGGAGGGAATAGTAGGAGCAAGTAGGAGAAACTGGGCAGGGGGAGATAAGTGGGGGTGGTCCTCACCAAACACACTGTACAAATATGAAAAATTCCTAGACGATTAAAAAGGAAATTTAAAAATTCTTACCTCTTCTATATCTCAGTGGGTGTAGTTGGCTGTTTATGACAGATGTAGACTTTGCATCCCTCGCCGCAGACAGATACTAGAAGACAGGTCAAAAAGTTGTCTTTTTCTGTTGTTTTAGAATAATACTTTTTTCTTCTATTATATTCACAGTTATACTCCTTATCTCTGGCAAAAGATAATTAATTGTTTATAGTTTAAAAATTTAAATCATACAGGGTATAATATTTGGGGCTGACATTTTTCTTCCTTGTGAATTCCTGAATCTACTGAATTAATTCTGTGTACTTAGAATTATTCTTTTTTTAAAAAACAGTGCCTTTCAAAAAAAAAAAAAAAAAACAAAACAGTGCCTTTCCTTGTACATATAGTACATTTTACCAGGCTCTTTCAAAGAAAAATACTTAATGTTGATAAAGCTTAGTTATATTTTGCTGGAAAATTATTTTTCAAAATAGTCCATTTTTGACATTCCTATGGCTGGATGATTCTGCTTTATGGTTATTTTAATAATTCATCTTTGGTACACTTGAGTTATCTTGTATAAAAATTTGGCAAGATTGAATACTAGTTTTTGTCTGTACGCATTCGAATTTCCTGGACATTTATGCAAAATAATGGTACCTTTTCAAAACCAGCCAGGTGTATTTCTGCAAATGTATCTCTGGGGTCTCTCTCTTCAACTGACAATTGTCTCCTCTGTTCTATTACAATCACACAATTTTATTTACTTTGTCATTGTCTCTCTCTGTCTCTCTGTCTCTGTCTGTCTGTTTGTCTGTCTGTCTGTCTGTCTGTCTCTCTCTCTCTCTCTCTCTCTCTCTCTCTCTCTCTCTCTCTCTCTCTTTCTCTTCTCTTCTCTTCTCTCTCTCTCTCTCTCTCTCTCTCTCTCTCTCTCTCTCTCTCTCTCTCTCTCTCTTTTCTGCTTTCTCTTTTCTATCTTAAGACACAGTGTCCCTGGTATTTCATGCTGGCCTCCATCATGATATATGTTAAGGTCCCATTTTATTTTATTTGTTTTTATTTCTTTTCATATTATAATATAATTATGTCATTTTGCTTATTCCCTTTCTCACTCCGAAGCCTCCTATATACCTTCCTTGGTGTCTCTCTTAAATCCATGGCTCTTTAATTATTGATTGTTATAAGATATATGTATATTTACATCTATTCATACATACATACATACAACCTGCTAAGTCTGTATAATGCTACTTCCATGCGTGTTTTCAAGGATTAAGGTTTGATTTCTTCCTTTCTTTAGAACCTTCCATGGCTCCTTCTGGTACCATGAAAGCTTGTCCTCAGAGAAGGTGGTTTTAGGCCACTTCCAACTCAGGTGCCTCTGGTCCCTGGATATTGAGTGTATGATGGCTTCAGAAGTAGGGACGTACTTTCCACCTGTGGAGTACGATCAATGGTGATAGCAATAGCTTGTGCTTTTTGGGAATCTCTTGGACAGCTCTGACCAAAAGGGAGTGCTTCTATTTATTTCATACACCTCTTCTTGGTATATGAATTCTCTAAATAGTCCCCTCTCCCTTTCCATTTCTCCGTCTCTCTGCTCAGGACATTTACAGATCTCTCTCTGTCTCTCTGTCTCTGTCTCTGTCTCTCTCTGTCTCTCTCTGTCTCTGTCTCTCTGTCTCTCTCTCTCTGTCTCTGTCTCTCTCTCTCTCTCTCTCTCTCTCTCTCTCTCTCTCTCTCTCTCTCTCTCTCTCTCTCTCTCTCTCTCTCCTCTGCACATTGTCTGGCTGTGGATCTCTGTATTTCTTCATATACTACAGAAGGAAGCTGCTCTGATGATGACTGAAGAAGAAAGTGATCTAAAAGTATTACAGAATTTTATTAGAAGTCATTTTTTGGCTAATTTCCTTTAAGAGAACAGCAGCATCTGATTTCCCCTTAGGCCTGTCTAGTCCTATCTAGTCTTTTTCAGGTTCTTGGCCACCATGACAGTGTCAGGGATGACTTTCATCTCATGAAGTGGTCCTTAAAACCAGTCAATCAAGAATTAGTGACTCCTACAACTTCTATGCCACTAAGGTACCTGTATATCATGCACAACATTATTATATTTTAATGTTTATTTTTCTTATTTAGTAAGCAAAAAATTTTAAACACGTCTACTTTCCATGTTGGTATTGTGAATTATTCATCAGTGATGTTCATATTAAGTATATATGACTTCTTTATCTTTCACTTTTTTGTTTTGGCCTAGTGTACTCTTCATTAAATTTGTTAACTAGTCACCATTTATACATATACACTGAAAGCTAGTCATTGAAACCCATGAGTAGTAAAATACAAAAAAAAAAGAGGTCATCTTCTAATTTCCTAGGATAAAGATTGTAAATGAAGTGAAAAGATTCATATAAGGCAAAAATAAAACAGTGAATGCAACATAAAAATGGAAGATATATTGCATGCAAAAATTTCTTTAGGTTTAAAAATATGAATTAAAATGCTGTGCAGTTTTAGCACATTTGAAAGTATATATATATTCTCTTTATTTCTATAAAAGAAAAAGGGTAGATTCCATTAAGTATATCAAGTAGATTTTGGGTATATGTCAATCATTGAGGCAACCTATTTTGAGTGTCTTGCAATGTGAACACTTACACAGTTGGGAGTTGCATTACAGAGAAATGCAGTTACCATTCTTTGATTGGTCATATTCTGACAACAATGTGAAAGAAAAAGATGAATGTTATTACTGAAACAAAACATCTAATAAAACATTCTTGGGATATAGTCCTTCAAACCAACAAATGATTTACAGATATTTTCTGCTGGAGTCTTTCAATTAAATGGTCATTAATCTCTGCTACACTTATTGAAAACTAAAGATGTATTTTTTTGTAAGAACAACTTTGTTTTGCATTTTAGCTCAGGGGTACAGGCTTTGATGTGTTGATTTTCTTTCACCTAATTAAGTTTTTCCATTTAGTTCTCTAAGTTATTTTCATCCGCATTTGTTTCTGAAAAAAATTATAGGAGAAGAAGAATGAACACACTAGCATTAGAATGTTACTGCCACGGGAGCTGGATTTTCAAGGTTTGGGTTAGAGCAGAATGATTCCTCATATTTTTACATGAAAAATACTGCATTGCTCTATAGGTTACTGGACAAATGGTATGTTCTGTACAGGGGACCTAACTAGAAATGAGGCAGCTCCAAAATATGACTGCATTGTGAGTTCTATTAAAAATCAAGTTGTCAGAAAGATGAAGATCACACATAATCATGAGTCTTGCTACTTACTTGATAACAGGAATTTTCCCCAACTATAATTGATTTATCATCAAATTGGGAACATAATGTGTCGTATCCTAATTTTTCTTTTCAGGTTAAAAAATAATGCTGGTTGTAACTGTCTTCTATTGAGATCAGTCAGGCTAACCATGTTTTTAAAGCTCTAGTTCTGTATAATTCTCTAAGACAAATTTGTTCACATGAAATCACGTTAAAAATTATCAGTGTTTTGATTTCTCATGTTGTCTTTTCTACATTCTAGTAAGTTGTTAAAATTTCTGCTAAAAATATAGATCAGATCAATTTAAATTAACAATTATAAATATGAAATACTTAATGTAATATGGCAAAAATGTTTCAGGTCTCAGTGAGAGCTCCTTTCTTCTCCAAGACCTTTCTTAATTTACCATCTAATTAACATCCTTGGGTTTTCCATCTCTTCTCATCTTTACTTTTCCCAAAGTAGAGAGGATATTTGGGAACCTGTGATGACTGCTGATTCTTTCATCTTGCTATCCTGACAAGGAACCCTAAAGACTCAAGCACTCTATTTTATATAATCAATATACAACAGTAGTTTCAAGGACAGCCTGAAGGCACAAAATTACAACAAAGCAAATAGAGATACAGCAGATTAGGGAAATTATATAGCTATTTCCATGATAATCACAGAAAAACATATTTTAGTAAAATCAAATTTAATATGTTAAATACATCATACACCATGGTCCAATTAGTTTGAATCCAAAGATTCAAGGGTATTTCAATATATGAATATCAATAGTATAATAAATTAATGTATAATAGGCATATTTCAATTCTTTTACATTAGAAACCTGGAAAAATAGAAATAGGAGAAATACAGAATACAGGTTGTTTATGCCAAGGTTATAGCCAAAGTTATAATAAATGTAGACAATTCCTCTTTAGTCAGGATCAGAACATGGATATAAACTCATTCTGTTCTTATTCAGTGCAATGCCTGAATTGATATTTATAGCCATAAGTCAAAATTAAATAAATGATCTTAATCAGAAAGGAAGAACTTGAAGGATCCCTCTTTCCTTATAAAATCTAAGCTAAGAAAATTGCTATATCTAATAAATATTTTCCTTTTACAAATATATATATTCCATCTGATTTTTGGAGAAAGGGCTCAGAAGGGTAACAAAAGCAAATCACTCTTATGTTTTCAGAAGCTTGCCTATAGAAAGATGGAAACCCATGTCCTAGGACTTTTCCACTTAGGAAAAGATGGGACCATCAGGCACAAAAGCTCTCCAAGAGATCTGGTTAATTGCCAGGAGGTTACTAGCTATCGTAATAACAATGCCTTCTTTGTGTTCTGGTTGGGGTGTAGGGCACACCAAAAAATGAGTAAGGTTGGTGAGGGGATGTTGTCCAAGATGAAAAGGGGGCAGTGAGAGAACCAAGAAATGATGACAGGAAATAAGTCTAGCAGAGGGAGGGGATAACAATTGATCTGTAATCTGAATAAATTAATTAAATTAAAAACACAACAAGAAAGTGTTGCCTACAGAAAGGGCAACCAAGGAGACCATAATGGGATTCTCATGGGATGTTTTTCATCGATGTCCCAGCGTCTCCATAGAGAATGTTGTCCATGTAACATGAAGGCATAAAGCTAGGTAAGGCATATCAAGTGAGATTTTTTTTCTCCTTTTAGAATTTCTTTCAGGGAAAGTGATTGGTTCTTCAGATTCTAGAAGCGGTATCTCTTAGCTCAAGAATGTCAGAAATGTTTTCCCTACTCCGCCATGGTACAGATTCATGGGACAAATCTCCATTCAAGCATTTGAGACTAAAATTAGATATTCTCCCATAATTAAATTTCCTGATGTCTTTATGGAACGAAGGGGTGAGGGACTATTGGAGTTTCTAACCATGAGTCCCTTAACTAAAAAGAAGCCATCAGATGCTGGGTTCTCCCTGTCCCCTCCTGGTTTTTCATTGTATTTTAGGTAGATGTAGAATTGAGGATTGGGTGATAGTTCATTCCCCGAGACAACTGAAGAATTGGATATCTGTAAAAGACAGAAAATGGAAACTTAGGGTCAAAGTTAAAAAGTATTATTGAAGAAAGCTGACAACTTCCATCAGGATGGAAGGGTCCACAGACTGGTGTCCAGTAGACAGGGCTATCTATGGAATGTTTAGTTTCTAAAGCCCCTGGATTCTTCCACTTCCCTCACAATTACAATCCCAAGTGTTTGCCCCTACGTGGCTTTTCCTTCCCATATGGCTGTTTTTGTTCTCTGTCATTTCCCTGGGAAAAGAAGCAGCTACCTTAGGAAGCACTCCTGACTGCCTATGCTCTTCTGCCGCCCACCTCAAGATTTCTATACATACTTAGAACTTTAAGGAAAGAACTGGTGTGTGGTTTGAATGAAATAACCTCTACAGGCTCAGCCACTTTCATCCTTTGTCTGTAGTGTTGCACTGTCTGAGGAAGTAGCCTTTGCCAAAGGAAGTGCCTCAGTGCCGACCTGCTTTGACAGACTATAGCTGTGCCTAACTCCAGTTTTCCCTCTCTGCTTCATGATTGTGATTGGAGCTCCTTTTTTCTGGGCACCATACCTGCTGCTTGATGTCATATCTCTCTTCCATAATAGACACCTGTCTCTATAGAACTGTAAGAAGAAACAAAGTCTTCTATCCATAAGTTGCTTTTCATTATGGTGATGGATAAACCACAACAGAAAGGTGGCTAATACTGCTGGCATTCTCAGAGTTCTTGTTTTAAATTTGACCATGAAAAGAAGCTGACATGAGAAGAGCATTAAAGTACTGTGCTGTTTTGAATGAGGAACATCCCCACTTAGCTCTTCCATTAGAACACTTGGCCGCCATCTGGCGGTGTTCAGTGGGATGTTATGGAATTTGGGGCATATGAAACCCTGCTGGAAGAAGTACACACTCAAAGGTAGCCTTGGAGATTTTAGATCCCTGCCAACATATAGTTCACTCTCTGCTAACTTTTTGTCATCAAGTCATCATCTCTCAGCTTCCTCTTCCAGCCAGAACTTCCTAATCATTTTGGACTCATACCCTTAAACTTTAAGCCAAAATAAAATTATTTCATTTCTTTTTCTGTCAAAAAAAAAATTGAAGACAGTTTCTCTGTGTAGTCTTGGCTGTCCTGGAATCACTTTGTAGACCACGCTAGGCTCAAACTCACAGTGATGCACCTGCTTCTGCCTCCTAGAGTGTTGGGATCACAGGTGTGCTCTGCTAGTCCCAGATACTGTTTATTTCTTAAATTGCCTTGGTCACAGTGTTTTCTTCACAATAGGAAAGTAACTGACAGAAATACCATCAGAATAAAATAACATGGCTGTTGAGTTTAGTCCTGAGAATAAACATTATCTTCCTATTCCTATTTTAAAATTTAAATTGAATTTGGTAGGAGAATAAAGATAAACAAAACTCACAAACAATCCCAAAACTGCCACTTGGAAGAAACCAGTTGGTAGTGAAAAACTGGAAACCCTAACCCACTTGGAATTCAGACCACAAACTAAACATGCCCATGAAAATCCTCTGATATACAGTCATGGGATAGGAGGATGTTAAATAAAGGAACTGCAAAGGGTCCTCAGATTCATGGCCCAGGGATTTTGGAATGCATGTTTCCTTCAGCTCACTAGCCCCCTCCCATTCTGGAAGTGTTTTGCCTTCCTTTTTTTTATATTTCTAATCATGTACCAGGGCCAATTAATTGCCCTTAAACAAAAAACTTGGATACATGGTCAGATATCTTTTGAATTTAGTTCCCACCTATTACAGATTTGTGTTACCTCTCATGACATATTTTCTTTGTTTACAAAAACTGACATAAGAAAGTTTTTTTCACTTTTGCAAGCAAAATTAAGATGTCAATGGTTTATACTTGCAGAAAATATGATTCAATAACATGATTTCAACATGCATTACAACTAAGGTACTGCGGATCTATTTGTTAATATAAATTATTCTGCTCTCGGTAGATTTTGTTAGCTATCTTTAGGGAAATAAGTACAACTAATAGAAAAATTATTTTCCTCTTATAGAATTACTTTGCCCCATGGCAAGATATTTCTCTTTGGAAGTCTTGTGTGGGAAATCTTGAGTGAGTTTCTGTTCTAGAAAATTAAGAGATAATTTAGGAAGAACATACAATCTGTTCCAATCAAGGTAGGAGACTCTGTTCCAATCAAGGAGGATATAGAAATATATTTCTTTAAACATGCATTAGTTTAGCATGGATTGAGCTGATAAGATTAATAAATTGGAATTTGAAAATGTCAGGAAAATAAACTATTATTTGACTATATGTCATGAGTAAAGTTAAAAACAAGAACAAATGAACTAGAAACAAATAAAGAAAATATATCACATCAAAGTGCCCTAATGAGTTTTATAACAATGTGACACATCTAGAGTCATCTGAAAGGAGGGAAATTCAGTTGGAAATATCCATAATATCCAGCTGTAGAGAATTTTCTTAATTGATGATTAAACAAAGAGGGCCTGTCCTATTGTGGGTGGTGCTATCCCTGGGGTCGTGGCTCTGGGTCCTATAAGCAAGCAGGCTGAGTGTGCCATAACGACCAAACCAGTAAGCAGTACCCTTCTGTGGCCTTACATCAGCTCCTCCCTCCAGGTCCTGCCCTATTTAAGTTTCTGCCCTGACTTCCTTCAATGATGGACTATAATGTGGAAGTGTAAGGAAAAAAAAAAAAACCTCTTTTATCATGCTTTCTGATGATAGCGTTGGAACACTGCAACAGAAACCCTACATAGGAGATAATGTAACATTTAGTCCACAGATATGATTGGAATACAGTGATGTAGTAAATTTACAGGAACAACTTTAATTCAGTATTTTCAATAAATTACCTCTTCTGATGAATATTTTCTAACTCATTAGCGTGGTGCAGCACCTTTCTTCAGATGGTTGTCTTTCTTTGGCCCATATTATTCTTGCTGTGATGGCTGTAAATGTCTTTCTCTTCTCCATGTCTTCAGACCTTTTACCTCTAAGCTCAGAACAGAAAAATAATGTTAATTACTGTGAATATCATAGCCTAAATGGAAAATAATAATCAATTACTGGTTCTCCTACCAAAACACTCCTCTACAAAATTCTGCTACATGTCCATCATTTTTCAGAGACTTCCGTCATCCTTTAATTGGGATGCCTTGAAAAGTCCAAACAAAGGATCTACTGATGCCCATGGCTGGTACCTGCAGTTGGTGGAAAGACTTCACTAGCCTTTTATCGTCACCCTCTCTTCTTTATGACGCAGTAGGATTGAAGAAGCTGGTTTATCCCTTTTCTGGATACAGGGTTCTTACCTGTGAAACGTTAAACTACAGTTAAATCAAAGCATTTAATGTGCCTGTCCTGATGCTTAATATTACCATTCTGAGCACCACTGACCAGGTTGCGTGGGAAATGAAATACATCTTTGTCCCTTACCTAAAAATTGCAAGAGTCCTTGGAATCAAAGCATCTTTCCGCAGTGAGAAGAATGTTCCCAACAGTGATGCCATAACAACTCTATTGAGGTTCAAGTGATAATTATAGGCCTTATTTATTATTCTGGATGTGTATATCCTGTTTCTCTATCATCATTTGTTGAAGATGCTGTCTTCTCTCCAGGGTATGATTTTAGGGGCCTTTGTCAAGTTTCAGATGGCTATAGTTATGTGCACTCAGGTTTGAGGCTCTTTTTTGCTCTATTGGTTTGTGCCTGGTTTTGTGCCTGGTTTTGTACCACGTGGGTTTTATTACTGTAATTCTATATCTTGATGGGTTTGTCATATATGTTCTTTAATTTTTTGAGATATGTTCCTCCTGTATTGCTCTCTCCAGGACTTTATCATGAAAGCATATTGGATTTTTCAAGGTTTTTTTGTATCTATTGAGATGATCATTTGATTTTTATCTTTATGTCCAGTTATGTGGTTTATTATATTTATTGACTTATGTATGTTAGACCATGCCTGCATGCCTGAGACTAATTACAGGGGATAATTTTCTTCATATGTGAGTGCATTCAGTTTATCAGTATTTCATTGATGATTTTTGCACATGCATCCATCAAGGATACTGGTCTTGACATTATGTTGTATCTTGCCTGCTTTGGCTTCATAGTAGGAGGTTGGGAGTGCTCCTGTATATATATTTTAATAATGTAAGAAGTATTGATTCTAACCTTTCTCTCAAAGTCTGATAGAATTGTGCTGTGAGAACTCTGCTGGACATGAACATTTATTTAGTCAGGAGACTTTATATTGTTGTGTCAATCTCGTCATTTATCTGGAATCTGTTTAGATTGTTGATATCTTCTTATTTTAACTTTGGTACTTGGTATGCATGAAGAAACTTATCTATTCTTAATATTTTCAACTTATATAATACTTCCTTGTTAATTCCTCATTTTTTTCCTTTTGGATAAACTATTTCTTTCTTTTGATTAGTTGGCTGAAGGGACTGTACATCTTGTTTAGCATCCAAAAGAACCATAGATTAATTAACTATTTGTGTTGTTTTTTTTGTTTCTACTTCATTAATTTTTTACTTTGATCTTTATTTCTTGCTCTCTACTAGCTTTGAATTTGTTTTGATCTTGATTCTCCAAAGTTTTGAGTAGCAACACTTAGTCATTAATCTGTGTTCTCTCTCAGCTTAAGAAATGTAGACAATCAAGGCTATAAACTTTTTTCTTAGGTATGCTTTGCAAGTACCATAGCCAATTTGTTGTGTTGTGTTTTCATTTTCACTTAGTTGCAAGAATATTTTGGTGTTTTTAAAGGTTTGCTTATATTTAATTTAATCACTTTACATCCTGATTATAGTCCCCTCCCTCTTCTCCTCCCTGTCCTAACCTTCCTTCCTCTTTCCCTCCCCCTTCCTCTAGTTCTCAGAAAGGGGAGACTTCCTACTCTACTATTTGACCCCGCCTATAAAGTCTCATCTGGCCTGCCTGTAACCTCCTCCTCTGTGGCCTGGCATGGCTGCCCCACCAGGGATAAGTGGTCAACAAGTGTCCACCATAGCCCATGTCAGAGGTAGCTCCTATTCCCCATATTGTGGGACTCAAATGGAGACTGTGCTGCCTCTCAACTGCATGTGAGCAGTGGGATCTATGTCCCCTCCCTGCATGGTCCTTTGTTAGTGCATCAATGCCTGCACCTCCCCCTTGGCCCAGATTTGTCAGCTCTGTTGTTGTTCTTGTGCATCTCCTGTCCCCTTCAGGTCCTACTATCCCTGAACCTTTCCTAAGTCTCCTTGTGCTCTGCCCAAAGGGTTGTCTGTGAGTCTAAGCATCTGCTGCAAACTACCTCTAGGTAGAGTCTTTCAGAGGACATCTATGGTAGGCTCCTGTCTTGTTGCCTCTCTTCAACCACTTCGAGCGGTTTGTGTGTGTGTGTGTGTGTGTGTGTGTGTGTGTGTTTTGTTTTTGTTTGTTTGTTTGTTTTTGCCTTTCTGAATGAGAATTAGGCACCCTCCCTAGGGTCCTCTTTGTTATTTAGGTTTTTACGTCTGTGATTATAGTGTGGTTGTTCTGTATCATATGGCTAACATCTGCTCATAAGTAAGTATATATCATGCATGTCTTTATATGTCTGGGTTACCTCACTAAAGATGACCTTTTCTAGATTTCCTTGTTTTTAATAATTGAGTAGTGTTCCATTGTGTAAAGGTAAAACAATTTCTTTATCCACTCTTCAGATGAGGGACATCAAGATTGTTTCCAGATTCTGGCTATTAGGAAAAAAAGCTGCTACAAATATAGTTGAGCAAATGTCTTTGTTGTACCCTAGAGCTTCTTCAGGTATCTGCGAAGAAGTGGTTTATCTGAGTCTTGAGGTACCAGTATTCCCAATTTTCTGAGAAACCTCCAGATTGATTTCCAAATTGGGTATACAAGTTTTCACTTCTGCCAGCAATGGAGCAGTGTTCCCCTTTCTCCACATCCTCGCCAGCATGTGCTGTCACTTGAGCTTTTAATCTTAGTCATTCTAACAGGTAGAAACTAGAATATCAGAGTTGTTTCTAATTTGCATTTCCTTGATGACTAAGGACCTTGAACATTTCTTTAGATGTTTCTCGGCCATTCAGTATTCCTCTGTTGAGACTTGCATTATTTGATTTCTTCTTAAATTTATTATATGAACAAGTTACCATTCAGTAATTATTTTTTTTATTTCCATGAGATTATGTGCTTACTAGCATTTTGTAGGTCTTTAATTTTAAGTTTTATTGGGTAGCCGACAGATAGGTAGCATATGACTCTTAATTTTTCTGTAGTTTTTAAGGTTTGGTTTGTGTCCCAGACTGTGATCGATTTTTGAGAAGCTTCCATGTGCCACTGAGTACAATGCATACTCTTCCGTTTCTGTTGGGTGTTTTTGATATAAGGTGTCATTTAATTCTCAGGTTTCTATGTTTATTTTTCACACAGATGACCTCCATTGGAGAATGTGGAGTGATGACACCATCTGTTATTATTAGAATTGTGTTGATATGCACTTTAATCCTATTAGTATGCATTTTATGAAGTTGGATGTGTTGGTGTTTGGTTATATATGTTAACATGTACTATTTTCTTGATTAATTGAACTTTTGATTAAGATGAAGTGTCTTTCTTTGCCTCTTCTGGTTAGTTTTAGTTTGAAGTCTCTTTTATAGGATGTTATGGCAATGCCTGTCTGCTCTCTTTGAGTGTTTTCTTTTTCATTTTTTTCAAGTTACGGTGGTACCTATCATTAAAATAAAGATAGATATGATGATGGAATATTATTAAAATATTTCTTACATTGTAAGAGAGTGGAACTTTTGGTGAACTTCATAGCCTGACTTATACTAAATCTTGAATTCACTTAAGACCACTATGTTATTGTGTATTCAACATTTGTTTCACCTGCTTTTAAGAGAATAGTATAGCAATGAACCTTCCTTACCTTGGGCTTTCCCTGAACCAACTTTTACAAACTATGCTAATGCATAGCTGTAATTCTAAGTTATACTTTCTTCCATTCCATTGACCAAGATAATGTCTGCGTATTATTTTCTGAGAACAGCAAATGCAGCCAGTTCTTGAAATCAATCTTCTACAGTGGCTATCTATTTACGAATATTGATTATTAAACAATAGTGTTTGTAACACAGTTTGTTGTCTGTGTTAATTAGGATCAGTTGGAAGCAGTGATATATTCTCCTGTAGAACTCTGTTAAATATGTCTATTTTTTTTTAATTTTTTCCTTTTTTTATTATTAATTTCTTCAAGTTACATCTCAGTTGTTAGCCCATCCCTTGTATTCTCACATTCCTCCCTCGCTCCCACTTCCCCCCATTCCCCTCCCCTATGTCTGTGACTGAGGGAGACATCCTCCCCCTGTATATGCTCATAGGGTATCGAGTCTCTTCTTGATGACCTATTATCCTTCCTCTGAGTGCCACCAGGCATCTCCATCCATGGTACATGGTCAAATATGGGGCACCAGAGTTTGTGTGAAAGTCAGATCTATAAAATATCTCATTCACTCCCCATATGATGCTCTCTATGCTGTTGAATGAGGACAAAAGAGTGATGCTCTTTGCTAGAGACAGACACACATAGTCAAAGAGACACAGCCACAACAGACAGATATAAGGCAACAGCCACAACCAGAGGGACAGTGTAGTTTGTGAGTCATATTCACAAGACAGCCTTCTTCAGGCAAGCATAGATTCAGACTCATACAACAGAAAAACAAGGCTGAAGACACAAGAAGCATGAGTAGAGAGTTCCAGCCTGGGTTAGCTCTTGGTGAGATGATTCCAATGGGACGTTTTTTGTTTTTCTTCCATGGTGAGGAAAAAGTGCCTTATTGATGACTCCAGTTAATTTCCAATGTGCTTTTTTCATACAGATGAGCTTCTTATAGACAAAAGAAAGATGGGTTTTGTTTCCCAATTCATTCATCTAGCCTAAGCCTTTTGATTGGAATTTAAAATTTAGTTATTAGTAAAAGGTGTGCATTGATCACATTCACTTGTTGGGTTTTCTGCTCTTTGTGTTCTTAGTTATGGCTTCTACTTTATTAATTACAGCTACATTTGTGTTCTTTCTAGTGTCTTCACTGTGTAAATCATTATTTTCAGTTTAAAGTTTTGCTTCCAGTATTCTGTTTGTTGTTTGGTTGTGGTTGTTGATGTTTTGGGATAGGATTATATTAAGGCTATTTGGATCATGGAAAATTTGTTCTTTCCTTTCAATGATGATAGATAGTTTTCTGTTTACCAGTGTAGTTTGTGAGTCATGGCATTATACAAGTTGGAGTGGATTCTTCTAGGATCTTCTGATGTTCAGAAGTTTAGTTGAGAAGCAATGGTTTTGTTATGGGTTTTGCTTGTGTTTTTTCTCTGTCATTATTACTATTTCTCATTCTTTCATATATTTAGTGTTTTAACTGTGTTATGCCTTAGAGACTGTTTTTCATTGATCTTGTTAAGTTGGGAATCTATGTGTTTCTTATATTTATATAGGTAGATCTTTAGCTTGGGGTTGTTTTCTTTTGTGACGTTGTTAAGAATTTGGTCTATGTTGGGGTCTTTTCATGATATACCACATTTCTTGCATGTTTCTTTATCAGGATTCAATTTTTTCATATTATTTTTATATTTGGAGGAACCAATGTTCTTACCTTCGAGTTCTGGTGTTCCATCTTCTGCTTGATCCATTCTACTAGCAAGGATTTCCTCTTATCATTTTAATAGGAATATCAAATTTTTAAACTTTATTTCAGTTTGTACTTATTTCATTTTTTCTATCTTTTTATTGAGCTCAGTTTTCAAATCATTCAATTCATTCAGCTTTGTATTACTATTTTACTGGACATCACTCATGCATTGTTATCTACTTGGAGTTTACATATTCTTTAAGTTTCCTGAAGTATTTAATAAGATTTATGATCACTCCTTTAAAGTTCTGTGTCTTGGAGTTTATCTAAACAATTCTTATTAAAGAGCACTTGAATAAGACTTGTTCTTGTTATACAGCACTTGTGAGTGGTTTTGAAGGGAGACATGGTATCTTGCCATTCATGGTGGGTTCGTTTTATAATTTGACCTGAGCATTTGACCTGACTTACTTCTTTTGTTGTATTTTGCTAAGTGAGGGGTTTAATTGCACAAGACAATGATGTGTCCCAAATCATGGCTGTGGAGCTTGGCTTATGGTTCTAGAGATGACCTTGGGGAGGTGATAGAATGAGAAAGGGAAGAAGAGTTTACTAGGCAAAGGTGCCTTGTGAACAAGCCTTGCTGTTGGATTCAGGTCTGTGGTGTGGAGATAGCAAACGGCGTTGGGTTTAGAAGGATGCAAAAAGGAAGAACAGCTTTTGCTTGAGAACAAAGAGTGTTCACAGTCCAGGTGTGTGGAGTAAGGCTGTGTCCATTCTGGTTCTTATTAATATTTCACATCAGTTAGCATCCACTGGAGACACATTTTCTAACACACAAAGCAATAGAGTCTTAGGAGTGGGTCAAAATTGACTCAGCACCTCAGTAATGACAACCTTTTTCATTTATCTATCTCTGTCCACCTATTGACCTGATGCTTGTGTCTTTCACCAGCACAAGATTTTTTTCCACAGTTAGATAAATTTTCTTTCACTAGCAACCCACCAGGAAGAAAGAGCATAAAACTATACTGATTTTTCAGAGGTTGTGACTTTCAATCAAAGAAACATTGCCTCACAGAATCTTTCTTGACTAGAACTATGTCACATGGTTGTCCATAGCATCAAGAGAAGGGGGAGTAAGGCTGCTAATGCTCTCAGGGAATTTTTTCGTGTAGCTTCAAATGACATTGGCCCTCTCTTAAGAGTGTAAAGAGGAAGAATTGCTGAAAGAACAGAAATTAAAGTGACAGTCCCTTGTCTTTCCCTTCAGGTAGAACTGAATACTTGCTAAGGTTGGTATATTAAATATCTGAACAAATTAGTTTTTAAAGGGATTTTGTAACCACTGAAAAATGTAAATATCCTCCTTATTAATTTCAATGATTTGGGTTAAGTTGTTTAAATTAGTTCTGGGTTTTTTTTTCTATATGTAAGCTGAGAGAAGTGGAAAATTTAATACATGCAAAAATTCTGTAAAATTTACTTTACACTTGCCATAATAAGGAAAAATGTAAAATGTATGCCTTGCAATGCAGTAGAAAAACGAATTATTATGCACACAGTCATTCTTGTAGTATTCCCTTAGCATTGTGCTTTGAGTTGCCATTAGTTTTCTTCTGTGTATTTCTGGGGAAAGAGCAATCTCCCATTAGAAACTAAACTGTTAGAGCCGACAGGTACATGACACAGTTCATCATCTGCAACCTACTCACTCTTACAGTCTTGCTTCTTACTCCAATTTTTTCAGATTCGTAAAATGCCCTCAGCCTGCTGTACTAACAGAAGAAAACACAGCAAGGGATCTGAAACAAAGTCTACATTGCCAATTCTGCTGCATGCAAATACTTAGGGTTTCATTGTCATGGCATACAGTCATGTGGACTCATTCGGTAGATGAACACAGGAAGGAAAGGTTGATGGTGAGTGTCCCTGACACTCTATAATATACACATTGTGTCCCTGCCATCCCTAAAGGCCTAGGTATTCCTAGAGTTCAAAAAGTCACTGGGAAGTCATCACTGCTGTACTACATGCACCAACTGAAATTCTTTTTAGATTTACTGTTTAAAGAACTGAAAAAGCTGCCTGTATGGTAAATATATGTCCAGACATGGTTCTACCAAAGTCATTTGTCTCCTAGAGTTAAAAAAAAAAAAAACTACTGTGCTAT
The DNA here is from genome assembly GCF_903995435.1 of Acomys russatus. NCBI lineage: Eukaryota > Metazoa > Chordata > Mammalia > Rodentia > Muridae > Acomys > Acomys russatus. The sequence goes on along the minus strand of NC_067148.1, from coordinate 46,386,867 downwards.
GATTGCAGACAGGAGCCTAGCCTAAGTGTCTTCTGAGATGCTTCACCCAGAAACTGATGGAAACCCACAGCCAATCAATAGGCTGAACTAAGGGAGTCTTGTGGAAGAGGGAGGGGATGTGTTGAGGTAGCCAGAGGCGAAAGGACACCACAAGAAGACCTGCGGAGTAAACTAACCTGGGAACATCGGCGCTCACAGAGAATGGCACACCAACCAAAGAGCATGCATGGACTGGACCCCTGCACCCTACACATATGTGGCAGATTTGCAGCTTGGACATCATGTGGGTCCCCTAACAATGGAACTATAGGCTGTCCTGATTCTGTCGTCTGCCTTGGGATCCCTGTCCCTAAGCTCATCCCCTCCAACTGAGGAGAGGATAAGCTTAATCATGCTCCAATTTAATGTCAGGCTGGGTTGGCACCCCACGGGGCAGCCTTCTCAGAGGAGAACAGAAGGAGGGAGTGGGGGAGGGGTGTGAGGGTGGGACTTGGAGGAGAGGAGGGAAGGGGCTGCAATGGGGCAGAAAAGAGATTAAATAAATAAGAGAAAAAAATTACATATAATAAACATTATCATTCCAAAACCACAGTAACATGTACAGACTCCAAGCTGATATAGAAATACTATATAAATACATCTTTGAAAAAGTACAATGTTTTCAGGTACATAGACATCTTGTCCTTCCCTGGAGTTTGTTTCGTAAATCTGACAGCATTATAATCCTACCCTGAGCACTTCAAATGGTCTTATGAAGAACATTTGGAACTGCAAACATGCAATAGCAGGTATTATATTTTATGTGATGAGGGAATACTACTTCTCTTTAATGCACCTTCCTGTTATATTCCTCTAAGACAACTCCCACTGCTCCTATAGTGCATTTCTAGAAAAAAGACATTTTTAGCTGCTACATTTTAAGAATCTTAAAATGCCATGCAGCAGAATATTCTTTTAGGGTAAGCTATTTTTAGAATTGCAGCTCTCAAATACAGCTTTCAAATCATGAATCAGAAGAAAATTTTTTATTCTTTATTTGTCTATATATAACAACATAAAAGACACATTGAAGTGAGCAGTGAATTTGAATACTATATTAAAAAAAGAAACCGACAACAATGAATCTAGTTTTCTTCTTATTAAAGTTCTTCTTTAAAGTCAAAATTTCTGAATTCAGTAAGATTGTCACAAAGACACCAGTGGAAATTTTATAGGAACCCTGTAAAATAAATACTTCTTAAATATTAAATTGAAGAAATTTTGATTTTCATGAGTCTGATTCTTAGACTAGTATGTGTTTTGAACAGTGATTGATAATCTCGTAACGTTTCTTCTGAAGAAACATGGTTCCTTAAGATAGAACAAGGTGGGGTCATTCTGTTATGAGGACCTACACGTTATTTGGTAAACAGCTCATGTTCAGTTTCAAGGACCTCTGCACTAAAATTAATGTTAAGTTATTTAGCACAGTGGTCTGGTTTAAATTTACCCTGGAATCATCGTTGTTAACCTCATATTTAATAATGTGCATCGTACTTTGTGTTTTATAAAACTTGTTTTCAGGAAAACAGTAAAAATCATACAAATGAAGTTAAAGTTTAACTCACTTTTATTTTGCTGGAAGTGCATTGGATATGGAGTACATATGTGTCCCTACCACTAACAAGGTCGGAGGCACAGGTACCTTCACCATTGACTACTGAGACCCTGTGGATAGATACTTATGAGCTACATTATCGCTGCTAACTTTAAAATGTGGTTACCAAGTTGTTGTTCAGCTTCCCAGCTGTATTTGTATCTATCGTATATCGTATGATGAATATCAAACATATCTTCTTCTATGGCATTAAATCTTATATTTTACTGATTTATGATACGATATCACAATATTTACTGATTTAAGTTTAATCTAATTTCACATATCATAATTATTAATTAAAATAAATATAAATACTTTTAAAAGTTACCCCAGCTGCTTTTAGAATTACAATGTCTCCTGGAGGACTTTCACTGCAGCAATTACAAAAAAAAAAAAAAAACCAAAAAACAAAAAACAAAAAAACAAACAAAACCCATAAATGTGTTAGTCATCATAATTGTTTTAGTCATTTACACAAAGCATTTCTGTGAGTATACATGGGAGAACTTCATTTAGTTTCTGCACATTTTAAGATTTTTTTTCCCCAATTTTGAGAGTCATTATGGATTTAGAGCCTTTTGTAGAATCAATTCAACACAATTGGCTGCAATTACTATTTTCTTTTACAAAGCTCAAATTATCATTATTGGTCAGGTATGAACTCTGCAACCTTGACATTTTTCTAATCCTATTTGTAGTCTTTGGATATTTTAAAAATTACCCTGGTGTTCTGGTAGTAAATGAGACATCTCCAGGTTATCTTGACTCATCTTGTCCTGATGCTCCCTCTGATGTCACTTAGTGGGGACCATATAACAGAGGTTGTACTCTGCTTGAAAATAGTCTCTATGAAAATAGCTTCATTTACACATGGGCAGCAAAATGACTGCAAAATCTTCAGATGTTTTAGTAGTTGAGAGAAGATTTATTTAATGTCTTATGTCCTATCAATTTAACTTAGCTTCAACCTTACAGTTTCTAGCCTCTTATTCTGTAAGATTAAATGAATGTGGCTACCTTTCGACTGAACTACTGCTTATTTCTTCTACTCCTAGACAATTAAATGTGCATAGAAATCAGTATACTTATTACATATTTTTTCTATATACATTTTCTCAATATCATATGATAATCATTTATAGCCTTCCCACTTGTATCACTCGAATATGTGGGCAACTGTCAAGGCCAAAAAAACAAGGGATACAATACTTATAAATATTTCACTTCTTTTTATTGCCATTCATTTGGTAATGTGTTGTAATGATTGTGAAAATATAGCTTGATCTGGATAGAGTTATTGACATGGTAAGCCACTGTGCTAGTATTTGCTGAGCCAGAATTTCCAGAATTGTGGTGGAAATTTAGAGTTGAAGTAGCTGATGGCCAGGTGGAGAATGCTTGTAATTGGAAATAGCGGGAAATTTGGCCCCACAAAGGTGACAAGTGACTTTTTCTCTTTTTTTATGATGTCACTAATATAAAGGTAAAGGAACACGAAGAGCAAAAATGTAAATGATGTGAAATAAATCCACATTCATATGTGAAGTTAACCAGTGATAAATATAGCCTTGAAAATGGAAAATACTACACGCTAGATATTAAGACTATATGGTATCGCACTATAGTGCTGACTGAGTAGACATAAAAATGTGTGTAATGAGTTTCTTCTTCAAGTATTAGCCAAGATCACTATAGTGTAAAAAAGGTTAAAAACAAAATTATTTTGATCACTGTTTTTATGGTAAAAATAACAACAACACTAACAAAGTCTATACACAAGTGAATTTGAACCGGTATAGACATCTATTTGTGTCTATTTATATTTAATGTTATTTAGCTATAAAGATGAAAGCTAACCTAACTAAACCTTAGTCAAGAACATATGGGTTGGTGACAGGTAAATGTTCAGCATAAAGTATTGAAGAAACATGTTGGATTAACAAAGAAATATTTTTACTATAAAAATAATTTTAATATACTTAGATATTTATCTTTTATCTGAACACATTAATAGATTTTGATAAAGATCAGAAATCTTCATAGTAATATATTGGTTGTATTTCTATGTTTCAAACTATACTTCTACAAGTAGGTAATTCTGGTGTTTTTCCAAAGCTTGTTTGTGAGTGAAGCTTTTATTATTAAATTCGCTGACTTACTTGTTTTGTTTGCTTGTTTCAAATTGCTTCTCATGATGATTGGTTCAAATATAATTTATTTCTTAGGTCTCCCATCTTTTCTTCAGGAAATGGGTTTCCATTTTCCTACATCAATTTTAAGGATTGTTATTGATTTGCCAGCTTCTATTTCTGTGGGCATTAATCTTATTGCAAAAGGAAAAAAATATTTAGAAACTTGATTTTTGTTCAGGAAAGCTACTAAGAGCAACAGATACTGATTAATAGCTAGTTTATATCAATGAAGGATGTTTAGATTTCTAGATTTATAACCAACATTTATTTTAAAAAATAAATTTCCAATTAAGTAAAAACACATAGATCATATGTAGACAGAGAAAAGATGCTGACACTTAACTTTTATTTAGAGAAACGTGTTTACTTCCAGAAAACCTTTAATACATGGAATACATCATATCATAGGAACAGAAGAAAACCAGACAAGAAAAATGTAGTCTAAAAGTAGTTGTTGACTATTACTATGAGATAGCAGATGCTCACCAGATAAGTTGCCTTATTGATGATGCAATCACACTTTTGAATAAAGCATCATAGTATCCAAAATAAAATCCTTAAACCTAAAACTTTAAGGTAATATTACAAAGTGCTCAGCTATCTTTTGACAAAGCTTATTTATAAATATAATTGTGCAGTTCGGGCCTTGTCCCTAGCGAATGTGTTCCTGCCTAACTATCACACATACAAGGTTGAGCTTCTGGGGTGTTGGCATTCGACTCCTCAGTGTCCATTTCTGAAAGCAGCGGTGGAAGAGCAGCCTCCCTCCCAGAAGACATCTGCTTGGCCACGGCCTTTGACATCAGTGAGTTCTCAGAGCGTTCCCAGGCCTGATTTGACGCTGAGCAAGGGTAGTCTGTTAACTGTGTTTCTTTCTAAACTAAGCCTATCCTTACAAATGCTAATTATCTCTCACTTTAAAGCAAAAGGGACTCAAGTTATTTGAGAAGAGGATGGTGAGAGAGGGCGAGAGGGAGGGATCAGGAGAAGAGGAGGGAGGGGACTACAATCAGGATGTGAAGTGATTAAATAAGTAAATAAATAAATAAAAGCAGAGTAGAAATTCCTGTTTGTTTCTTTTTTCATTGCACTGTTCTAGCCATTTCCAGACCCAGGTATGAGACTCTTACCTCCTGGTCCACAGTGCTTGCCCCTTCATTGGTTTCCCATTGCGGTTACTCTACAGTAAGAATAATGATGTCCAAGCCTCATCCGCCTGCCAACAGCATGAGCCCAACTGTGGTGACAACAGCAGTCTTTCTCAAATACCAGACACTGATGACACGATATTTCATATATATCTTTATAAATTTCACTAAAATTTGCTTTCATCTTTTTAGACTTATTATAACATAAAGTCTAAAAATAAGGTCTTATTTAAAAATAAATGGCACCTTAGAGTAGAAAAGCTTCTGAAAATATGTAACCAAATAATGTCAGAACTATATTGATTAAACCACCAACTTGTAAAAATAATTGCGTATATGACATTAAACACTATTACTCATTACTGTGATGAAAGCATCTAATTATACTGAATAGCTAGTATCTCAGCGTTGGGTTAGTTAAGAACTACAATCCCTACTCTTATGTCTTTGAAAACTTTTCACTAATTAATTAAAACGTTTACTAAAGGAACTTCTATTTTATTTTTCTTTAAATTTTCACTCAAATCAAGAACCTCCAAGACTGCCAGATTGCACTTGCTATATAGCCCAAGATGACTTGGTGTTTTCATCTAGGAAAACTATATTTTAACTTTGTGTCACTACTTTTCATCACAAACAGTTATTTCTTTTGAATATCATGAACTCTTCATCCACTCTGCCAAAATAGTAAGACTCGGATGAAATAAGAATGGAACATATTTGTACCGCAAATAAAATTAAATCAAGTGGCCTGAACAGAGATTTTCTTTCACATTTACACAACATGAGCAGGAGGAAAATGGGGTGTATTGACTACAGGATGGTATGATGTTTTAGTGGTAAGAAAAACAATTTGATGTTATAAACCCAGTCAATAATTTCCTCAAGCATGACAGCCTAATTCAATTCCACGGGATTTCCCCTAACTCTCTTCCCAAGAAAAGCCTTACAGTTTTTTGCACATCATAGTAAAGCAAAAAAAGCAATTGCAGAAAATCCCAAAGAATTATAGTTATGTGCTATCATTTAAAAATGACTGTCCAAGAACTGTCTGAAATACCTTTTCCTAATTTGAATATACGTGTGTGTGTGTGTGTGTGTGTGTGTGTGTAGTTTAATTTTGTGCCTAACCTCTAACTCACTGTTTGTCCCTGTCTCTTGCGTGCTGTGATTAGACTTGGCACCACCACTTCTGCCTCTTAAATATCATATAATTCATGTACCATTGCAGCTCAATTCCCATTATTTTGTCATACCTTGAGTCTTTTATGTTTTCTGTAAAACATAAAAATATATGATACTATCGTTAGTAAGAAAGAAAGATAGGCTGTATGAAATGTGTAGTTCTGGTATAGATCCTACAAAAGGCTGAGTTTTCAAAGAAACCAAAACTTCTTCAACGACCAAGTGTTCCAAGATTTCATCTCTTAGTACATCTCTCAGTGGATCTCTGTATTTGTTTTCATCTGCTGTAGGAGGAAGCTTCTCTGATTATGACTGAATGAGACACTGAACTTTGATCATAGCAGAATATCATTAGGAATCATTTCATTTGTATATTCCTTTATCAGAAGGGTAGTATTTGGTTTTCCCCTATGTCCTCTCATCCATATAGTGTCAGGTTCTTGGCCGACTGAGCATGTCTACGATGGATTCCATCTTGTGGAGTGCGCCTTAAATCGAGCCAGATTTTGGTTGGTTAGCTCCACAATTTTGAGCTACCATTGCACCAGCACATCTTACATACAGGTCACTATTTGTATATGTTTTTATTTCCTCAGATTTCAGGGGAGGTGGATAAGCTGGGAGCCAAATTCACACCTTTCTTGCTCTTTCTGATTTTTCGCTGGCTAGTTCAACTCAGCTACTCTCACCTAAACTTCTCCCCAAGCTGACTGATTCAGACTGGCTTCTCTTGGGTTCTGACTGAGTTGTTCTGCCTGGCCACAAACTAATTCTGGCAATGTGTTTTAATGTTTTGGCTCATTCTCATTCTCCAGCTTGTTCTGTCTTCACCAGTGTCTAGCTTGTTTTCTCTGCAATCTGTCCCAGTAATCAGCTTTCAGTAACTACAACCCCCTGCACTTCTATTAAGTAGCCTCTCTTTCCTGTCCTGTTCTTGTGACAGTTGGGTATATCCTATCTCTGACTCATTCTGTCCAATCTTTCTTTGATTCCTCTCTTTGTCTGCCCGTCAGACAACACTTTCACAGATGACTGTCCTTCTACAAACTAAGCAAAGATTCATTGTTTGGGATAAAAGGTGTATACTAAGGCTTTATTAGTATTTTATGCAGATCATACTGCAATCCAGTGCATGTCTGCATTTCAGTCTTTGGATGTCATCCCTTGCTAGAGAAGCCCTGCTATTGGATTAAAATTCCTCTCCAACCATTGTATATCAAAGTGTTTGTATCTGGATTTCTAAGGCTCTAGGGTCACTCCCCAGTGGTGTACAAGGGATAAGACTGAGAAATCACTATTTTATTCTTTTATCTATATCCCTTAAAAATCCCTAAGCTTAAAGGATTGACTAGTTACAATAAATATTTCAAAAGCATATAAAAATAGTAAGTATACTTTAAAATGTTTCAATGTCTCAATATCTAACATAGACTAACTTATAATGTAGAAAATACATAGTTTTTATTGACTATCAATGTTAGTTTTCTATATTAGGCATTTGTGTGTGACCATTAGGCATGGTCACACATAGATTCATGTGTCTGAATGCTAAACCATAGGGATTGCAACTATTCGGAGGTGTGGTCTCGTTGGAGGAGGTGTGGGCTTGTTGGAGGAGGTGTGGCCTTGTTAGAGAAAGTGTTTTCACTGTGGAGGTGAGACTTTGGGTCTTAAGCACTCAAGCTATGCCCAGTGTGAAACAAATCCAGTTATCTCCTGGCTGCCTTCAGATCAAGATACAGAACACTTGGCTCCTCCAGCAATAAGTCGTCCTGCATAATGCCACGCTTCCCACCGTGCTACCAGGGTGATAACGGACTGAAACTCTGGAACTGTAAGCCACCCTCAGTTATGTTTTCCTTTATAAGAGTTGCCTCAGTCCTGGAGCCACTTCACATCAATAAAACCCTAAGACAGAACCTGGGACCATGGAGTGAGGTATTGCTGAAATAAGCCTGACCAAGCTTTTGTTTGAAGAAATATAGAATTTGGAAAGCAGTGGAGTATTTTAAGGGGGAGCCTAATTGAGCATATTAATATAAGCGTGGAAGACAGTGGTGCTCAGGATGATTTGACCAGTGGGAGCCAGGATTAAGAGGTTTTAGTGGAGAAAAATTTTAGTTATGTTGCCTATTGATTGTTTTATGACATGTTGTTGACAACTGTGACTTCTATTTACTCTTGTTAGAAGAGACTGCCTGAGGCTAAGGTGAAGAGATTGATTGCATCAGAAACAAAACAAAACAAAACAAAAACACACGCAAAACAGCCTAGTATAGAATATGTCCCGAGGCTCACTCCTATGAAAAGCATTTTGATCAAACAGCAATCTGATAAAGGAAAAAACAAAACAAAACGTATGGTTAAGGGCTAAGAAGGCACCAAGAAGTGAAATTGAGCTAAATCAAGGAAATAAACAGGAAGATATTTTTAAAAATTAAGGGAGTGGTGACCTTGGGGCAAGATCCCATCTAGCTAAACACCAATCCTGTTAAAAAGTATGTCTAAAAAGTGCCATTGCCACCTATTCTAAAATTTACTTTGCATTTGCAGTTGTACAGGAAATACTTTTATCATGTTAGGTGCTATTATGCCTTGGTTATTGATTATGCATTTGCATTTGTATGAGGGATAGTTATATTATATTAGACATTATTAAAACCTGGTTATTCTTTTCATTTGGACATAAGGAAATATGATTGCGTGCCAAGTTCACAGGGATGGATTGTGATGGATATTCTAGTTGTTCAACTTGATTATATCTGGAATGAACTACAATCTAGAAAAGGAGCGCACACCTGTGATCTAGATCTTGAAGTGGGAAGACAACATGACTTTGATAAGGATCTTGAGGCTAGAAGGCACATGCTTCTGATAGAAGTCTTGAGGTGGAATGAGACATAATTTTGATCTGGATCCACACACATTTTAAATCCAGATCTGGAAGCATAGTGGCTGTGGTTATACAGATCTTGTGATAAGGAATTGAGCAAAAATCTTAGGTTTGGCGTGGTGACACATGCCTTTATTCGCAGCACTGAGGAGACAGAGGCATGCATGTCTCTCAGTCTAGGCCAGCCTGGTCTACAGAGCAAGTTCCAAGACAGACAAGTTTAGGCAGTGAAAGAAAACATGGAAAGTAGAAATCAGGAAGCTAGTGAAGATATAATTGAACAGTAGGAGGACCATGGGCCAGCCCCAACAAGCAGCAGAACTTGGCGGCTTTGGCCACATGATTCTCGCTTTAGAATCAAGGATAGAAAGCCTAGTGTGTGACAAGGATGTCCTTGCACGGATGCTCAGAAACGCCATCGTGTGAAGGTATGAAAGAGCATCACATGAAGCTGTGAAGGTGAAGCCTGGATTACCTTAGAGACCCATAGAGGTTAGGGTTGCCCGAGCTGTAGGGTACCTGCTGTGGAGAGCTGATAGCAGGGAGAAGAAACAGCCCAAGGGAAAAAAAAAAAGTGTGTTGCATTCAAATCACCAAAGAATATGAAAAATAAAGTGTTTGTTGGTTTAAGTACTTTAAATAATACAGAAGGATTCTACACTTGATTATGGTGGAAAACATTTTCTCATACTGGTAGATCTACAAGAGTAATCGCACAGAGGAGATATGATTTGCAGGCTACAGGATAAACCTGAAGACTTTAGGAACTTTGTGTACATCATTAAACACTGTGCATATACACTGAAGACATGTAGTAGGTTTTGCTAAATACTTTGCCTGGATAGCAGGTAATGTAACAAAGATGAGAACACGGAGAAAAAAGGCACACAGAAGTTACTGAGCTGGTGGAAAGTCTTTTTATTAACAATTAAAGGATACCTTTTGATTGTAATACAAGGCAGTTACCTTCTTATGTTTTAATTTTTAAAGATTTAATTTCTTCAATAGTGTAACAAATTCTTCATTTCCCTCGTCATCATTACTTAGTATTGTGATAACAGGTATTATAGCCACAAAAAAATACTTCAGGCTCACAAGTTAAAGTAAACAAATCTAAATTTGGATTGATCCACGTGGAAGGCTTTTAATTAATTTTTTTTTTTTTAAGTCATGATAGTGAGCAGGACTGAGGTACCTGCCACCAGGCCTGAGGAAATGACAGTTCCCTAAAATCCACATCGGAGAAGGAGAGAACCAATTCCTGAACATTATCAGCTGATACGCACACATTTACTGTTCACACATAGCTACACACAGAACTAACACAAAATTTTAAATGTGTTAAAGGCACCAGCCAAGGACAATACAGGAGGTAAACTTTAAACCCCTTACCAGATCTAGCCAATGGTCAGAACATTCTCCACAGTTGAGTGGAGAGTGTGATATGACTTTCTCACGTACTATGGTGCCTCACATTTGACCATGTTCCCTGGAGGGGGAGACCTGGTGGCACTCAGAGGAAGGACAGCAGGTAGCCAAGAAGAGACTTGATACCCTATGAGAATATATAGGGGGAGGTAATCCCCCTCAGGAACAGTCATAGGGGAGGGGAATAATGGGAAAATGGGGGGGGGAGGAATGGGAGGATACAAGGGATGAGATAAACATTGAGATGTAACAAGAATAAATTAATAAAAAAAAAGAAAAAAAACAAGAAAAAAAAGAATATTAATAGTTAATAGTGAGTTATTATTTTAGTCAAGTCAGTGGTTACTCCTTTACCAGCTTTATACCCAAATAACCATGCAGAAAGTTCAGGATCTATTTAATTAGCCTACAGCACAAGACTGCGCACTAATTATTCCATCCTAAACCTCCATGCTAGTATAGTTTCCTCCCATTCTAATTCCCTACATTATACTTGCTTTTAGATCATCTTCTAGACATGGTTCATTGGTCTTGATGTTTCCTGGTTTCTCCTCCTGGTTCCACCCTCTTCTTCCTTCTCTTTCTCTTCCCCCTCCCTAGATGAGGATGTCTCACCCTATTCCCTGTTATTGTTCAACATTGGCTAGTTTGTTTGATTGGTAACAGAGAAAGCAAATGGTGACATGTTTACACAAACTTGAAACAAGGGATACTTAGAATAAAGATCATAAGCAATGTCCGTATTGATTGGCATAGTGGGGTCAGCATTTGAATGTACAGTGGTAAACTGTGCACACTCCACAAGCACATTATGATTGCCCAAATGTGATCTGAACAAAAACACCAGTAACCTTGCCAAACTGGACAGGGAAAAACAACTGAGGAAACCTGGGAGGAGAAAAGGGATTTTCCCCAGGGAAAATCACTCCAATTTATTGACCAGTGTCAAAGGAAGGGTTAATCTAAAAATGCACATAACATACAGACCAAGTAAGCAGTATTTGAGAATACATATGGCTAGGCTTATGAATACATACATGCCATAACAGTAGTGAAAAGAGGCTATGAATTGGAGGCAAAGTGGGGAAGGGTCTATAGCAAGGTTTGAATTGAGCAAAGGAAAATGAGAAATGTTGTAATTATTTTATAATCCCTAAAAAGTGCCTAAATAAGGTTTTAAATACTGAACAAAATGAACACTGATGAACATCAATTAAGAAGCCTTAATGTTTGAACAGATACTTTCAATTCAGTAGGAAGATATGTGCTCTCTGTGGTTTGCCAATATGTCATGCACACGTCACATCTCATTATATGACAATTTTCTTTATATTGAAGGGTGGAAAAGGAGCAAACTAATAAAATATGAAAAGGTTAGTACCTGAATGTCTTTAATTCATCATTCAAAACAAAATACATGTGGCAAGGAAATGATAAAAAATATGCTTGAATAAAACTTGTCAAAATGGAGCATCTAAGTCCTACTGATTACCATTTCATATGAAAAGCCATTTGATTGACATACAAGCTAAAGATGACAGTGTTGGGCAATGGCTTCTTAACTATTATAAATATTAACTTTAAAACTGCCTTTCTTTTCATACTGAAGCAACCAAAGGGGGACATCCAAATACCTGAAGGCGACTCACTTGATGCCATTCTTTCTTACACTTCTTACTGTCTGCAGATGTGTCATTTATGCTCCCATGTAAAGTTCCTCAGGCCTGTAGTATACACAGTACTAACTTCAACTAAAATTACTACCATCCACAGACCTCATATCCACAGCAGCAAATTTGTGTCCTACCTGCCTCTGGATTGCATTGGCATCTACTGCACTCAGTTGGAGAGATACAAAGCAAGTAATACTTAAAAAACGTTAAAAAAAAAAAAAAAGAAAACAGTCTTTCCTCCCAGGCCAACTGTAAACACCTTTAGAGAACGCATCTGCCACCATCCCAATTTATGAACAACGTAATTCTGTAGTTACTACAGCTCTTCAACCAAAAGAAGTCTTTAGAAAAACAGATTCACTTAACAGCAGGAAAGGTGACCAGTGTGGTTAATACATTTATTTTGCAATTTGTTTGCTAGAGCTCGAAAATTGCTTGAATTCATCTGTGGCTTTTCCCTGGATGTTAATGTCAGCAGATAAGTTTTCCCACAGCCAGCCAGCACATCATGCACCTTTCATACTAAACCCATCTCCATTTGCAGCTCTGTTCATCGTTCCGTCTTCTGTCTCCTTTCCTTCTTCCCTGTCCTCTCTTCAGCAGCATGTCACAGATTGTATGGTTTCCATATTTCTGTTTTGTGTATCAAAACTCTCGAGGAAGAAGTATAGTTATGATTATTAACTGTTCGTTAGCATATGTCTTAGAACACATGCTTACTTCCGTATATCTGTATTTGTTTCTAGATATAAATTATTCTCTGAAAAGAGTGAATGTTAAAATTGTGTGCGTGATCAAGTTTTATAAAATTCTGGCCAGATGTTTATATAATTAATAATATCATACTTATAAAATCAGTGAACATTTTTATCTTATAAGCTTAATCATCAGTATTGGACAAACAACGTGGACAAACACAAATGATTTGAAATTGAGTGCTATGTATATTTTTTAACCTGGCAATGTTTTCTATATTTAAACTGCTAATCATATTTAATGGTCCTATGGATCAGTTATTTAAAAGTTATAACACTCGAGTTCAGGAAAAGATACCTATGATTTGTTTTCATGAAATAACAGAAATCTGGAGGCAGATATCAAAACCCTCCAGTAACTGTGACAGCACACAACAACAAAACAAGCAATTTTTTGATACAATACTTACGATGGACTTAATTGAATAAGTGCTTGTGCTCAAACTGGATTTTGAGTAGAAAATATTTTTTTTCAATTTTGGGTTAGTTATAGTGCTGATGAAGAATATACTCAGACACAACAGTTGTATGTATACACTTCAACTTTATAGTGAGATTTTTTTCTATCTGTGTGACATATAGCCTTTCTACAGAGCTTTCCTTTGTAAAAAAAAATAAAAAATAAAAATAAAAACTTGTTATAGTTCAGAAAATAGGCAGAAATATTCAGATATTTAAATGAATTAGAATGGCTCTGTTACTCTCTTTAACAGTAAATAGTCACAAATTAGCTTGTCTTTGTTTCGATGTGTCTTTTATTTTAAACATGTACAGTGTTTCTCAGAGCACAATTTAGTGATCCTCACCACATTCCCACACAAGTATGCAGCATACTTTGGCTACAATAATAATCTTTCTTGCTTTCTTTTATCACTCTCTCTGAATTATTTAGCTCGCCCTTCTGACTTTCATTTATTTCCAGATTCAATGTATGACGGAAAACATGTGATAATATATTTTCAAGCCTTGTTTCCTTAACATCTCCACCTCTACAAATATTCCTCTTCATTTAAGTGTTTGGTCGCTTTTTCTTTGTTCTGTTTTGCTTTGTTTTAAATTTTCTAGACAAGATTTCAATATGCAGTGCTTTCTCGCATGGAACTCATTATGGAGATCACTTTACCTTCAAACTCTAGAGAACTTTTATGCCTCTGGAATGCTGGCGTTAAAGCCAGGTGATATCACATCTCTCCTTGTATAGTTTTTAAAATTAGCATTACAGACAATTATCTGTGTCTAGAGACTTGAATATTGTTATACAATATATTAATAAACAATTGGGTTACAATTAGTTGTAAAATAATTATTCTAAAGCCATCTTTTGGGGGAACAAAGATGTTCTGGACAAACTGTTGGAATTCATAGGATCAATTTCTTTAAAATTATGTTTATATACAATATATGTCCATAACATAAAAAATACAAGTTTTCCACAAGTTTTTTACTCTTTGAGGTTAATGATACCAACTATAGTTTATAACAAAGGAACTTCTGTATATAACATCTCTCATACACTACTCTATGACTTATAATAATGCCACATTTATGTTGTCATATTTTACAATATATTTTATATGTACACTTTTCACAGTTAATACTAAGTGAATTCAATATTAAATGAATGTTCTGTTTGCTCTTTTTCTTGTACTGTGCCATGTTACATGTGATTTTGTTATTGCTCAAAGTTTAACAACTACTAGAAAGTACATGCTGTTGTTTAATTCATTTGACTAACAAATGCAGTGTTAGTAGATTTAGATTTTACAACAATTTGCTGTCTTTGGTTGTATCTTTAGTGTATTAAAAACATACATATTTTGGATAACATGTGTCATTTTCAACAAAGTATCTAGAAGGGAATTTATTTTATTATTATTATTATTATTATTATTATTATTATTATTATTATTATTAACTTTTAATGTTTTATTTTTATTGAAACCATATTTGTATGCTATATATTCTTCTTATAGTTTCTCCTCCTCCACCTTCTCCAACATCCTTCTCAATTAATAACCCACCAAAATCTTCCTTCTCTCTTTAAAAAAGTGGCATCAAAAACAGTATTGTTAATAATAATAACAATAAAAATATAATATAAAACAAGCCAGAATAGGACAAGGTCAGATATCTACACCAAGAAACACATCAAATAACATAACTCTAGATGCCAAGATCCTTCTACATAAGCCAGTAAGCATATCATAATAAGACCCAAAAATTAACTTATCAGGAATCATGAGACAATGTCTTCATATAGCAATTATGAATAAGAGTATGTTCAAGGACCTTAAAGAAGACTGTGAATACACAAAAACAGTTGAATAAACTAATAAAATGTATCAAGATATAAAAATAGACTTACTAAAGGCATCCAATATTAAAATAAAACTGGAAGTGAAAATGGAGGCATCAGAGCCACACCTCACCAAAAGATTGTAAAACATAGAATAGAGTATTCCATGCTTTGAAGATAAGATAGAAGAAATGGATTGATTGGTCAAAGAAAAACATTAAATCTAAAGCAAGCAACAACAAAAATCTAAGCACAAAATATCCAAGTGATATGGGATACTATGGAAAGACCACACCTATGAGTAATAGCAATAAAGAAAGGAGAGAAATGAAGGTCAAAGGCACATAAAATATTTTTTAATAAACCAGTTATGGTGGCACATGCCTGTAATCTCAGCTCTCGGGGAATCAAAGGCAGGTGAATCTCTGAGTTCAAGGCTAGCATGGTCTACAGATCAAGTTCAGGCCAGCCAAGGCTATGCAAAAAAAAACCCTGTCTTGGAAAAAAGTGTGTGTGTGTGTGTGTGTGTGTGTGTGTGTGTGTGTGTGTGTGTGTAAACAAATATCACAGAGGAAAATTTCCCCAAACTAAAAAAGGCATTTCTTGGGGAAATGTAACACACATGT
Source organism: Acomys russatus (assembly GCF_903995435.1). Classification (NCBI taxonomy): domain Eukaryota; kingdom Metazoa; phylum Chordata; class Mammalia; order Rodentia; family Muridae; genus Acomys; species Acomys russatus. The sequence goes on along the minus strand of NC_067148.1, from coordinate 46,371,032 downwards.
CTACTTACCCCTAATAGTCCAAAACAAACAAAAGTTGGTGAACAAATGAGTTTTATTTCAGATACATACAGGAATATAGGTGAGGGTTTACTCACAAGAGCAGAAATGACTCAAAGAAAGCTGAATCACCAAAGCACACTCCAGCATGTGTGACAGCTCTCCAAAACTGGGAACATAGCAGGTACTGCACAGCCTAGAGGCAGTAAACAGTTTGGAGAGTGTCCATTCCAGGAAGCTTGGTTGGTCTATGCCTCTTCCAAGATGCTTGGCTACATTCTGTTTTCTTTCCAGACTACCATTGTTTCTTTCTTTATTTGTTCTTTTGTTCGTTTTTTGTTTGTTTTCCGAGACAGAGTCTCTCTGTATTAGCCTTGGCTGTCCTGGACTCGAACAGAGATCTGCCTGCCTCTGCATCCAGAGTGCTGGTATTAAAGGCGTGAGCCACCACGCCCGGCTTGTTTCTTTTTTAAATTAATTTATCTATTCACTTAACATCCTGACCACAGGCCCCTCCCTCCTTTTTCAGGTCCCAGCCTCCCTCCCTCTTCCCCTAACTCCCTCTCCCCTATTCCTCAGAAATAGGGATCCCTGCCACCTTTTGCAGTTTTGTTCATTTGAAAGTCATCTTTGCCATTTGGTTCATCTGAAGATGACTCTCAACTGCCTTTATTACTTTTCTGGGAGGAGAGGCCTAATGAGTCTTGACAATTTCATGCCCTATCTGAATCTATTTTGAGTTTCTTTATTATCTCTCTTAAGGTGCTTTTCTGGAGGATGAGATGTTTAAATCTTAGAGAAAAGATACCACAACATGGGACCACAAAAAAATTTTTTTTTCTCAAAGCAAGAAAAAGGCTTCTCCAATAAGAGCTTTCAGATGGTGAAGAAAAAAATAGAATACATACAAAATGAACTTCTCATGTTCATTTTTTGGTAGAATTAGTATTGTGAAAATGGCCACCCTATGAAGGCAAACTAAAGACACAAGGCAATCGCCATCTGAATTGCAACATAATCCTTCACAGACATGAAATAAATAATTTTAAAATGTAAATCATTCCATATATAGATAGATAGATAGATAGATAGAGAGAGAGAGAGAGAGAGAGAGAGAGAGAAAGAGAGAGAGATTATCTAGAACAATCTTTGACATTAAACAGATAGAGATATTATCATCCCAGATAGCAACATGTTTTGGGCATAAGAAGAGATATGGTCAATGGACTAAAATTGAAAACAGAAGTCTACATACTTACAATTGCTGATTTTTTAAAAGAGAGGCCAAAATATAAATTAGAGAAATTACAGCATCTTCAACAAATTGTGATGGTCAAACAGCATTTAGATATAAAAATAGATGCATATCTTTCACCCTGCACAAAACTCAACAGCAAATGGATCAAAGGGTTCAGCAAAAATATTTTAGAACCTGAATGTAACAGAAGAGAAAGTGAAGGATAGTTTTGAACTCACTGGGATGGTAAAGACTTTCTGAACCACAATTTGATAGTGCAGACACTAGGACCAACAATAAAAAGTGAGATTTCCTAAAACTAAAACACTCTATCACAAAGAGCACCCTCATTCAAACAAGGAGGCAGTCTGCAGAATGATAAAAGGAAATCTTTACCAGTTATACATCTAATATAAGGTTAGAAAGCTATGAAGAACTAAAAAGTAAAATAAAAATAAAAAACTATCAAGAAAAAAATATAGATCTAAACAGACAGTCCCAAAAGATGAAACATAAGTAGCCAATAAATATTTTAAAATGTTGAACACCAATGTCCATCAGGTAATCCGAATTAAAACTGCTTAAGATTTCATGTTACCTCAGCCAGGACTGCCAAGCTTAATAAAATAAAAAAACAGGAGTTGCTGGCTAGAATGCAGAAAACCAGGAACAATTATTTGTTACTGGTAGGAGTACAAACTTGTATAACCACTATATGAGTCAGTGTGGAGGTTCCACCGAGAGCTGAGATTTCACTGACCTCAAGATCCAGCCTTTCCACTCTTGGTCATAATAACCTCACAGCTCTCCACTTTACTACAGAGATGTGGCTCATTCATATCACTGATGATCTAGTCATAATAGCCAGAAATCGGACATGGCTTAGATGCTATTAACTGATGAATAGATAATGAGAATATGGTATATTCACACAATGTAATAATATTTTATTGTTAAGAAAAATGAGATTATGAATTTTTCAGGTCAATAAATGAAGCTAAAAATGATAATCATGAATAAAGTAATTCAGACCCTCAAATATGTATGTTTCCATTTGAATAACCACAGAGGTTAGGTAGCTAGTAAGAGATCAGATGAAAGGATAACTAGCTCTAAAAAGCTTTAGGAAAACCATATAAAAACCTATTGTAGAAATTCCCTAAGCTATATACACATATAAATGGAATTTAAGTGTAGTTACCATATAATGAGAAGACGGTATCAGAATTAGTCATCGTATGCTAGCAAATAAATTCACCAAATACCCGGAATAGGCTACATCTTTTTTTATCTATTAGCCAAAGAGTGTCTCACACTGAAACGTGCTTGTAAACACTATAGGGCTGAATTCTATTGGTTACCCTTCAGAAGTTGACAGGAAGAGTCTATAGCTGAAGACATACATACTTACAGACTAATACATGGACAAACTAATGGCACGCGGTTGGAAGTTTCACCTCTACTGCCTGGAGTTTATAGTGCTAGAAGGTAAAATACATGCTAACAGATGAAAGTTGATCGTGACTGTGAGCCGCGCTTACTTACGATCCACTGGGCGCAGTTAGCGCAGTCTCCGCAGTAGTGGGATGTGAGGAGAGCTATGTCAGGTCTGTAGAAGGGACTCGGCGTGATTGTTCACCTCTGTTCTCTTTCCAAAATGCAAGACTACATTTTGGCAAATGCAAGCAAACAGTAAGTCACAGGCTCACTCACTTCATGAAGGAAATCATCTAACCAGGCTGTTTGACATTCTCTCAGAAGAAGCCCCCCGAGGAAGTCTCTGTGTTAGGTTCACAGATTTCAATTACGTGTTTTACTTTCCTACCTAAAATGGTCGTAAGTAGAATTTGATTTTACCTGGTGAGCATAGCTTACCACCCACAAAAGCTCTTCAGCTCCTCCAAGACTGATTGACCATCATGTGCATTAAAGAGCATCTTAATATAAAATTTTATTTTCTTCGAATGTGTGAGGTTTTTTGTTTGTTTGTTTGCTTGCTTGCTTGCTTGTTTGTTGGGCTGGTGACAGTTTCTCTGGATTTAGCAGTTAGCAAAGGATGGCATGGAACTAATGATCTTGTGACCTCCTCAAATCCATTGCTGAGATTAGAGGTTTGTGTCACAATATGGTAGATTTTTTTCATTTTTTGTTATGGAGGATTTTTTTTTCTCAATGTATACTGTGGAGGTTCTTAAGGTGACACATATTAAAATGTACCATGCTCATTGCTTTTGTCATTTTTATCAATTGAGTGTTATATTATTCTTATATGTTATGGATTTTGTCTAATGGCTTTATAGACCATGGTAATTTAGTATGGATTTATTATTTTTTGGAAGCATATTATTCAGAATGATCATTCTTTTCTTTTAGGATTGCCTTGGAGCTTCATGTGAAACCATGGCCAGAATTTATTTTTACCTTTGAATTATACTGAAATAAAATCCAAAATTCCATGTTTTGTGACATTTGTGTGCCACTTCCTGGGTTTCCATTTCTGTTTGTACAATTCTTATCTGTTCAAACAGATTGCAAGTACTTGGCAACAGTAAGGATGTTAAAGAGTCTGTGTACCCTGGAGCACTGCACATATACATCAAGTGTCTTTCTAGAGAGATTGTTGTTAAAGTTCCAAAAAAGAAAAAAAAAATGTCTTGCCCTGCAGTCTTAGATTGATCATTTTCCTGCATGTTTATGTACTATATGGGCCAGTCTTTCAATAATTGAGCTTGTGAGACATAAAATAAATGTGTTTGTGCTTTTTAGGCTTTCTAATTTCCATGTCTCAGGACAGAGGACTTATACAATTATTAAACATTAAATAAATATATTGGTGGATGTGGGACCATGTCTTTTATACCAACACTCAGAAGGCAGAAGCACGTATATCTTTGTGAATTTGAAGTCAGCCTGATCCCAATAGTGCATTGCATGTCAGTCAAAATTATGTAATAAAGCCATGTCAAAACAAAAAAAATTTTAATATACTATTTTGTATTTCACTTACTATTTTAGCCAATTGTTGACCTTTCAGTGGACATGTAAATTCCTAAATGTTCATAGTCTCATAAAAATAATGCATTAAACTCTAAGGAATTATTACTAAAATGTTATTAAAATACAAAAATAACTTTTAAAATGATAGTTAATTTAACTCTGCCAGCATAATGATTATTCTATTAAATATTTAACTGTTAAATATAAGCACAACATTGCATTTTTATGTATACCTGTAAGCATTAAAATGTTTTCTCTTTGGACATCATCTGTTAAAAGTCTGTGTTACATTTATTTCTACACATATGTAATTTTCAGATATGAAATATTGTTACTAACATTCCTCATAGTTTTACCTAAATAAAGAAGATAGTTTATTTTTAAGTCTACATTTTACACCTGCAATGTTAAGATAGCTATTAATCATAAAATAGAAAATATGATTTTCTGAGTGACTCTTTACAAATGTCTACATTAACCCTTCTTTGGCATAAATATTTTTTCTTTTTTTGACATCTCGATTCACATTACATCTCGATTGTTAGCCCTTCCCCTGTTTCCTTCTATTCCTCCTTCCCTCCCACTTCCCCCCTTCTCCCCTCCCCTATGTCTGTGATTGAGGGAGACCTCCTCCCCCTATATATGCTCTTAGAATATCAAGTCTCTTCTTGGTAACTTGCTATCGTTCCTCTGGGTGCCACCAGGCCTCCCCATCCAGGGGACGTGGTCAGAAAAGGGGCACCAGAGTTCGTGTGAGAGTCAGATCTCACTCTCCACTCAACGGGCAGATCTGGGTCCTGGGGTCCTCCTCAAACTAAGGCACCAGCCAAGGAGAATATAGGCATAAATATTTTAGTTAACTTAGAAACCACAGTTTTATCAAAATAAAAAAAGGGTAAAAGATACTTAGATAAGGAAGTTGATAGAAAGGAAATTACGTATCATGTAGCATCCAAACTGAGGTGAAGACAGTGGGATGGGACAGAGCTGTCAAGTAATCTTGTGTACAGTATTTGAGAGGATCAGTAGCTGCTGGCCTAGCACACAGATAGGTTCTGTGTGACAACACAGTAGAATAGAGGGATAATAGAGTGCACGACTTGTTCTTATCCGGTGAATCATTTATGGTAATTTGTCCTATAATAATACAAGAAGAATGTATGATTATGATATTGAAAATGTTCATTTTCTGTCTTACAGAACTGTTTCTACAATGTCAAAAGTTATGATATCTGTACAGATTTCCTCTTTATGCATTGTGAATCTCAGCTGTCTGCTCCTTAATGTCAAATAATTAGGAAAATCACTGGTAGAGTTAAGTAGAATACTCTAGAAAATAAAAATGTATATGTATACAAGGTTGAGCCTCCTACATCCTGTCAGGCTAGTAATGACTTGCTATATATATAACTACTAGGCGAAGTAAAAAAAAAATAATAAATTCAGAAGATTGTTTGCAGTGGTGTGGGTACCTGATAGTCTTCTCTTACATTTTACCATGCGAGGGTTTTCAGGAGGTGTCTGGGGCTTGAGTGAGTAAAGGTGGATCTTCAAATATTTGATTAGCTTTGGTTGGTACGCTTTACTAAACATGGGTGCCTACTAACAGTCCTATAGTGAAGACCTTTCAGTGAGCCTTGGTAAACATGCAGGTATTCAGATACAATCTTTCTGCTCAAATCACTTAACCACTGTGTCAAATGAATCTGCATGTATTTCATAAAAAGGAAAGTGATATATTTGTGCATGATCTTATCTCTTACCTAGATAAAAAGAAGTAAAACATTTAACTATTAAAAACTCATCAGGTCAGTGTGGTGGCACAAACCTTTAATGCTAACACTTGTGGGGGAGAGACAGACAGAAATCAGAATTTAAGCCCCACTTGGTTGACAAAGCAAGTTCCAGGGCAGGCAGAGCTACACAGAGAAACTATGTCTCAAACAGCACTAAAACTAAAAAGTACATCAACACAATTTCTAGGTACGATAGTTTATCACCACAGTAATTTCTTTCTTTTTAAATTGAATACTTTGTTAAACAAATAATTAAAAGAGTACAATTTTGAGAAAGGATTGGAAAACTAGAAGAAAAAATACAAAATTGATATCCTGTATAAATACTTGATAGAGGCAAATGTCAATGTTTAGCTTATGGCCTGTAGAGCAGGAAACATTTTTGTCATTGTTTATGCCATAAATAAAGTTAGTTAGAAATATAAGAGGGCAGCACTAGCTAAAACTCTTAGTAATGGAGGATACATGGCCTGAACTGCCCATCTCTTGTAACCAGACAATACTGTCACTGGAGGGATTGGCATATTAACCCAGCCACAAAAACATTTCACCTCCATTTTGTCCTGCCTACAACATATGAACCTACGAGTTGGTGCAGACTGTGGGAGTGGCCGACCAATGGCTGTTCCGGCTAAGTCCCATGCTATGAGAGGGAGTCCACCTCTGACATCGCCAGGATCCAGAGCCTGGAGAGCCCAGAGACTAGGATAGAACCAAAAATAACTGATCCCTAATGATATTCTGCTGTACTCATAGATTGGAGTCTAGCCCAATAGTCATCAGAGAGGATTCATCCAGCAACTGGTGGAATCAGATACAAAGACCCACATCAAAACATTATGCAGAGCATGGAGAATCCTGTAGAAGATGGGAAGGAAAGATTGCATAAGTCCAAAGTGTTCAAGGACACCCCAGTAAACCACAGAATCAACTACCCTGGGCTCACAGTGCCTCACAGAGACTGAACCTTCAAGGTCTGACCTAGACCTCTGTTTTTATGTTATAGTTACATAGCATTTTGAGGGGTGGGTGGGCTAGTAACACTGTGAGCAGGGGCCTACTTTGGGGACACTTCTTTTGGCCTACAGGGTTGCTTTGTTTAGCCTTAATAAACAGGAAAGTGTGTGGTCTTACTGCAACTTGTTATGCCAAGTTTGATTGGTATCTCTGGGAGGCCTGCCCTTTTCTGAATAGAAATGGAGGAAGGAAGGCGGGAGAAGCTGCAAAGGAATGAGGGTAGACAAAATTGCAGTTGGCATGTAATATATGAGGGAAGAATAAATTTTAATATTTGTTTAAAAAGTGCTTGCTGCTCTTTCCAGGAATCCTGCTTCTGCTCCTAAATGGTGACACAACTCCCTGTAACTCCATTTCCAGGGAGTCCAACCACTTCTTCTGGCCTTCATCGGCATAGGGGACATGAGCAAGGATTCATATACGTGATATGCAATAAATATATCTTTTAAAGAAGTAAACCTAAATCATTCCTGTTCTTTTATGTATTTGAGGTTTATGACCATTATAATTTCTGTGAAGAACTTTGTTTCTAATAAAGTATTAAATATTAAATATAAATTTTATTAAATTAAAATTTTAAGATTATAAAATTTTAAATTTTAATCTTTTATATAAATCACACTTTTATAATTTAGTATAGAAGGCATGTGAATAAAATTACATTTCTTTTTATACTGTCCATAAGACTTAAAATGTAAAGTTAAATAATTTTTCTTCACTCATTTAATTCAGTAAATTTAAAATCTATACCTAACAAGCAATAAGAACATAATAAGTTAAAAACCAATTACAGTAAATGCATATGTTTGAAAATGTATCACATTACTAGATTTGGCAGGCTTTGAGTAGAAATGCTTAGGGATTCCACTGATGATAGATATTGCCGAACGTAGTCCTTGTGTCACCCTCAAATTAATTACTAAAGATATAGTCTCACATTCTAATATAAATTTAGGCAAAGGTATGTGTTATTTCTGCAATGCCAATTAATACATCGACTACTTCTAAGCCAGAAAACAGAAAAAAAAAATTGCTACGTTTTTGAAAATGATTTCTAAATATTGATCAATGTAGCATTCCTTTAGAACATTCTTTAGATTTGTTCAAAGAAGATAAAGGGAAATCTGATTTGCAGAAGGATCTTTATCACTGATTAGACTAATTTCCTTTCTTAATCAACATCGGTCTTTCAAATTGAACTTTCTACAATCTTTCTAGTTGAACAGGTTGTATTCCTGAACAGTAATATTTGAAATATATCGCGCACGCACACATACAAACACACACACACACACACACACACACACACACACACACACACACACACACGTCAGTCACTATATTATAGAGGATTGATGTTTGGCTCCACCAGACATTGTGCAAATACTGAGAGTATGGGATGGGATATTCCCAGATCTAACAATGTCAATTATTTCTCTGTGATACTTTGAATACACTGAGGTAATTACACTTTAACTTGAATATTCCTGTTCCAAAGCATGGGCCACAATGAGATGCACCATGAAATTACAGTGGCAAGGAAACTTTATTTATTGTAGTTAGAATTGACATATTCCCATCATATATTTTTTTACCTTTGTTCAGTGACATAGCTAAGATCCTGGGGAAGTGATAAGTCAGCCACTGTGCCAGAAATACCTTTCAACTTCAGTGTGTGGTGACTCCATGACTAGGAAGGTTGGATGCAACCCACAATTGATGTACTCAAGACATTTGGGACTATCCTCCTACCTAGCAAAGGAGGAAGTGAGAAGAACAGTGTTTCCCAATGTCATAGGATTTCACAAAAGTCTAGAATTTCTGTTCATGTAAAGTCTACTGAGGACAAGCAGTACTGAGTTAGTACTTGAAATCTTCTATAATGTGATCACCTACCACTTCTCTGAAGGAGGAGCAGGGTGGCTCTGTTCATTAACATTAGAGTCTCTGTAGGTCTCTGGGGTCTTTGAAGACCTTTTCTATTTTACCTTATCTATCTATAGAATCATATCTATCTTTTATACTTAGGATGTATATTCTTGTGATACAAATAGACTAGTAATTGACATGACCATAATTTGATAAACTAAAATTTAAATTGCATTACTTAATTATCCTAAGCATCCTGCAATAGCACTTTCAAAGTACTGGAAATATACCTTGTATTATAATTGAATTATAGGGTACAATACCTCAAATTATATATATATATATATATATATATATATATATAGTTTGTGAAGAATATTAAATTTGAATTATATACCAATGTATGAAAATTAAACTTAATATGCATCAATATAAAACATGCTATACCAGTGAATTAAAAATAACCTTGTGAGTAAAAATTAAGGCACTAAGTTGAGGAGTAGATTTAATAATCTACTTCTTGTCCTATTATCCCAATATATTTCTATTTTCCCCTTTCTTATTTTAAAGATTCTCTGAAAATAAGACAGGTTAACTCCTGACAACACCCAGCTTACATCAAAGATGATGATGAGCCTCCATATGGATATGGATTCAAATTTGGCAAACCAGCCACTAGGCAAAAATGTGCTTTTTTTTTTTTTTTACCAAAGACAAAAATCGGCCTAAAAATGGGTAAGTTTGGATACAGGCAGAGTTGACAGCCAAACTCTGCCAAGACAAAGTAAGTCCTCAAGGGTTTCTGCCTCTCAAACATGTCTGTCATATATACTGGGCCAGAAGGCTGAAGATAATACTCCAACCTTAGAGATTTGGGTGACTGATCAGGCAGTAAACTGTCTTTGTTATTTTCTCATTTTGGAATCAGTGAGCCTACATTTCCTGTCTATTCAGGTAATTAATTTTATTCCTTCTCAAGACTCTAATGGGGTGTAAGACCAGATAGTTTAGTTTTTCAATTAAGCTTAGTTGTTTTGGAGTTAAGTTTTTAAAAATTTTTATTACATATACATTTATATTATTACGTATAATAACAAACTACATACAGCAAGAAGAACCATGAACCAATCAAAAATTATATAAATGTTAAATATATAGCATTTTGGCTCTTGGCATTTACCAACCTTAGAGAAAACAACTTTCTTATTTTTGTGAGTCTAAAATTATGACTGTAAATCAATATCTATTATATCTCATCTCTATCAACTTGAAACATCTATGTAGATCTAAAAAGATCTACTTTTATGTTTCTTGAGATTAAGGACTATATGCTATAGGCATTTCATATATATTATTTTAAGATTCATGAACTACATACAAGGATCTAAACTTTAGAATTCCTAAATAAATCTGACTTGAAGTGGCTATTAAGTAGTATTGCCAGAATTTGAACAAACTTTGATAATGCAAGTCTATGTTATGTGCATGTAACAGAACTCTAAAGGAGTGGGTCCTGGAATTACCAGACTCTTCATGTGTTGCTCTGTATAAGAGTAACTATTCCCTATCAGAGTAACGTAGAATGTCTTTACATTAACCAGCATACTTTGTATAAAATGAGCCAAATACATTGTTAGTAGTTTGCATAAAAAAAAAAAAAAGAAGGAAAAATGTTTCTTCTTTCTGGTATTTTCCAATGCATGTGTATAAGCACAGCTTCTGAGTTGCTTATGCAAAGTGCTGTTTATTATCTTCTTGGGGGCAAAGAAATTAATTTTGACATGTGAAGCATTTTGGTGCACTCAATGTGCAACTTGCATTTTAATTGACAAGATAGGAGCCAACTGTAGAGATGAAAGTGAAAAATTCAATTGTGAGAAAGGCTAAGCAAAGGTCCTTTTCACATCCAGCATGTGAAGTGGAGTAAGTTTTAGTTGACATGTGAAAAGCTTAGTTATACACCATGGAGCACTTTTGGCATTACTGTTTGCACTATAACACAATGCTAGGGCTTACCTCCTACCACTTATATTCTTGTAAACCAGCAACAACAAATTTCCATTTTATTATAACCAGAGAAAAAAGTCAGAACTGCAAAAGCACAAGAAAAACCCAATTGTATTGCTAACGTTTTAAACACCAATTTGTTATGTCATACCCAGAGCTCAGCCCTGAGAGCATACAAACAAGTAACATTATACAGATGAAACTGGTTGTAGTTACTACTTAAGAGTACATATGTGTATAGATATGACTATATATTTATATTTAGTAATAACTCACAAAAAATGAGAGCATGAATTTGAAAGAGAACCAGTGGAGATGTATGAGAGTTTCGAGGGAGGGGGAAATAGGAGGAATGATGTAATTACATTTTTAAAAATATTTTATTAATTTATTCATATTACATCTCAATTATTAGCCCATCCCTTGTATCCTACCATTCCTCCCTCCCTCCTGCTTCCTCGCTACTCCCCTCCCCTATGTCTGTGACTGAGGGGGACCTCCTCCCCTTGTATATGTTCATAGGGTATCGAGTCTCTTCTTGGTGGCCTGTTATCCTTCCTTTGAGTGCCACCAGGCTTCCCCATCAGGGGGACGTGGTCAAAAATGGGGCACCAGAGTTTGTATGAAAATCAGACCTCACTCTCCACTCAGCGGTGGAGAATGTCCTGTCTATCAGCTAGGTCTGGGTAGAGGTTCTGAGTTTACTGCCTATATTTTCCTTGGCTGGTGCCATAGTTTGAGCAGGACCCCAGGACCCAGATCCACCCATCATAATGTTCTTCTTGTAGGTTTCCAGGACCCTCTGGATCCTCCTATTTCTCCATTCTCCCATGCTTCTCTCACCTAATGTCCCAATAGGATGTCCTCCCCTCTGACCTACTTTCCTGGTAAGTGAAGTCTTTCATGGAAAATGCCCATTGGGCTAATGTCTTGATATAAGTAAGTATATACCATTTGTCTCTTTTTGCTTCTGGGTGAACTCACTCATTATGATAATTTCTAGTTCAATCCATTTGTCCACAAATTTTGGGTATTCCTGGTTTTTAATAGCTGAGTAGTATTCCATAGTGTAAATGTACCACGGTTTCTTTATCCATTCTTCTACTGAGGGACACTTAGGCTGTTTCTGTGTTCTGGCTATTATGAGTAAGGCAGCTACGAACAAAACCGAATAACCCAATTGAGAAATGGGGCTCAGAACTAAACAGAGAATTCTCAACAGAGGAATATCGAATGGCTGAGAAACACTTAAAGAAATGCTCAGCCTCCTTAGTCATCAGAGAAATTCAAATCAAAATGACACTGAGAGTCCATCTTACACCCATCAGAATGGCTAAGATCAAAAACTCAAGTGACACCACATGCTGGCGAGGATGTGGAGAGAGAGGAACACTCCTTTATTGCTGGTGGGAATGCAAACTAATACAACCACTTTGGAAATCTATCTGGTGCTATCTCAGAAAATGGGAATAGGGCTTCCTCAAGACCCAGCTACTCCACTCCTTGGAATGTACCCAAAAAATGCTCTACCACACAACAGGGACATATGCTCAACCATGTTCATAGATGTAACTACATTTCAACCTCAAAAAGTAGAAGAATGTATTTAAAAATGGATTGAACTAGAAATGATCATAATGAGTGAGTTAACCCAGAAGCAGAAAGAGTTAAATGGTATATACTCACTTATATCTGGACACTAGCACAAGGGCATGTCCCATGAATGTCTTCACTTATCTGGAATGTGGGACAGAGGGGAGGACATCCTATTGGGACTCTAAATAAGAGAAGCATGGGAGAATGGGGAAATAGAAGGATCCAGAGGGTCCTAGAAACCTACAAAAAGAACATTATGAAGGGCAGATCTGGGCCCAGGGGTCCTGCTCAAACTATAGCACCAGGCAAGGACAATACAGGCAGTAAACTTCGAACCCCTAACCAGATCTATGCAATGGACAGGACATTCTCCACAGTTGAGTGGAGAGTGGGGACTGACTTTCACTCTCCCCATATTTGACTACGTCCCCTGGATGGGGAGGTCTGATGGCACTCAGAGGAAGCATAGCAGGCTACTAAGAGGAGACTTGATACCCTATGAGCATATACAGGGGGAGGAGGTCCCCATCAGTCACAGTCATAGGGGAGGGGATTAAGGGGAAAGCGGGAGGGAGGAAGTAGGAATGGGAGGATACAAGGGATGTGCTAACAATTGAGATGTAATATGAATAAATTAATAATATATATATTACTTATAATGAATATATAGTATTATTAATAAACTTAGTCAAACAAATGAATCAGCAGAGATATACACCAGTCTAGATTGTTCCCTATTGCTTTCAGATTTGGGGTTTCTGAACTGACTGGTTGCTTGTAGTCTTTAAGGTGATGTAAATTACTTAAAATATTTCATGTAACCATAAATATATGACTGAAAGACTCATCATTTACAATTGCAACACATACACTGCAGTAAATGTCCCACGTGTGTATCCAGTAACATACAAATGATCATGTTAAGGCCAGGAAGGACAGCACAAGGAAGCATCCTCTACCTACAGCATATGCACATGTTTGACTCAGGTTCGACTGTTACTCAAGAATATATTTTATACAGAAAATGTATGTCTTTACAGCCCATGCCAAAGGATTATGATCCAATAAATTACCCTAAGGCAAGCTGAAAATTAACACGGCATAGATTTTTTTCACATATCATTCATTTTTATGAGCTATCTAAAGTAGAAAAATTCATAGGAGAAAGTAACTGGCGATTTTCACCATCTAGATAGAAGTTTTAAAGGGCTGATGTACATTTTGTACGGAGACTCAGATTTTTCTTGTCACTTTCTTTTATTGCTAGTAGAAACATTTTGTATTTAAATTGTTTTTGTTTAAAAATTATTTTTTATTCTACATATTTTTATTTTATCTCCTCCCTTAAGTAAGACTTAAGGACATTTGAAATGTCATATGGAAATCTACTACTGCATTATGCTTTCTGAAATGTATAAACATATGAGAGTTATCTAAACGGAGTTGCCAAATAATGGAAGAGTCCTTGCCCCAACTAGAAATTTTAGGTTCACCCTGTAAAAATCTCCCATTTCAGGAACGGGAGACATGGAGGAGTTCTAAAGCAGGTCGAACATCATTGACACCTGCGATCCAAGCACTTTGTGTGTGTAAGTAGGAGATCGCTGTGGTTATATGTGTGATTGAAACACACATAGCTGAAACATAAGAGCTAACAACCACATAAAAGAGAAAACATTCAATATTGGTTTAAGATTTTTTAATAAATTGTGTGCCACAGATGTTTCTAGTAACGTACTCTGACATAATAAGTGCTGAAATAATGTGACTTTATATTAGAGTAGACAACATAGTATACGAGGTCATGGAAATAGCATAGATTACAAAAACTATTTGCAACATAAGTAACAAAAATTGTGAATATTGCTAATGCACAATTTTTTAATTTTGAAAGAAAAGATAAGATTTAGAAACATATATATGGAAAATATTCTAATACAGATACAAATTATTATTATGAATTTTAAGCAAAATTAAATATTGAACACAGAATCTGATCTTTAAAAAGAATGAATGAAAGTGAAAGTGTTTTTAAGACAGAGGAAACATAATTTTAAATAATAACTTTTTATATTAAAAGCACACAATATTTCCGCTAGAAATTATCATTAAGAGAACATTCCATTCTGTAGTCAATACCACCAATTGGTAAGGCATTATCATAATAATGTCTGTTCCAGGAATATTTTCATTGGCCAAGATAAGAAGCAATATGAATTTCCATTAGATACTAGAGTTACCTAATAACCTGAGGTTATTAACATTAAATATTTATTCATAATTGAACTATTTCTAAATCACTATGTTTTATTTAAATTTAGTAAATGGTGGAGAATTTGAGGATATACAAAGTCATTGATGTCATTACCTAAATAACTTTTAACAGTACTGTCATGAGATGATATATTTTTCTTTATACTGCTGACTTATACATTCGTCACCACAAACTAATTATATATATATATGTATATATACATATATATATACATATATATATATTTATATATAAATTAAGAGCTACTATCTGGGAGAAAACCAAACCGTTTGCAAGTGGTTATCTTTGAGATGATATCTCTGGGTTACAGATGTGAGTACGTGTCCACCTTTTTTCAGCTCTAGGACTTCATGTAGTGCAGACCGTTCAGGCCCTGTACATGCTATGCTGCACGTTCATATATGCATCGGTCCTGTTAATTCGAAGGGCTTTGTTTTTATTGGTGTCTTACATCCCCTCTGGCTCTTACGATCTTTCAGCCTATTCTTCTCCATAGGTCCATGAGGCCTGAAGGGAGGGATTTTGTGGCGATGACTCATTTCAGCCTGTGTGCCTCAAAGCTTCTCACTCCACATAATGTCTGGCTGTGGGTCTCTGTATGCCTTCCAATTTGCTTTAGTAGGAAGCTTTTACAGTGATAGCCGAGCTAGGTAGTGATCTATCAATGTAGCAGAATGTCCTTAAGAATCATTTTACTGCTTATGTTTGTTGTTGTTGTTTATTCCAATAGTATTTGGTTTTACCCTAAGTCCCTGGTGTATCTAGTCTCAGGTCCTTGGTCACACAAGCAGTGCGGGTACAGGCTTTATCTCATGTAGTGAACCTTCAAGCAAATCAGATGTTCGTTGTTTACTCTCACAAGTTTTGTGTCCCCATTGCACTTGAGTATCTTGCACAGGACACCACTGTAGACTAAAGGGTCTGTGGCTGGGTTGGTGTATACATTTCTCCTTTGGTAGCACACAGAGTACCTTCTTGTACCAAAGGTGCTAACATGGAGCTCAATTTCTCCACGTTCAATGAGTTGTGTAAGTGTTGTCTTCAGCAATGCAGCCTTAGCATGTTTGTGGAAAGAGATCTATATTCTTAGCACCATCCTGACTTGTTTGTAGGTTCCTATGGGACCCCTTTGGCCTAAAACTCAATTAGATGTAACCCAATCCTGGTACTGGTGAGAAAACTTGGACAGTTGGAGGCACAGGGGAAGCAGATGTGTTTCAAACTGATGGGACTTGCTGTGCTGTGGGGGGTAGGGGTGGGGGGAATGGTGCTCCCCTTATCTAGGAAGTAGAGAGAGAAAGGGTGGGACTGGAAGGAGAGGACGAAGAGGCTATGATAGGGATATATAGTAAATTAATATATATATATATATATATATATATATATAATTTTAAAAGTACAACCTCTTTAAATATAACACTTCTCCTTCTTTTTTCTATACTATTTTTATTATTATAAGTTTTCAGATTGCTTCCCAATTGTTATCCCCTCACTTGTGTATTTCTGTTCCCACCTTCACTTCCTCTTTCACCCTATTCCCCTCCCCTAGACCTCTGACAAAAAGAGACCTACTCTCCCACCATATGACCACAGCCTATCAGGTCTCATCCTTATAACCTGGTTCTCTTTCCTTTGTGTTTTATTGGGACTCCCCACCAAGGGGAAGTGATCAAATTGTGAGCACCAGAGTTCATGTCAGAGGCAGACCTGTTGTACCAACCAAGGACAATCAATGCAATAAACCCAGACTCCCCTGTTCGTATGTAGCCAAAGGACATCTCATTCTCCACAGCTGTTGGGCAAGCAGGAATTGCCTGTGACATTTTTCATTCCTTTGATTAATATTCCATAAAATTTCCAAAGGACAGAAAGAAAAACAAAAACAAAAAATACATAGTTGAAAACTTTAAAGAAAGGTTGACCCTGTCTAAAATGAGTGAAAAAATAACTTGTAAATATGTAATTATAGTTCTTAAGAAATAAGGACTTAAATTTAACTACATTTATATGTGAAAGGTCTAAGTTAGTAAAAACTATGATCTCAATTTTGTTGTTTGTACGTTTCAAAATCTTCTATTAACTAACTGTAGCAAATAAAGTTATTCAATATGTGACAACATTTTACCTTGGCTTGTTTAATGTGAATTTATTGAAAAGCAAAGGTAAGATAATTGATAAACTCTTAGTTTCCTAGTAGAACATAAATTTACATGTATATAAATATATTAAAATTTTTCACGTTGGAATAATATCTCAAAAGATGCACTATAAATTGCCTAATAAATGATGCCATAAACTGAATAGATTTTTCCTGCTTTGCTTAACCAAAATGAAATAAAAATTGAGATTTGATAGATGTAATTCTTCTGCTCTTCCTACTGAGCCTTTCTGCTGAGTGCTGAGGACACCCAAGGACGACAATGATTGCTTCAGTGTAACAGATCTCTCTGCTCTATCCCCATCTGAGGAAGCTTTTATTAAAGAATGGCCTACTTATTATAAATCATTATTCCTATTCACGCACTGTTAGTGAGAATGACAGTCCATTCAGAGCAATGCAGACCTTAGTGATTTTCTAAATTGTGATGAGACAATCAAAAGTTCTGCTGGTCAACTCAACCCCATTTGCTTGAACTTAGTCTAATAGTAAATCTGGACAAAAAAAAAAAACACTCTATGTTGAGGCAAAGTTGTACAAATTAAAGTATGCTTTTTTTTCAAGTTCTCATAAGGTAATATACTAACTTTCTCCAGTATAGTAAAATAATATCAATAAATATATGACATTAAAGATCTACTTTCCACTGCTCAATATATTGACAGTGAAATTTTTCTCTAAAATTGTTTTGCCTGAAGAGTGATTATTTACATATTATAGTTATTAAATTGAACTGAAAACTCTCCCTGATATATGAAATAAATTAATTTCTCAAATTCCTATTTTCCTACCATGTAATATATTGTCTATTTAATAAACATTTTTCCTTATTTCACATTTACCCTTTGTGATTTTTTTCCCTTAACTTTTGTGGTTTTCTAAAAAAAGTTACCAAACCACTTCTTCAAAAAATATTTTATAAGAAACAAACAAAATAATAACAACATTTGCATTTATAGTTGTAAATAAAATAGTATAGCTGAGCATGGTGGTATTTATCTATAATCCCAGTACTTACGAATTATTTGCAAGTAGATCTTGGTTTAGTCATAGCTTAACTTACAAAAGGACACTTTGTCAAAAACTTAAAAATTAAAAGAATATTTTTAAGTAGGCTCATTATGGATGACAATGAACTAAGAGATTATGTAAAAATCACTTTTCACTGTTATAACCACATTCTATCATTTATGTAAAGAAATATGCCTCCGTGGGCTAGCAAGTCTATATTATAGAAAAGAAGAGGCTGAATTATAATGGCAGAAGCCTGGTGGAACTGAGCTGATGATCAATCCTCTAGAAATTTAATATCTTTAAAAATAAAGAAAATGCTGTAGATTATATTTCAAAGTTCAAAATGTGGCTATAAACACATTAGTGAAAATATAATAAAATTGAGTGTTGAATACATAAGAGATGCCAAATCTCATGAATGAAATGTGTTCATTTTACTTAGTTTACCGTAGTGAGTATGCCAGATAGGAGTAGTAAGTGCCTCTGTGCAATATCTGAAAACATGGATAAACCAGAAGGGTTGGAATAGCCTAAATTTATGTTCTAAATTATTTAGAGATAAGACATGAATTCTGAAAGGGGATATTTAGGTAGTCAGTATGGTAGACCAGTATAGACAGTGATTGAGTTTTTATAGATGGAAACACAGAGAGGGGAATGTCAGTACTGAGTATTGTACATCCTTTGGGGCATGAGGATGGTAGATGATGAGAGGAGCTGGAACCGCTAGTCCATTTATTTAGGTTCCATGCTTTCATAATTGTGAATAGGCTTCAGGACACCGAATCCTCAGCATAATGCCAATGCACACTTAAAGGCAAGGAGTCAAAGAAAATCTCAAAATAAAGGTGAGGTCATACAGGAAAACCTCCTGGTGATGGAAACTCCAAACGACACCAAGGAACAGTCTGTCATCTCAGGACACATCAGAAAAGCTGTGAATAGGGAATGTGTTGAGGTAACTTGTAGGAAGGTGGTGGATGATGCAACAGTGAACTGTAGTCCATATAAGACCGTTTGAAACATTAAGTTGGTCCCACAAAAGAAGGTACAGAACAATAGTAAAGATGTGATTCTTATAGTTAGGACAGGTATTCCATCGCCTGACGTGGGAGGCCAGTTGCTGCCATTTATGATGTAACTATTAAAGAGCATGTGACATAGAAGTTACTCTGTTCGTGTACCCCAGTGACTAGACTTACAACCACTCTTTGGAAGGGCACAGTTACTCTGCAGTTGCATCTTTCCTCGCTGAGCCTTTGGAGAGATCTGAGAATTTCGGGGGAAGAGGATCTAAGTACAAGCTCAGGTCCAACATAGCCCTTGTTTATGGACCACTGTGATCATGAGAAGGAATAGAAAATAATGTTCTTCTCATAAAGGGAAAAGTGAGTCTAACTGCCCTTGCACTATATGGTTTCCTGACTGTGAGAAGAAGGTGAGTAGTATTCTTTACTCATTTTTTTTAACATTCTAATGAAGTGTTATATGTTATTATCACCTTTCCCAATGTTCAAGAAACTGCTTCCATTGCAGGAATAACATAATGTCCCATGCTTGAAACAGGATGGTCAATATATGTTTATCTGCATAAAATGCCAATAGTATATGGGTGACAGTAAATAATCCAGAAAATGTGTCTTATGTAATAGTTTGGAGATGGAGTTTAAATCTTTAAAATTATGCCAATATCACTTATTCTTAATCACACATGATTCAAGTACTCAGTTGTATGGTTTTATAAGAGTTTTGGTTCCCTGCTATCAGTATATTTTAATGTGAGAAACATTTGTTTTTACTTCGACTGTTTTTGAAAGATTACATTAGTAAAGGTTTGGTTTCACACTGCACTTCATGATGATTTTTGTAGTGGTCTTCAGGAGACAGAATTAGTAAAATAAACCACTACAGTGTCTAAGGAAAATCACAGCTAAAAACCAGTAACAATGTAGACAAGTATTCTGACTAGAAGACACTGATAATCATGCTGACGAGTGACAGAGCACATGATGGCTCTCCTGACTTGACATCCTATGCATACAAGCATAGGTCACAGAACCTGTGATACAGACTGGGTATGCACAGAAGATAGATTATGTGGTAATGGCTCAGCTTACTTGTATTTCTTTAGGACTGGAATGATTAAGCTTGCAATACTTTTATTTATTAGACCATGGAAAGTTCATTGGTTTTAAAATGTCAGTTTAGTAGGTATGATGCAAGGCACCTTGATACTTAGAAAATGGACTTTGTAAATTTCATATTGATATTCTAGAATATTCCAAAGAATGGGGAAGATTATCATATTGAGTAACAAGAATGAGACAAGTTTTCTCTCCAAATTCACACTAGAATGTAACATTTGGAATGTTTGCAACCTGAATGTTACTCTATTAGTTATCATTTATTCAGCATTTCCATCATTGTCTTGGCATAATTTAGAGACAACCAGTGGCAAGATTTCATTAGATTGTAATATGTCTGCTTTTTGTTAAAAATACTCTGCACTCTTGGATGACATATGTTTTAAATTTGATATTAATAACAAAGTGAAAAAATAGTTTCTTCCTCTCATGGTTGCATGGCATCTATTTCATATTCACTATTATCTTTACAATCAACATTATACAAGATGATCATATAATGTACACATAAATTTTCCTTATATATAATTGTATCCATAAGATTTTGTTTATATTTAGAAAATAGTGCTAGTTAATGGGTAAAATGCTCTGACGATCTTGCATGTCTATGTATGTGGCAGTGGACAAATGGTCACACAGTTCTCTTTAAAACTCAAATACCCCACAGAGATGGAGAAATGTCATTACTTTTTGCTCTGGCCGGAAGTAGAGTTTCGTCCCTCGTAACTATCTTTTTATACTACACATACTGTTCATGAGTTATCTGTAACTCCAGCAGCAGGGACACAACTCTTCCTTCCCATCTCTATAGCTACTAGACAGACATATGTCACACATACATACACATGGGCAAAGCAATGATGCACAGGCTTGCTCTGAGTTCTGTAGCAAAATTCTTACAGGAGGGCCTCTATCCCTTCCGTGTGTGTGCGCACGCGCGCACGCGCACACGCACGCGCACAGGACTTTACATGGATGACCTACCACTGAGCTAAGTCTTGAGCCCACTGAAATTTTTTATTTAGCATTTCATTTAATTTCTATCAACTAACTTCATAATTCCCATTTTGTGATGAATTTTGTTAATGTATATTAGGAATAAGTGGGTAATGCTCAGCAAGACCACCACAAGCAACTAGCAAGAAGGGATCACGAGGCTGTTGATTGCTATCTACATTCATACTGCGCACAGGACTTCACCTATTTTTGCTTTACTTATTGTGCACTTATAGAATAATTTATATTAGGCTAAGAGAATACAAAGGATTAAGCTGGATTGTTTTCTGTCAGTCTTTGCAGGGCATTACCAGTGTTGGCCTCTGAGTGATATCAATTTTTACATCTTTCATTTATAGACAGCATGACCTCAAGAGTGCAGGCCTTCCAGTCACATCCCTGAAATGAGAGACAGTGAGGCTTCGCAGATTCACAACCATACAGTGAAAGTTCTTTTAAGAAGTTGATGGAAATGAACTACTTTTTCAGTGAAGGAGTAGAAAAACTATGATAAAATTATTGTATTTTATAAAATATATCTGGTGGTATTTTAAGATATTTGTTTAATTATATTTTATAATAGCATTTTAGCTTAAATTTACCTTACTAAGGATTGTCAAGTTGTTGTATAAATTGACATCTGATCTCCATAATATTTACTTTATTGATTTAGATGATGGTGCTAAGTTGTTACCTGGTAAATGAATATGTCTAAATGTTTGCTGTTTTTTATTTACCATGATATTAGCCAATAGCTCTTCTTTGCTTTGGAAAACCCTCACTATGGAACATCTGTGTTAAATTTTGTTTTTCTTACAGTAACTTGTTTATTTCCCCAGGCACTTGTCTGTATTTTGTGTGTTTGCTTAATAACTTTCCTGATTTTAGAATCTGCTTTCAAATAGAAGTGAGTACTATACATTTTTTGGAAATGCCAAGTATCCTTGTGAATGTTTTTATATTCTCTCACAATGAACCCCTTTAGGTCTGTTCATCCTGAAGTTTGAATAACTATTCTATTTCTCTGAAATACTTATTATTTTTTTTTTATTATTTCCAGCCTATGTGCTATAAGATGAGATAAACTCAGTGCATTACGGGAGTTTGTAAACCCACCCCCAGGAATGTTATGCTGATCCATAATCTTGTCTGTATACACGTTTCTGTGTAAAGGAATGAGCAGCCAGCCACACATAGACACTGTCCCACATGTCTGTATGCACTGCTTGCTCAAGTGGTGCCTATTAATAAACATGACTGTATCAGGTAACTTTAGTTTGATGAAACCTGAATCTAGATCCATGCCCTAATGAAGTAAACTTAACAGTTCTTGCTACCTCTCCCTTCATGAAAACAGATGGCTCATAGGAATATCCTTCATGCAGTAGACTGCACTTCATCAGTTCTCTCCTGATCCCTCTATTCTAAACAACATACACATGGTATATACAATTGTTGAAATGATCACAAGAATCTTTCTCTAGTAATAGTATAAATTACCAATATCTTAGAGCAAATTTACAGAAGTATTAATAAGATTTGGTAAACAAACCTGCCATCATCAGGTGGAAGTTTTTTCCTCCAGCCTCTATTAGAATGAGAAGACTATTTCATTGGTGAAAATCCCGTACTTTGGCTGAACATGTAGCCTAGTTAGTACAGCATTTGTCCTATATGTATGGGGCTGGGTGTTTGATCTCAACACCATGTATCTGAGGTGGTTGAGTTCTGGATTTGTTCACAACACTCAGGATGTAGAGGCAGAAGGATCGGAAATTTAAAGTAGTCCTTGGCCATATAATGAATCTATGCTACATGAGGCCATGTTGCAAGAAACTAAACAAAACAATACAAAGTTTTCCTGCATTTAACAGCTCTACTTCCACATTTAGTTTGCTTGGGGTCTCAGGAAAATTAAGTAATAATTTAGAATGCAGCATCAAGATCAATCAACAGACATGATTTTATACTTAATTTTGAAGAAAAATGTTAATAAATTCATCTAGATAACCATAGGGAGAAACTGTGCTCATAAAATTATCTTAATAGTATCCAAAATAGCTGTGGTTGTGTGGGGAAATACTTTATTATGACTCTAGTTATAACCATAAAAATGTATGTCTCCATAAGAAAAAAATTACATTTGCCCTATACATCCACATAATTGATATTAAGAATACTTGAATTCACAGTTGTCAAGTATATTTAATGCAAGGTCAAGTTCAAAACAATGCATTTTTGCTGAATAATGACTTCCTGAGCAGTAGGGTTATGATACTGAAACAATGTGGTTTATGTTGGCCTAACCTAAATCAGAGAAGGACAAACAAATCTTTAGACAATGAAAACACTAGGTTTTTTTTAGAGAGTCTTTATCATACACACACACACACACACAAACACATAAACACACACGCATGCACACATGCACCAACACGTGAGGTATTCAAAATGCAACATGCCACCAACCCAAAATCCAGTAATGGTAGTGGGAGGAACCTTCATGTAGGACCTGCATGTTAATTTTCCTACTGAAGTTTTTTCCCCTTCAAATTACAGATTACAAAGAGGAAGAGAAAGCTTAAGTTTGAAAGCAAGACTTCGGAGGTAAACAATTACAGTCAGCATTTAGATTGTGAGGATCTGAGCAGAAGGACAGAGAGAATGCTGCCCAAGCCTTGCTTTCCTGTGGTAGCAAGGAAGAGCAGGTGAGACAACAGTGTAGTGCCAAGTCCTCTTCTCAGCAGCTGTTTTACTTCTGAAGTGAAATAATTTCCCAGAAACCTCGTTTTAGGTTGAATTTCTTAGAGTTGTGTCACATGTTTCTCCATAAATTCAGTAGAGTTTGGGCAATTAAGTTTGCCAGCTAGAAAGGACTACCAGCAATTCGCTGCTGAAGGTACGCAGCAAAACCATTTTTGAGTTGTTCTTTATGATTTGCCCTGTTTTCAGTGACTACATTATTTTGGCATATTCTTTTTCTTGTACGTTTGAGTTTTGGTACAGGAAATTCCTTTTGTTACTCATAACTCATGACATAGTTGGTGTACAATAAGCTAATTTCATGTATACATTGATGAAGGAAAAAAGGAAGGGGATGTTACAGGGAAATACTAAGGTAAAAATGTTCATGAGCAGATGTCTGTTTTCATAAATCCATATGTTAATCATTCCTAAAGATAATTTTTGATAAACTTGAAAATTTGAACATTAGTAAGGTAAAGTTGCATAATATGGAATGGGCAGTTCTATATTGCTAATGTCCTAAACAAGACAATATTTTTTCTTCTTAATCCATTACACTGATTTCTTGGAATTCCTGACTCACAATGCATTATGTTCATATTCTGAATAAATAGCCCTTGTTCCTGGAGTTAACCACCTGACTGCCTATTGGCATCAATCAGTTTTTAAAAGCACAACTTGAAAGTGCTCGTAAAAAGCTCTTCATCTGTGGAACACATTAGTCAGGTGTTTCAAATGCCTCTTAAAGGAAAGTGTCCTGATGACTGACAGACATGTAAATGTATTTCTTTTGTCATTTGTAAACATATCTACAAGAGACATTACTTTATATCATATTCAGTGCTAAATTCATCCGGTATATTTGCCTAAATATTACATCTTTAAATGTAAGCTTAGTGATTGATTTAGTGTGCAATAAATACTATCTCTAGATTATTCTCTGAAGGAAATATACTAATATTAACAAATGATATAATATGTAAAAGCATGAGAAATTTTGGTGGTGAGGTTACTACTGACAGAATTGCATGCATGCTTATCACATAATAGGTAACAATAAGTACTTTAGAGTTTTAGAAGAATAAACCGTACATTATTATATTCTAATTTTTCTTCATATGGTATATTAGAAAAAATTAACAAAATATCTAAAATGCAATATGACCCTTAAGAGTGATTATGATAGTTTTTAAAATCATAAACAATTTGAAATCTCACATTTGTATTTTTCACCAAAACTGTTAGATTGTGATATTTATTGTCCTTGCTGGGTCTCCTTTTCTGCGCTCTATTTACAGCTTTCAGCAACTTTTGAATAAGGTGGATTGGTTGCTATAAAAAAATTACAAAACTTAATTTAGCAGTGATGGCATTTATTTATAAATTCTGCAAATATTAAGATCTCTTTTTACAAGATAGGTTCACACTTTATTCAAATTCTGTTGGCTCTGTTTCTTAACAGTTAGACTTTATTATACAATCCAACTATCCTATACACGGGGGAAAAACGGTTAAAGGGAAACAAGAATAAACCTTCTGGTGTCTGTTCAATGGGACGGATCCCCAGTGTCTCTGGCCTGTATGCTGGTCTGGCCTGTAAGCTGGTGTCTCCCCAATCCACATGCAATATTGCTCCAAAAACTGCAGCCTTCCCCTTGCCTGCATCTCTCTCAGGCATGCAATGGCCGGTCTGGGTCAGGATCCCTCCCCCCTCTCCCCCCCCCCCCACCCCGATGTTCGATTAGAAACATAATAGCCAGGCCTCAGTTCCCTGGTCAGCTTCCTGAATTTCAGACCCAGGATGACTCCATTCAGTTTATCACAATGTATCTGTGGTATTTCCAAGGGGCAAAGCCAGCCAAAACTGCTTTCACCTGGGACAAAGCTTACAATCCTTCCCTCAAAAAAATTCACCGAACATTTTAATATATCTTGGGTACTCATTCTATTTTATTCTATTTTGTTTTTATATTTCCTTAGCTCTTTCTTTTTTCTTTTTTTTTTTTTAATTAATTTATTCCTGTTACATCTCAATGGTTATCCCATCCCTTGTATCCTCCCATTTTTCCCTCCCTCCCATTTTCCCCTTATTCCCCTCCCTTTTGACTGTTCCTGAGGGCGACTTCCTCCCGCTGTATGTGCTCATAGGGTGTCAAGTTTCTTCTTGGTAACCTGCTATCCTTCCTCTGAGTGCCATCAGGTCTCCCCCTCCAGGGGATATGGTCAAATATGAGACACCAGAGTACGTGAGAAAGTCATATCCCACTGGGTACTCATTTTAAATATCTCAAACCTTTTAAAATTTGTTCATGTTGAACATGAATCACATGGTTTGTTGTTACCTCCTAAAAAGAGTATATAGTCACTGTAACATGCCCTCTGAAACCAAACTTGATTGCTGACTGCTGTTGTGGCTTAGCAGTGTTACTTTGGGAAGCAAAAACAGTTAAAATTTACTATGTAAGATTAAATTAGAAAGGAAAGAGAATGAATGATGGCTCCCACTCTTCCTCATGAAATGATATATATGATTATGCAAAAGTAGCTGCCATTGTTTGGCTTTCTAAACATGAAGCGTTGGATGGAGAGATGGAGACAGACATACTGGCCCATGCCTATAATCCCAACACTGGGGAAACTAATGCTGCTGAATTGTTTCTAGTTCCTGGCTTCAAGTATATAGTTGAGAAAATGCGAAAAGCACATTTATGATAGATTCTGTAGCAAACAGTATATTATCTATAATCTTTGAAGAATGTGGGACAGTTTACACTGGGGTAGATGACTTTTTGTTCTGATGATATGGTTTCTGTTTCACCTTTGACAGAAGTAGCTTTAGGGAAGTATTCTACCCATATTAAGCCCAGTTCTTTAGAGAACATATATAGACAATAATTCTATCTCCAGATTGGGGTGCAAGCTCTCATCAGAGGCAGGAACATACCCTTGCTGACCTGTCTGTGGTCTGGTATATGATCAGGTTTGGGCAACATCCCGTCAGATTCATTATGTCACTAAAAGTGCTGGTTAAAGGAAATTGCTTTTTCTTCATGAGCTATTGTAAATATGGTTATATGAATAAGCTCTTACAGCCTACATTCTCTGGAGATGAAAACAAGTTGTGGAAAATACAAAGAAAAGGCCCAAGCAGGCTTAGATTTATCAACTGAGGAGGCAAATAAACTTTCTTTTTTATAAGCAAAATAGGAAGGTATTTCTACTAAAACTAAAAATTCACCTCTAGAACTTTTCTATAACTGATATTTAGAAGTACATAAGTCTGTTCTTTTTGATGTTTCTTCTAATTGATTTTTTTAAATTACTGATAAATATGGAATTTTCTAGGTTCTAGGTTCTATAACATTCAGCTATTGAGAACCTAAAAAGATACCCTCCACAAGCAGGTAGAATGTGGTCACAAAACAATTTTCATCTATTTTAAAGCTCATATGACCTAACTCATAATAAACATCAAAGAATACTTATAAATATCTGACAACAGTCATAATGTTCAGGTCATAAATTAGTTTGTTAGTAGGCTCAGTTTTTTAAATTAATATAATTCAATGCCATTAATATTCTATTCTAAGGTATTCCTAGCCCATTTATTCTTGAAATGCATCAATTTTTTGATAAGATTTCATTTTTTAGTAAGAATGCTAACCATTAAGAAAGTATGGAAATGCATACAACATACCTAGAGAAATGGTAGTGTAAATAGTTTCTAGCAAAAAAAAGTTTGTTTTCTTGTGCTTTTGCTACAACAACAAAATGTAGTTGAGAAAAACTACAATTAATTGCATTAAAATTATCAGCTACAGCATCTCAGAGGACAACTTTGTTTGACTCCTGTCTACAAGCATAGCAGAGTATCATTAATAGTGTTAAAACTTGGTTCCCTCCCATGGCGTGGGTCTTGGGTTGTTCCACGTATTGGTTGGCTCTTCCCTCAATCTCTGCTATATCCCTGCATATCTTGTAGTCAAGGTGAATTTTGACTCAAAGACTAGTGGCTGGGTTGTTTTCCTCCCTTATTAGAAGACTTTTCTAGTTAGAGGGTGTTCTCTTCAGTCTCTATGGTCCCTGCAACTAGGAGACTCTGCTAACGTCCCTCTCATATCCCCCAGAGAGCATACCCTGACTTAGGTCTCCAGCTTGTCCCACTGTTTTTCTTTCTCTATAAGCCTTTTGTCTTCCTGAGCCTGCTCTCCCCAGGTCTGAGCTCCACATTCCTATCTCTCTGTGCTTCCTCTTCTATTTTGTTTCCTTTCTACAACCACTACCTTTGTCTATTCTACTCCACTTCTGAGTGAGAATTAGGCATCCTCCCTTGGATCGTCCTTGTTAATTATTTTCTTTGGGTCTCTGCATGACAGTATGTTTATCCTGTACTTTATAGCTAAAATCCACTTATAAATGTGTACATACCATGTGTGCCTTTCTGGGTTTGGGTTACCTCACTCAGGATGATCTTTTCTATTTCCATCCATTTGCCTGGGAATCAGATGCTGAGACTGACTGCCAAGCTTTGGGCAATGAGTAGGGAGTCTTGTGGGAAAGTTGGGGGGAGAAGAAAAGAACCTGGAGGTGACAGGATGTTCACAAGAAGACCAACAGAGCTAACTGACTAGGGCCTGGAGCGGGTTGTTGGCACTGAAGCACCAACCAAGGACCATGCGTGGAATGGTCTTAAGCCCCCTACAAAGATGTAGCTGATGATTAAAAATGTTGATTTTTTTTACATGTTTCTCAGACATTTGTACTTTGTATTTTGAGAACTCATTCTTTAGTTTTATAGCCCATTTTAATTGGATTATTTGTTATCTTGATATCTCATTTTCTTAATTCTTGGTATATTTTAGATATTAATTGTCAAGAAATAAACATTAGGTTATAGTGTCCTTTGTCAAACAACTTTTCAGTTTCATGAAATGCCATTTACTTATTGTTGGTTTTGCTGGCTGTTACTAGTGTCCCATTCAGAAAGACTTTCCCTAAAGCAAACTTTTCAAAAACTATTCCACCTTGTCTTCTATCATATTCAAGGAATCTGGGCTTAATTAGAGGCCCTTGATCCATTTGGAGTTGAGTTTTGTGTAGGGTGATAAGTATGAATCTATTTACATTTTTCTATATGTAACCAACCAGTTTGATCAGCATCATTAGTTGAAGATTCTATCTTTATCCAGTGTATATGTTTAGGTTCTTTGTCAAAGTAAGTTTTCCATCATTTGTGGATTTATAGCTGTGTCTTCCATTCAGATCCACTAAGCAATGTATCTGTTTTTATGCCAATACCATACTG
This sequence comes from Acomys russatus, assembly GCF_903995435.1. NCBI lineage: Eukaryota > Metazoa > Chordata > Mammalia > Rodentia > Muridae > Acomys > Acomys russatus. Next base: position 46,341,879 of record NC_067148.1, on the reverse strand, counting down.
GAATTTTTACTTTAACTCATTAGTACATCTTGAAATTGGAGATGGTTATACTTCTTCAGCAGTTCTTTTGTTATTCAAGATTGCTTTAGCAATATAGTGTGTGTGTGTGTGTGTGTGTGTGTGTGTGTGTGTGTGTGTGTGTGTGTGTGTGTTTCCACATAAACCTAAAATTGTCCTTTCAAAATTTGTGAAGAACTGTGTTGGAATTTAGATGAAGGCTGCCTTGAATCTGCTTGGCATGGCCATTTTCACTATATTAATCCTACTGATCCATGAGCTTGGGATATCTTTTCATCTTCTGATATCTTCTTCAATTTATTTCTTCAATGTCTTAAAGTTTTTATTATATAACTTTCAGTTCCTTGATTAGAGTTATCCCAAGATATATTTTGAAGGTATTATGAAAGGTGATGTTTATACAATTTCTTTGTCAGTTTTTCATTTGTATAGAGGAAGGTTACTAATTCTGTGTGTTATTTTTGTATCCTGCTAATTTACTGTAGGGGTTTATCAGCTGTAGCTGTTTCCAGGTAGAGCTTTTACGGTCTTTTATGTATAAAACTGTATCATCTGCAAAAACCAACACTTTGACTTCTTCCTTTCCTATTTGTATCCACTTGGTCTCCTTGTACTCTAGGTAAGACTTCAGGGATTATATTGAATAGTTATGAAGAAAGAGGACAACTGTATCTTGTTCCTTCTTCTAGTGCAATTGCTTCCTGTATCTCTCCATTTAGGTTGATGCTGGCTATAGGCTTGATACAAACTTTTTATTATGTGAAGGTATGTTTCTCATATTCCTAATCTCTCCATGACTTTTATCATAAAAGGTATTAGATTTAGTTAAAGGCCTATTCTTTATTAAATGTGATGATTATGTAGTTTTTGGTCTCCCAGTCTGTTTATATGATTGATAACATTTATACATTTATATCAGTTGAGGCATCTATCTATACTCATGAGAAAACTTGCTCTGTAATTTGCTTTCTTTGTTAGGTCTTTTTGCGCTATAGGTATCAGAGTATTGCAAAGAATTAAATTATGTTCTTTCTATTTCTATTTTGTGAAATAATTTGATGAGTATCAGTGGTAATTATTAGGAGGCAAAATAGAATTTTGCACTGAACTATCTGGCCCTGGGACTTATTTTATTTTATTTTATTTTATTTTGGTGTGGGAGACTTTTAATCGTTGGTTCTATTTCACTAGGAATTATGAATCTGTTTAAATTTCTTATCTCATTTTGATTTAACTTTGGTATAGGTATGGAAAAATAATCATCTCTAAAAGGTTTCCAGTTTGGTGATGTGTGTATTTTTAAGTATTTCCTTATCCTTGGAAATCCTCAGCATGTGTTATTTTGCTATTGCAAATATGTACAATTAGATGATTTCTGTCAATTTTTATAATACACTTTTTCTTACTACCCTACCTTGAATTACAAAACTTTTAGTAATTGCCTGGATAGGTAAGCAGTAGGGGTATTAATATTAGTATTCCATTGTATATGATTTTGTTTTTATATTATTATGCACGGAACCCAGGGCCTCATGTATGTATACTAGACAAGAGTTCTATCACTAATTCATATCTCCTGATATGTTAAAATCTCAAAATAAATAGCAATTACCATGCCTTTGTTTAAATTAATTCATGAAATTTTAATAACATTTAATTGTAAAATGTTAGTAACATATGATGGGTTTTGGTTCATAAATAAATAAACTGTGTTATATTAGGCTTTAAGTTTTTTTTTCTAGGTGCTGTAAATAGGCCTATGTGCTCACTCTAGGAGTAGAAGAATATTTTGGCTACAAAATTGTCTGGATTAGAAAGCGTCTTTCTTGTTAGAGTTCACTAATAAGATTATTAAAGCAAAAGAAAGATAAAGGGAAAGAGATACATCCCTGAGTCAAACCTAGTTTCCTCTCTGTAAAAGATCAATAATACTTATAACAAACTCCCAATGAAAATAATCATCTGTAGACCAAGACAGTAAACAAAAACCTATCCAACTCCTCTTAGAGTAAATGGGACATCATTCTCTTAAGGCTTCTTCAGATTGATTTAGGATGAATAGTTCCTTTGAAGCCCCACCTCAAAGAATTTGGGGAAAATGGTTAAGTAAGCCAGGGATAGCATTGTGGTCCATTTTTCATAAGTTGTGAAATTCCAGGCTTAATGGGAGTCCTGTGTGGGACAGTCTGAACTGCTGGACAAATTTTGATCAGAAACTTCCTACAGCATTGTCCTAGAAGTTGTCTTGTTCTGATGGGTAGCAGCAACTGAAGCACCTAGGGCTTGAACATGGACAGTACAGGATGTCAGCACCTAGCTTGCTGAGAAGAATGAATCCTGTCAGATCTGATCCAGTGTCGGTGTCCAGTTCTCTTGTTGTGGAAACATAACTTCTCACAAGAATTTTACAGTTCTAACATTGTGATGGTATGAGGTGTGCAGGATGTACGGAACAATTAAGGCTCATTCTCTGCTCAATGTATGAGCAGAAGTAAGACATCTGAAAATCTTCCTTCATGCCATCCTAAGAGTGGCCTCTATAAGTCACAGAGAATCTGTGCCCAACATGAAATCTTGTCTATGCATAAACCTTCGTATTGCAGCACATCTCAGAGCTATTCACATGTGTACTCACAAATAAGTTTGTTTTTTAATTCAATGGTATTGAATTTTGTATATTGATACAAATCATACTCATGTCAAAAACTAGTCTAATTTTATCACAAAATATATACTCTAGGTCTAATAGATAAATATGATTTATAGATATCTGAATTAAAATAGTTAAATAGGGTCTTCAAAAACCTCAGAGACCTACAGAATATGGCACCAAAGATGTTTTTGTTATTCTAAAGATTCTCTGACAACAAGACAAGTTTAACTACTGGCAACACCCAGTCTGCCTCAAAGAAGAAGATGAGCATCAAAGAACCTCCTTGCAGAGTTGGCTTCAAATGTGGCAAACAACCCACTGGGCAAAATGTCCTCACTTCAGCCACAAATGGCTAAATTCTGACTAAAAATGGGAAAGTTTAGATGCAGTCAGAGTTGACTGCCAAACTCTGCCAAGACAGGGTAAGCATGTCCTCAATAGTTCTTACCTCACAAATATGTCTGTCAGATGTATTGGGCCAGAAGGGTGAAGATGATGCTCCAACATTATAGAGAGTGTTGGGTGACTGCTCAGGCAGTAAACTGTCTCAGGCATTTTTTCATTTTGGAAGCTGCTAACCCACACTCCACATTGACTCAGGTTTTATCCCTTCTTACGTCTTTGATTTGTTTGAAGACCAGATAGCTTAGCCTTTTAATTAAGCTTAGTAGGTTAGGTATTAAAATGTTTTTAGATCAAGATAGATGTTGTAAGTTAATAGAGATGAGATATGATAGATATTAATCTCCATTCTGAAATTTAGATGTAAAAAGATAAGAAGGATGTTTACTTCAAGTTTGCCAAATAAAAATGGCCAAATGACTATGAATGTAACATTTATATAATTCCTGATTGTCTCATGGTTCCTCCTGATGTATGTAGTTCACTTTACTCATGTGTGATAATATAAATATATATGCTAAAAAGAAATATAATAAAATATTTTCAAAAAGAAGATTATTAAAGTAAAACACATTTTCAATTATTTACAAAATAACATACTCTCTTAGATTTCTTTATCAATTTTCCAAGAATTTCATTTTGGATGATACAATGTTCATGTTTTCTTCACAGTAATATGGATTTTGAGTGAGAAGAGTAAACTGAGCTTCCTGAATAATGATCTACATAATAGCTACTGCATCTGCAGTCAACTTGTTATACAAACATCACCAATTTTTATAACAATAACTTCAGATTATTATTCACATGTTCACATAAATTTATTCCTTCATAATAATTGACAAGTTAAATTAATTCCTTTCTTCAAGGCTTCATTTTTCAGTCATCTAAAAAACTGACACCTCCAAATATCCTGATTAATGCATTTGGTTAAAATGCTAATCTGGCATGATTTATACTTCTGGAAAATATGTGACTACGGTAAGCTTATGACTATTGATGCATTTAGCAACTTTTGTCTATTTATTTGATAGAATAATTTTCTTTGAAAAATCAACTCACCTTCTATCTCTCCCTCTCCACAGCTCACCTTCTATCTCTCCCTCTCCACAGCTCATCTTCTATCTCTTCCTCTCCACGGTATCTCTCTAGACACTTTGCAAAGAAACTTGCATCAATTATTTCACTGTTTTTCTTATGTTAAGTATAGTTAAAAAGTGACTGTGGCACATTTCTATCTTAAAAGAATTCTATAATTGATGTTTAGTTTGGAGTATTTATAAATATAGATACATAAAATCAATATTTACCCATAATCTTATTAACCAGGATTTCCATTAACATGTTATCCAATTTCTCAATATTTGCTTGATATTGCATACTAATCATGATGTACATAATTTTAGAATATGTATAATATATAGTTTAATACTCCTTTCAACATTATGTAAAATATATTCTGTTGCAAAATACCTATTCTAAATGTTTTCTGTTTATTTGTTTTTATTTGGTTGGTTGGTTTGATGTTTATTTGGTTGGATGGTTTGGATAGGGAAGGCCACATTCCTTTATCATAAAATTATGTTTATTTGGCTTAAAATTTGTTTATGAAAAACAACAAATTATTCTACCTGCTAAAGTCATCTCTATTTATAAGCTTACGATAATCATATAATTTCCAGAAGTATAAATCATGTCAGATTAGCATTGTAACCAAATGCCTCTGCTAGTATTTCTCATATCTTCCCAGTTGTTGTCTGGAGAGAACACTTCTGAGCGTTTGATTTGCATATGCAGAAACCTGCTTCGTGTCCTGTTGCTATAGAGATACCACATACTCACCACTGTGACATTTGAGGCTCTCAGCCACTTGCTACCAAAGGTTCTGGGGTTTTGTTTATTTTGTTTTCCAAACTGATAGCATCTTATATTTATATAATTTCAGCTGAGATATAATAAGGATATTTGTTTCTGGCTAACTTCTCATTTTGAGCCCATGTTTAATCATGGCATAGTGTTGTTTATTTCCTCATATTTTATATATCATCATTCATTATTTATTGGGTAATTTCTCTGAAGGTTTGTAAATGGGAGGAGGGAAATGAGGATTCTGTGAAGAGAAATGCAAAGCTCCTTGTTTGGGAAAACAGAGCTATGGGAACAGAAGCCAGTGAAAAGAATCATATTTACTCAAGGAGAGAGAATAGAGGCCATGAAAAAGAGTTGCTTCTTCTAGAAATGAGTCTATACAAGATTCATGTGTCATTTTTTTTAGTTATTTGGATACAAATTTAAGATAAAAATATCCCACTGTTAATATAAAGTTAACATATCATGCTATAAAAATATACAATATAAATTGCCAGGCATGGTGGCACATGTCTTTAATCCTAGCACTTGGGAGGCAGAGGCAGGGGGATCTCTGTGAGTCCAAGGACAACCTGGTCTACAATGCTAGTCCCGAGCAGCCAAGACAAGAGAAACCCTGTCTCAGAAAACAAAAACAAAAACAAAAAAAAATGTACAATATATAATTAGAAATTGTCTTTAGTGTCTGTCCAGTGTTACCAATACACAGTCTTTATGTGTGTACTTGTGTGCCTTACTTATTTATGTCTTTGTATGTAAAACACAATTACCAAAAGGTATCAGTTACTATGCTTTGCATTTTTAGTCATTCTCTCACTATTTATCCAAGGCTGATCTTTCAGCCCTAGGCTCGAGTAATTCGGTCGTCTGAGCCTTTTTACTTCCGGGATATTGACCAGGCCACTGCGTCTTTCTTATTGTGCTCTTTTTCTTCCTACTTCTTTGACTAAACAACTACAATGGACTAGATTTCAACTACCTGTGCATGCACAGAATCACGTACCTTTCAGCCGCAGCACAGTAGCTTCTTTTCAATGTACTAATGTGGAGCCATTGTGTGCATGCGTTTTTTTTTTTTTTTTTTTTTTTTTTTTTTATTAACAACGTTCTTGTAGATGCAGCTACCGTTCCTTGATCATCGGGCTTTCGAATATGTGGAAAGACTCTCACAAAGGCTGCGCTCATAGGTGTATTCTTGGGTAGTGTTAACTCTACCAACTTTGCATTTCTATATAACTTGTCACAGCTCATTGTTTATTGCTATATCAATAAACCATAGGCAGTAAGCTTGCAAAAAATAAAAGAAATTATTGGGCTCATGGTTGATTTAATTTCAGCTTGTGATCTGTAGGCCATGTTGCTTTTCACAAGTTTTCACATCATGATGGAACACATGGCAGAGTAAAACATAGTGACAACGGAAGAGGGGGAAATGAAGGGTTTAGGATTACATTACTCCATTCAGAAGCATGCACACAGTGATGTGAAATTGTCCTACTAGAGCCAGCTTCTTTTTGATACAAACTTAAGGAGCAAGCTTTTAACCACAGTTCTGTAAAACACTACAGACCCAAATCACAGCATAGCTAATTTGTGTGCAAGACAATGCTTGTGACTGTGTCTCTTAACTCCTGTCAATATGCTTAGTAAGTGGTTTAATGAAAAATATACTTTCATCATGGTTGCCTGCACCACAAAGCCTTAACTAAAAAACAAAATATACTTCTGGTAATTTGTAATATATCAAATATATGAGTTGATACATATCACTTCTAATGTATTTAGCATTCTTGTGTTTTCTGTGATAAATATGTATACATATATATAACATATTGAGTATTAATTGTACATGTGAGTTCTCATAGTGGAAGGAAGGGTGTGAGCATTATTTCCTGTATTACATAAATCATTAGATAGGCAAGAAATTTTGACACATTCCCTTGGAAACCTGGCTGTCTATTGAATTTGAAAAACCTCTGATTTGAGCTTTGCATCAATATTTAACTTAATTGCATATGAAACTGATTAGTCTTTAATTCTTTGCTCTCTACAATGTCCTTAACCCTATTATTTAAAGATTCCTTAAATGTAAGTAATTATATAGCCCATAAAAAGGATTTAATAGTTATTAAATGACATACTGAGAACATGGAAAGTATAAAGTATTATTAGTTAATTGGTATGTGTCATATAATATTCTAAGTAATCAAGATCATATAGGTTCAGGCCTTTTCTTGTTATAAATATATTAATATACTCTTCTACAATAAATAGTGTATATATTTTTAGTAAATATGCCTTTTCAAGATTTTTTATTAAATGTCAAAAAGATTCTCATTCAAGTCTAATCTGCATTTCAGAAAGAAGTCAAAATTATTATATATCTTAATACCATTTACCTAAACAGAGCTGGTTCATGTTCTTAATATGACTTTCAGCATATTTTTACTATTATGTCCTCATTAAAATTGAAATTTTTCTATCTTCTATTTCATAGAACAAGTATTGAAAATAGTTTTAAAAAGAAGATTCCAATAAATACCCTCCAGTGTTTGACTGTTAACAAGTAATGAAATGTTAACTTACAATACAAACTCTCAGTAGCATATGGTGGCATTTTAATGATAACTTAATATATTTACCTTTTATATTTAATTGTGTGTGTGTGTGTTTCTAGATACAGACACATAGAGACAAGTGCTCTTTGAGGCCAGAGGGGTGTGATTTTTCTAGATGTATAGTTACAGGCAGTTGTGAATTACCAAAAGTCCTCATGTGCATACTTCTGCAGTATATGCTCTTAACCTTGGGCCATCTCTCTGGCTCCTATCATATTCAGTCTTACAATCATATTTTTAAAACATGTTTATAAATATCAGGATAAGGGAGGGAGGTTGGGAACAAGAAGATGATAGCAAGGACATTACAATCAGGATGTAATGTGAACAAATTATAATAGTTAAAAAAATACAAAAGTAACAAATAACTAAATAAATAAATGTTAAAAAGAAATATCAAAAGAAATAAATTAAGATGGATCCACTCTGTGTGCATTTACCAATATCTGATAAATTGTGAAATACTGTTGTCAGGGACGTATATATTATTATTTCAAAAAGAGTCAAAATCACAGTGTAACATCTACTCAAGGCTGCCATGATCATAGGCAGAACTCTGTCTCTCTTCACTCTTCTACCCTTACAGTTCTCTACCAGAGGCACTTTTGTTTCCTGGGAGTATATACCATTATCGGTAGTCGTACCGAGGGCTATACTTTTTCTCACATACAACATACATATACATACTTCTGCCCCTCTTTCCGTCTCTTCGATCTTTGCTCACTCTTTTATCTAAGTTTCTTAGTTTGCTTTGGGGAGTAAACCTATCAGCTTATGAAATCATATTTAAAACTCTTAATTTTGTCTTCTTTCTGATAAGCATTCTTTATGCTTTGGTCACAGTAAAAGACAGTGAGATTCCACAAAACAAAGAGCTGGTCAAAGAGCAATATTTTCATGTAATTTCTTAGTTTCCTTAAATTACATGAATCTCGAAGTTCAGGAAACACATAAGAAGAAGCTGCAATTTGGGATAAAAAAATTCCTTGGCACTGTCACCCACAACCTTCAGCTAACCCATTTGAATTTATAATTATTTGGAAGAACTACATGCTTTATGCGTTTCCATGGATAATTGTACGCTGCAATGTAGATTTTAGTGGCTGCGGGCAGGAGAAGGAGCATGCCTCACAAGGTGTAAAACACAGACTCTCTCGGCTGTGTTCAAACACACATTGTATTCGTAATGATAGTAAAAGTCTATGTGAAAATAACTTACAAAAACAATTGGATGTGCTTAAATTTAAAACAAATCAAAACAAAAGAATGATGAGTATGTATGGTGTGAAAGACGTGTTTTGGAAGACAGTCATGACTCGTTAGATGGGTTCATGTTTTGCTTTGTTTTGTTTTGCGTTTAAAATCCATTGTATAGTTTTCATCAGTTTTAGGGAAGGCACGTTGTAGTATGTCATTTACAAGTGCAGATTAATTTTTCTCTAATTCTTTAGTTTTAAAATACATTTGTAGTGTTCTGCCATTCCAGATAACTTCAAATATTAATAAGAAGCTTTAAAATGTTTTCTAGATTTTGGTTATGAGCCTAGCCTTTAAGCTGAGACTCCTACTAGCAGGGGTCATGGACATTGAAGAGAACACCTTCTAACTAGACAGGACTCATAAGTGGAGGGAACATCAACCCACCCATAAAAACTTTTACCCAAAATTTTCCCTGCCTACAAGATGTGCAGGGATAAAGTTAGAAGAGAGAACAAGGGGATGTGCAATATATGCCTAGCCCAACCACTCCACCCACCCCATGGCAGAGAGCTGATGCCTGACACTACTAATGATATTCCGCTATGCTCCCAGACAAGAGCCTAACATAGTTGTTTTCTGAGAGGCTCCACCCAACAGAAGACTGAAACAGATGCTGAGATCCACAGCCAAACACTGGGTGAAACTAGGGCATCTTGTGGAAAAGTGGGAAGAAGCATAGAAGGGCCTGGAGGTGACAAGAGCTCCACAAGAAGACCAAAAGAGGCAACTAACCAAAGGCCAGAGGGGCTTGTGGAGACTAAAGCACCAATCAAGGACCATGCATCAGTAGCACCTGGGCTCCCTTCAAAGATGGAGCCAATGGAGAGCTTAATCTTCGCAGCAGGCACTGTCTCTCACACTGACACTGTTGTCTGCTTTTTGATCACTTCCCTCTAGTGGGGCTGCCTTGCAAGGCCACAAAAGAAGATGAACTCAGTCATGATGGGACTCCATAAGCTAAAGTGGGTTGGTGGAGGAGAGCTCCCTTTTCTGAGGACTAGGGGAGGGGAGAAGAAAAAGGGAGGTGGGAGAGAAGAACTGGAAAGAGGAGGGGGTGGGCTACAGTAAGGATATAAAGTGAATAAATAAATTTAAAAATAAAAGAATCACAATTTTAAAAATGGGTTTTTTTAACTCCCAGGTTTAGCCTTAAAATTTGAAACAACACTCTTGTGCTTATTTTCTTACTATTTATTTTACTTTCTTGCTACTGGCATGACAATGCTAGATCATAAAGTAAAATAGTTTGGGGACAATACTTGCAACTAAAATTTTCTGTAAGTGGGATAGGAGTAGAAGAAGAAAACAAAACAATGACTTTGAATGACAGAACTACTAAAGTTTCCTGAAAATGGAAATGAATGCATTATGTAGTATCTTTATTTAGAACTGAGAGGGGTTATCTCTTACATAAACGCATGAATGTTCAATGTCATGCTTTTACCCAGATCTCGTATTTTCTTATATCAGCAAAGGGTAACCATATTTATTCATATACTAAAAACTACATATTGGCAGGATCTTTTACTTATCTCCTTCATTTCCATCATCAGCCTTCTGAAGTTACCTCCTAAAATGTTCTACTCCAATCTGACATTTAATGCATCTTTCTTGCTTTACTACAGTAAATCCTGAGTCTGATGACCTACGGAGCCTGTTCTCTTGTATTCCTTATCTAGTTTCTCTGGTGCGGATATCCTAGGTCAGCATGAGAGTAATTGATGAGTATTGCAATTAAAATTATAAATAACTTTGAAAGAAACTGACAATATATTATATTAGTAATTTGTCATTAATGTTTGTGAAAAATAAGTAAATATGTCCAGAAATATTATGCCCACATAAATGGTACCATTGTTAAAAAAAATAATTTAAGTGTGTGTGTCAGTTTTCGCACTCTCTCTATCTATTGCTCCTGATGTGTCTGGCTTCTCTTGATTAATGTACCTCAGAGTCAAGTGATTCTTCACTAAATCTTACCCACAGGCCGTGAAGCAATTAAAAGTGTATCTTGAAAGCACACATTGTATGCCAGAATTTGGTTCTTCTCTAGTGTTGTTTATTCCAGCGTGGACCGTGTGCTCACCCACAAAACTTTTTGAATCAGCTCATAAATCCCTGTGAAAACACTTTTGTCGTGCTTGTGACTTTATTGACACTCTTCATCATGTTCTGCGGGACAGACATTTTAGGAATGGCATGGGACACATGAACACGGCCTGGTATCTTCACCTGTTTAAAGCAATACATTTTATTAAAGAGTTTATGTTTAATAAACTTCTAAGAATACACATTTTGGAGATTACTGTATTGATTTCTAAAGGCCTCATACTTTGATGTTATTATAAGTAACATTCCATTTCCAATTGCTCAGTCTTTATCTTTTATTTTATCTTTTTATACATATAATCATTAGTTATATGAATAATGAGTACATTTTCCTGTTTAGAATATACCAATTATAAAATATAATGTCTTTTATTATAACACTAGCATACATATATTAGCCTATTTTTTCCTATGGAGAGATAAGTTCTAAGCCAAGTACCTTTGGCATCTTGAGAACTACTTTAGTCTCAGTTCTACTGAAAATACTGTACATTGTTATACTGTACATTTCCGTTGATTATTTATTGCCAAGTAAATGTAATATATCTGTGGCATAGGTGTATCAGATATGTTGAACCAGAAGGCTGAGCAGGATGGGCCAACGTTATAGAGAGTTTTGGGTGACTGTTGAGGCAGCAAACTGTCTCTGTCATTTTCTCGTTTGAGAAGCTGGTAACTTGCACTTACTGTTCACTCAGGTAATTAAGTATTATTCGTTCTCAAGTCTATCACGGGGTTGAAGACAGAATAGTTTAGTTTTGCAATTAAGCTTAGTTGTTTAGGGGTTAAGATGTTTTTAGGTTGATAGAGATGAGATATGATAGATATTGATTTACATTTGGAACTTTAGACTCACTAAGATAGGAGAGATGTTTCCTCCAAGGCTGCCAAATACAGAAAGGCAACACACTATGAATGTAACATTTATATGATTCCTGATTGTTTTGTGGTCCTCTTGCTATATGTAGTATATTTTTATATATGTAGTAATATAAATGTATATGTAAAAGTAAAAATTGAAAAAAGAAAGCCGGTATATGCGTATAGATATAAATTTCTACACAAATCACATTTAAAAGTATAGACATATCATTTTTCTTTAGAGAGAGGATAATGTTACTTTATCTATGTTGTTACATTCACTAAATATATTTTTGTCTTTTATCATTTTTTAATTTTACTATCTAGTAAATGATCAAAGTTAACTTTAGTTAACTTAATTCTATCTATGTGGTCAATATCTGCATAATCCTGCATAAGACATTTTTATAAACCAATATTTTTAAATTATTTGTTAAACAATCAATAGCCACATGTGGGCATGTGGTCAACATATGCTTAATCATGCGTAAGACATATTTTTATACTCCAATATTTTTAAGTTATTTGTTTTTAGATGTTTTAATAAACCTCATTATGAAAAAAGGATTTAATATAGAGATCTTTTGTAAGTGTATTGTTAGAATATACAGAAACATAAGTAGATACATGTAGAACAAAGAAATACTGATAGTGGGAGAAATGTTTTCATTTCAGTTAGAGAAAAATGAGCCTGGGTATACCAGTGCACATAGCAGGCCTTGAGACACAGCAGAGCCTACAGTAGCTGCTCCTCACTGGCAGCAGCTTATTTAACACGTGTCAATTTTTCCTTTGAGTCTCTGTTGGGACCACTAACCCTCAACATTGTAGCTCCCTTATTAGGATGCCGGTGTTGGAGGCACATGGACAGGAAAAATTTTTGATTCACCTTAGAAGTAAATGTATTATAAAAAAAAAGTACCATATTTTTTAAAGAAAATAAGTAAAATTACAAAATAAATACTTTGATGTTTGGATGTTTGGTTGTAATCTAATATAAAAAGCATGCAATGACTCCTCAGAGGACTCAATGAACCATGAAGTTTTGTGGGTCCTGCTTTTTTAACTTGTACCATGTAGTGACATTAACAAAGATTGTGATAGAGTCACGTGGTATTTGCCCCTTTAAGAAATCATAGCAAAGATAGTAGGCCAGTCACACAGTCATTTTCATTTGATGAAGTCTCCTACCTAAAATGGCTACAAATCACAGGGTTCTTTTCTGCTCAAGAATAATTCAGCCCCATGACAAAATGAATCCAGTCTCCATCAAGGCAGGAGTCCCTGTGAGGAAGCCATTATTTTTCATGACAAATATGGATTGTTACACCCTTTTCTTTAAAAAGACATTTTAGTGAGGTTAATATGGATATACGAAGAGGGAGTACCCATCACGTAAGCAGGTCCAAAATAGCAAAATAAACACTGGGAGTGATTTTATAGAGAAAGGACAGAAAAGGAGATAAAAATGTGGCTTGAAGATTGGGAACTTCAGACTATGTGTCTTCCCATCTAAGGAAATTATCTGAGTTAATGAGACTTTGAGAGTGAAGTATTGTCCTATCTGTACTGGAGTAAGACCTCAGTTGACAAACGTACTAAAGCTTTGAGGTTCATTTTAAGGCAAGCCAAATCATATAGGAATGGAAATCTTAGCAATCATTTTCATCCATGTATGAGTGAGGTTAGTTTATGGTAATTCGTCATTACCTACATCAGGAAATGGCAAGAACAAGTGATCAAAGGCAGAATATATAGATTCACTCTAAGATATCCAAACACCAAACAATGACCTGCTAGTAAGTTTATTGTAAGAAATAAAAAACACTGACATTCTTAGAGAATTATATGAACATCCAAGACATCAATGTATGACTATACACAATGGGGAAAGTGATATCAAATTAAGAGATTCAAGGCACTACTAAGATGAGCGAGTAAATGGTGGACGAATGGAAGAGAAAAAGAAACAGAAGATGTGGCCACAATGAAGAGGGGCAGAACTGGAGACTTGAGGGTAGTGAGGAGGCACAGGCTGATGCCAGTGGCCAGCGATGCTACATGGGACCATGGTGGGATTCTGGCCTGTGCTGCCACAAGTGATCATGGTCTGTAGGCCTTCAGCTACAGGGACCCCTAGCCACCAACCAAGGCAGATTTTCCTGGTTTGGGCTGCCACCTGGGGACATGTTGATGTCTGAGGACTGTGCAGAACTGACCCCACCCCTTGCCTGGGCATTGTGGGATAGTTGGCATGGGAGGCAGGAGGTCAGGCTGAACCATCCATATTAGTACTTGTGAGAGTGGTCCTGCACAACACCTGGTAGCACTGGCCCTGGTTGAAGGAGTTTTGAGTGTCACAGTTCAACTTCCACAAAGAGATTTTTTTCTCTATTTTAGGGGGGAGGTAGAGGGTGGGTTCAAGATGACAGGGAAATGAGTGGGATTGATGTGTATGATGTGAAATTTACAAAGACCAATAAAAAGGTTTTCTTAAGTCATTGTATGTCATAAACAAAATTTTACATATTCAACAGATTATTATAAAGATTAAAATGGCATATACCTCCTCCTTCTATGAGAAACAAGCAACAATTCCTTATATGAAGAACCTTCAGATTTTACATTCTGAAAATCAACTTGCTTCTACTAAATAATTTAAGGGTACTATATTAAAATAAGGGCAGTCTTGATTTGGAGAGTGTGTGTGTGTGTGTGTGTGTGTGTGTGTGTGTGTGTGTGTGTGTGTGTGTTTTGTTTAGAACTTGAGCTTGTAAAGGTCTAGTATGTCGGAGGTGTGGATGCAGGAAGCGCAGGCAGCCCCACTCCTGAAGGTATGAAGAGTGTCAGGAATAAAGAATGGCAATTGAGTCCAGAGTTACCATGGTAATCAGCTTGGTTGGTAGCAGTTCTTTTTCCTAGGCCCCTTTGCCCCTTGCTGTTCTTTTGAAGCCCATGGATTTGCTTTTGTGTGCATAGTTAGACTGTAGAAAATAAAAACCTACAGAAAGGGTCTGACTACATCAGAATCTCTGCTGTATGGAATGATACCCTGGGCCTGTCTATCCTCACAGGGATATAGAGAGACTTTCAAATTATAGTATTTGTCAGGGCAGACTTAAAAGTCTAGGTTAAGACAGAAGAGGTGTCCAGATGTAAGTGAGTATATACCATTTGACTCTTTCTTCTTCTGGGTTAACTCACTCATTTATGACTTTCACACCAACTCTGGTGCCCCATATTTGACCAGGTCCCTGGATGGGGAGCCCTGGTGGCACTCAGAGGAAGGATAACAGGCTACCAAGAAGAGACTTGATACCCTATGAGCATATACAGGGGGAGGAGGTCCCCCTCAGTCACAGTCATAGGGGAAGGGAGGAAGGGGAAAATGGGAGGGAGGGAGGAATGGGAGGATACAAGGGATGGGATGGGATAACAATTGAGATGTAATATGAAAAAATTAATAAAATACATTTTAAAAAAGACAGAAGGGGTGGGTAAAGATTTTAAAAACAATCAGCATCAGGTAATTTATGATTGTGTATTAAACATCAGCTCTCCTTGGTAAATGTATTTGTATGATTCTGTGCCACAAATTAGAGGATATGGCTATTACATACTAATGATTTAGTAATATTTCTAAAATGCATTTTAATCTTTCTAGCAGAAAAATTTTCTTTTCTGTGTTTCTGATAGCTTTTATGTTTGAAATATAAAACTCTCGGAAAAAATCTAAAACCTACAGAGGACAATAAAAAACAAAAGTATGTCAAATTTAAATATTGACTTGGGCCTTTGGCCATTTCCAGATTTCAGTGTAGAATGCCTTATCTTCAGTTAAAATGCTTTAACTATAGATGGGTATGGAGGTACAAAAAAAAAATCATATGTTTCAAATTTTCATTGTTTGATACTTTTATATATTTTGAAAGCAGGAAAGAAAGTCTTAGAGAAGAAGAGTGTTGGTTGGGAAAAGGTCAGATTATGTGTAAATGTATCCTATATTTGTAAGGCAGTTATATACCTAAGAGTTATAATGTGCAAATAAAATTAAGTTAAAGGTGATTATACTGTAGAGTATATATAATCCTCCATTATATTTTGGATCAATCATTTGGGCACTCTGTTTTTGAGTTTCCCCAATTACTTGAGGAAAACAGCAAAGAGCAGCAAAGAGTATCCTTATACTCACTTTGTAGACCAGGCTGGCCTCAAACTCACAGCGAT
Source organism: Acomys russatus (assembly GCF_903995435.1). Classification (NCBI taxonomy): domain Eukaryota; kingdom Metazoa; phylum Chordata; class Mammalia; order Rodentia; family Muridae; genus Acomys; species Acomys russatus. Next base: position 46,325,862 of record NC_067148.1, on the reverse strand, counting down.
CCACCTGCCTGTCCGAGTGCAAGAATTACAGGTGTGTGCCATCACATCTGGTTTATGACAATATCACCTACACGCTTTGGATACTTTCACTATGCATTTCTGTTTTAAACATGTATAGTAAATATTTTACCCATTTCTCCTTTGTGTTTTTTCCCCTTTTTGGTGCTTTAGTTTGAGTACTTTCCATTAATCAGTATTGGAAATTCTACACTGTTCTTCCTGTCCTGTACTCTGCCATGATAGATCTTTTTCACATACTTAAATGGCATTTCTGCAATATACATTTTATTTTTATTATGTTCTCTATGTTCCTCCAGAGTTAAGGTTGCATCCATGGATGTATAGAGAACCTTCTCTGCTGCAGTTAGTATTTTGAAGCCCATGGGCTGGAGGCTAGCCCACAGTCCAGGGTTCTCTGGGGAGACTGGGAAATTATTTGTTAAAATATTTTATTAATTTATTCATATTGCATCTCAATATTTAGCCCATCTCTTGTATCCTCCCATTCCTCCCTCCCTCCCATTTTCCTCTTACTCCCCTCTCTTATATTTGTGACTGAGGGGGACCTCCCCCACCTATATATGTTCATAGGATATCAGGTCTCTTCTTGGTAGTCTGCTATCCTTCTTCATCAGGGTCCCCATCAAGGGGATGTGCTCAAAAATGGGGTACCAGGGTTCTCATGAAAGTCAAACCCCACTCTCCACTCAACAGTGGAGAATGTCCTGTCCATTGGCTAGATCAGGGTAGGGGTTCAAAGTTTACTGCCTATATCCTTGGCTGGTGCCATAGTTTGAGCAGGATCCCTGGACCCAGATCCGCATGTCATAATGTTCTTCTTGTAGTTTCTAGGACCCTCTGGATCCTTCTATTTCCCCATTCTCCCATGCTTCTCTCACCTAAAGTTCCAATAGGATGTTCTCCCCTCTGACCTACTTTCCTGGTATGTGAAGACTTTCATGGGACATGCCCCTTGGCCTAGTTCTCGATATAAGTGAATATATACTATTTTACTCTTTTTGTTTCTGGGTGAACTCACTCATTATGATCATTTCTAGTTCAATTCATTTGTGTGCAAATTTAGGGAATTCCTTGTTTTTAATAGCTGAGTAGTATCCCATAGTGTAAATGTACCACTGTTTCTTTATCCATTCTTCTACTGAGGGACACTTAGGCTGTTTCAATGTTCTGGCTATTATGAACAAGGCAGCTATGAACACGGTTAAGCATATGTCCTGAGACAGAGTTCATGTAAAGAAAGTGAGAATATTGAGGTCCCGGTTCCTTCCTTTGTCTCTCTTTTACTTTGCTAGCTACTGTGATGTGAGTAGTTCCTTAACCACATATCCCTCATGTTAATGTTATTTGTTTCCACTCACCCAGTGGACAAAGGCTGAACCTTCTGCAAGCATGAAGCAATCTTGCAAAGTTGACTAACGCAGCATTACTCTGTGCTCCAAGTCTGGATCAGCCTTGGTTAATTTTGCTGTTTTGTTTCTTATCACTTAAATCACTGCTGTTTCTTCTGTCTATTAATTTTAATTCACCTTTACCACTGTTTAAGGCCATATATTGATGTCTTGGCTGTTTATATAATTCTTTAAGAATGTCAGTGTTTGTTATTTCTTATAATACCCTTGCAAGTAGGTCATTGTTTGGTGGTTGGTTATCTTAGAGTGAATCTATATAAGTTTTCCATTTACTTCAAGGATGCTACCTTTATGAAATAACTCTCTTTTCTAAGTTAATGCTGTTTCTGAAATTTCAATTAGAAGTCTACAGTGTTTGGGCTGGAACTTCAAATTCTGCCATGCTTGAGAAATTTCTCTGATTTTAGTCTTTCACATTGTCCTTTGCTAGAACTTTCAGAGATATTCTTTCTTTCAAACAACTCATAAAATGAACTGGAACCCAAAGTGAGATTCTTTCTAGCCTCTTTTCAGCATTCTGATCACAGCTCTTAAGAACCTCTTTCACACATGCACAATTGCATCCTCATCTCTTGCTACTCTCTGATTGGGTCCTCCTTCCTAGGTAATCATTTTCAAAACTTTTCTAAACAGATAGCAAAAGAGTATGTACAGTGTCACCTAGTGCCTGTGAGGATCTGCCAACTGTATTTTATCCAGGTGTTGTAGGATTTTACTGCAGGACATTATGTTTAATACCGAGTTGTCTAGAAAGTTTTCCCCCTGAGCGACTGATTTGTATTTTCTAAGTAACAGAAAAGCGATTTTGGTTTTTTTCATCTTAATTTATAGTTTTCACAAACATGATGTACTGCATTACATTGATACTCAGAATCCCGATGTTAGCAAAATGAGTGCAGATGACACTTTCCTGGAAATTGTCTAGAAAATATTCATTAAATATAATTATGCAGAACAAACAAATTCAAATCTTATAAACAGAATAATATTAAAAGTAAAGTTTGTTGAAAATATGTACTATAGAAATATTCCAAATCGATATATTAGACATGCAAGTAAATTAGGTGAGGTTCATTGTAGCTTTTATTTTTATTGAAAATAGGTGTACCAACCGAGGACAATGCATACAATAAACCTAGAACCCCTCTCCATATCTAGACAATGGACAGCACATTCTCCACAGTTATGTGGAGAGCAGGGACTGACTCTGACATGAACTCTGGTGCCCTTATTTGACCACTTCCCCTCTGTGGGGAGATCTGGTGACACTCAGAGGAAGAGTAAGCAGGCTACCAGGAAGAGACCTGACAGGCTATGATCTTATAGTGGGGGACGAGGTCCCCCTCTGTCACAGACCTAGGGGAGGGGAATAGGATGAAAGAGGGAGGGAGGCGGAGTGGGAAGATACAAGGGAGGGGATAACAATTTAAAAGTAATCTTAATAAATTACTTAAATAAAAATTTAAAAAAGAAAGAAAATAAGTTTTTTTTTTATGCAATACATTCTTTTTTCATACTCTTTAAAATTTATTATTTATACAGCATTCTGCCTCCTTCTGTGCCTGCATGCCAGTAGAGAAGGCCAAATCTCATTATAGGTGGTTGTGAGCCACCATGTGGTTGGTGGGAATTGAACTCAGGACCTTTGGGAGAACAGACAGTGTTATTAACTCCTGAGCCATCTCTCCACCCTCCTGCAATGCATTCTGATTACACCTATTAAATTCAATTTACAGTTGTAAAAACTGAATACAGGATTTGGGGAACCTGTCATGTAAGAGTCAGTGGAAGGCTGCCTGCTTTTTGAACACTTGCTCTGCTGGGTCAGCCTCCCTGATGCAACTTGAGCTGGGGTGGGTAGGTAGCAGGCAGGCTCCCATTTTATGAGGAATTGGGAAAAGAGATGGGAAAAGAGAGAGGGAGGAAGGGTGGAACCTGGGAAGAGGTGGGAGGGGGCTATGATTGGGATGTAAAGTGAATAAATAAACTAATTATTTTAAAAAAAACAACAGCAGCAAGAACAACAACAGAAGACTAGAAGCACATATTTGTAAGTGTCTGAGGAGAGTTTTGATGTGTATACGGTGAAATACTGGGGAATTCTACGAAAATGCCACGCCTTTTTTATGGGTGGTCAATTCAGTCTTATCCATAGGAAGGAACTATATCCTAGAGAGAAGGAGACTGAAAGGCACATGGGAAGTGCTGATTTTACAGCAGCTTCTCTTGAGGACAAAATAGTTCCAGGCAAACCTTTTTTTTTTTTTTTTTTGTTTTGGTAGAGTTCCCTTTTGAAAAAAAAAATGTTCATTCATTTCATTATATCAAAATTGTAAACATTTCTTAGAACTGAGCACAATGTAACTTTCCCACAACCTCTTCTTGTCACTCTTCACAAAAATAAAAGCAATACATGGTTCCAAAGAAAACCAAGATTATTCACGGAACTTTCTCAACTCAATGTTTTGAAAATAGTTGGAGCTTTTTTCTCAATGGCATGGAAAACTGAACTAAAACTTACAATTCAGTTTTTGCATTCTTAGATATTATTGAATTTTTCTAAGTGGCTCATGTTGGAACATGGTCTGTGAACCAAGTTCTGAGAGGAGATTTCTGAGACCTTGTGAGAAAACTCCAAGTAAACAAGACCAGAGTCCTGTAGTCTCTGTTTTTCCATAGTGTGAGTTGTTCTTGAAATTTGGTTTCAAGCCCCTCCCATGTACAGTCATTAGGAATGAGTTCTTTTTAGATGATTCATTACACGTGTATGTGGATATTATTATCCATATATGCCTCTATGGAAAAACTTCTTTTTTTTTTTTTTTTTTTTGCCACAAAACAGCTTGTCCTTGTAATTGTATACTTTACTCAGGTGACTCTTGATAATACTTAGAGTATAAATTGTCTGATGCTCTGAATAAAATTGGCTGTTGCATGAAAATTTAGTCTGCTTCATTCTTAGGCCCTAGTCTCCCGAGTTCACACCACCAAGTAGAGTGGTAAACAGACTCATACGTGCCTACGAGTAGACCAGGAAACCAAATTATGGGTTTTCTCAAAAGAAACAGCAATTGATTCATTAACAGTAATCCAGCAAAGCAAAATTATCCACTGGTGGTGTGATACAAGGGGTGAGTGTACTACAAATCTAAACAATGTGCAGCTTCGTGTTATTAAAAAGAATTTTGTTGACTCGGTAAATGGTTAACCCTTTAGTCTATGAGCTGCAAGTTTCCAAGCACTTATCATCGTAGAACACATTGTGGCTTCGCGTATTTGACATGGCTTCTAGCCTACAAATTACCTGTGGAAGGCTCACTGTGTCACTCATGGGCTTTATGGCACCTCTCCTTTTATCAGAAGCACAATACGTATGGGTAATTAAAAGTCTTCAGAAAAAAAAAAAATATATATATATATATATAACATTTACTGGTATCGAACTTTATTTTTCCAGGTAAAACTGGTGCTCCTCTGAGTGGGTGCCCTGGAAAAAGTGAGTCATATTTACATCATAAAGAACATTCTACAATGCTTATACAGGGATAGTGTAAGAAAAGCTTAAATATGGACGCTATAAATACAGGTTAAATGTTCTTTTGCATCAAAGTGGGTGGGTAAATGAGACTATTTGAAATGTGAACAAACGGCTTGTAATCACAGTGTAGAACATTTACTCTTGGCTAGCCCTCCCGTGTTAAAGTCCTTGCACTGATAGACCACGCGGACTCCTCGCTGTATTGCCTCTTTCCTTAGCTTGACAAAAACTTCTACGCCATCAGGAACTGAAAAACAAGTACAAAATAGAACATATACACACATTAAAAAATAGGAAACGCCATGATCTTATTTCCATGCAAATCAGAGTTTCAAATGAATTTGTTTTATCATTAAAATATTTTAAAACATTTTGTATTAATTATTTAAGATTTGATATATGCATGCAATGCACATTGATCGTTCACTGCTATACTTTCACTAATGCCTTGGTGATTCATGATCAGTTCCCAACTCCCTTTTCAACTTCATTTCCTCTTCCTATTTAATCTTTTAAAAAATCTTTTACATAGACATTTATATTATTATACACACACACATATATATATATATATATATATATATATATATATATATATATATATATACATACATACAATAAACTACCTATAACAAGAATAACCATGACACAATCAGGACTTACATAAATGTTACATTCTTAGTGTTTTGGCTATTTGTAATAGACAGCCTTGAGGAAAACATTATCCTGTCTTGGTCCATCTAAAATTATGAATGTAAATCAAATCATAACCCACTTAAGCCCAGTTTGTACTGACCACGCAGTCATAATGGTCATGATGTGCGAATGCAGTGGGCATGCTCAACGTGTCATAGCCTCTCAGAAAACAGACTCCCTTCTACAGCAGCAAGCAGCTGTTAGTACCTCCTCATCCAGGGCTCAGCCTCATGAGCCCTGCCTTTTGCCATGCTGAAATGTGACTGGCTTGATCTTGTGCAGGATATATAAATAAAGCTGCTAAGAGTTCACAAGCCTGCCATGTCCAGACAACAGTTTTACTCTGGTTCTCCCTGACCTCTGGCTTTTGTAATATTTCAGCTTCTTCTTCCAAGCTACTCCCTGACGCTTGTGGGGAGGAAATATGATGTGGATCTATCATTTATGGTGGAGCACTCCACAGACACTTATTCTTTGAATTTGACCTGCATTAATCATCACAGACATGAGGATAAGTCATATAGGCTTTGCTTGACAAAGTTCCAGAGGCCTCCAGCTGATCGCCACTGCCCCTCCATATTATGTATGGTCCAGGTGTAATGTTTACAAACCTGCCACTTCTCCAGAAACTGTTTTTTCTCATTATTCCTCAGCCCTAAAGAAAATCATACAGGGAAGGTCTTTTCCCACAGACAATGTTGATAGAGGGCATCTGGCCAAAGGTTTGAGACAATGATAAAGTTTTTGTGCTCTGACTGTGAGCACCCCAGCATGTAAGAAACTGCCTGTAAGAAAGTTAAAACCTGGACATAACAGTACCTGGCTAGATACTGTTACCTGTAGAAACATTTCCTTAGAATCTGCTTTGAAAGCACTAGATTGTGGACTTAAAACATCCTGCTTTACAGATTTTTTTTTACAATGGTGGACCCCTTGGCAGTTAGCCTAGGCTTGGGTGGCACACCTGTTGGTCTGGGACTGGAAGTGAGTTAAGTTTTTTTCTTTAGAGAATGTCTAACTCAAGCTATGTTGCTATGACCATCTTGTAAATACATTGACTTTAGCCTGGGGAAATTTAACATTAAACTCTCCTGAGTATTGTTTAAGAAGTTTGAGGCCTAGCCTGGTCTGCAAAGCGAGTCCAGAAAAGGCAAGGCTACACAGAGAGACCCTGTCTCAAAAACCAAAACCAAAACCAAACAAACAAAAAAGTAATAAGCAGGTTATGCTGACTGTTGTTTGGAAAACAATTGCGTTTTGTTGTGTGTTTTGTTGTAAGTTACAGAATTTTTTTCTATTTCCTTGTTACTCTTGATTTTTAATCGCCCTAGTGATTATAATAATGGGAAAGGAAATCATGATGTCATCTGTAATGAAAAAAAGTGAACTTCATTTCAGTAAAATTCTGGGGTTGGCCCACAGAGAAGGGACAAGAAAGTCACAGACATGAGAGAGTAAGCTAGAGTGAGATGGGGAACAACGAGAGAGAGAGAGAGAGAGAGAGAGAGAGAGAGAGAGAGAGAGAGAGAGAGAGAGAGAGGTGGGGAATGGCAAGAGAGATAGATGGGTAACCATGAGCAAGAAGATTAGAAAGATGGGCAACAACAAGCAAGGAAATGGAAAGATGGGCAGCAGCAAGCAAGATGACAGTTATTTGGATAGAAAGACAGCAAGCAAGTAAGCGAGCAAGGAGTCAGACAGACAGCAGGCAAGACAGAGACAGAGACAGAAAGTGAAGTTCTCCTGGGCTTTAAGACCGTCAGCTTGTAATGCATATACCTGAGTTTCCAAGTATTTCTTTTTCCTTCCTTCCTCAACCTCTCCTCAACAACTGATTCCTCTAGCTAGTTGTCCAATCAACGGTTGGTTTACTGTAACCAGCCATTCACCGCCTGCTCAGTCCTCCATACCGTGGATCCACCTCTCTTCTCTCCTCTTCACCATTCCTAGTGCTGGTCTTGGAGAGCGACAATTAATCACTATCCCCTGCCATGCCCACCACCAAGCTACACTAGTGTTTACCACCTTTGACATACAAGAGTTTCTACCTAATTTGGCCTAGCAGACTTATAGCTGGCAAAGCATCATAGCCACTGCCAATGTCTCTTCGTAATCCATGCTTGGCTGCTGAGAAGGCCCCATGCATGAGTCAACCATCTCTTCCCCAAGTGGAAAAGCACAGCCAGTATTTGGACTTGTAGTGACTCCCTGTGTTAACCAGTGCCTACTGCATAGGAAGACATGTCAGATGAGGACTGAGAACTGTACTAATCTGTAGATACAGATGCAAACATAAAGAGCAGTGTGGTACTATTATCTTTTAACAAACCATAGTGGCAGTTTTGCCTTCTGAGCCTTAATCTTCCCACACATATGTTCTCGGTTAGGTTTATTTTACAAAGCATGCATTGCTCCTATGATTTGGACATTAATTCCAATCAAAATTTTATGTGGGGGGTGAAAAAGAGAGAAGATATGTATGCAGCTGAATGCAAAGACCAAATGAGGTTCTAATATCCCTGTATCTAGAGTTACAGGCATTTGTGAGCTGCTATACATGTTCCTCTTAACTGTACTGTCTCCCTAGGGCCATATGGCTTTTGCAGATATCTTGAATGCTAACAATCCTCTCATCGGCTCCAGCAAACTACCTACTTAAAACCCCTTTCCCATCATTTCTTTTTGTCATTTCCTAGCATCTATTTTCTACTATCTCCCCCTCCATTAAGATCAACCTATCACAGCATCACAGCTCAGCGACAGCTACTTCCTAGTTTCCTAGTTTCCAGAAGTAGGTTAAACACACAAGTTTGGAAATTCAGTGCTAGTATGCACACAATGAGAAGATGTGACTTTTCTTTTCCTGGCGATGAGTTACCACAGAATAATTTTTCTAGTTCCATTATTTACTTACAATTTAATACATTCATTTTTTGTTTACAGTAGAATAAAAATAATTGTTCAAGGGTACCATACTTTCATTATCCATTTTTCCATTAATAAACGTTTAGAATATTTCCATTTCCTAGTTACTGTGAAAAGCATCAATGAACATGAATGAGCATAAATCCCTGTGATAGAAATTAGAAGATTGTTTTTATATAACTAAGGTGTGCTACAGAAACATCATATAGAATATGTATCTGTAGCTTCTAAAGAAACCTCCATACTGATTTCCTGAGTGGGTTTACAAGTTAGGCACCTCACCAACAGTGTGTGGGAGAATCTTATTTCCTCATATCCATGCCAGCACTTGTCATTTGTTTTCTTGGTCTGACTTGGGTACGATCATTTCTAAAAAGCATTCTTGACTTTCATTTTCTTCAGTGTAGTGTTGTTGAAAACTTTAAAAATTATTTCTTAGCCATTAGTGTTTTTTCTTTTGAGAACTCTATATTCAGTTCTATGGTCCCTTTTTAAAATTAGATTGGTTGCATAATAGTTTTTTAGTTTTGTTGTTTGGTTGGTTGATTTTGAGTTCCAATAGATTCTAACTCTCCATCAGATGCATGGCCAGTAAGTATTTTTTTTTCCATTCTATTGGCTTCTTTTTCAGTCAATAAACATTTTCCTTTGCATATAGAAGATTTTGAATTTTATGAGGCTGCGCTTGTGGATCACTCATCGTGTTTCTCGTGTAACTTGTGTTCTATTCAGAAAGTCTTTATATAAGCCTATCTCCTGATGTGGGCTCCCTCTTTTTTTCTTCTAAAAGTTTAAAAGTTTCAGGTCTAGCATTGATTGATCTCATGCTTATTTTTATACAGACAATGATCAAGTTTCATTTTTCAGCCACACATATTGTTTCATAGCATCATTTATTAAATATGCTGGTTTTTTTTCCTCCAATGTAGTTCTTTTGTTTGAAAAAATCTGGTATGTATAAGTACGTGGACTTCTATCAGGATCTTTGATTTTATTTCATTGACCAATGTATCTGTTTTATGTTAATACTACACTGTTTTGTTGTGGTTGTTGTTTTTGTTGTTATAGTTATTTCATTTTATTTTACTGTGATTCTACAATATAACCCAAACAGGAATGATGATACATATAGCAGTGTTCTTACTGTTCAGGGTTGTTTATTATTTATGTATATTGAGTTTTCATATGAGTTTAAGAGTTTTTTCATACTGTGAAATTTTTTAATGGAAATTCTGTTTACTGTAGATGGCTCTTGGTAGAATTGTTTTAAAATATTAACTCTACCTGGATTTTCTGTTCTTGGAATAGTTTTTTCCATTCATTGCTTCACCCTAAAATACAATTTATTTGTGTGGCAATTGTGGGCCAGGCATTACCTGCTTTCTAGAATTCCATGGGCAGCAGTTTTCCTGAATCCTTGGACCTATTTTATGGCCCTGGTTATTGTTGTAATCTGTTTATTTTGTTTTGTTTTTGGATTAGCAGTGTTTCTTTGCCATTTTGAAAGAACCTCCCAGAACCTGCAGCTATGGCTGGTGAGTAGCTGATGGAGATGATCAAATATTCATGCTACAAGTTTTCATTTTCCACCCATCAGTTGAAGAGCATTTGAATTATTTCTGTTCCATAGAAATGATAAGTACATTACCAATGAACACCAATGAACAAGTATCTCTGGAGTAGTATAGTGAGTCTTTATGGTATATGCCCATTGGTGGTACAGGTGGGTAATATGATAGATTTACTTTTAGCTTTTTGAGAATACTCCATAGTGGTCATACCAACTTGTAAACGTAGCAAGAGTGAATGATACAAGATATTATACCCTAGGCATAGCAGAAAAAAAAATACATCCATAAAATCTCAACAATGTGGTTGTCTGAACATGACCAACACAATGATAACACAGGTTGAGTTGCCAACACAGATAGGGAAAAATATCACATGAAGAGCAAGAGGTGGTCAGTGGCTCCCGAGAGAGGGGGAAGTAGCTTTCTCTAGCTTCCATTCAGAAAGGATATTCCTAGTCAGCCTGGACACACACACACACACACACACACACACACACACACACACACACACACACGTATATATGCAGTGTTAAATGGCTCAACCGGTTGCATATTAGTGTGTGCAAATGTATATTCATGTTACTCACACAAATATATAAGAGAAATCTAAGAATTTGATGGAAGGTCAAAAAAAGACTTTGATCTAGGAAGGTTAGGAATGATACAGATATAAGTTCATTTTGTATCTACAAGTTATTTTTGAAGTTCTCAAAAACAGTTAAAAATAAAATATCAAATAAAGATATTTGAATTTTTGAATTTTGTTAAAAGTCAATCGTGTTCTCAGATGGTATTCTATCTTCCTCATAACTTTAACAGGGTCATATTTTTGGTTCTTTAGCAATTGATTACTTTCTCTCTACTGTGTCAAGGCAAATTAATTGTATAGCAAGCAAAATAACATATAGTTTAAAGGACAGAATTATATTGGATCACATCTTTTCATTCTTCATGCAAAGTTTCTGAGTAGGAAATACAAACAAAAATTACAATGAGAGAAGAGCGATGTAATGATATCAGAAGGGCACTGGATTGTTTTGTGACAGAAAAGATTAAGGCTGTGACTTTCTCACGGGTGACAAGGATTGGAGCCTGCAGCATCACTAAGAGCTCAGTGCTGTTTGGAAGCTGATAAGGAGGTGGCCTTCTCTCTAGGGCTCACAGAGCCAAGCGTGACTAAATGGCACAGTGAGCTGACACAGAGCTGTGCTCTTGGAACTTGGTTCCTTTTGTGAGTTTCTCTTCAATTCGGAGGTATCTCTTAAGCAAGATTTTGTGTGAAGTAGTCTGTTGAGCATGTAAGAAGAAAAATGGATGAGTAGCCTTGTGTTATTGATTTTTACGAATACTTTACCTATCCTCATCAAAAAAAAAAGACAGAAAGGCCATCCTCATCCATTAAAAAACTCCACAAACCTATTGGCAAAAGTTCAAGGCACCATTCATAACAGTTTCAAGGCAATAAAAATCGACATTATGCAAGCCTAAGAATCCCTCCTTTCTATTTCCTCTGTCATCATACTATGGACATTATCTTTAAATGGTAATATTCTAATTTTCATTTATTAGAAAATGCAATAAACACACACCCAAACAAGAACTTAAAATCATTCTGGGTTCTGGTGATAAAAAGAAAGACTTTTAAACTTAGCTTTCATTTCTCAACGCCCGTATAACCATAACTGCTTATATTATTGTGGTGTTTCCCAACATAGTCTGTGGGTACACAAATAACGTCTTGCCACAAAAATGACCTCACACACTTTTTAATTCTATACTAAGATATACAACTGGAAATTAATTCTTTCATACATTTTAACAATAGCACAATATTTTTAACTGTGACATATGAAACATTTTCAAAGCAGTAAAGAGCTAACAGTTTCTAAATACTTAATTTTAATACTGATCATAAAATGAGTATTCCTTGACATATATATTTTTTGCTTGTGTGTAAACATAAGTATCAAACAAATTTCACACAATTAACCTCAAAAGGCACTATGACTACTGCAAACTGCACCTTGTGACCAGGCAAAGGCAAGACTTATCTGTAACTGTATCTGCCTCCTGAATTCGACAATATTTTTTTACACCATATCTTATCCATTTTGTTGGCTGTATCTTCCCACTTTTCTGTAGCTACCAATTCTATCTCAGCATCAGCTCTGGAGTGCTGATGAAATACCTTGTTATCTCAACATGATTTGTTCTTCTCAGTGGGAATAATTACTGACTCAGGAAGTCTTAGTGTAGATCAGTAAGGCATGTCACTACTTTCTGTCTATTGTGTGATAAATTACTAAATCATGAAACAGGAAAGTAAATTTACTTGCCTGGGATTACTTTACAATCCATCTTATATAATATTTTCTTTAGCTTCTGAAATAATTAGTAGCTGAAGTTTAATATTTCTATTATGATAGTTAAATGTGTGAATTCCTATGTAATAATTCCTATAAGCAGTTGTTTGACCACTTGCCCTTCTTAGGGGCTACATTGCCTTAAGCATTTTATTTTTTGTGTAGGAAAAAAAAGTACATCATTGAGTGGATCACACCTTCTGCATCAATTCACATAGCAAATAAAGTTAGGAAAAATATTATTTTCTTGTTAATCGTCTTCTTTTAGAGGGATGGTCTTCTGTAACAATTAAATTATTCACAAATGTCAAAACAACAAAGTGAGTGGCTTCCAAATTCACATGAAAAAAATTACCAATTTGATTGTGTGAAAGGTAATTATAAAATATTACAATATATAGTTACCACTATGTTTCACAGAGATCTTTTTACTTTAAGTTCTCCTGGGCTTTATTTTCCCTTTTCTCACTATTCTTATACAAACAGGAGAGCTAAACATTGTTGTCAGGGTTCAAAAGGACTAATAGGTAATAGCAGACAATTATCCACCATCTCTCTATTGCATCTACCTTTTCATCGATCTGTCATTTATCAAAATGATTCAGTGCAGTGGATTGGATTACACAAGTTTAAGGCTCATCTGAAACAGGAAGCTTGAAGTCCCTGCGGAAGGTGGTGAGCAAGGAAAAGGAGCAGGAGTTCAGTAGACGTGAGAGCCCATCATTTGGCCGTACTGGCAAGCATTCAAGAAAGGATGATGAGGTCAGCCTCGAACGCCATGATAATGAAAAGTCAGGATGACCAGATACAAGGGAAACTGGGAATAATGGCAAATGTGGATACTAGTCAGAACTCTTCAACTCATAGAAACATGAACACTACTTTACCAGATCCCATTCAATCCACATGTGATAATATTCCTCTGGTTAACTTATCAGAGTATGCAGCTATATCAGCAAAATATTTCCTAGGCCTGGTTAAATTTTTACTTGAAGGAATGACTTGATGTTGCTTGTGTGATGCCAAATGCCTCCTCCTCCTCTACATGCTGCAGCTGTGATAGAAATACATGCTTTTCATTTACTCTAACAGTAATAAGACTACAAAGAGAATTCTGAGGTTTGTAGTTAGCCCATCTTAGCAAATATTACACATTAGAAATAAAAAAAAAACCCACCCTCGATACCATAATTTACTTTTTGTTTAACTGCTATAAGTTGTACACTTACAGGGAATTCAATATCTCACCATCCCTAAATAACTCTTTGTTCCAGAAGAAACTCCTAGAATCACACCATCCTATACAGTAGCTACATGTCAATACTTATATCTACTCAATGGAAAAATTAAAAGTAAATCCCTTCATGATATCAATTTTATTTTGGTGTTCAATAGTCATACCTTAATTATGACTACATTTGTTGGAAACATAGATACACAACATCCTCACAATAGAATATTTTATTGTATAATGCTATGTACACCATATGTTCTAAGTGAGATCTCACTTGTTTCATTTGTCATGATGCCTATTCTTCAAAGATTGGCTTTAGATTAACTATACACATACATTTTTTTAAGTGACATCACATGGAAAGCTGTATGATTTTCAAAACCGTGCATTCGTAGTAAGTGCAGCACACTATTTCAACTTGGGGTTGTGTAAAGGGTAGAATAAATACTGGAATTTGCTATTCAGCTTCAGTGAACACACATATGCAAGAGTCAGAGGATCAAGGCATTTGCTTTTAGATAGTGTCTCCTAGTAATTTCAGAAGTCATACCCAAAAGTCTGACCAACGTGTTGGCCCTAATGTGAGCTGAACACGGAACACACCATTGGACATGCAAAAGTGTACCCAAACAAAGCCTCTTAGGCTTCAGTCCTACACAAAGAACTAAAGGCAGCCGAGGAAAACTGGGAATAGGAAGGATGCTCTTTCCCAGGGAAGAGCACAGCAGTTGGTTGTTCAGTGCTATGTGATCAACCCTGAAACTTACATACAAGTAACATCATATGGCCTAAAAAGGTTGCATGTATATATACATATATATTGATATACATATATACATGCAATAAAAAAGACCATGAGTTTCAAGGATAAGGAGGAGGATTATCTGGGAGAGTTTGAAGAAAAGAACCAGGGGAGAAATGAAATTGAAAACTCCTTATTCTGTCTATGGCAGTTCATTGTTGGGGGACGGGTCTGATGTATTTTGATGCTAATTACTGCTTGCTGTCTGTGTGACCCACCTTTTGCTTAATAAAAAGCCAACCCACTCAGGCAGGGCAAAGGAGACGGGTGGGGCTAGGAGAGAGAGGAATTCTGGGAAGAAGAAGGACTGCCAGGAGGAGAAAAGAGAGAGACCTGAAGGGAAGAGAGGAAGGCCGCCATGGGTTAGCTGGAAGAGAAGCACATGGCCAGCGTGGATGGTGAATCCAGCCCAGGTGAAGAACATTAGCAAGTATTTGGGATTATGGATGGGAGGTAGCTTGATAGAGGTTGTTGGAAGCAGTTGGCATAGGACTGAGGCAGGGATCCCGTGCCTCCCCTACTACGGAAAGTAGTTTAGAGGATTGATATGTGCCCCGCCCCAGGTTAACTAAGACTATTTTAAAATATAACAAGTGTCTGTGTCTTGATTGATTACTAGCCGGGCCTATAGATAATACAGATAATTTTAAAAACAATAGTCCATATCTTCCCATTGTCCTTATAATAAACTTTCTTGAATTGTTTCTGTACCCATCATTTCTAGTGTCGCTTTCCTCCAGTTTCTAAAGCTTATTCTCTGAGTTTCTGTTCCTAAAACATCCACAAACTTTTCTATGTCAGTCCCACTGATGAATACTCACTGTCTGGTTCAGTCTCGGGTTTTCAGTTGTGTAGTAAATGAAAGCACAGCAGCATTACATTGATTATTTCTCCATCCCATGCCTGAAAAAAAACACAACTGTGGAACTCCAAGGCTTTCCTTTATTTAAATAACTTCTAACTATTGTTTGTTTTACATAATACTGTGCATTTTGTTGTTTTATTTCTTTTTTCAATAACCCCTAAAGTGATCTTTTTCCTTTTATCAAACGTGACTAATCATTTTCTATCATTTTACTTCTCTACTTGTAAAAGTTAGTTTTCAGTAAAAGGAAACGTGAACTTAATTATAACACAGATAAACAAAATGCCCTAAGAGATGACTCTGGGCTGAGGTCAGTTCCTATGCTTCCAAGATGTTCTGTTCCTTCTCCCAACACAGGTGTTTCAAAACACTAGCCCAAGGGGCAGGTCCCATCAAAATCTGCACCTACCAGGAAAGTGGGATAGAGGTGAGAACATCCTATTGAGACTCTAGGTGAGAAAAATATAGGGGATAGGGAAGTAAGTGGATCCAGAGAGTCCTAGAAACCTACAAGAGGAACATTGTGATGGGTGGATCTGAGCCCAGGGGTTCTGCTTGATCAAAGGCACCAACCAAGGACAAAACATGCAACCATCATCAAACCCCTACCCAGATCTAACCAAGGGACAGAACATTCTCCACAGTTAAGTGGAGACTGGGGACTGACTTTCACAGGATCTCTGGTGCCCCATATTTGGCCATGTCCCTTTGTTGGGGAGGCCCAATGGCACTCGGAGGAAGGATAGCAGACTACCAAGAAGAGACTTGATACCCTAGCACCATATTCAGGGGGAGGAGGTCCCCCTTGGTCACAGTCATAGGGAAGGGGGATTGGGGTGAAAGTGGGAGGGAGGGAGGAATGGGAGGATGTATGGGATGGGATAGAAAATGAGATGTAATATGAATTATTTTATCTTTCAATAAAAATGTGTTAAAAAAAAAAAAAATCCTGGGCCGACTCCTGCCCCTAGCGTTTGACGCCCTCTTCTGGTCTCTGCAGACATTGCACTCACATGGAATGTACTCATATTGCTTCACGTAAAAACACATACACAATAAATAAAATTTCCATCTAATTCCAAAATAAGTCAGCGGTAATCTGTTAGCGCCTTCCCACTCCTCCGTGTGACAGGTACTGGTGCTGGCCATGGGCATGATCAAAAGAAGTCTTGCCTTCTGAAAGGTAACGTGACAACATGCACTATAATTAGATGGTAACTTTATCAAATAGACGAACACAGAATAAAGGGATGAGAAAATGATCTCACGCAACTGGAAGTGTCCAGATTTAAAGACGAAAGTAAATGTATGGCTACTTACACCAATTTTTTTTTGAGAGTCTGTATGTATACTAGTGAAAAACAAAGCAAAACACAAAAATATGTTACCAAAAGTTGATTCTTTTAACTTAAACCATTCTCATGGCCATATATTGACAATATCTACCTTTCACTGATTGTGCTTTCTTTTCTTTTCTTTTCTTTTTAATTGTGCTTTCTTCATAGCGTGGACTAAACCCTAAGCATTCACTAGAAAGTGTTAAGTAACTTCACTAAGTATGGTTCAGAGTTTTCATTTGTTCTTCATTTTATTTTAACTGTTTTTCTTTTTTTTTTTTTTCTCATTTTTGTTTGTATTCATTTTTTCAAGGTTACTCACAAGATTCTTAACACATAAATATTCTTTATTCAGGATTAATATTTTTACAGTTTTAAGATAATATTTTCACAAGTCAGTAATTGCAAGTTTTAAATTTCCACTTGTAGAAAAATTACTTGGAGATGTTTAAACATGTTTTTACATTGTCAGTTTTCTTTTGCTATTTATTGTTAAAATCTGTGTTAATTTTTGCTATGCCCTGAGGAATGCTGTCTTTAAACATTATAAAGATAAATCTTGAGAATCAAGCAATAAAATGAACAGAAGTTTGGCAAATTCCCATGTACAAAATCAAGCTTATTTAAAATAATGTGTTTGTGTGTAAGTTCTGAGTATAAATAATATAAACATGTTTTATTAGTTAAATAATATTTTCAACTTGTTTTGACTCATTGAATACTGGTAAGTCTGGGAAATAAGTATAATGAAAACTATCACTTAATTCATACTGAAATTAGTTTGTGTCTTTTTTAACTGAGTTACTTATTTCTCCCATAAGCTACTGAATTAAAAACAACCAATACAACATTGTTTAATATTTTTTTCAATTTTTATATTGATTTATATTTGGAGATTCAAAATGTCATTTAGCTTACAATCACGAAATGCAAACTGCACTGCCTGCTTATGGCAACTGGATACAAGCTTGAGTCATCAGCGAGGAGGGAGCCTCAATTGAGAAAATGCCTCTGTAAGACTGGGCTGTAGCCTATAGGGCATTTTTTTAATTAGTGATTGAAGGGGGAAGGCCCAGCCCATTGTGGGTGGTTCCAGGCCTGGGCTGGTGGCCCTGGGTTCTGTAAGAAAGCAGGCTGATGAGGTCATGTAGAGCAAGTCAGTAAGCTTCACCCCTCCATAACCTCTGCATCAACTCCTGCCTCCAGGCTACTGCCTTGTTTGAGTTCCTGTCCTGACTTTTTTCAAAGAGGAACAATGATTTGGACGCCTTTCTTTCCACACACACACCCCAAGTTGCTTCGATTATGGTGTTTTACCACAGCAATAGTAACCCTAGTAAGGACAAAAATAATCTTTTCTTTTAAAATATAGTACGTTAAAGAGTTTCCACTAATCACTTGACATGGAACATGACTAATAATTTCCATGAAGACTTCTCTACTTTATAAACTAAAGTGTCTAATATTAGCCACATTAGCCACACTCAATATAATTACTTAACATAATGGGCTGATGGCACTCAGAGAAAGGATAAGCAGGCTACCAGGATGAGACTTGATAGGCTGTGGCCATATGGTGGAGAAGGAGGTCCCCTTCTGTCACAGACCTAGAGGAGGAGAAAAGGGTGGAAGAAGAAGGTAGGGAGAAACATGAGGATACAAATGAGGGGATAACAATTGAGATATAATCTGAATAAATTAATTAAATAAAAAAACATAATGAGCTGATATTACATATTGGTGAATCCAGATTTTAATTTAAAATATGGGTATAAATGTATAAATATAACATAAATATTCAAATGGGTATACATCCCTCTTGTCTGATACTAAAGAGTTAACTGGAAGGCATATAGTGTTTCTCAAAGTCACTTAGCATTACAGCTGAAGTTTTCTAATAAGATGTAATCTTTTGTGAGTCTGCACATCTCTCTATCCAACATGTAAAGCTGGGAAATCATGAGACTTTACATGTCATTTATTTCCTGCAATCTGCCACATTTACCTAACACAAGTCCTGCATATGCATACGCTTATGACAGCAATAAAAGAGAATTCCTACAATTTCAGTTTCATCAAAGGGAAGAAGTGAATAATCTGTTATTAAGTAAAGAATTTACTTGAAAACCAGAAATTCCTTTGGAATTCGAGGAGTAGTAAAACTGGTCAGAGGACTGTAGCTGTACTAGGCGCAGACATCTGAAAAGAGGACCGTGTGCTGCGAGCATATTGTACTTTTTTCTTTATCAGAGAGAAAACTCTAGGTATCTTCTGTGAGTTTCAGGTAGATGTAGTAGTCTCTAAACATATGTTGAAACAATGTCTGTAGAGGATGAGACCTTGAAAGCACTGAGCAACCTGACAGATAGGTGGGTTATTACAGTGTCAGTGCATTAGGAGTCAGAGTTAGAGTGCTGTCTAAATTACTCTGCATGCCTTGGCTAATCCTCAGATGTTTCACGGTGAGTGTAACATGAATGAAAGTGATGAGCTATTTCTGGACCTTGCTTATAAATTGTAGGTTCCGACTCTTTTCTCTCCCTTGATGATCAGGATGGGACGGTTATAAAAGCTCTCCTGTATCATCCACAGACGTCACATGTAGAGAATTGAAGAGCTGGCCACGAATGTCTCACAGCCCACCTGTTTTGTGAAACAGAAATCAAATTCTTTTAAACCGTCATTTTTTAAACCCCTTTACTACAGCATTTTATAGTCTTATCTTTTTAAATCTATAATTCCACCTTGTCTTTTGCTCAGTCAATATATCCCTCCTTTGCCTTTTTCCTCCCACAGCATCATATCTGTTCAAATTTTCTCATTCGAAATTAAAATTTCATAATAAATTAAGCATTCTTTATATGATATTGTGTACCTCTGCTAAATATGAAGGAAAATGCCACTAGTTTTTCCTCTGTATATTTTCCTGTTTTGATTCATAAGATGATTTTTTTCCGAATAGTTGCCTAATTTCAGTTTTATTGTTACTCACATCAAATTTTCTGAATAAATCTGTAACTATATCTCATCTTTGTTTTGATTTTTCTACTTGCCTTGGACTTATTTTTTATCATTTATTTAAGTATTATGTCTTTTTAAAAATTTTTCTTGGTCTGTAATAATAAGTTTGATTTATTCTACACTTTAATTATTAGCCATATAGTGAATAAGATAACCACAGCTTTCCTCTTGGTGAACTAAATTTTTAGCAGATTTATTGCTGGCACTAGGCCCTGATCTCCATTGTTCCACAGAATTTAATTATAACATATTGCTTTTGCACCGTCAGTCTATATTATATACAACACTGTCTGCCCCGGTTTTTAACTTGTTAATGTCTTTTTAAATGACCCAGGGCCAATCTCCCCTTTTCTAGTCTCTATGAGAGAATAACATGCTAATTTTTTTAAGATTCTCTCTCAGAAACTACTTGATGCCCAGAAGACATGATGTTCCCTTGTATGCTAGGTCAAAATACTTAACAAACACCAGTAGCCTAACATTCTAGCTTTATTCCATCTTTTAAGAGCCTTTTGTCATCCATTTTATCAGTGATGAAATGAACCTGTAGGCACCGTAACTGGGCAGATACTGAGCTAGTCTAACCTGACTATGCTGGCCTGGTCTACTTTCCAGCCTCATGGCACATTACCTGCCATCGTAGTCTCTCTCTACCTGTTTTTTCTTCATTCATTTACTTATGGTGACTTCTTCATAGTGACTTTCTTTGTCCACATCTGAGACACCCTCTCCCTCTGTCTTTAAGCCCAGAAGTCCCTCTGTATCCTCTCCTGCTCAGATACTAGCTGTACTGCTCCTTACTAACCAGTCAGAAGTGATGGAGAATAATTTTTCTTCATCACTAAATCATTTGTCATGTCTGAGACCCACTCTTTCCTATCCCAATAGATTTGAATAGCATATGGAATAACAATAAATACATTTTAATACACTTATTTTATTACACATGTATAAAACAAACTACATACAGCAGGGAGAACCATGTGACAATTATGAGTTCTATAAATGTCACATTCATAGTAATTTGGCTGTTTGTATTTGTTCAGCTTGAAGTAAATGTCGTTCCTGACTTGTTGGGTCTAAATTTCTGAATGAAGTTCAATATGTATTCCATATCAACTCTAATAACTTAACTTCTTTATCTTGATCTAAAAAGATCTTATTCTCTAACTAAACTTGATTGTAAAACTATGCTATCTGGCCTTCAATGCCCCTCAGAGACTTGAGAAGGAATAAAACTTAAATTTCTGAATGAACCAGCAATGCAGTTTAGCAGCTTCCAAAATGAACAAATTGACTTAGACTGTTTACTGCCTTAACAGTCACCCAACAGTCTCTATAATGTTGGAGCCTCATCTTCGGTTTTCTGGCCCAATATCTCTGCCAGACTTATACACAAGCCAGGAACTACTAAGGACTTGCTTACCCTGTCTTGGCAGAATGCGGCTGTTGACTCTGCCTGCATCCAAGCTGCCCAGTTTTTGGCAGAATTTTGTTTGTGGCAGGAATGAGGAAATTTTGCCCAGTGGCTGATGTGCTACATTTGAGGCCAGCTCAATAAGGAGGCTCTTTGATGTTCATCGTCTTCTTTGAGGTCAGCTGGATGTTGTCAGGAGTTAATTTGTTGTCTTGTCAAGGAAATTTAGGATTATAAAAACATTTTTAAATGTCATATTCTTTAGGTCTCTGAGGCTTATGAAGACCTTATTAACTATTTTACCTCATATATCGAGAGAGTCATATTTATTTGTTAGACTTAGGATATATATTCTTGTGCTAAAATCTGACTTACTGCTCTACTTTGCTTATTGCTACTTTTGCACTAGCTTTAATGATACTCAAATTAATATTCCAGTGGTTGAAGGTCTTCTCCATTCTTATTTTCAATTTCCTAATGTTTAGATGCCATGAAGACAATTCAGATACAACAAGAACTGCTCTTTTGAGTCTCAATAATATTATTGACATCAGGGTGGGACTCTGTCAGACTTTAACAATTTGTCATCAGTAGGCTAATTAGAAAAATGAGTACTGGTGAAAGTTACTAGAGAGTGGATTTATTCAATGTGGCACAACTGGAGGAAGAAAAAAAATGATGAGGTCTAATGATCTCACAAGTCAGCCATATGTCAAATTAGCATATTTAAATTCTTTAAATCTCTAAGATCTTTTTTTGGGGTACTTTTAATTAAGTATACCTTAATTTGTATGTTGGATGATGTTTTTGAGCACTGTATACTCAAATGTTGGTTTTTTATAACCAAAATTCTGGTTGCAGTACAGACATTGTCATTGTCATTATTACAAAGAATCTTTTCCCTAAATGTTGTGTCAAAATTATTCTCCATCACTTCTGGTTGACTAATAAAGAGCTGAACAGCCAGTAGCTGTGTAGGAGAGGATAAATCAGGGCTTCTGGGCCCAGAGAGAGAAAGACAAAGAGATGGATAGAGGGTCTCAGGTGAGTATGGAGAGAGTTGCCGTGAAGGAGTTGGCATGAGGACATAGATAAAGAAGCAACAGCCATAGAGAGATTAAGATGGAAGGTAATGGACCATATGCCTGGGAAGTAGGCCACACCAGATTAGTCAGGTTAAATTAGCACAGTATCTGCCCAGCTATAGTACCTGAAGCCTTATAATAAAAAATAAAAACAGGTCTCCATGTCATTACTTGGGTGCTAGGGAGGGCATAGAAAAACCTACTTTTATATTTATACATTAAATAAAATTCATGTCTAATCTTTGAAAGTAGTTCCTAGCTGAAGATCTAATTCCAGATGATTTCTGTGCTGAGGAATAGTATAAAAAAAAGGCATCAAAAGTTTAAAATTCAAGAGTTTCCCTGCCATGAGTGAGTGCATGTTATAGAAAGCAAGCTAAAGAACAATATTTGACTTTCCAGTGATTACAAAACCTGGAACAAATACGTGTATGAAGACTGTTGTGGGCTTAGTTGTATATTAATTCTGCTGTTGTTATAGACTAATCTGACAAAACCTATGTGGAAGAGAAAGGACTTTATAGCAACTCACAGTTCAGGGGGATACAATCCAATTGGGCAGGAAATAATAGAAGTTGAACACTAGGGCTAATCTGCCAGTCAGGAAACAGCATGTTCATATTTTATACAAGCTAAGAGCAGAGGGAGGAAACACAAAGTGAGCTTATGCTATTAAACCTCAGAGCCCACCTGCTGTGACATATCTCCTCCAGGGGAAAAAATGTATTTGTGAAATAACTACCTCTTCAAAAAGCACCACAAGCTAAGAACCACCTGTTCAAGCCCATGAGCCCATGAGTCATATCACCTTCAAACCACAAGTTGTGAAATCTGTACATCCCAGGATGTAATATTTTTTAAGGAGCACATGTAAACTGTTTGCTTCATCACTACATACATTAATCTTTTTTGGGGGGTGTAGGAGGTCTCTTAACTAATTTAACTACTACCAGAAGGATTAGCATTAACATAATTCAACTTCTTTTATGAACATGATAAAGATCACAATACCAGCAGGAAAAACTTCACATAAGCAAAATCGATAAAAACCACACACAGTCACAGAATTCTCTGTTGGCTACTTATGGGTTCCCTGAGTCGTGAGATTCAGAATTCTTCAATAAATAAATTAATGGTGAAACAGAATTTCCATCATTCTTTATTTTGTTTTTTAATATACTAATAGCTTGGTTCATCTTGACCCATCACAGTATAAGAACATGGCATTTAATAATGTTTTGACAATGGGCGATTGCCATGGCCAAAAAGATGAATAAACACAAAGTACATAATTCTGTAGTAGTAGCTCTTTGACCTACCTTCCTGCAACTCCAATTGTGTGCGAAAAACTGACGCAGTAAAAGATTTAGGGCTGAAAAAATACTTTTAGTAAATGAGGCAATGTAGTATAATCATGGAACCCTAATTTTAAATAGCATGTTTTATGTTTGTTTTGTGGTGTGTGTGTGTGTGTGTGTTGTGTGTGTGCATGTGTGTGCGTATGTGTGAGAAGATGTGTGTATGTTGTGTGCGATGTGTGTGCATGCGTGCATGTGTGTGTTGTGTGTGTTTTGTGTGTGAGAGTTGGTGTGTGTACTGTGTGTGTGTGTGTGTGTGTAAGTCATGGAACTAGAATGGAAACCCCTATGGGGAGAAATAGACCGTATTGGAGGTAGAAAACAAAGAGGATATGATAGGGAGGCAAAAGTAGAGGGGACGATTAACTGGACTAAAGAGCCAGTCACAAGGAGATGGGAGCATCCAAGAAGACAGTAAATAGGAGGACTAAATGGGAAAAAAGAATAATGAAATACGCATGTAGGAAGACAACATAATGCATCCTGGTAATTTTATGTACTAAAATGGAAAATTTTAACTTAATAAAATAATATCATGTCAAAATGTATAAATAGAAAGAATAATAGAAAACAATGCTTGACTAACAGGTAATAATCCCTTTTTTATCTTTCAGTCCCACTTTTACGTAATAATTTATCACTTCTCAAGTCTAACTTTTTCCCATAATGCCCTATTACTTTAAAGGTTTCCATAAACAAAAGTGATGGATGAATCAAACAAAACAGTGTTCTCCAGGCAAAATAGGGCTGGTGCATGTATGACCTCATGGAGGGATTGCAACAGCATGCACAGGGCCTGTACCAGTTCAAGCCGGATGGGGTTCCACCATTGAGAGGGAAATGAACACTGACTTCCATTCCTAGACAAGACTCTCTCTGCAGTTGGTATTTGTTTGTGAAGAAAAAAATTACTTTTCTCCAATGGAATCTCACTGGGTACATTAACTACTCTGCAGGGCAGGCCATGCTCAGGAGTAGTTGGCCTACACACACACACACACACATGCACACACACACAGTGGTGGTGCTGTAGACTATTTGTCTCATATTGCTCTCTTTGTGCCTTTTTGTTGTTGTTTTATTGGTATTTAACATGTATATTTGCTTTGACGCTTTTGTGTTTTTCTGCCGTGTGTGTGTGTGTGTGTGTGTGTTGGTTTTTGCTTGTTTGTTTTTTTAAAGAGAAGAGAGAAGAGATGGAGCATGCAGTTTGGTGGGTGAGGAGGTAGGGTGGATCTGGGAGTTGTGAGTGGGAAAAAGTATACTCAGGATATATTGTATAAATATTTTTTAGTTTAAAAAAAAAGAGTAAGATTATTGACAACAACAAAAATTATAATGCTGATCAAAGAAAGCCAATCCGCAGTTTCTCTTCCCAAGCCTGGGCATCTCTTTGCCTCTAGTTCCCTTCCCTTACTTCCCTCAGTGATAGACTGTTACACGGTGAAAGAGTAATGTGGAGCACAGACCCTGCCCCCACTTCTCCCCAAAGAAGAACAAGAGGAACACAAATTGTTCTTGGAGATAATGTCCATATCTGTGAAGTAAATAGAAGAATCCATCATTTCTTCTGATGGCAAAGACATAGGTATTGCCAACACCACTGGGATTTTTCCCTACATTTATAAGGAGAGGAGATGCTAAATTTCTGTCAGAGCTGAAGGAAAATAGGAAAGGGTCTGGCAAGAAGGCTCAGTGGTTAAAAGCACTTGACACACAAACACTACCGCCTTGAATTGGATGCCTGAACCCACAATGGAAGAAAAATGGCTCCAGAAACTTTTTCTTTAATCTCTATATGTGAATGTTCTTGGACGGTCTCTCTCTCTCTCTCTCTCTCTCTCTCTCTCTCTCTCTCTCTCTCTCTCTCTCTCTCTCTCTCACACACACACATAATATAAATAAAAATAAAGATTAAAAGAAAATAACTGTTTGAAAATTAGTGCAAAATATTAATGCTTTAAACTACTTAAAATCTTTCAGATTTTACTTGAAAAAGCAAACAATTTAATGAAGTATCTTTCATCTGATTGCAACATCTGTGTTGGTCTTTTGCTGACTAAATAGAATGAGCTGGTAGACATCAAGATTGAATGTTTCCTGACTCCTTTATCCCTTACTCACACACTGCACACTGTGCATGTTGACCAAAGTGACCTCAGGGTCTCCTTGGCAGATTCTGAGAGGATGTACTTGACTCATCGCTGTCTGGCCTTGAATATCAAATGTATATTCAATAAACACAGGGTGTCCTTTCAGATCTGCTCAGTAGTATTGCAGAAGATCATGTGCTTTGACATCTAGAGGTTATGGCTGGCTGTTTGACAAGCTCTGTCCTTCCTTCGTGGCTTCTTTCCTGAATCCTTAAAATGTTAAATAGGCTCCTTCCCCTCCATTTTCATTCTTGAAATTGTCCTTAATCTTTATTCTAACGAATATATATTAAAACTTCATATTTTACCCAGAGTATAGTTGATTACAGCATGTTCTCTTTATACATTAAGTACAATCTAAAAAGTTACATTTACCTTAAGATAATAAATTAGAATTATTATGAATGAATGCTGAAGTCATAAAACAATTTCTTTTGGGGATGGTTGTATTTAGATGCATACATTGTGTTATTTTATTTTTATTATGTTTTGACACATGGTCTCACAATGTATCTAAGTCTGGCTTCAAACACATGATATTCCTTCTGCCTCCTCAGGGATGTATTGTATTGCATACAACCAAACCAAGGTATATTTTAATTTTTTCAATTGAAGACCCGGATTATTAAAGCTATGCCTAATTGCTGAGTATTGTTCAAACATTGGTTTGTTTCATCGATTATTTTAAGACAGGATCATTCAACTCCTAGAATTCCATTGGTTGATGACCAAGAAAGAGAGACAGAGAGATGAATGAAAAAAAGTGACAACCTTAAGAACCTTTTATGGGTAGGAAAGTAGCTTAGTGATAAGGTGCTTATACAGCATGCTTGCGGCCCTGATTCTGTTTCATAATAGCTGCCAAAAATATTATATTTCACGTATTAGGATTGTACCTTAGTACTTGAGTGCTGTGTAGAAAGTATGAGGGCTTAAGTTTGATTCCCATCATTTCAAAGAAAGTAAGGAAAATGTGTTTTAGTCTTAAGATTGAATAGCAGCTAATGCAAGGTAATAGCTACTATCCTTAGTAGTGACTCCTAGTTATGCATGAATTTTATGGCATATTTTAATGGAAGATATGATATTTCCCTATAACTCACTAAGTTAATAGATGTTTTAAAAAATGATTAGGCCAGGGGAGGTGACTTACTAATTAAAGTGACTTCAGGCCAAGTGTGAAGACCTGAAATTGTTCTCTAAATCACATCAAGGAGCTAGCTGAGCATGGTGTCAGGTATTGACACCTCAGTGCCGAGGAGGCAGAGGCAGACAGATTGCTGGAGCTCACAGGCTAGCCTGCCTAACAGAAGCAGGGAACCCCATGTCAGATAATATAACCTGTCTCAAAACAAGGTGTATGAACCTGAAATTGAATCTGACCTCTAAATGTATTGCCACATATGTGTGTGTGCAACCACATGACAGAAGCACCAACATACACATGTATATAATCTTTCCTCCACACAAACATACAGTGAGTGGTGATAAACATCACTTCCCCAGAGGAGTCATGAGCAAGCCATGTCTCTTCCTTCTCCTTAGACCTCAGTATGAAACTGGTTCACAATTCCACCAAATATCATGCTGGGAAACCAATGAGTTTAATAGGTTTCCTTACAGAAAAGAGGTAATAGATTACTTGTGAAGGTGGGGACACGCCTTTCCCAACTGGCTATACTTAGGAAGCCTTATCCAGGAGGGAAATGGGCTTCCCTGTGCCCACATAGATGCACTTCCCCTGTTACCTTCTCTACTCTTTTCTCTCTACATATGTGTGTGATCGTTATAGATATCAAGATATATAGAAAGATATATAGAGATAGATAGATAGATTATATATATAGTGAGAGAGAGAGAGAGAGAGAGAGAGAGAGAGAGAGAGAGAGAGAGAGAGAGGAGGTGAGTGATATAAACTCTGTTGTTTGTTTTTTTGTTTTTTTTTTTTCACTTCTCCTTGGTGCTACCTTGCCAGGTCACAGGGTCAGAGAATGCACTGGGTCCTGATGTGACTTAATGTGCTAAGGTGGGTTGGTAGTAGGCGGGTCCCCTTTTCTTAGGAATAGGGAGAGGGAATGGGGGAAGAGGGAGGGAGAATGAGCCTGGAAGGAAGGAGGAACAAAAAAGAAAAATTATTGGAGTATTACAATTTATTGTTTTTTAAACGAATGAAATTTATTGTTTATTAAAAGCCACTCTCATAATAATAGTTCAATACATAAATTCACAAATAAATTGATTCACTCACAAAGGCAGAATTCAAGTTCGGCTGACCTCATGAATCCCAGACCTGCCAAAGGTATCACCTTTTATATATATATATATAATTTATTCACATTACATCCCTAATGTAATGCCCTCCCTCTTGTCTTCCCGTTCCTGCCCTCCCTCTCTCTTCAACCCCATTAGCCTCCCCTAGACCTCTGACAGGTGGTGTCCTCACCCACCATCTGACCACAGCCTATCAGGTCTCATCTGGAGAGCCTCATTCCTTTCCTCTGTGTTCCCACAGCTTACTGCTACTGACCAACATAATAGGACCAGGAAGGCACATACCATTCCACAAAAATATTCAAATTGCAAAATTGACTTACAATATCTGCTAAATGTTTATTGAATTAGCACGGTCATAATGTAAAAAATGTAAAAGAACTTAAGTCAAAACACTATATACATTATATATAGAGAGTGTATAAATGTAAATATGCATGTTCAAAAGCATGTGAAGTCTCTGTAAGAATTTTACATATACATTGCACAAAGTACAAAGGCAAGTCAAGTTGAATTTATTTGGGAACACTGTAGTTAGTTATAAAATGCTTTATCACCCCCCTCCTCTGTGTGTGTGTGTTTGTGTTTGTGTGTGTGTATGTAAGTGCATGCATGCATGTGTGTGTGTGTGCATGTGCATGTGTGTGTGTGTGTGTGTGTGTGCGTTGGAAGACGTATAGGTATATCTGTGTGCATAGTGTGTCTGGCTTGTGTGGTGTGTGTGGTATGTGTGGTGTGCTTGTGTGTGCGTGATGTGTGTATATGTATGTTTAATGTGTAGTTTATGCGCTGTGTGTGGTATGTGTGTGTGTGTGTGTGTGTATTCTGTGTATGTGTGTGTAGTGTGTATGTTGTGTAGTATGTGTAGTGTGCTTGTGTGTGTTCGTGGTATGTGTGTATGTGTGTGTGTTTATACTGTTTATGTGGTGTGTATTGTATGTGTATACCTCTTGAACAACAGACTTTATGGAAGTTCACAAAGGTTATTCTGCAGCTTTACGAAATAGTTGAACAGCTTGTTGTATTATACTAAGTAGTAGTCCATGAATGGTGCTCAGTTCTGTATTTAGGATAATCTTCAAGCCATTTTATTTATTTATTATATTAACTTTCCACTCTTCCTATAACAAATCACCATGGATTTAGTGTTTAAACATTTCATGTTAATGTTATAAATTTATTGTGCTATCCTTCTGTAGTTTAAAGCCACAGTGTGACACAGTCTCCAGTAAAGGCCACATTAGCAGGATTGTCTTTCTTGTGTAAACTCAATTTCCATATCCTATCTGTACTTATTGCTCTCCCTAAGGTGTATACACACATGTACACACACACACACACACCACACAAACATATACACATACCACACACACTAACATACACACATGCCACACACATGCACACACACACACACACACACACACACACACACACAGACACTTGTAGTCCTTTTCTTGTTGCTATATGTTTATAGACATTCAAGTTTAATCAAACAAATGTTTTTTTAAAAATGAAGCTATAGTCCACATATGAATGACAACTTGTGACTCTCTGGGCTTGGGTTACGTTGCTGTTACTATTATCCATTTCTATTAATCTTTATGAATTTTTTATAGTTTCATTTTTCTTAAAGACAAAAAGAAGTTCCATTATGTAGGTACATTACTTTTTCTTTCTATCCGTTCAACAGTTGGAGGATATTAATGCTGATACAATTTCTTACCCATTGTAATTAGAACAGTAATGAACATGCTGTGCAATTATCTCTGTAATAGAACATAGAATCTATTGGGTAATATGGCTAGAGTGGTATAGCTAAAGCATATGGTAGTTCTATTTTCAGTCTTTTGAGATTGTATAAAAGAATACATTGAATACCCTTCACTATCACTATCAGTGCCAGTGAAATCATGGATAATGGAGGAAAAACTACCAACATTAATTTACTAAACTAAATAGCCTCCCTAATAGCAATCTATAAACATTTGTCCTTATATTCACAGATAAGTTTAGTCCTCAGCCTTCATTAAAAACCTTGTCCTTGCAAAAGGCAAAGATTAGTACCAAAAAAAAAAAAAAAAAAAAAAACAGCTCATCAAAATGCAGAGTTGTAGAGCCCAGTCTCAATGAATACATCTACAAAACAAACATGCCCACTCCTGTGGTACAGGGAACACTGCGGATGGATTGTAAGAGCCAGTGGATCATTGTGTTTTCTTTGAGACTGCTTCTCATAGTAAGGACAGAAGCTAAACACATAGTCTCACCAACACGAATGCTCTCGTGAGCACTGACAAAAGCAACATTAACAGGCATGCAGAAGTGGTGGGGAAAAGCCCAGTCCACACAACTGAAGAAAGCTGAGAGTGGGAGAAGTGGTTTTCCCCAGAGAAGAGCAGAGCAATAAGCCCTGAAGACATACATACAAGGAACAGTATACAGACTCAGCAGGTTATATTTGGGAATATATATGTGTGTGTGTGTGTGTGTGTGTGTGTGTGTGTGTGTGTATGCATTTATAAACATGTATGCAATAACAATAAATGAAAAATGCACAGAAATTTGAAGGAGAGTATGAAGGAGTTTATGAGAGGGTTTGGAAGAAGGAAAGGAAAGAAAGAAATGTAGTTATATTTTAATCTCAAAAAAATGAATATAAAAACATTAAAAAGGAAACAATTTGGGGTCAGAAACACCCATAGAAAGATTATGTTGAGCAATACAAGAGGGCATTATCTGAGCCTGGGGTTGGCCTACCAGAACCCTAAAGGAAGAAGAGTGATTCTTACCTTGTACCTTTAGGGAGTGGTCATGACAGCAC
Source organism: Acomys russatus (assembly GCF_903995435.1). NCBI lineage: Eukaryota > Metazoa > Chordata > Mammalia > Rodentia > Muridae > Acomys > Acomys russatus. The sequence continues at coordinate 46,294,975 of NC_067148.1, read as the reverse complement.
TGTTGCTTTACACATATAAAATGTTATTCATGTGCAAGGACTCTTCAGAAATAGGGACTTACCTTCAACGTCTGAGAAGCAACCATTAGTAATAACTTGTATTACTGTGCAAGTCACTTAGACTACCTTGAATATCAACTCAAATAAATATCCTCAATCCCTAAAAGTTATTTTTGTTATATTTTATCTAGGTTTTATACATATGGTTCATTATGATATTTAATAATAATATTTCAACAATTGAGAAATATAAATGTTTACATTTTTGTTGAAAAAATAGAAAAGTATTATATAAGAAAGATTTTTGAGTTGAAAACAACCATTTAGTGAAAAAAAAAAACCACCCTAATGGGTAAATACTTAAAACCCAAGACAATTTTATAGGAAGCTTCAAATTTCCTAAAAATCTTTGAAGAAAATTGTGGTGAAAATCCTTGTCCTAGAGCTAGAATGTTAAAGGACCTTTCATCCAGAATAAAAATTAATTGCTTTCTGCTTATAAATTCCATTGTTGTAAGCGTCTGCACTTTCTTTTTGCTAATGAAAATAAAATTAACATTTTCTAGGTAAACAACATTTACCTTGCATGTGTTAAAGTGGTTAAATGATTTTGTCACACGTTTTTTTCATCAAGAATTTCATTTAAAAGTTTCTTGTCTTTAAGTTTCCAAAGCCTTAGAGTTTAATTTAGGTTTTCTCTATTACAGAAGTTCCTATTAGCAGGGAGTAACATTGTGCCAGATATTCTAATTGACATCTGCAGAGTATCCTGTAATTCTTCATTCATCTGTCAGGTGATTCAACTTCTGCCATGCCATCTTTTAATTAATGAATCAAAAGAGTGGCTGTTTTCCCCGTTGTGAAAGTGAAAAACAAGACAGGCCTAATCATTTACATAATTAGGCAAAAGCAATGCCCGCCCTCCACCATCTTAGACAATTGTGTACAAGTTCAAAGACAGCTATAAGACAAGATGAAAGTGAATTTCATCAAAGACCAACAATTGTTTTAATTGGGAATCTTGATAAGAGAAAGCTTGAAGTTCAGGAGTTTGTGAAACCAGGAACAAAAACCTCAGCACTTCAGATACTGGTCAAAAGAATGGGATCTGAGTCCTGCCTTTGGCCCAATAGAGACAGATGAGGCCTAAGACGACTGTCCAAAAAGAGAATTTCTACTAAGGAAAAGGGGTATATCAGGGTTACATTCTCCTAAGAGTTAATCCTAATGACCCAGTCAACCATCTAAACAAGAAACATTTGTCATGGAAGGCTATTTATCCATATACTTTAAAAATAGTTCAAAACCTACTTAAAATACAGGTTGGCACTGTCTTCTCAGCCATTATCTACTTTCAGTGCTTGAGAGTGTTACCTTCTCTAGGGTAATGAACTATCTGTCTTCGGTGCTCTTCTGGATTCTCTGGAAATCACAAGGGAGAGGAAAACAAAGAGGAGGCCTGATAACACTTATTGGGAAGAGAAATCAATTATTTTTAGCACAGTTCATCATCATTAGTCATGGTACACAAAGACCCAAGGAACATTTAGAATGTCAGTACCATTTGATTGATGGAGAATTTTAGAGAGAAAGAAAAAGCTATTCCTAATTGAAACACCAACAATATTTTCGTTTCTGAGTTGTTTCCACCTCTGTAAGGAATCTCTGCTGTTTGATGGGTGGGGTGGAAAAGGTTTTTATTTTTTTCTAGCGACGTAACCAGTGACAGGGACCTATGCTGTTATGAACAAGCCTTCATGTATGCTTTTGTCAGGGACCCTCATTGATTTCATTGGCTTACTGATTCAAGTAAAGACATGAAAGCAAAAGTAAAAATCTTTGGGAAAAAGAAGAGCTTCATCAGAACTGAGTTATAGATACGAAAGGAAACAGTGTGAATATGATTGACATATATTATGTGCATGCATGAAAATGTCACAATAAAATTATTAGTAGATATAATCAGCATATGCATTCATTTCAAATAAAGAATTCATGATATCAGATTTGTGTTACTATGACAAAGTTAATGAGAAATCAAGTCAGAAAAGAAAAAAATAATTTCGGATCATCATTTCAGACTACTTTTATTGTTGACTCTGTTATGTGTGGACTGCTGTGGGTTGGTCTAGGCTAGCTGTGTATTCAAATGCTAAATACCAGTCCCTATGATCTAATTGCTATCCAGAGGAGAATTTAACTCATACAATGAGTGATGTTGTGTAAACCTTGCTTCCTTATCATCATGGATTGGTTAATAAAGGATGGAACTCGTAGATGGGCAGAATAGAAGTAGGCAGAGCTTCCATTTCCAGGCTGTGCCAGAAGGCTGAAGATGATGCTTCAACATTATAATGTGTTTTGGGTGATTGTTCAGGCAGCAAAGTGTCCTGTCATTTTTTTTTTTTTTTCATCTTGGAAGCTGTTAACCTACACTTTCTATTAACTCAGGTAATTAATTTTATTCCTTCTCAAGTCTCTGATGGGGTTGAAGATCAGATAGTGTAGTTTTACAATTAAGCTTAGTTGTTCAGGAGTTAAGAAGATCCTTTTATGTCTACATAGATATTTTAGGTTGATAAATATGAAATATGATAGAGATTGATTTAGGTTCAGAACTTTAGACTCATCCAGATAGGACTGATAATATTTTTTCAAGGTTGCCAAATAACTTGACTAGACAGTGTAGATGAAAGTCTTACCTATTGTTTTTTATAATTTTTCATAGATGTTCTTACTGTACTTTATTTTTAAAATGGCATTTTTATTTACACAGAAAAGAGGAATTGTTGGATGTTGGTCTGATGTATTTTGATGCTAATTACTTCTTCTCCTTCTCCTTCTCCTCCTCCTCCTCCTCCTCCTTCTCCTCCTCCTCCTCCTCCTTCTTCTTCTTCTTTCTGAGGCAGGATCTCTTTGTGTAGTCTTGGCTGGTCTGAACTCACTTTGCAGACCAGGCTGGCCTTGAACTCACAGTGATCTGCCTGCCTTTGCCTCCCCAGTGCTAGGATTAAAGGCTTGTGCCACTACTCCTGGCTGCTAGTTACCTCTTGCTATCTTTATGCCCCAAGATCTCTATATTACCTTGCCTAAAATCTTATTCCTATACAAAATAGGTTTAACTTTGATATATTAATATAGAATTCAAACTTAAGATTATTCTCCACATATATTATATATATTTCTACTCTAATATGAGGCACTGAACCCATATAACCCAATTATAATACAAAGCTTACTTCCAATATCTGGAAAGCCCTATTGCAGGCTGATTAGGATGATTAAGTAGTACAAACCAATTGTTAGTTGATCAAATTATGGTCATGTCAACTACAAGCCTATTTTTAATTACAAGAATATACATCCTAGGTTTAACAGATAGATATGATCCTATAGATAGATAAGTTAAAATAGTTAGATAAGGTCTTTAAAGCCTCAGAGACCTACAGAATATGGCATTTAAGAAGCTTTTAATATCTTAAAGATTCTTTGACAACAAGACAGGTTAACTCCTGGCAATACCCAGCCTTCCTCAAGAAGATGATAAACATCAAAGAACCTCCTTATGGAGATGGTTTCCAATGCGGCAAACTAGCCACCGGGCAAAATGTCCTCATTTCTGCTACAGACAGAATTCTGCATAAAAATGGGCAAGCTTGGACACAGGCAGAGTCGATGGCCAACTCTGCCAAGATAGGGTAAGCAATAGTCCCTACCTCACAATATGTCCGTTTGTTCTATAGAGCCAGGAGGGTGAAGATGATGCTCCAACATTATAGAGAGTTTTGGGTGACTGTTTAGGCAACAGACTGTCTCTGTCACTTTTTTTTTCCTTCTCATTTTGAAAACTGCTAACCTGCACTTCCAATTCACTCAAGTTACTAAGTTTCATTCCTTCTCAGGTCTCTGATAGGGTTGAAGACAATTAACATAAGCTGTTTAGAGGTTAAGATGTTTTTAGGTTTAAATAGAGGTTGTGAGTAGGCAGAGATGAGATATGATAGATACTGATTCTCATTCAGAATTTTAGACTCACCAAGATAGGAAAGATGTTTTCTACAAGGTTGCCAAATGCAGTTACCCAAAACACCTTAAATGTAACATTTATATGATCCTTGATTGTTTCGTGGTTCTTCTTGCTGTATGTAATTTTTCTACTTATATGTAATAATAAAAATGTATATGCTAATAAAATAAAATAAAATATTAAATTAAAAAACATTTCTATTTGACCAATAATGAGTTTATGCAACTGGGCAGGCAAATGGGATAGGCATGGCTAAAGTTCTCAGGCTTTGGACGACAGGAAAACTCTTGGGAAAGAGAAGCAGATGGGGTAGAGAAAGACCAAAGGAGAGAGTTACCATAGAATAGAGATAAAGCCACTTGGCCCAGAGAAGAGACTCTGAAGTTCCTCATGGAAAGAGATAGCCAAAATGAACAATAATAGCAAACATTTGGGGATTATGGATGGGAAATTACACAGATAAAAATTATTAGAAGCAGATAGAATGGGATGAAGATTGTGAGTTATTGGAGGGTAGTTTAGGAGGTAATATCTGCCTTGCCCCAAGTAAAGGCTCATTTAAAAAAATCAAGTGCCTGTGTTATCATTGGTTGCTAGCGGGTTAGAAAATACCACCATAATAAAAATTATAGGGTTAATAATGTACATTTATAGGCCTATTTCTAAATTATCCACAGCATGTGAGAGGGAGGAGGAAGAGGATAGAGAAAGAGATGGCAGCTGAAGGAGATCCAGCCCAGACAGGCTGATTCATTGGCATGTAATTTGAGCTTAAAAACTTAGCTTAAATCATACATGCTTATTCATTATGCTAAAGATGGTTTAATAAATTGCTGGATCTCTGTCTTGATTATTTGAGGGGCTAGCTGGGTCATAGAATAGCCCTTTAGGGTTTTATAAGTATTCAACCACAGTAGACTTTTGGGAAGGTGGTACTACATGTCTGGGTATTGATGCATTAATATAGGAAAGTGCTCAGTTTACAATGTCCAGTATGTAAGAATACAGAGAGGAAGGAACTGATGTTTTCATCTTTCTCAGGGTTTTCTTCCAGTACATTTGCTTTCTGAAATAGCCTGATTTCTTAATCACCATTCATTAATAACAGTACTAACAACAGTTGGGGACTTGGTCCTAAAATTTCAGAAAATATTTAAGTTCTCAACCACACCCAAAAATTTTTTTTTATTGTGTAATGACAGTGTGAAATGCATTTTATATTTGCCATTTCAAATTGTTCTCCCCTTTAAACTTGAATACAAGGCTTAAAATAATTTTTCCACTGATCCCATTCTTGCAACAATTATTTATAATAACTTGAGGATAGGCTTGATAGAACTTGGCCTTTACAGAGTGGATATAACCACAGAAGAGAAACACCTCTTAAAATAAAGAAGACCTAGGAACAAGCCAGACGTAGTCATGAATGACATAATGACAACATCAAGAGACCGACTGACTAGTGAGACTCAGTCTCAAAAGTCAAAATACCAAAAGCCAAACCTCCAAAGTTTTAGAAAGACATGAAGTAAGACACAAAATTAAGGAAAATCTAGACAAATATATCATAACATATTAGACATTCACTCATTTAGGATTTATATAATCTTTCCAAATCTAAACATTGCTTTTCACATTTCATTGGGATCTACAGCAGAGAATCAGTCCTCATACAAAAATGAACCTGAAGCAATTGGAATATGGGATTTAAGGCTTGTGCCACTATGCTCTGCTACTGAGCTAGTTTCTAACTTAATAACTTCACCTTTGTGTCCCTTCATGTAGTTCTTGATTCCTAAGTCCCTGGTCTGTTCTCTCTGTCCTCCTTCATCCCTCTTAGTCTGTCCAAGTCCTGAGTCCTGCATTTCCAAATGCCCAGAAGGCCTTCCAATACTTCCTGCCTCAGCTCCAGCTGACAGCTCTTTATTATGCAAGAAGCCACATTCTTTACTCAACTAGTAGACTGCAGGAAGGTCACCATCCCCAGGCAGATTTCCTAGCAGGTGAGGAAGTGATATTTACATATACTGTTTGCCATGAGTTGCCAACTTCCAATAGAAACACACATTTTCATAGCCATAAAATACAATATTTTTGGATCACTCCAACTGTAGGGCCTCAGCCATTTTTTTCCCCTGTGGTACACTTCTCATTGAAGTGTGTTTACAATGTGCTGACTCTATGATCTCTCAATTCACATTGACCCCCAAGGCTCTCAGGCCAACTGATTATGAACATACACCAAATAAACATTTTTCTCTGCATTAGAATTTTACCTTAGATACTTTAATGAAGACAGCTGAATGACAAACTTTATGATGGATAGTCTGTTTGTCTGTCTACTGTTTTAAAAATATGCTTGGGTGTCTATTTTACCTAGCACCAACTATTGAAGACTCTTTCCTCTATGAATTAAATTAATCTTTAGAATATAACATGTATATAACTCCTGACTGTCTCATGGTTCTTCCTGCTGTATGTAGTTTATTTTACTCATGTGTAGTAACATAAATGTATATGTTAAAAAAGAAATATAATAAAAATATTTTTAAAAATAAAGTGACTGAATGATCTTATGGAGTATTATTTTTTTTAATTTCTAACACCAGTTTCATGGATATGTTTATTGTGTTTAAATTACATGTATTATCAGTAGGCCAGGCTAACAATCAATTAAGATACAGACACTTATTATATCTTAAAATAGCCTTAGTTAACCTGGGGAAGGGCAGATATTAATCCTCTATACTACCTCCCATTGTGGGGCAGGCAAGAGATCCCTGCCTCAATCCCAGGCCATCTGCTTCTAATAACTTCTATCATAATCCCATGTACTTGCTCATGTTCTTCATCTGGGCTGGATTCTCCATCCACGCCAGCCATGTGCTTCTCTTCCATCTAACCCATGGCGCCTTTCCTCTTTTCACTTCAGGTCTCTTTCCTTCTCCTCGGGGGTGGTCCTTCTTCTTCCCAGAGTTCCTCTCTCTCCTAGTCCCATCTATCTCCTTTGCCCTGCCCAGGTGGGATGGCCTTTTATTAAGCCAAAGGTAAGTGACACAGACGATAAGCAGTAATTAGCATCAAAATACAGCAGATTATCCCATCATGTGTTTATCATTTTTTATAGCATTACCATAATATTTTATAATTTTATAGTAAACATTAAAAGTAAGTAGTGATAGTTTTCTACCATTCCTAGTCTATACTGAGACCTTTTGTACTTACTAAGCCTTTTGATTCTCCATGAAAAATGTCAATAATTATTGATATCTAGAAGATAGTTTTCTGAAATTTATAATATAGTGTTGGATTAGATTGATTTATAAATTGGGGTGAGTTGAGCTTAATAAAATTTTTGATAATACTGATCGTGATGTGACATTCAGTTTTATACTAGTCCTCAGCTTTAAGGGCTTTAGTTTTTAGGATATTAATTATAGATGTTTTATTATATGTATACATAGTTAACATTGTGCTAATAATGCCACTATTTATTTTAAAACCAGACATTCAATTCTATATATGCAAAAGAAATTTTCATTTACATATATACTTTATATTTTTAGTTTTATTTATTTTATGAGTATGGGTGTTTTGTCTGAATGCAATTTTTGTATATCAGTTGTGTGCATAGTCACAGTACCATCTTTCCTAGTTACAGATGGTTGTGAGGTGCCAGGTGAGTGCTGGGAACTGAACTGAAGTCTTCTGGAAGAGTAGCCACTGCTCTTAACAAAGGAGTCATTTTGCTCCCCTGTGTGCATTTTTTGCATAGTACACATTGTTTACTCTAATCACTCAGTAGTTCCAAGAGCTTTTTGATAGATTTTAGTTTCTTACTCTGTTGGAAAACAATCTTTGGCTTTTTCATCTCCAAATATTGTAATTTGAGTTTTTTTTCCATTTCAATGTAATTATTTTCAATAAAATATCAAGAGTTTTGACAGATATAATCTTTGTCTTTTTTAATCTTAAAGGGAAATTAATCAGCTCATCATTACTCAGAATAGTACTCGTTCTAGATGTTTTGTTAAAATTATTTACCAAGAAGTTAGCTGAGTTTTTAAGTCTCAGTGAAGGCTGGATCTTATCACGTGATTATTTCTATAACATTTTATATAATTACAGATTTCTATGCCTAGTCAGGTGATAAGAACAATTTTATTGATTTGTAGATTCAATTGTAAGCTTTCATTGCTTTCCAGAAAAATATGACTTGATAATATCATGGACTTGAAACTCGGAATTTAATTGCAAACACTTTAAAATTTCAGTCTTTTTTTTTAATGAAAATTATTAATTGGTAATTTTCTTTTATTTCTAGGTTTTTGTTTGGTATAGCTTTATGTTAAGGCTAGTTTGGTTGAATGAGATAGAAAATACAAGTTCTCTAAATGTATTGATTTAGACTTTTATGACAGCTGCAACAAATAAAATTATGTGATTAAAACAGAATAAATGTGTTCTTTCAATCTTGCAGTCTTAGAAGTATGAGAGTTGGGTAGAGGAAAGCTTTCACCCAAACCTCCAGGAGAGGATATTGTCATTCATTTCCAGCTCCTGGAGTGTAGAGTGTCTGCTAGCTGATGGCAGCATGGGTTTGGTCTCAACCTTGTACTTACAGAGCTGTCTCATCTCTATCTCCTTGTGTTCCCAGGGTACTATCTTCTCTTTCTGTGTTTGTATCTAAGGTTTTTCTTCTAAAAACTGTATTTGATTAGCCTCACCTAACAGATTATTTTAATGTAGTTGTCTGATCTATTGCTAAAACATCACAGGAACATATATTGGAGACAGGAATTTAAGTTATATATTGGAGGTATACAATTCAACTATCAAAAATCTACCCTTTGACTCCTTACCTTCCCCAAACTAAGATCATTCTTTATAAAATATATTCATTCCATCTTGTTGTTACCCACATTTTTTCTTTTACTATTCTAGCAGTATCTATAAAGACACAGACTTATCACCTTTAGGGGTGAGTGTCAGTATATGACTTACTACAGAACAAAATATTCAACATCTGAAAACCATGAAACTTGAAGACATTGTATTTGTTTCAATATACAAGGAAAAGACAAATGTGGGTTAGATACATCTATCCAAAATAGTTAAATTATTGGGAGACTAAGAAAGGAAAGCAAATTGGAGGCATGAACAGGGTAATATAAAATCAGCTCATAGCCCCACAGTCCCAATGCTATTGGATTTAAGTAACAGAGGACCATGGTAGTTTGCTGATCATCCACGCTGCTGGAATGATCTGTCAGTTACCAGGGTGGTGTTTACTAATTTGTATTATTTTTGTCTTTCTTTAGAGAGAGAAGACACCTAAAAAGAGCTTCAGTTTTGAAAATCCCCCACCCATTAAACAAGTTCTATTGAAGTTATTAACATTTTATGACACTCATGTTTAAAGGAGGAAACATAAATTTCTGGTGATATTTCAAAATAAGCACTTTTATCCTATATAAAGTAAATATGATGCAATTTTTCACTATTAAAATCTAAGAGAAGACCTCACGAGATGTTCCAGGCAGTAGAAGCATTTGCAAAGCATGGTGAACCCACACTGGAAGGAGATAAGAGGAATAGTGATTTTCAAGCTTTTTGGTATAACTTGGGATTTTTAAAGTACTAGCAACTTTCATTTTATGGTGAAACGATGGCTTATTAAAGCCTTTTAATGTTTCTTAAAGTGATAAAATGATATCCAAAATAAAATTTCCTGAATGTCAGGTATTAAAAATTATCCTTCGTCTTCTATGTGAAAGTTAGTCTCAAAATGCTGTACTTGCTAAAATAACCATGTAATTTCCATTTACTCTATAAAAGAAAAAGTATTAAGTTGGCTTTTCTGTGCACTTCTTTGTCTCTAAAATTGAAATGACTTTCAGCTAGCTTGAGGGTTTCTATGAGGGTAAATTTAATGATTTAAGTAATAATATTAAAAGCAGATGTTATTTGGTCATAAATAATAATATATTACATTGTATGTATTTACTTTTCCTAATATTTCTCTAAAGTCTGAAACACCATTTTCCTATGAAATTTCTTTGAAAAGAAAGAAAACATAAGTGCTAACATTTAAACGACTAAATCTGGTACACAGTGATATAATTTTTAGGGATACCTATAAATTTCAAGATCAAAAGACTGTAGTAAAATATGCCATAACCATAATAAACTATAGGTTATAGGTCATCTTTTAGCCACTGAAGATGGTGTGCAAATCATCAGTGTTTAATCTGTAACCCTCCTCTTTCCACATCTCCCCGTATTTTAAAAAGTAAATAATAGTTTTCTATGAAGTATTATAATATCATCACTCTAGAAAAAACTTACTTCACACCCATGAAGGCATTTAAGTTGGCATGTTGTTCTGAATCCAATGTCATGGGATCCCAGCTAGAAAAAGAGTGTTAATTGTGTGCAGTTAGGCACAGTCCAACTGCTACACGCATGTGTCATATCTAATGCGTTCTTTAAAAACTAGGTTGCTATCATTGACTGAAATTACAAATCCAATTATTAAAGATACAAGAGGAAGTTTATAGCTACAGCTCAGAAAATACATGAAAGTGCATTTGCCTTGATTATGTCAGGTGTTTATTGTTTTCAGATTTGTGTTCAGTGTTGTGAAAGATGGCAGATTGCTTATTCACAGATGACTCCTTGGTGGTTCAGTTTCTTCAAGAGCCCATTAGTTCTCAGTACCCTCACAGTCTAATGTGGCATTCTTGCTGTCCTTGATTTCTCTATGTGACACATAGCAGGATAGAATGTGAAAGCAGCCATGGGACAACAGGAGAGCGTTAGAAGTCCAGTTGGACAAGTCATGTGATCACTGAGTGACTTGACTCTGAGGCAGGAAAATGACTTCAGTCTTTTATATTTGTCTTGCTCAGTGACAGTGACTGTAGGGGAGCTGCCAAGCAGTGGAGTGCCATGGGACAGTCTTTGGTCCATGGAACAGAATCAGTCCATGATGCCATCTCATAACACCTCTAGTACCGTTGTCCCTATGTCTTTTTAATCTCTTTTTTTAAGACATACATGCTTTGGTGGGTCTTTAGTTGATATTCAGCCCAGACTCTCTCCATTTTACTTGGACAAGAATGAAGTCTGTTATCCTCTACAACTCATAACACCCTGTACAGATTTATTGTTGTGATCCCAGGAGTTTGAAGCAGCAGTGTTAGAATATATAAGTTCCCTTGAAAGATACATGTTTCAGCTGAAAAGGATCATGCAGAAAATGGGGTCAGTAGTCCAATTCCTACTTATTTCAATGAGATTATGACTCTTATCATTTTTATTTAAAGGTCGTGACGATTTGTAATGAAGTGTCATCAGAAGCTTTTCTGAGACATGAATAAAACTTTCACATAATAACAATCCCAGATAAATATTAATACAATGTCAGGGCTTGTTCAGTTTCTATTAGCATCTAGGTCTAAAACTGAGATATAATAAGTATTGGATTAGAAAAATATGGATGTTGAGCTGTGTTCATATGATGGTATATGAAGGAAAATGAGATTAATACATAAAATAAAAATTATTTCACAATTTATAACAAAATCGAAGCTTCTTAAAGGAGGAAGCTGAAGAGAATTACAAGTATGTCTATATTCCAGTAGCATGTCCTTAGCATGCACTGTGTTCTTTACTTGTAACCTTACCCACGAATATTGCTCACTATTCGATCACAACACTGACTCATTTCCTAATACAAAGCAGCACAGAACAGTTATACAGCTAACCTCGGCCTCTATCACTAAATATGAAAATAGCATATATCAATCAATACAAAATGTAACCATCTCTGAAGTTGAGGTAAGAAGTTAAAACCACAACCAAGATGATGATCATAATTATTCATTGACTGGATCACAATTGTTAAATACTTAGGAGATTCTAAGCACTCCTCTGCTCTCTCTTTCTTATTTTTCCCCAGGGACTGAAATCAAATACTACCACTGATCTAGGATGTTAGCCTGAGCGAACCCTTTACTAAATGATTATTTACAAGAACTCTATAGAATTACTACTAATTTTCTTGCCTAACATCAATGGCCACTTATACTCTGAGCCACAGTGGAAATACAGACTCTGGCCTTAAAGTGAAAAAACGGTGCAGTTGTTGTACTGGCCAGTGAGAAGTCACAGCACAGGCTCTGTCCTGCATAGCAGATAGATGTTGTGGGATAAGGAAAGGGAAAGGCAAATTCTGGTTTGTGGAACTTTTAATGCCCCTGATACAGCCAGGAAATCCAGTGGTAGTTGTAGGGCTAAAAGAACAGTTTGAAAATGGAGAATATCATTGGCATTTGAATTATTAAAGAAAACTTGAGTGAATACGGTCGTATAAATTTCTATGCGAATCTTATACTACATGATAAAGCTTTAAACAAAACAATGCTGATTAGCAATGTAAACGTCTAAAATGTATTCAGTGGTATGTGATATTTGTGTTTTAGATCAATATACGTTCCATTATTGTGGGGGAAATTTGGTGGTCAAGGAGATAATTTAACTAAAATTGTATGCTTAATTAAATAAATGACTAATTATTTAACAAACTAAAATTATTTTTTGCTGTTGTTGCTACTGTTCTGAGATAGGGTCCCTGGCTTGACTGGAACTTGCTAGGTAGAAGAGGCTAGCCTTGAACTCAGATACCCACCTGCTTCTGACTCCTGAGTATCAGAATGAAGGACATGCATCATTATACTTAGCTAAAAATTATACTTTTAAACTATATTAAAATTCCATTTGTATTCATAAACACTGATTTCTATATGATTCAAAGTGATGCCGACCTAAGTAACTGAGTCCAGGGTATGGTTATAAGCACATTTCTTTCTTTCTTTCTTTCTTTCTTTCTTTCTTTCTTTCTTTCTTTCTTTCTCTTTTTTTCTTTTCTTTTTTAGCTCTGTTATACATTTTTTGTCTTTTTTAAATTATGATTTATTCACATTACATCACAAGTGTTATCTCCTTCCCCTTATCTTCCAGTTCCTACCCTCTCTCTCTTCCACCTAGACCTCTGGTGGGGGGGCCTCTTCCCCCATTGTCTGATCACGGTCTAGCCCCCCCCCCCGTCTGATCACAGTCTATCAGGTCTCATTAGGGTAGCCTGCATCACCTTCCCCTGTGTGTCCCCAAAACTACCCCTTCCATGGAACAGCAATCAAATTGCAGGCACCACAGTTCATGTGAGAGGCGGTTCCCTCTCTCTCCCCCTCCTCATACATATGGAGCACGAGCTGTCCATCAGCTACATCTGAACAAGGGCTATATGTACTCAGCATGTATAGCCCTTCGTTGGTGCATCACTTTGTGCAGGCCCCCTGGGTCCAGATCTGCTAGGCTTGGTGGTTTCCCTGTGGAGCTCCTGACCCCTCTGGGTCCTCCCATTCCCCCTGCCCCCCACCTCCAATACAATTCTCAGTTCTCTTCTCTCTGCTCCCAAGTCTGGATGCAAGTCCCAATATCTGTCTCAATCACCAGCTGGGTGGAGTTTCTCAGAAAACTTCTTGTTTGGGCTAATATCCACTTATAAGTGACTATATACCATGTATGTCTTTCCGGGTCTGGGTTACCTCACCCAGAATGATCTTTTCTAGTTCCATCTATTTGCCTGCAGATTTCAAGATTTCCTTGTTTTTAATAGCTGAATAGTATGCCATTGTGTAAAAGTACCACAGTTTCTTTATCCATTCTTTGGTTGAGGGGCATCTAGATTGTTTCCAGAGTCTGGCTATTACTAATAAAGCTGCTATGAACATGGTTGAGCATATGTTCTTTTTGTATGTGGAGCATCTTTTGGGTATATACCCAGGAGTGGTATAGCTAGGTCCTGAGGTAGCATACAATGGAAAAAGAGGTAGCATCTTAAACAAATGGTGCTGGACTAACTGGATGTCAACATGTAGAAAAATGCAATTAGACCCATAGTTATCACCCTGCACAAAACTAAAGACCAAGTTGGTTAAAAACCTCCACATAAAACCAGACATACTAAATCTGATAGAAGAAAAAGTAGGGAAGAGCCTTGTACTCATTGGCACAGGAGACAGCTTCCTGAACAGAACCCCAACAGCTCAGGCTCTAAGGTCAACAATTAATAAATGAGACCTCATGAAACTGAAAAGCTTCTGTAAAGAAAAGGACACTGTCAACAGAACACAATGAGAGACTACAGACTGAGAAAAGATCTTCATCAACCCTACATCCCATAAAGAGCTGATATCCAAAATATATAAAGAACTCAAGAAATCAAACACCACCAAACCAAATAATCCAATTAAAAATGGGGTACAGAGCTAAACAGAGTTCTCTACAGAGGAATATGGAATTGCTGAGAAAAACTTAAATAAATGCTCAACATCCCTAGTTATCATGGAAATGCAACTCAAAATGAGTCTGAGATTCCATCTTAAACCTCTCCGAATGGCTAAGATGAAAAATTCAGGTGACAGCACATGCTGGCGAGGATGTGGAGAAATGGGAACACTCCTCCATTGCTGGTAGGAGTGTAAACTTGTACAACCAATTTGGAAATCAATCTGGTGCTTTCTCAGAAAAATGGTAATAGTACAAAGCACATTTCTAGTTCATTAGAAGGATAAATTAAGCTTGGCAGTGCTGGCAAACACCTTTGATCCCAGCAAGGGGCAGGCAGAGGCAGGCAGATCTCTGTGAGTTTGAGGCCAGCCTGGTCTATGGAGTGATTCCAACACATCCAGGGTTACTGTCTCAAACAGCAACAAAGAAAAATTAATGTTTTAAAAATAGATTACAATATAATTTAGCACTTTATACAACCTGAGGCATCGTAGTCTATAATTTAGTAAGGATGTGTCCCATTCTAGAAGGACATGACTCTTTTATAATTCAGGGTTCTTGGTAATCTCAAATGTTTGTGGTAACTACTACTGCTAGAGTGTTCTTCTCTCTAGTACTCATGTGTTAAACTTCACCTCATGTGTTAAACTTCAATAAATAAAATAAATAAATAAATAAATAAATAAAAATGAGATAATTACAGCACCCTGAGGAGATAGTTAAGTTGTTAGTGTTCCAACCACAGAAATAGGGTTAGATTAGAGATGGTATATGAAGGCCCAAAGGTGGGCGTGAATTCTTTGCATCCCTTCTGACACATGAAGACAGTGTTCATCTTTCTTCCCATGAGGGTGCACCAAGGAGCCATTCAGCATCCTCAGGTACGATTAGAAATGAGTATCTGTTGTGCCTGAGTGAGGCACTACACAATAATCTATTATGGCCCACGTTGACTAAGATGGAAATACTCTGAGTCACTAGGACGTATGAAATTACAAATTCTATATGAACTTTGAGTCTTATGTTTATATGTACATATGAATATGTATATATGAACTTTGAGTCTTATGTTTATATGTACATATGAATATGTATGGGTGGCAGTGTTTCCCAATTGAAAATGAACATAGGAAATTTTTAATAGTTATCTTCATGTATTGTTTTTGATATAAGTCTAAACACGCTGAAGTACACAGTTTTACTTTAGTTTGAAAAAATTATATGCAACTTTTCCGCTTTGTATTACTAGGGATTATATGAACAGAACACTGTACATTCAGATAAGAGTACACTCATTGTTTCTTATTTTCAATGAAGACAGTCTTACCTGCAGTTTCTCAAAAAACACTTGAGAGTTAATTAAGGGAACTAGTTACAACATCAAATAAATGACTAGATTCTAATTAAAAGTGGCTGGCAAGGAATACTACTCTCTCTTTAAATGACAGTCCTAAATAAGCTCATATTTTAGTTTTGCTTTTATTGTACTTTTAATTTAATTTTTGAAATTGGCTGTCATTCCTTTAGGCTGGATGCTGTCTGTCCTGCTGTTCCAAGTCTTTGGAAACATATAGTTAACATAACTGCATTTGTTATGATAGCAAAATGCACATTAACAAACACGCCACAGATTTAGTGATTGCTCTATAAGGAAAGCAGTTTCCTTGTCATGTAAAGTTAAAAGCATAGGAGGAGTAGGGTCTTTGAGCTGCTAACAGTCTTTTGTGTTCTAGATTACAAAGGCCATATCATCTGGCAAAAATTCAAACATTGCCCTGGGTTTTGACACCAATTCTGAAATGAAAAAAAGATGACATTGCGTTCTTTTCTTTTTTTTTTTTTTTTTTTTTTTTTTTTTTTACTTTTAGGTATATTTTATTGTAGAGAGGCACCCTCTTTTAGAATTATTATGGCAGGTTGGAGAGACAGGTCCAGTTTCTATAATGTCCCACCTTTTTGTCCAGTTGTATCTTTAGAATGTCACGTGATTACTTTTATTTTCTTTTTTTTTTAATTTTTTTTATTAATTTATTCTTGTTACATCTCAATGTTTATCCCATCCCTTGTATCCTCCTATTCCTTCCCTCCCCCATTTTCCTATTATTCCCCTCCCCTATGACTGTTCCTAAGGGGGATTACCTCCCCCTATATATTCTCATAGGGTATCAAGTCTCTTGGGTCTAATATCCAAAATATATAAAGAACTCAAGAAATTAAACACCACCAAACCGAATAACCCAATTGAGAAATGGGGCTTGGATCTAAACAGAGAATTCTCAACAGAGGAGTATCAAATGGCTGAGAAACACTTAAAGAAATGCTCAACCTCCTTAGTCATCAGGGAAATGCAAATCAAAACAACTCTGAGATTCCATCTTACACCCATCAGAATGGCTAAGATCAAAAACTCAAGCGACACCACATGCTGGCGAGGATGTGGGGAGAGAGGAACACTCCTTCATTGCTGGTGGGAATGCAAACTAGTACAGCCACTTTGGAAATCTATCTGGTGCTATCTCAGAAAAATGGGAATAGGGCTTCGTCAAGACCCAGCTATTCCACTCCTTGGAATATACCCAGAAGATGCTCCAACACACAACAAGAAAATTTGCTCAACCATGTTCATAGCAGCCTTATTCATAATAGCCAGAACATGGAAACAGCCTTAGTGTCCCTCAGTAGAAGAGTGGATAAAGAAACTGTGGTACATATACACTATGGAATACTACTCAGCTATTAAAAACAAGGAATTCCCGAAATTTGTGGATAAATGGATTGAGCGTTCTTTTCTTAAACTCTGGCTTGCAGCTTATGCGTTTTAATCTGCTATGATTCTGTGGCTTAGGACAAGTGATTTGGTTTCTATGAATTCAGGCTGAGGGTGGTGAACAGAACTGCAAAGAGCAGTTTTTTTTTTTAATGATATGGGTGAAGCAGAAATCCAAACATGGCCATAAAGCGACCTCTGACATCAAAATGTCCACACTCCTGCTTTTTCCAACGCCTAGAATTCACTGTTGAAGAAGTCTCACATTCTGTCCCTTTTTCATATTCTTTTATTTCATGCACTGATCTTTTAAAAGCCACTCCACTTCTGTGTTTAAATTATTTTGATATATAGATTCATATGCATGTGTGGTAAATTATGCAGATAATCAATGACCTTTTTACATTAGTATTACCAATGCTAACATCTTCTAAAATACACAGATACAATATTGGTACGAATAGTAAATAATCAAGTTTTCCTTTCAAGCAAAACAGGTTTATATATCTTCCCCCCTCTTCTTGACATACAGAAATCAGGAATCTTGTCATTCATTCCATTTGTTTTATTTTTAAGAATCTTTTATAAATGGGATAATACGATGAATAATTTTTATAATTTGACTTGTCATTCAGAATCACTTCCTGGAGATTCATTCAGATTGCTGTATATATAAGCATGTTGTTCATTTTATTACTAAATTGGTTCCATGGGATGGAGTAAAACAGATTATGTGAGTGTCTGTCAAGGATATAATGTATCAGAACCTTTCATTCTGTTCTGGTATAAGTGATATGCAGCACAACTGCTTCAGAATGCACATTGGTAGTTTTGCAAAAAAATGAAACATGATTTTTCTCATAGTGTACAAAAGTCACATCCCTGATCGTTTACCACTCTTATTTAAATATATTCTAAAGGCTGTCCTCAAGCTGAATGTGCTCCTGGGAAGAACTTTATAAAGCATGGGTGTTAGGTACACAAAGAAAAAGGAAGCACTTCTGTCCTTCTTTCTACATCCTACTGCTCAATCAAAGCCTGCTTACTTACTGCGTCTCTAATGGGTTCGACTCTAAAATGACTCATACTTTTTTTGGTGTTGCTCGCTTTACTCCCTTGTTAGCTCCTTATCCCACACATCTTCCCCAACACACCATCCCTCCCTCCCCTAGTCCTCAGAAAGGAGCCCTCGCTCCTCTGTTGTCTCACCTCAGCCTGTCAAGTCTCTTCAGGACTGCCTGCATCCTTTTCCTCTGTGGCCTGGCAACGCCACCTTGCAAGGAGAAAGTGATCAAGTAGTGCACACCAGAGTCCATGTCAGAGGCAGCCCCTGCTCCGCCTGTTGTGTGGCCCACAAGAGACTGTGTTACCTATCTACTACACCTGAGCAGAGGGTCTATGTCCTAACCATGCATTGTACTTGGTTGGTGTGTCAGTCTCTGCAGCACCGTCAACCCCTGCCCAGGTTTATTGGTTTTATTGGCCACCTTGTGTAGCTCCTGTCCCCTCCAGGTCCTTTTATGCCCCAACTCTTTCATAAGACTAAATGTTCTCTACCTCAAAATTTGGCTGTGAGTCCAGCATCAGCTTCCATCCTTTGCTGGGTGGAGTCTTTCAGAGGATCTCTATGGTAGGCTCTCATCCTGTTCTTTCTCTTCAGCCACTTCCAGTGTCTTTTCTATTTGCCTTTCTGAATGAGAATTAAGCATCCTCATTAGGGTCCTCCTTGTTATTTAGTTTCTTGAGGGCTGTGTATTAAAGTGTGGTTATTCTGTATTATATGGCTAATATTAACTTATAAGTGAATATGTACCATGTGCGTCTTTCTGGATATGGGATAAGTCACTCAGGATGATCTTTTTTAGTTCCATCTATTTGTCTGCAAATTTCAAGATTTCCTTGTTTTTAATCGCTGAGTAGAATTCCATTGTGTAAATGTACCACAGTGGTTTTTGTTTCTGTTGTTGTTGTTTGTTCATTTGTTTTGTCCATTCTTAGATTAGGTTGTTTCCAGATTCTGGATATTATGAATAAAGCTGCTCTGAACATAGATGAGCAAGTGTTCTTGTAGTATGGTGGAGCATCTTTTGTGTATATGCCCAGGAGTGGTATAGCTGGGTCTTGAAGTAGAACTATTCTCAGTTCTCTGAGAAAGTGCCAGATTGATTTCCAGAGTGGTTTTACAAGTTCTTACTCCCACCAGCAATGGAGGAGTGTTTACCTTTCTCCACATTCTCGCCAGCATGTGCCGTCACTTCAGTTAGCTATTTTGATAGGTGTAAGATGGAATCTCAGAGACGTTTTGATATGCATTTCCCTGATGACTAAGTATGTTGAGCATTTCCTTAAGTGTTTCCCAGCCATTCATCATTCCTCTCTGGAGAAGTCTCCATTTAACTCTGTACTCCATTTATTAGTTGGGATGTTTGCTTTGGTGGTGTTTAGTTCCTTGAGTTCTTTATGTATTTTGGATATTAGTCCTTTGTCAGATGTAGGCTTGGTGAAGATATTTTCCTAGTCTGTTGTCTTTATTTTGTTCTATTAACAATGTCCTTTGCCTTACAAAAGCTTTTCCATTTCATGAGGCTCCATTTATTAATTGTTGATCTTAAAAGAAAAATAAAAACTCAAGTAGCTAAGACAATCCTATACATTAAAAGATATTTTGGAGGTATCCTCTTCCCTGATCTCAAACTGTATTATAGAGCAACAGTAATGAAAACTTCATGATACTGGCATAGAAACAGGCAGGTGGATCAGTGGAATTGAATCGGAGACCCAGAAATAAACCCACATACCTGTAGATACTTGATTTTTGACAAAGAAACCAAAACCATACAGTAGAAAAAAGATAGTATCTTCAACAAACAGTGCTGGTCTAACTGTATGTCTACTTGTACAAAACTGCAAATAGACACTTATTTATCACCCTGCACAAAATTAAAGTCCAACTAGATTAAAGACCTCAACATAAAACCAGACACACTAAATCTGTTAGAAGAAGTGGGGAAGAGCCTTGAGATCATTGGCACAGGGACAACTTCCTGAAGTGACTCACTCTTAAGTAGGGTCCCATCCCAACTCCCAGATTGGAGGATTCTTTTTAAAGGTTGTGATAATCTCTATTGAAGCTACTCAGATTGGTCAAGTGTGTGAGACAAGCCATGAAGATGTATCATACCATCTTGTCATGTTGCCATGTTGTTTACGATCCTGAGGTAGATCATACTTTTTGCTTGCAGATTATAAAAAAGCTGTATCAATCTCTGTATTTATTGAATAACAATGTAAGTGAATCTCATTTTTAAAACTTTCATGTTTCTCACAAACTTCTACATGTGAAAATTTATAGTAGCTTCATTTTATGGACTGTAGTGGTTAGATTGAAACACAGGATCTTGTGCTGTTCCACTGATGTCATTCCCGTACATGCTCTATTTTCAATCATAAATAACTTCAATTAAATAATATGTTCTTTAACAAGTAATTAACACAATGAAATAATATTTAGATATGAAATGCAGCCATGTATAATCTATGTAAAAATTGAGTATATATTTATATCACTAAGTGAAGCAATCCTGTGTGAAAAGGTGACATATAATTGTGATTACATCATATCCTGTACAGAAAAAAATCTCAAAGATAATAAAGATATCCATTATTGTCAGGTACTAAGAGGTAAATGAGGTAAACGCTCTGAATAGAAAAGTTTTAAGGTGGTAAAACTTTGATACACCGGACAATAGATAACATTATGTAGTTATCAAAACATAGAATTATACAATGCAAAGAAAAAGTTAGCATATAAACATAAATAACAAGAAACAGCAGCATGGGGAGTCACAAAATAAAAAGTAAAATACATAAAGCAATATAATTTGTGGGTGTGAAAGTATTAACTTATGTACACTTAGAAGTGTGGACTTTATAAAATATAAAGGCTAAAGAAGTCATATGTAAAAATTATCCTGTAAATTATGAAGTTGTTTCCTATGAAAATATGAGTCAATTCTGAAGCCATCATAATTTATATTAACATTGAAGTGCATGATAAAAAAATGTGGTTAAATATCTTGATGATCCAAGGAGTAGTTATGAATTAGCAATAGAATATGACTAGAAAGATCATGTAGTAACTGATTAAAGTTGGAAAAAATAACATGGACTCATGCTTAAATAACTGTAGATTGACGCATACAGCTATTAGTGTGTGTGTACACATGTGATATAGCATACACATATGTATCTATCTCTTCTTTCTTTCACTTGGAAGAACTAAAAAACAATATTCATGCTTAACACAAATTTTTGTCATATACATATATATTAGAAATCAGTATATATTTATGTTTTTGTTACCATTGAGAAAAAAAATGAAAACAAGGGCTCTAGGATAAATTACTCGTTCAAAGATTGAGTGTGAAAATAAAAATATGATGAGAATCATAGTGTCAAAAGAACAAAGAAATGTTCAAAAAAATAAAACAATAGAGGCGCTGTGGAAATGATACACCCAACAGTTATACCTGCCTCAATTTCAACAATAAAAAGGATGAAATCAAGTTATTACACAGTCCCTATCTGCAAATCGACACTTGTACAAACATAATCGATTGGATGAATATAAGTATAAATTTGGGACTAGGACATTTTTCCATTTAGGATTAGGCAGATTTTAATTATATATATTTATTATATTATATATAAACACATTAATATTTAATGTTTTTAGACCATGATTACAATTCAGTGACCTTGATCAATGAGCAAATGTTTCTGTTTTGCAAGATAGTTTTTAGAAGAGATAGAAGAGTTTAGTATCACAGAGCATTGTCATCTAAAGAAAGGAACAATACTTTGTTCATTAAAGAACAAATAACATTAAAATGTATCACATTGCAATGTAACCCCTTGACCTAAATTGAGAGTGGCCTTTTATCTCTGACATCTTTCCCCTCAATTTCCACTTAACAGTCTACAGTCACAGATGACAATTAAGGACAGTCTACAAAACACATTAAAAGTATGCTTCAAAGCTGTTGACATTGTCTGCATTTAGAAAACAAAAAATTGTCACTCTTATAGAAATGATATGATTCTATTCTGCACACTTAGAGATGGATGAAGAGTCCATGCATAAGTGCCTGGCCAACCATGACTAATACCCAAATAAGAGTGAACCTTGAACAGAAGATTTTACTAACTTAAATACACTTTGGCTTATTCATTTTACAATAACAATCATCCTTCGATCTCTTTCAGGTACTGGCCCCAGCATGTACTTTGAACAATTTGAATAGACTGACAGCTCAGGAAAACAGGAGATCTTCATAGCAAAGGTATTACAAATCACCAAAATTAATTTTACTAGTGTTGTATTGTGAATAGTTGTTGTCCAATGTCATCTTGTCCACAAGGCAGAATAATGTTTTCCCTGATAATAGCATAGGCAACTTAATGGCAGACTAGAATTTAATGATTTTGTGACCCTTCACACTAACCCCCTGAGCTGCCTGTTAGAGACATAGTCTTTGGGGATGAGCCAAATATCTGGTCAATCCTGGTGACAAAACCTTTACATCCCAGAGTTGTAAAGTGTGCTTATCTCTAGCAATCCTGGTAAGTAGACTACTTTTCTTTAGGATATGTTGGAGGCAGTGGTCCCATTGCTAAATTCTACTTTGTGGGACTTAACATCTCCTAAGCAAATCTATTAATGAATCATTTATAACACCAATCACATTACTTGAGTTTCTTCTATACTTTCACAACTAAAAGGTTCCTGCTGGGGAGTGACTACTAAATGTAATTTGTCACGGCAAATCCTGGTAAATGGGGAAAATCAACAATGACTCAGGAAATTTAGATCAAGACGTAAAAACAGAAAGAAAGAAAAAGAAAGAAGAAAAAAGAAAAAGGAAAAATGTAAATAGAGTGCAAGCAGAAACAGAATCAGTAGACATTCACCAGGTAGAGCAAATGTGGCACACTAACATGATTCCCTGATAATAATCCAACTTCATTTGGATTCTGCTGGACCCCTATAATTATAAAAACATTTGAGTAAGTCTAGAACTTCACAAAATCATTTTCTTTAAGCATAAATATTGTATTTTTATAACTAGTTGAACCACTGTTTTTTTATTGCAATGTACATAGAACTTAGATTTATTTTTGTTCAATCTAGAAAGGCAATTTGAAATAGTTAAAGGGAGAATTATGAACTTCTTTCTTGTACTTGAAGCGTGGCATGAGGGCATATGTCCATGATTCCAGAACTCACATGACCATGGCAGAGGATTGCTATGAGTTCAAGATAAGTCTGAGCTACACAGTAAGTGACTACCAAAGGACAAAACAAATATATAATTAATAAAACTCCCTTGACTTTCACTACTTATCAAATGATTATGAAATTTCCTCTTTTATGTTGTTTAATTAGGAACTGACATTTTCATTTTCTTACTGTTTTTTCCTTTACTACTCTTGTTATATTATTTGTCACCCTTTTGTTCCTTTTATTCATACAACTACTTTTTATTTTAATATGCGACATCACAAGTGTAGAATGCTTTCAACTCTTGAAAAATCATTTCATAATATGTTTTCTTAATTATCAGAAATTTACAAATAAAGGTTAAGGTGGAAAGTGTTTCTTAATGGAATATTATCTTATAATAATTTATCTGACAGCTGTATTTTTAAAAATTAGCAATGCTTATCGAAGGAATCATGTCATTGTTTTAAGCAAGTGCATTATTTTGACACTAACAAGTATTGCCTGTCCTTTTTGATAAATGCTCTGTGGTCTCTTGATTATTTGAAATCAAATCAGAATGTTTTATTGGTCCTTTTAAGTAGTGGTCAACTTTAGTTTAGCTCGGTTTTAATAGAAAACATTTATAATAATTTTATGTTGTAAGCCACTTATTTTGGTACTGATATATTTCTCCACAGACAGACATCAAAATGGTTTCAAACATGAGTTTTAAAGAAAGGTTCAGGAAAGGTTTCAGTATGAAAATTACTCTGTTCCTAAAATTTCTACCTATAAAATGGAGACCATAATTTCTTCCTAATGTAGCTATTTGTGAGCATTAAGTTGGGTGATTTTTGTGAAGTGTCAGAAAAGTGTTTCAATAAATGACACATTCAGAAATAGTTGCTATCTTAGCTGTAGAAATCTTCAATATAATGGTACGCAAATGTTCTGATGAAATATCTCAGTGTCTCATTCTATGATATTCACATTCTGTTTCAAATATGTATTCTTGCATCATATCCAGTGAGAAGACCATAGTAAATGTATACTGTGTTCTCTGTAGACCATTAATAAATAAGAAAACATAAAATCAGGAACAAAATAAAGGTATCTAAGATAGAACTTACACACAGTACTGTGATTAATTTACAAATAGATGGTTCAGATTGCCAGAGAACTAGTCAAATATTATTATGAAGATCATTAAGGACGGAACTCCCCCTCCTTACTCCTAATCAACATCTGTGAAGCCAGTAACTAAAATTTCTGTACTTGGATTGATAAATTCTCTCTCTCTCTCTCTCTCTCTCTCTCTCTCTCTCTCTCTCTCTCTCTCTCTCTCTCTCTCTCTGGATTCAGACAACACATTCTACCCTTCCTGAAATATTATAACATAACTATGTACCCAAAAGCGTACTGATTTAAAAAAATCCACACATATTTATCATCATCTCATTGTCAAGAGGTTAATCTAAATGGACCAATCATCCCTGGGCTAATAAAGCAAACCCCCAAGCTGTCTTTTCCAGATACTGAAGAAACAGTATAAAGCCTATCTAAAAGATGTACACTGGCATAATGTTGCATCTTCATCCTTAAGAAAGCCTCATATTATTCATCAATGCTCTGCTTTTCTTCTATAATATACTTTTAGTGTCTTGTCCGTTTTGGGGGTGGTGGGGTTGGTTTTCTCCAAGACAGAGTTTTTCTGTGTAGCCTCTGCTATCCTAGACTCACTTTGTAGACCAGGCTGGCCTTGAACTCATGGAAATCTACCTGCTTCTGCCTTTCTGGGTGCTGGGATTATAGGCCAGTGCCCCCTCACTGGGCATCTTGTCTTAATATATTAAATAGAGATTGTGGAACCAAGAGCTAGGGTATAGAAGGCGCAAGAGCTCACAAATAAGTGCTAGAGGTTCCAGGGATGCTAATAATACTGGATTGTCACTGCAGTGGAGGAAACTTATACCAGTTTTCTATCCAGAAGGCTGGACATGAATGTTGTTGATAATCTGATGACCTTGGCTATCTGTAGGGCCAGGCCATACCGGAATTCCCCAGAATCTCTATCCCAAACAGTCGCTTTCTAGACCTTTATCTTCAATTTTGCTTTTCAGTCAGTAAAATCCAACTTTAGGAGAGATGTCACAAGTATTTGATAGCCTGCTTGCTGACCTCTATATTATCTTGGTCAGAGACCACACCAGATCCTAAGCCCTTAAGCTATAGAAACTGTTTTCATAGTATAGATCAAAACTACTTTGCAAAAGAGTTTCAATGTATTTGTACCTTCAGCTTTATTGTGCACATGGGATTGAGATAATTGTTACCAAGAAACTTTTCTTTTTCCAAAAATAAACTGGTCTAGTGTAAGACTCCAGAAATTTGATTCAGCCTGGCTAAGTCACGCTGAAACCAGTTTCCTTCTTACCTCACATAGATCATTTCCCTGCCGGCAGTGGCACTTGCAGAGGTTTTCAGGGACTCCGGCTCCCCCTCCCCATTATCCCAGCACCACTAAAAGTATCCAGAATGAAACATTAGATGCAGAAAAAAGCTAATGATAAATAAGTAAAAACTTACTAAGATATGATGGCTGAAACATTGTCTATAATTGTAGTGGATATATATATGTTTTTGTTTTGATCCCAAGGATGGGATGGGAAACTGACTTGTGAGAGAGCAGGTGATATTTATCCACTTAGAAATCACAGCACTTCGTGGGAGGTGGGGAGTGGACTTGGTTTTTGCCAGCTGAAAAACATCCTAGTACAGACTCTGAGAGGAGATATATATGTGAGCCCAATACAGGAGGCGAGGCTTTTTGGGTCTTAGTATTGTTAGGCTGTTCATCATCCACTTCACAACGTTCCTAGAGAGAACCACTCCAGCAACGGCTTTGAGAGTTGAGGCTCCGAGTTCTGGTTCCTCCCAGTTCCAACAGAAACTTTGAGGGAATTGCTGGTCTGCTGAAATCCTTCTGACTATACCAGGGAAATCATTCCCAGGAACTGAATCCAACAAGGTCTACTTCTCCTGTTCCCATAACCTTCCTTTCTCTCCTATCTAGGGTAGGTGGGTTGGAAGGGAGGTATAGCATTTAAAGAACCCCCAATAAAATAGGTTTGGAACAATTGGAGCCTACATATAATGCTGACCAATACTAAAATAGTAAAATGTTAAGAACTAGGCAAAGGACTTCAAATGAAAAAAATTTGAATAAATTACTATTACCTTTCACCTAAAATTGAACTTATGTTATTTTAAACCTGTAATTTACTTTTACTATTATATTACTTTTTTATGATTAACATTCCTACCTATATACTTCCCATAT
The DNA here is from genome assembly GCF_903995435.1 of Acomys russatus. Classification (NCBI taxonomy): domain Eukaryota; kingdom Metazoa; phylum Chordata; class Mammalia; order Rodentia; family Muridae; genus Acomys; species Acomys russatus. Next base: position 46,268,223 of record NC_067148.1, on the reverse strand, counting down.
CACTGTCAACATATATTTAAGGCTTCGAAGTGTATACCAGAAATCAATCTTCCCAGATAGCCCTCTCCTGTATAGATGACAATTATTTTTCTCTGCTTCTTACCCCCTTCTTAGCCTGCCTTGCAGGCTTCACATGCAAGATACTTATTAAAGAACTATCATTAAGCATTCTTTCATGCTATAATCTTGTCAAGTTAGTTTTATCCTTACTCTTTTATAAATTTGCCAACAGTGTAAAATTTTTATTCAATGCATATTTTATAAAGGCCATGTTCCTTGTCCTTAATCATTAACAGTTAATTTTTCTGAAACCTGATCATGGCTTGGCATCATTGCTCTGTGATATTATCTATTTTAAAATATTTTGTTTGGCTGAAGCCTTTTACCATTTGAATTTCTTTTTGTTGCTTTTAATGCTCAGTCTGCCAATGTCACATTTCTTGACCCTGTAAATTAGTCTTTTGTGTGCTGTACAGTGTTGAAAATGCTCTCACACTGGAGGCAGATTAGTCCTCAACTCTCCTGCTGGCTCTTTGTGCTCTTTCTTCAAGAACAGTCACATTTATAGGCATGGCCCCGGCTTTTTGTGATGCCAAACTGTGACTTTATTTAACAGACCTTTCTTTTTTCCTTATTAAGAGCTTGGGTATATTGCTATAATTAGCATGTCCAAAATTCCCTTCTTTAAAATTCCTTTTGATTTTAAGTGACAGAAATGTCTAAAATGTTAAGAACATTTATACCAGAAAGGCTTTTTATTTTTTCTTCTTTGCCATAGAAATAGTTGATTTGATTAATATGGCATCCTGGAAGAAAAAGGGGGAAAAAGTGAGAAAATCCACACGTAATTAGTATTAATTTGAATATGCCTCTTAAACAGAATGACACTGGACAGGATTTGAAACTATGTTATTATATTACACACATAATTTAGTTTTAAGAACATGGCATGACATCCATGGGTTCTGGTATCATTAAACAATGATATGGACAAGACAGCTGAAAAGTTACAGAAAAAGAGATTATTAAAGGAGAAGCATAAGAGGTTTAAAATGAGCCAAAGAAGTCTTAGGCCCAGGCTTCAAAATTCAAATTGAAGTGAGTTCTCTGTGAACTTCTATGGGTATTTGCATATTACGTATGTATTACTTATGCAAAGCCATTGTGTGTTGTATACCCAATTGTCTAGAAGACTTCTGATCTTCTTATGACATTGGTTTGTTTAATATGTTAATCTTAACGTCTCTGGAGTCTCCCCTCCACTCTATCCTCTTACCTCATTTTTTCTCTGAAATTTGTAGTTCCAGAAATCTCGGGGCGGGGAAGGGAGGTGGAGATAAAATATGGCAATGCATTTATTTTTGCCGCTTCTATGCTGTTGGGAGTCTAAGTCCCTCCTGAAAAGAGACAACAAAACTCTGTCTCTTTTACTTTGTACATCTTTTAGAGATGTAAAAACCAGGCCTAGATTTCTCTGTATCCACAATGGGTTGGTACTCTGGGAGGCCACGGTTTTATTTATAGCAACTATTAGATTCTAAAACACTCAATATATAATATTAGTTTTAGGATATAAGCACTTGAAGCACATTTCAGAATGAAAAGTATGAATTCTGAAGCTATTTGGACTGTTGTTCCACATAGCTATCTCCTAATGGACAGAAAAAGAAAGTACAGATTTTAGATTTTAACACAACTTAATGATTTTCCTTTCAGGAGTGGGATTGGTAGGAGGATGATTTCTGTGGCTTATAGACCTCAATTCATCCTTATGGAAGCCAAGGTAGGAACTCAAGTCAGAAACCAGGAAATGGCAACCTAGACAGAGACCATGGAGGAATGCTTTCTTGTACCACCTACAACTTCTTTCTAGGGTTGGCAGGGCCCACGGGAATTTTGGGCCTCCTACATCAATAACCAATTAAGAAAATGCCCTAGAGGATTATTACATATAGCACTTGGTACTTTTTGGTTGAAGTGCCCTCTTCCCAGATGACCTTTGTTTGAGTCTACGTGACAACAACAAAAAGCACAAATGTCCCTCTGTCAACTTGTTAATTTTATAAAAGATTTTTAGCCTTCTATAAACCATTAATGCCAATTCAACACCGTTCATTATATATTGCACAAACCTCCCCAGCTAAGGTTATCAAAACACCAAAGGTTCAGAATTCTGCAAGATTATTTGTATGAGCCAAATGTTCTTCCTCCTGATGGCATTTGCAGTGGTCTCCGCTTACCACTGTAGTTCTAATGGCAGGTTTAGACATCCCTTCCCAATACTGATAGTCATGTTGGTTAGAATATACACATCAGTCATCCTAACCTACTTGTGTTCATTCTAACACTGAGTGGTCAGTAGCTAGGATGCCAAACACAGGGAATCTTGGTATCTCTAGAAGACCATGAGGGACATTAACTTTTTTCCCCTGGTAAAGATTGAACAGAGAGACTTCAAAAATCAAGATTGAAAGGTAGAAATATTTCCCCGAGGAAAGATCTCTTCTCTAATAGACTTATGCCAGTCAAAGAATTTAGACAGCACAGTTTACTGACATCTCCATCATTGGGGCAAGACAGAAAGTAACCTCATTTCACACCCACACCCACACAAAAGAAAGAACTGGTACTCACTGACATCACACCACATCAGCAATAACTGTCTCCTGGTCCAAAATATACTAGAAAGTAGAATTGGAAAAGTTCTATGTGAAGATACAAAGGTTCCATTCGTCACAAGATATAGGACAGATGGTTTTCAAAGAGATACTCATATACACATACTAGAAGACAGAACTGTTGTGAAAGATGTGGCAGGCTCATTCCATATGACAAGGATGACTGCACTGAATTGTGGGAAATGGTCTATCTACAATTTCCTATGTTTGTATGTAAATAAAACCATTATTTTATCAGGAGTATGGAAACCCTTGCTTCCAATATGCTAATTATCAAGGCAACTTACAGATATTAAGAACAAAATAGTTAAATACACTCTTGTCCTAGAACACAAGGGAAATGAGAATATTGTATTTGTATCAATTATTTTTCTATTGTTGTGATAAAACACTAGGATCAAGGAAACCTATAGAAGAGTTTAAATGGGCAATGGTTTCAGAGGGCTAGCGTTCGTGATGGCAGAGCGAAGTCCTCATGGTAAGAAGAGCTGAGAGTATACATCTTAATATAGAAGCAAGAGGCAAAAGGGATCCTAATCTTTAGACACCACTACTCATCCCCAGTGACACAACTCCTCTAACAAAAGCACGCCTCCAAATTCTTCCCAAATAGTTCCATGAAATAGAAACCAAATGTTATTTTCATTCCCTCAGATGAGAGCCGTTCCCAAGCCTTCCCAGGTATTTTTGAACTCTTGCCTGCTATTTAACTCAGGTGTTCTGGCCTAAACTTTTCTCCAAGTTAACTAACTCACACTGGCTTCTATTGGCTTCTGCCTGGCTCTGCCTGACCTCAAACTAATTCTGGCAATATGTTTTCATCTTCTCGCTCCTTCTAATTCTCTGACTCATTCTGTCTCCACCTGTGTCTAACTTGCTCTCTCTGTAATCTGTATCTGTAAAACTGTCTCAGCAAAAAAGTCTTGGTAAAATACCTCTCACTCCCTGAGCTTTTATTAAGTAGTCTCTATTGTTCTTATGAAAGTTAGGCATATCTTATCTCTGACTCATTCTGTCAAATCTTCTGTTTCATCACGTTTTATGCCCCTCAATTAGATATCACTTTCAAACATGGCTACTTCCTTCAAGAAAGTAGCCTTAACTTCATTGTTTGGAATTAAAGGTATATGTTAAAGGCATGTCTGCATTGCAGCCAGATCATGCTATAATCCAGAACATGTCTACATTCTAGCTGGATCACATAGACCTAGAAGGTCTTTGGATGTGATCATTGCTAGAGCAGCCATGTTGCTGGATTAAAATTTCTCTACACTGAAGTATTTAACCATATCAGCTTATGAGGCTCATTCTCATTCCAATCATCACAATGTTTATATGGGGACTATTCATTATCTTTTGCTTCCTAACATGGTCCTTCTTCACTTTTGCATATATTTTGTACACTGGAGTTGCACAGTGATAATTTGGGAACCCAATAAATGGACCAGGTAAATCTCTGTGTCCTCCATCCCTGGTTGGCCATTTGTGCACTGGAGGTCTCAGGATATGGATATAAGTGAGGCAGGTATAAATGATCCAGGAGACTGTTTTGAAAAATACCTCCTTTATTGATATGGTAGGGCTTCCTTGCAATAACTTGAATTAAGGGAAAGGAGAAAAGAAAGGTCAAAGCAGGAAATATAGCAGTTGGGGGTTAGGGGCAAGGACATTCCAAGTATATCAATAGGATTAGCAGACTGACAGCCATGTGATCACTGAGAAGCCAGTTCTCTGGTGGGGAAATAGAAGCTCAGCTGACTTTATCATGACTGGCCTTTGAATCTAATGGAGTTGAGCTGGCTCATGCCTAATGTGGGTAGGGAGCTGCCCCACTACTGCCATGCTCTCTGAGAGAAGTCTGGGGTATGGACAATGCTCTCCTGTCCCTCATCTGGCTTGGGAACCCACATACATCAAAGTAAAAAAAGAAAAAAAAGAAGGAAAGAAAAGAAAAAAGAAAGAAATCTACTTTCTTGCATGTAAATTTATGTGGCCTTTTGACTCCAAGATATGTGCTAAGGGAGCAGACTTTTGGTTTAAGTAATTTGGTCTCATCTTCCCTTTTCCTCCTCTGTTGAAGATTTCATAATAAAGAACATATTTAAAACCTGAATGGAAGGCCTTAAAGTGGGCCAGTGCCACCATATGAATTGGGTAGCAACATGGGAAAATGCTCCTGTTGTTGTTGTGACTATGGTGGTTTGAATAGGTATGGCCCCATTAGACTTATGTGTTTGAATACTTAGTCCATAAGGAGTGGCACCATTAGGTAGTTTGGCCTTGTTGGAGTAGATGTGGTCTTGTTGGAGGAAGTGTGTCACTGTGAGGAAAGGCCTTGTGGTTTCCTATGCGCAGTGTGCCCTACAGTCTCCTTCTGCTACCTATGGGTCAGGATGTAGAACTTTCAGCTCTTTTTCTAGTACCATGGCTGCCTGGAAACTGCCATGCTTCCCACAATGATGATAATGTACTAAGGCACTGAAACCCGGCCCCCATTAAATGTTTTCCTTTATAAGAGTTGCCTTGGTCATGGTGTCTCTTTACAGCAATGAAACCCTAACAAAGACATTCACCATGACAACAACCAAAGGGCTTGGTGAGGTCAATTGATTTGTTTATGTAGCAGCCAGTAGATGTCTTATTTCTATGGAAAAGGGACAAATAAATAAATAAATATATGCAGGAGAGACAACACCTAGGTTTATTTGGTTTTGTAGGCAGAAGAAATGATTATACTTTGCTAAGAGCACAGGCTCTAACACAATGGTTATAGGATTATGATTTACATAAATATAAATTGGAAAATAGGATGATCCTGAGCAGGGAGTATTTTAGAATTCCTGAGATTGTGGTGATCAGCCTGTGGTTAATCTTTGTTTTTCTTCAAAGAGGTCCATTAGTCCTTCCATTCTTACAGTTCCAGAAAACATAATTTAACATGAAAGTGAAGGTATAACAATAGCATCAGGAGGCCGCTGATCATAGTTTATGCACAGTCAATAAACAATATAATAAATGCTTGTAGTATGTTTGCCTTCTCTTTTCATTCAGTCTGGGACCCCATATGATGTGATGGCACCCTCCACACTTACAGTGGTTCTTCCTATTTCAGTCTCAATTAACTTAACCTAGGTAACGTTTCAGAGGCATTCCTAGAGACTTGTTTCCATGGTAATTCTAATCATATCAAGGTAAAAATTATGATTAACTGTAACAGGTAACCTTTGATGATATAAATGGTTTAGCTCATCATGGATCCCCATGATACTCCTCAGAGATCAGTTTGCAAAGGCTAGTCCTGCCAGTACTATAAAAGCCTAGGACATGGTTGCAGGAGCTATGGTCAGGTATGGAAAGATCTACAGGCCAGACTTTGAATGGTAGAGTCTCTCCATTCTCCAAGAAGGAAGAGGCCAATCTTCAACATCACAGCCACCTTAGAAGACTGAAAACACACAAGAAACAAGCTGTCTCTTGCTCCTTACACTGAGATCTCTGTTGAAGAATCTCTAGGTGTCTTTTGAAATAGAAAATAACAAATCAATATGCGCATAAACACTGAAGCCATTTACTCAGTCCTTATGTTTTTTTTCTAGAAATCTATCATCTACATCAATAGATATTATGGTAGTAGAAAGAAGTCTCTAAAGACAAGTACTTTAACTCCACCCTAACCTGTCAATTTGAGTGCCAAACAAGCACTAATCGTCTCTCACTATCCTATTTTCTAGTTAGGGAGATATTTAATGAGTTTCCTAGGTTAATCCTGAGATTGCACCATGCCCTAGGTTCATAAAATCACTTTCAAAATGTCCTGACAAAAGTGGAACTCACTGTTCAGAATACAAAAAAATCCTGATTAATTTAGCCTCACTTATATCCAGAGAAACATCTGGATATAAGCATCACCTCTTATGGATCAGGATTTAGGGGTATATGCCAGAGACATTTTCTTTGTGAGAGCTGCTACAGTGCTGGTGCCAGAGCCCCATCTGAGTCTCTAGTTTCTTTCCTCCCTACAGCCCCATTAGAAGATGAAAGGAAAGTAGAATGGAATATGAAAATGAAGACTGCGATTGGGCAAAGGAACGTCTGTGGCATGGGAAAGTTCTGGGATATGGTGGAAATATGGCAATGAGTTGCACTGGGAATTCTGAACAGCGTATTTGCTTTAACTTGTACCATTAAAGCTGCTTCAAATGGCCACAGCCATCTTGCCTGATGACATCATTGCTTTTCTGTGATTGGCAGCCTCCATGTAACTCCAATTAGCTTAAAAGTAACAGTGTGTGCATGGAGCGAGTCAGGGCTTTGACTCTGTCTTTCATCAGGATTACCTACAGACCCTGGGAACCTGTGCCAGGTACTGGTCCTCCCCTGTAGCTAATATCAAGTTTAAAAATGCAAGCCTGTGTGCTGCCGCTGGCCAAAATACACTGGTCTATATCCAAGCCCATATGTAATTTTCTTGATTAGAACTTGATATGGGAAGGCCTAGCCCTCTGTGAGTGGTGCTACCCACAAATGATACATAAGAATGCCAGCTGAGCAAGCCAGGAGCAGCAAGCCAGTAGACAGCACTGAGTCGTCATCTCTGCTTCAGGCCCGTCCATGAATTCCTTCCGTGACTTTCTTCATTGCCTGGAGGTATAAAACGAAATAAGCCCTTTCTTTCTCCTTATGTTGCTTTTGGTTGTAGCCCTTCTCACAGCAGAAAGCTTACTAAAACCGAAGTTGGTATCAGAGACTGACCTGTTTATTGATTGGCCAGAACAGACTGTTTTGTTTTACGAACAATTGTGGGAGTAGTTTGGAATAATGGGATAGAGAAACCACTGAATGTCCAGAGATTCATGAGCCCTGTGGGAGCTTAAAAGACAATGCTGAATGTAGTGCAATTAATGGAGGCTTGGCTTCAAATTTTCAGAGGGAAATTTGAGAGTCCCTTAAAGACGATATTTTAAATGTAGAATCTGTGGTTCTAGTTATCTGGGACTAGAGAATTGACTACGGTTGCCAGGAGAACAGAAACGTTAAAGTAAAGCTTTGATTGGCTGGTACAATCAATTTTGAGTACCTGGGGCTGAAAATTTTGAGAGAATACCAGCATCATTGGGGTAAAATCTGGGAAGTGTTTCCTTGGAATTGTCACATAGATGGTGCGGTCTAGAGTAGTTCTAGACTATACCTTGTGCTTCCAGCTGAACTTGGAACTGTATGAGAGTCTTTTTTTTTTTTTACTGGCTTTGAAGCCACATAGAGTTATGGAGAGAAACGAAGGCGTGATGTAGTGAGACATCAGGAGAGGCCAAGTGGGGAAAGGATGGCCTCCCTTGTAATAGAAGCCTCAAAATTGAAGGAATCATAGAAGGAAATTGAGGCTTGACATCATGTTTTGGAGTATGAAAAGAGGCCAGGAGACAGTTTCTGAAGGTGTGGCCCACACACAGCAGAAGATTCCAGTATTTTGAAGATGCCAGTACTATGGGATGGCCACCAACAAAAAAAATATTCTGATTACCAGTGTCGGATACCATTGGACTTCAGGATTGATTTTATGTGAGTACAGCTGAGCTCCACTTCTTCCCTCTTGAAGTTAAAAAAAAAAAAAAAAAAAAGTATTTGACTTAGTTTTGTTGTTCTTGGTGGTGGTGGAGAGGGTGATTTTTTACTTTGCAGGAACCTACAGTTACAGGGTCTTGGATATTTTAGTGACACATTGAACTCTTAAAGAGACCATTTAATGAGATCTGGTGTCTTCTTGTGTCGGGCAGGTGCACACGCAGGCAGAATACTGTATAAATAATAATAATTTTTAAGAAATAATACTAGATGGGATTTCCTGTCAGTTCTGTGATCTAGAAAAAAGATCAAAAGCCTCCATGCTGCTATGTCCTAATCCATGAATCTCTTATGGGTATCTAAAATCCTTGCTATATTGTAGGCAGTTACTTATAATTTGTCAGTTGGTGAAATGATTTTTTTTTTTTTTTTTTTTTTTTGTGGGATCACTACAAATAGAGATAGCATTATAGGAGACAGGAGTATCAGCCATTCAGAAATTCAAAACATGTGAAAATCATATTTTTATCTAATCCTTCACACTAACACAAGGTTTTGAGGGGCTGGTGGTAGTTAAGTGGGTAATGGCACAAGCATGGGGACCTGAGCTCATATCCCAACACCCACATCAATGTTAGGCATGGACACTGTGAAACACACAGGCAGGAAGATGGCTAGGGCCGTAGGGCTTGCTGACAGACTCTTTTTAATGTCAGTGAGAGACCCTGTCTCAAATGAATAAGGCAGAGAATGCCAACGACAGTCTCTGACATCCATTCAAGCCCCTGAATGCATGTGTAACAGCATGTACATCAGCACACATGAGTGTACATGCATCATGCAATCACACACATATGCTGCAGAATGACATTCAGTTAACAATTGCTTCTGCAGAGAAAATGAAGTAGTGTCTGATATAGAAAGTCCAAGTGGAAGTATGGGGAGAGAAACAAGAAAAACAAAACAAATGAAAACAAATAAACAAGAGACTTGCCTTCTGTTCCTCCTCAGTCTCTCAGCTTCAGGGAATTGAATTTTTATCTAACTGGAATAATCTTGAGACTGGATTCCTTGCCAGAGCTTCCATGTGAGTCTGGTCTAGGTGGTCTCTTACTGCGTGAGGTGTGCCATTCATAGCAAGGTGGTCAGGAATCGATGCCGTGAGGCCCAGAAGGACTGAACACCCCCACCACGATTTAGACCTGCTGGTGCTGCACCATGACCTCCACCAATGCCCATGTAAAGACAGGACAGAAGAAAAAATACTTTGGAGAAATAAAATGGGAATTACACTTAAAAAAAAATTAAGAAAGAAAGAAAGAAAGAAAGAAAGAAAGAAAGAAAGAAAGAAAGAAACCAAAAGTAGGGAGCTCAGGGAAGCCTGCCTAAACTTCTTACTTACAAAACTGGGTCAGAATAAAGCATATTGTTTTAAGGAAATGAGTTTGTAGAAACCTGATACACAGTAATGGGAAACTCACAAGGACAGATATGAATGACATCTCTTGCTCTTAAGATTGACAGTTAAATTTACATTTTATTTTCCACTGTGACATTTCACAGTTATTCCCCTTACCCCCTCCCTCGCTTACAGACTTTGTTGTGAGCTGAGAGAGTCCTTGATATCTCTGAAGTGCTCTCTCTTTGGGGAAATGAGATGACATGAGTTGCTCTCAACTGTAGTAAATACAGGCTGTTTTTTTTTTTTTTTTTTTTTAAATACTCATAAGCTTAGAATGTGTGAAAATGTTTTTTAACTTGATAGGACATTTTTTATCCTTTTAGATAAGATACTAATTTGCATCCTTTTGAAACTTTTCAATTCAAATCAATGCTCATTATACTTTTTTCTTCATTGTTAGCATGATCAAGCCTTATGCATGCATATTTTAGCACCTCTTGAAATTGCTATAGTCCTTTGAACAAACTAAGTGCTAGAGAAAATTAGAAGTGTTATTTCCCTGAATCTTGCTTTCTGAGATGGTTACACTTTTCAATAGAAAATGCACAACAAGCTCAATGGTTTCAAGTCTCCCCATTGATGAAAAATTATTCCCAGTACTGTGTAAAGTATGCCTTCTGAAACTTAACTCCATAAGAAACAATCTCACAAAAGAATAGAAAATAGTATATGTTTATAGTTTAATTTGAGAACTAAATGCATTCAGTAGCAGGATAAAACAAAATAATTTCCACGACAAGAAAAAAAATTTGTAGGTACCGATAATTTTAGAAATGATTACTGGGAACAGGAACACATTTTAAAAATGGAATCCTCTTGTTATTTTCAGTTGTTTGTTTGTTTTACTTTGCATTTGGTCCTGCTGGTCTCTTCTATTACGTCCTCTTTATTGCACTTATTGAAAGTGATTAGGCCACAGATGGTCCTAGAAATCTACAAGTAGAACAATATGATAGGCGGATTTGGGCCCAGGGGTCCCGCTCAAACTAAGGCACCAGCCAAGGACAATACAGGAGGTAAACTTTAAACCCCTTCCCAGATCTAGCCAATGGTCAGAATATTCTCCACAGTTGAGTGGAGAGTGTGATACGACTTTCTCCCGTACTCTGGTGCCTCACATTTGACCATGTTCCCTGGAGGGGGAGACCTGGTGGCACTCAGAGGAAAGACAGCAAGTAGCCAAGAAGAGACTTGATACCCTATGAGAATATACAGTGGGACGTAATCCCCCTCAGGAACAGTCATAGGGGAGGGGAATAATGGGAAAAAGGGGGGGGGGGGAATGGGAGGATACAAGGGATGGGATAAACATTGAGATGTAACAAGAATAAATTAATAAAAAAAAAAAATCAAAAAAAAAAAAAAGAAAGTGATTAGGCCGGGCGTGGTGGCGCACGCCTTTAATCCCAGCACTCGGGAGGCAGAGGCAGGCGGATCGCTGTGAGTTCGAGGCCAGCCTGGTCTACAAAGTGAGTCCAGGATGGCCAAGGCTACACAGAGAAACCCTGTCTCGAAAAACCAAAAAAAAAAGAAAGTGATTAATGTTACTATTCTCTGCTAATCCGCTGTTGAAATAGATTCGCAAATAATATTTTATAGGTAATCCATGATATTCATGTTTTTTTAAGTGCTAAAGATTGATGAACTAAAATATAAAGACACAGTGAGGGGGCGTGGGGGGATGGCTCAGTCACTAAGGCACATGCTGTTGAAGCGTAATGACCTAACTCAGATCCCAGTGCCCAAAGAGAAAGCAAGGCCCAGCGATGCACGCCTATAAATCCAACCCTGGGGATGCAGAGATGGGGGACTCTCTCCTGTTGCTAACTAGAAAATCTAGATAATCAGGAATTCGTGGTTCAGTCATGGACTCTTTCTCAAAAAATAAAGTGGAAAAGAAATTGAAGTAAAACATGTGTCGTCAACCTCTGGTTTCCACATGTACACATGTGCACACGCACATGAACGTGGGCAAATTCCATTCCAAATACATACATACATACATATATATATATATATATATATATATATATATATATATATATATATATATAATGCTGGAAAAAAGAAATGAACTATGTATGCACTTAGATATTCTGGAAAAGTTTCAGTAATGGATCAAAGAAAGAAAATCACTCAATTGGAATATTTCATTACAGAACACATTCCAAACCTTTTGGCTTCTTGATGGTACCATTTCATCCTCTTGTAAGGCTCAGAAAATCACTGATGAAAGATCCCCAGACTCAAATAGTACGTAAAATCAAAGAATGTTTATTCTGCAGAAACAACCTGCATGCAGGGGTCCACTAACCATACAAAATGGTGGTCACCCTGTCAAAGGTGCATAGGCCTTTTTATAGGGAAGTAGGTGTGCTATCTTCTAATCTGATTGGGTAGACCAAGACCAATCCAAGGAGCAATCGCAGGGGCATAAGCTGATAGGCTGGGACTGAGTGGTCAATTCAAAGGCATGAGGTCATATATGGTCACATTAGTGGCTGATTGGCTCAGATCTTTCCGCTCACACAGTTGTTCCCAGACCAGGAGTGTCCTGTTACATGACTCCAACTGGGATTGGATGATGCTGACTAGTGCCTGTAGTGACTTCTGTCATGGACCTTTTAGCAATGTCAGACCCTCTCATTCTGCCTGGATTATATATTTCACATAGCATAATTCTCAAAATGTTGATATTATTTTTACATTAGTTCTTAACAGACCATTTAAGCATGGCTATCTCCATATTGGTCTCTTCTTTTTCTCTATTCTTGATAGAAAGTCTTGGCTGAAAAAACATGATCCAAAGGTTAAAAACAGATTCTATATGGTAGTTGATGATTTTCAAGTTGATGTACACAATTGTTCCTATCTTTATGAACATCTGCAAGAGCTGTTTGGTTTCTAGTAGAGTGCCTCAGTTGTACAAACAGGATTCTTATGAGAGTACAGCTGACATTGCTAAACTGTTATCAGTCAGCTGTAATCCAGAAGGTAATGTTTGCAGAGACAGCGTGACTCCCAAGACAATTTTTCCTGAATACGCAGCTCCAGGAAAGAAAGACTACAGACCTGCCCTTGACCCCTTATAGCTACACCGACTTATACATTCCCAAGGCACTATATAAAATCCACGTATTCCTATCTTACCATTCTCCTCCCACTGAAGAGATGTTATCCCCCACTGTGTGTGCCAGCAAACACAGTCTCCTCTGTTAAGGTCAAATTCTGGGTTTTTCTCAACTTTTGTTTCTAAACTTAACACCCGAAATCTAATTTTGGAACAGGTTTATTTCTCTTATATATCGAGGAAGGCAAGGCACTTAATCATATTTGTTATGTAGCAGGAATAAGCCTATAAGTTAATGCATATATTTAATAAAGTTACACAACAACAAAACTGAAATTGGTTTTACATTAAACAGGCTTATATAAAATATTAACTAATTGAAATGAGAATTTTGAGCTTACTTCCTTGAATCTTGTATTTTCAAAAGTTACTTCTGAAAACTGAAGTACAGAGGAAAAATGTGAAGGCAGGTTAACAAGAGAGTTTAATGTATAAATGATTAAACGTTTAAACTATGCTTATCTTAAATGCTGATAAAAATTCTCTATGTTGGGTTTTTTTTTTTTTTTTTTTTTTTTTTGCTAGGCAAACATAAAGTGTAAGGTAAGAAAATAATTTTAGAGTATTTTTCCATGATTTCTATGACTTGGAATACACATATTTTTGTCAGTGTTGAAATGGGATAAGCAATGAAATCATATATTTTGCTTTATATAATGTTATAATAGCTAAGTATGTTGTTGATGAATCTGATTCCTTTTGTATGTTTTTAGTCTTTTTGACAGAACTTGTCAGTCCCCAGAAGGAAGCTGGATGAGTGGTCGGTTGGTAGACAAGAGGAAACAAACAGAAAGTCAGGCTAAACGTCTCGGCAGCTACCAAGATCAGGAAGAGAGAGAGAGAAGGAAGAAAGACATGTCTTTTAATTCAGAGTCCAAGAAAGTGGACAGGTTCAATGGGAAGCCAGAAGCTCAATCAATCCCCACATTTCTACTTTTTAATATCTTGTACTATACATATAATTAAAAAATAAAACTCCTTTGTTATACGTATAATACACTTAAGGCTTTGCATTAGAAATGTCACTTCAATCACTAAACATAGAGCCCCTGTTTTCGTTCTAATTCTTAAAGTTCAAACCTCTTTTTATTTTAGGTTTTTCCTAGTGCACGTCAGGCTCAAAGACTAGAGAGCACAAACCAAGTAACAGCATAGACTTGTTATATAAGCTCTCAGAGGCAGAGGCAGGAGGACCATGAAGTGCTCAGAGCAAACTACATAGCAAGTTCAGGCCACCTTGACCCTGTCTCAAAAACAAAACATTCAAAAAGTCATTCTCTGTCTCTGTCTCTGTCTCTGTCTCTGTCTCTGTCTCTGTCTCTGTCTCTGTCTCTGTCTCTGTCTCTGTCTCTCTCTGTCTCTCTCTCTCTCTCTCTCTCTCTCTCTCTCTCTCTCTCTCTCTCTCTCTCTCTCTCTTCATTGTGTGAATTTATTTTCTAACTGCACCATTACACGTTCAATTTAATAGTTAAAACCCTCCATTTCTTGTATCTCTATAATCTATAGCCCATAAAGAGTATTCATCATTGTCTAATATATTGCTATCCCACCGTTTTTAATATGTTAAATTCAATTATAAAATTTTGTGACTAAAGTTTTTAGAAAAATCTCAGATGTTTTGAGGACCTTCAGTCTCTTTGAAAATCTTGGACACATTTTAATTTGTCATTCAGGTTTGTAGGTAATATTCTTGACTTCATTAATGATTATAATTATGCAGATATTATCAGTCACCTGTCTAGGATATATTGCTAGCCCCATGCCATGTGTGTACATATGTGTGTGCATGCGCATTTGAGTGTGCATGTGTGTGTGTGTGTGTGTGTATTATAATTTAATCTCTGCTTCTACCACTGAATACCAGATACTGGGTAATTTATAGAGAATGAAATTTTAGTAATATCTCTCTTCTGGAGTGTTGGAGGTTGAAGACAAAGGATTACACCTTATCATGGTCTCCTTCCTTCTCTAACACAGGCGGCTCAGATCATAACATAGTAGAAGTCATTACAAGAGACAGAAATACACTAGCTCAGTAACACAGATGAGCCATTAAACTCTCAGTCTTGAAATACAATCATCCATGAACAGATTAATTCACAAGGAAGACACAGTAATGACCTCATAACCTTATACAGCCTTGATTTCATCTCTTAATATGCAAGGTCACACTTCAATATGACTTTAGGGTGAGTCACACCATGAATATTTAAATTAAGCTCTTGAGTTTGTATCTCTTCAGAACCTAATACTTTCTCTTTGTTAAATCTTGATTTATAAAATAGAACTTACAATTAGTCTGTACTTGTTTTTTGACAAGATTTTTGTTAAAAAGAGTTTTAGAAATTTGACGTAGACTATTATAAAAGTAGTAATTTATTTGTACATTTAATAATAATGTTATTATAATAGTTCCACTAATATACATTGTAAGACAGGAAAACATAATCATAATCTAGTTTTTGAATGATAAATTACTTTCAAAGGAAAAGAACATTATTTTTGGCGGTACACAAATTTGGAGTTACTGGATTAAATAATAAGTCACTACTAACTTTGATTTGTGGCTAAGAAGCTACAAAGAGGAGGTAACTCCTGACGTAATAACAGAGGATTCCTTATCAACTTCTTCTCAAGGGAGACCACAAATGTTATCAACAATATAAGTTCTATTTATTTTCCTGACACTGTCCACCACTTATTTTTTCTTTCTTAAAATGTATTTCTTTAATTTTCTGAGATTATAATACACTTAATTACTCAATTTCCTCCAAACTCTAACATGTGCCCTTCCTTTTGTGGTCTCTTTTGTCATTGACTGTTGGTTACTACACAATGTCTGCACCATCCAGTAACTTTTACTATAAATAGGAACATAGTCGATAATGACTGTTGAAATATCATTAGGTATGTTGGTAAAGACATACTTTCCCGTTTAAAAATAATTACAATGATAACCATAGTTAAATTTATTGCTTGTATTTTATTAAAAAAAAAAAACTACCAAATTCCTTTTTATTCCCGTGATAAAAGCCTAAGACCACAGTGAACTATGAACGAAAGAATTCATTTTGGCTTTCAGTTTTGAGGGACAATCCATAATGGTGAAGAAACACTGCAGCAGGTGGCTGGAGCAAGAAACTGAGAGATCATGACTTCAACCACTAACACGAGACACATAGGAAACCGGAAGTTAGGTGAGCATCAGTGTCACCAACTGGAAATCAAGTTCAAATTCCTGAACCTATGGGGACGGTTCTTGTCAACCACCACAGGCCATATTATGTAATTTAGTAGATGTGGGAACAAGATACAGTTATTATTGACATTTTGAAGCTGTATAGACATATTTGTGAAATTAAGTAAATGCAAAGACTCACAAAGTAAGGAGTTGGTATTGGATTACATATCTTCCTATTCAGAGACCCACATTTTTCTCAACTGTGATTGTACTTACACACACAGTAAATTGACTGAGGAAAGTAAATTAAATTATTTATTCAAATTCTACATTACCGAAAAAAAATAATAAGGGACTATTCTGTGGCTTTAAATTTTATTTTTATTCTGAAAATAAGATATAAATAAAATAAACACCCATATACTGTTAGCTGTTTTACAAGAAACTTAATGTCCCATGACAATTAACAATTAATTTCTGTGTGACCGAAGGACTAATGTTTTATAAATGAGATGTTAATACCTACCACTTGGAATTTCAGTATGTTCAAAGGTTTAGTCACTCAGTCATTTGACTCATTAATAAAGACTCTACTGTTAGCATTTGTAACAGTTTATTTATTATATAGTAGGTTGATAGGATATTTTAGTTTTTATTTTCCATTAAAGACTGAAAAGAGGATTCATAATACACTTGTCAATGACTTGAAATATTTTATTTAAAATTGTATGAAAATATTCATATTTTTATGAAGTCAAACTTTAAAAGCATTATATAAAAGCAATCATTTGCAAATTAACACTTATTTACCACATTCATTTAAACTACACTTACATAAAATGATTTTCACTTGATTATGAATATTATGATTAAATGAATCTTAGTATGCAAATACTACTCAGTTTCATTTACATATGTTACTTTAATCACAAGCTCTTTCAATTACAATAAAGTTATTCATAATACAAAGACTTCTGCCTTACAAAGAAAAGAAATTACCACCTTGCAAACAGCATAGACAACAATTTAAAATAGCATACTTGCTCTTCTGGAACATGCAATGAGAAATTTTCCTTAAATTTTTACATAAAATATAAAATGTTTGTGTGTGCAATAAGTATATTTCTAGTGTAAGTAAAACATGTTGTGCAAATAAAAATATTGTAAAAATTTTTAGTAATGACTATGAGGATAATAGAATAATTAAGGTTTCTTCAGATTCATGATCAGTGTGATTTTCTTCATGAAGTAATATAAATACTACTACTAATTATTATTTATGTATCATTTGCTATATATCAGGCTCAATGGTAAACTTTCTACTGGAAACATGCCTTTATAACTTCATACAAATTATTGAAAATAATTTTTACTTATTTACGTGTGTGTGTGTGTGTAAACAGTTTGCCAGTGGACACAGAGAATACCTTGTAGGTGTAAGTTCTCCCCATTAACAGGGTGGGTCTGTGACATGCATTGGGAATCTCAGGCTGGACAACAAGTGTGCTTACTCAGTGACTCAATTTGACAGCCACCATGTCTCAATTATTCAAATAAGCGAACTGTGATTTACAAGTATATAGCTTTTGTAAGATTACATGTGTACAAGGAACTAAGCAAGAGTCTCACTTCAAAAATCTATAGTTTTAGTTTCTGTTCGTTCTTTGCTATGCATGTGTATTTTTTCATCTTTTGACTTAAAAAGTCGCATTATTTTTTCCTTGCCTTTCCACCCTCCAAATCTTCCTGTATTCATCCCCCTGTGTGACTCTTTCCAAAATTGTGTGCCTATTTTTAGTAGTATGTATATGAAATTTCAAGTATATGAATTTATTAAGCACACATATGCCACCCCACACACATGTTTACACTGGTATTTTTTGTTTCATGTACATTACTGCTAATAATAGATGCTATGATTAGGATCACTGTCTACTTAAATTCATAATTGTAGCAATCGTAACAAAATTTTATGTTCAATTAATGCTTACTATGTATTCTCTAGAATATTTAAATAGTAAGACTTTCCAAATTAACAGTACAAATGTTATGTACTGACACTGTGAGTTCTCTCAAAGTTCTCTGAGTTATTAAAACAATTGAAACTGCCTTTTAATCCTTTATTGGCTACTTAAACTTATGCCTACCTTACCATGAGCTATGAACTATAGAGACAAAGGCAAGGTTTTCAGCTTCTGGCACTAGGAAAGAAGCCATAGATAGCGCTCTGCTGCCCAGAGGACTCAGCCCTGGCCTCATGAGCACTCTAAGTCACTTAGATGTGAAGCCAGTTAGGAGCAAACAGCACTTAATGCATTACAGTGCACTTGATGCGCTCACCCCTTGATAAGTTCCATTTCAGCAAACAAGGGAAGTGTGAGTTTTGAAATGGCTTGAGATTGTTTCTGAGCACTTTACCCTGCTTACATCCTCCTCTCTGTAACAAACTGATATTTTAAAGTGAGATATGACATTTGAAAATGTTTTTTACAGGTTCACTCCATACTTTCATTGATTTCTTTAGCTCATCTTCTTTTAGCCTTTCTAAATAAGGATAGGGGGAAAAAAACCTTTTTTATATAACTCTGTAAGACAGAAAAATATCACTGAAATATGACTGGACTTTAAACACACTGAATATGAGTTTAATCGTAGGTAACAATTTCATAACACCTATTTACTTTATTATTTTTAATTTTTAAAGACAGGATATCATTATGTAACTCTGGTTAGTCTGAAAATCTATGTGGATTGCACTAGTTTTACACTGAAAGAGAGACCTAATTTTGCCTCCCAAGCACTGGAATAAAAGGCTGGTAACACCATGCCTACCCTGTAACATGTTTCTTACATAAAAAATTCCAAACGTTTTATGAGTACTGCAAGTTTTGTGAGTGTCTGGAGGATTTTTCTGAATTTATATTCATTGCAGTAATGAATAGTGGTAACTGTGGCAAAGACATGCACTGTTAAGAAGTATTATCTTGGTAGATGTAAGCAAAATAATTTAAGTAAAATGTTCATTTTATTCATCACTGAATATATATATATATATATATATATATATGTGTGTGTGTGTGTGTGTGTGTGTGTGTGTGTGTGTGTGTGTATCCGAATATTAAGTCTGAACTAAGAAATCAAGTAATTTGATTGAATATTAAATACATTGAATTCTGCATCTCTGCAGGAGATATGGCTGCATATACTAGAGTCCATATATTAATATCTATATATTAATTTTTCCGTTGATTAAATATGTAACAAAGAAATGTGAATGTATTTGTCAAATATTTCACATACATTTTGCCATATATTGCATTCTTAAAACTTTGTCTTATACATTAAAATGCGCCATTAAGTATAAATTTCTGATGTGGCAAATATTCTTTTATAAATAAGTACGTTCAGGAAGTATTGCAGTTTGGAGACACACATAGCATATTCAGACATTTGAACTTAGCTGGCAATTCCAGTTTTGTTTATTTGTTCTCTGTGAGTGTGCTAAAACAACAAATTCCTAGATGAATGAGTCTGGGAGGCACAACTGGTGGGAATCATACCATGATTTTATTTTATTTTTTTGTTATTTTTTTCCTTTTTCTTATTATTAATTTCTTCACATTACATCTCAGTTGTTAGCCCATCCCTTGTATTCTCCCATTCCTCCCTCCCTCCCGCTTCCCCCCATTCCCCTCCCCTATGTCTGTGACTGAGGGGGACCTCCTCCCCCTGTATATGCTCATAGGGTATCGAGTCTCTTCTTAGTGACCTATTATCCTTCCTCTGAGTTCCACCAGACGTCCCCATCCAAGGGACATGGTAAAATATGGGGCTCCAGAGTTTGTGTGAAAGTCAGATCTCCTTCTACACTTAACGGTGGAGAATGTCCTGTTCATCGGCTAATCTGGGTAGGGGTTTGAAGTTTACTGCCTATATTTTCCTTGGCTGGTGCCATAGTTTGAGGAGGACCCCAGGGCCCAGACCTGCCTGTAGTTTTCCAGGACCCTCTGGATCCTTCTATTTCCTCATTCTCCCAGGCTTCTCACACCTAAAGTCTCAATAGGATGTCCTCCCCTCTGACCCACTCTCCTGGTAGGTAAAGTTTTTCATGGGGACGTACTCCTTGGACTAGTGTCTCGATATAAGTGAGTATATACCATTTAACTCTTTCTGCTTCTGGGTGAACTCACTCATTATGATAATTTCTAGTTCAATCCATTTGTCCACAAATTTCGGAAATTCCTTGTTTTTAATAGCTGAGTAGTATTCCATAGTGTAAATGTACCACAGTTTCTTTATCTAATATCCAAAATATATAAAGAACTCAAGAAATTAAACACCACAAAACCAAATAACCCAATAGAGAAATGGGGCTCAGAATTAAACAGAGAATTCTCAACAGAGGAATATCAAATGGCTGAGAAACACTTAAAGAAATGCTCAACCTCCTTAGTCATCAGAGAAATGCAAATCAAAACGACACTGAGATTCCATCTTACACCCATCAGAATGGCTAAGATCAATAACTCAACTGACACTATATGCTGGCGAGGATGTGGAGAAAGAGGAACACTCCTTCATTGCTGGTGGGAATGCAAACTAGTACAACCACTTTGGAAATCTATCTGGCGCTTTCTCAGAAAAATGGGAATAGGGCTTCCTCAAGACCCAGCTATTCCACTCCTTGGAATATACCCAGAAGATGCTCCAGCACACAACAAGAAAATTTGCTCAACCATGTTCATAGCAGCCTTATTCATAATAGCCAGAACATGGAAACAGCCTACGTGTCCCTCAGTAGAAGAATGGACATACCATGATTTTAGATAACATAAAAAACAAGCAAACAAACAAAAGACTCAATGGAGAAGGCCATGAGTGAGTGTAGGCAATGGCAGATAGAAGAGGAAGGGTCCAGCTCAAGGAGAATGCACCAATGCAGACTACTATGCTAATGCTGCCAGAGAAATCTGGGTCTCCTTGGGCTTCTAAGCATTATTAATTAAAAAAGAAAAGGAGATTGGACTTAAAGAAGTTATAGGCTATTTTTACTAGTTAAAAATTAATAAAACAAAACAAAAAAGACTGCCAAGTCTTGCAAGCTGTAAATCTTGGTAGCCGCCTGGAAGAGGGAGAAGATGCAGGGGGGAAAAAATAGAAAAAGCTATGATGTTGGAATTAAGCCATTGTGAAGGTCAGCCACACTTGGTTAGGAGGATTATGTTCGAGAAAGAGTGAAGCCCAAAATGTCAAGGAAAACAAGCTTTGAAAAGAGATAGAATAAAAGGAAAAGTTAGTGATTCGGAGAGTAATTCAGAGAAAGGTACTGACTTAAGCTTCAAGTCTACAAGTCAGTCACACACTGCAGTACAGAGTAGAGATTCTCAGACAGAAAAGTATATTATCTCATTAAACTGCTCTTTCTTCCTACTCTCTCTTCTGCATGGCTGAAGGACGGTCCTTATGGTCAAGCAATTGACCCATGCAGTTGGGTTAACTTAACTTTTGTCTGACTATGCATGCTAGATCTCTATGGAAGCCAGAGAAATAGCTTGCCTTAATGTGCCTCCACAGAACCGCGTGCAACGCAACTATAGGAAACGCAGAAAAGAGGATCTTCCATGAAATAAGGCAAGTTTAAATAACTGGATCTAAGTTTCAATACACTTGTTGCAGAATTTGCCTGATTTGGAACTTAAAGTCTCAATTTTACCGATTATATGGATATGAGTCCTAACTATAACTTTTATATGGCATATTGTACACAAGAAACTGTTATGATAACAAACAACCATAATTTTGATGATATATTCAAATTACAAGCACTATTTATACTCTACTCTTTCGTAAATAGAATTTCTCCATGTAAATACTAAAATATTTATAGAAAACATGAAGCCATGTTTTCTTTTGCTTACACAGTTTAATTTGAGTAAAAGTATTGTAAATACTGAGCTACCACTTTCTATGGTGATGCTCACAATTCACCTCGGCATGGAAGTGTGGGCAGATTTGGATATGGCCATTTCTTGTTGATATTAGAAGCAAACATTTAAAGTATAGAGTTGATTGAAGATTTAACAAAATAATCCTGCTATCCTAAATAGTTAAAGGAGTCAAAGTTGACATCAAGGAAAGATAATGAAGTTTCAATATCGTTTATTATAAATTGAGTATTAAGAAGTCAGCCTTAGACTCTTAGATACAAAAATGAAAATGTGTTAACCTTGAGCTGTTTTAGTCTGGCATGGTGATGTGTACCTGTAATCCTGAATACCTGAGAGGCTGAAACAGAAGGAATACTGGATCCCAAGAGCTCATGGCCAGCCAATGAACATAGCAAGATTCTGTCTCATAAAATAAGATAAACAAAAGATACTTTTAAAGATTATGATTTCTAAAACTATTCAGATAATTCATTGAAAGCTTTAACTTAATTTTTTAAATTAAATTTAAATTTGTGTGGATGAGTGTTCTGTCTGCATGTATTATTGTCACCAATGTGTATTCCTGGTATCTACAAGGGTAGAAAAGGGTGCCAGATCCCCTAGGACTGGTGTAGCTCACCATTGTAAGTCACCACATGGATGCTGGGATTAAAACTCTAGTCCTGTCAAAAAGCTGGCAATGCTTTTAACTGCTGAGTATTTTCTAGGGCACAATGTAGAGATGAAGTTTTAATTCTGCCACCACTATGTCCTATTTCCTTACATTACAGGCATGTGCAACGATACCAAGGTACGTGTCAGTAAGGATTAAACCCAGAGCTTTGTGTATCCCAGGCAACACTATAGCAAGAAAACAAATGAAGATTTCAGTGTGACATAAGAAGATTTGCTTAAAGAATGCAACAAGTTAAAAACATTAATTATATAAACTTTTGAAACAGTTTGGTGGTATGCTGAACATTTTTTCATACTTTATATGTGAATATAAATATTTAGAGATTGAAGGAAAAATATACATGTATTGTAAACTATCATTTTGAATAAAAATGTTCAGTGTCATGGGGGTAAACTAAAAATGTATAACTGCAATTTCTGTCTTTTCTGTGCTTTACCGCTGGTGATGGGGCCAATGATGCACTGCCATGTAGTATGGCCCATTGCACCATCTTCTCATATATAGTTCAAGTGCTTCCAGTGGTGAATGAATCACAAGACAGAAAAAAGTGGGAGTTGATACTTTCTTGAAAAGAGTAAAATAAAACATATACCTAAGTTTCAAAGAATGGTGACAGCAAAAAAGATACCTGTTCTAAATACAGAAGAGTCTGTTAATATGTCAAGTGTACACATGATTTTTTTTGCCAGAGCAATGGAAATGAAGAAAAATCTTATATATTTGAAATTAAAAATAATGCCTAAATTTCCTTTATTTGACAAATTAAACTAATACATGCTAGAAGGATGACAACTCTGACTGTTAAAGTTCAGTCTTGAGATAGAAACATCATGCTTTGTTTAATAGAAAAAAAAAGAGTTTCTTTTGGTTTTGGTTTTGATTTTGAGGTAAGACATTATTATCTAGCCCTGACTGCTCTTGTATTCACTATGTGGACTAGGGTGGCCTTGAACTCACAGAGTTCCTTCTGCCTCTACCTTTGCACCTGGCATGCTAAAATTAAAGGTATGTGCCAACATACCTGGTTTTATTTGTTTTAATAAGTAATTATTTATTTGTTTTAATAAGTAATTTATATATAAAGTTTTAAATTATGAATTTATATAAAGGTAGTCATTCCAAGGCAATTTTCTTCTATAGTTATTCATTTTAAGAAGCATCATCTCAAATGTCTTTAGCATTTATTATTATGAAGAAAATGTATTTTATTAGAAAAATATTTTATAAACAGTCAAAAGAACTAGATTTATGTTTTTTATCCTTTAGTATAAATTGATTTCTTTGCCTCTGTGATGTGCTATATAGTATATGGTTTAACTAAAGACACATGCAAACTATGATCAAAAGTAAGATTTTGTTGACATAATGATCAAAATGTTCTGTTGCCAGGTATGGTGATCCAGACTTTTAACCCTATCACATAGGAGACATAGGCCAGTTGATTTCTGTGTGTTTGAGGCCACCATGTCAACAAAGACAGTTCCAAGACTGGCTATATATGTAGTGCAACTTTAGCTCAGAAAAACGAAATGAACAGAAAACAATGAAACAGAACAAACCGTTTTCTTAAGTAGTCCACCCAAACCCCATGGTTATCAAGAGACAATAAAAATAAAAACAAAAGAACTGTTCCAACATTATAAGTTGTGTTACAGTGCTACAGCTATAAAAACAGCATTGCATTGTCATAAAAGCAGATGTATTAATCAACAAAATGGAATTAAAGGCACAGATATAAGCCACATATCTATTAACAGGACTTTTACAAAAAAGCCAAGAATACACACTATAGAAAAGACAGCATGACGGAGAGATAAACCTGTTTTTGTTATGATCCCATGTGTGGGATGAGGAACAGTCTTGTGACAGAACAAGTGATGTTAATCCACTAGAAGGCAAATCATCTCGTGTGGGAGCTTGATTGTTGCCAACTGAAAAGATCCATGAATAGACTCTGAGAGGAGATATGTAAGTGAGCCAAAAACAAGAGAGAGGCCTTTTGGAGACTTGGGATAGTTTTGGCTGTTCATCGCTCCACTTTGAGACGCTCTTGGAGAGAACCGCTCAAGGGAAGGCTTCGGGGCTCCAGGTTCCAGTTGAGGTTCCGGGTTCTGGTTACTCCAGGTTCCGGCAGAAGAAATCCTGCTGATTACGCCAGGAGAATCATTCCTCGGAACTGATATCCTTACGGTTTTGTTATTGTATTCTTTAATCCTCTTTTTCTGTCATTTAGGTTAGTCGGGTTATAAGTGACATACGCTCGGCTAATAAGTTAGTAATAAAATACATTCGTTAAGAAAATTGAGCCTACAACAGCATCTTCAGTGAATCGTGCTGGTCAAACTGGAAAGCTGGTTGTAGAAGAAGGAAATGAAATGCCTATCTATCATCTTGCACAGACCTTAACTTCAAATGTATAGAAGATCTGGAGATAAGGTTAGATACCCTGATTAGGATAGAAGATAAATTAGGGAATAAGTTTGAACACATTTGGTACAGCAAAGGACTTTCAGGGTGGGACAGTAACAGCACAGGCACCAGTTCCAACAATTAATAAATGAAGCCTCAGGAAACTGAAAAGCTTCTGTATTTAAAAAAAAGGATATGATCATTTTGGCAAAACAGCAGGCTTCAGATGGGGAAAAAAAATCTCTACTAGTTATACATCTGAGTTGAAAGAAAACAATAAACAACTCAAAGACCTGAACAACAATCAAACAAAGTAATTAAAAAGGGGGTCCATAATTAAACAGATTTTTCAAAAGATGAAACATAAATGGCTGAGAAACACATAAAAATGGTCAACATTCTCAGCTACCAGGGGAATACAAATTAAAACTACTTTGAGATTTCATCACGTCGTATCAGAGTGTCTACAATCAAACAAATAACAGAACATGCTGTTGAGGATGTAGAGAAAGGGAACACTAATTCACTGATAACTGGAGTGAAAACTGGTACAGCTACAATGAAAGTCATTCTAGAATTCCTCAGGAAGCTGGAAATAGAACTACCACAAGATCTATCCATACCACTCTGATATATACCGAAAGGATTCTATATATTACAGAGACACTTGCTCATCCGTGTTCATTGCTGATCTATTCTGGATAGACAGAAATAGGAAACATTCTAGATTATCCAGCAAGGGAAGAATGGATAAAGAACAATGGCATATTTATTTGGCTGTTAAGAAAAACGAAATTTGCAGGTAAAGGGGTGCAGCTAAAAACAATCATTTTGAGTGAGGTAACACAGCCCACCAAAAACAAACGTTTCATTTTTTTTATATGTGGATGTTAGCTTTTATGCTTCAGATACGTGTTTGATCCCTCATGACCAGAGAGGTTACACAGTTAGTAAGGATCCAGGGTGAGGTGAGATATCTTCCAAGTAAGGGGAAACAGTGTGTGGTATTCTAAAGAGATAAAAGGGAAACTCGAATAGGAGGGCTACATGACTAGTGGGAAGGGAGGGCAGGGTAAAAGAAGGGACTTGAGGATGATCCGCAAGGACTTGAAGGAGGATAAAGAAAGTGGTCAGAATACATTGTATTAACAAATTAAATAAGATTTTAAAAATGAAAAAAAAGAAGGAAAGCATTCTGAGCAGTCTAGGAGGCAGCAAGTCCAGGAGTAGCTCCTCCGTGACCTCTGTATCAGTTCCTGCCTCCAGGTTTCCGCTTTGGGGTGTCTGCCCTGGCTCCCCTGGAAAATGAATTACAAGCGGTAAAATAAAATAAACACTTTACTCACTCAGCAGATCCCGCCAGCAATCAACCAGAACCTTAAAATAAAACTGTTTTCTTAAATAGTCCACCCAAATGTTATATCCGTCAAGAAAAGGGAAAAAAAAAAAAAAAGCGATGACCTCAAATTCACATAATTTTAACAAAAGCATTCAGTGTTTTCCCACCAGCGTTGTACACCAAGAGGAACAGAGGAAATCCTATAACAAACCATGAAGGATGGGGGTCACGTTAACACAGGAGCCGCTGTGGTGCATCAAGTTCTGATCTGTTGTAGTGTTTTAATGATCTCCAACAAGTTGCGATATGAACTTCCAATTCTGTTTTAAATGGGAAGAAAGGAAGAATAGAAAAATAAATCCAAAGTCAATTCACATGGACATACCAAAAAAAAAAAAGATTATTATTTAAATTTAGTCTAGCAAACTTTAGCATATTCCTAGAAAAATGAGGCCCCAACCATAATAATATACTTACTTGCCATCGTACCTGTCAGAATTTCTCAGTAGGTCACTAGGTCACATTCTAATTGGTGTTGGATATAAGAGACTCCATCCGCTGCACAGCTAGCAGACATGTTCTTCCTGCCTTTCCCATCTGTTAGAATTTAATTTTAGCCTTTGCTATTGATTTTAGTCCAACTCTAGACTTTTATTTTTAACTTGTTGATAGTTATGATATATAAATATTTTACATTAATCTGTATATTTTCATTTTTAAAATAACCTTCAGGCACTACTATAAAATATTTCAGGACTTTTCTTCCTTTACAGTTCATTTTCACGTCAATTCACAGTAATGAACATTCTTATTCCTACAGAAAAACAATCCAAATAACTTTCTAGATAAAGTATCAAAGATGTTTATAGCTTTTGATTGTTTTAAACCTCAAGAATTCTTTATGTCAAAAGTGATACATATCACTTTACCTTAAATATGTCGCTGCCATATTTTAAGAAAACTTAAAAATAGCACCCCATATGAGCCTCAGTTGTGAGATGTCATGCCACTGACATGGGACTCACTATTGCTCACCTATGTCTTTGCACTCATTCCCGCGAATCTAAATGGCACGGATATTGCAAGTAAACTTGAGATCATCTTTGATTCTATTTTCTCTTTCTCTCTCATCTTTCTGTTTTCTTCACTCTTTCATCAGAGGCAAATATCATTAAAGATTAGGTATAAATTTGGTTTATAGTCTTATACTGCTTGAAAAATATATAGCATAGTATTTCACATCTATTAATATTTGTTCATATTATAATTTATATTTCATTAGGAAAATATTTTCCTTTTTGACAAGCTATTACAAATGATCTATGCATATATGCCTACCTATATGTGTATGCACATCTATATGCACATATGTATGTATATATAAATATTTCTATATAAATATATATGTGTATATATACGCATATGTATTCTGGAATTATATATATATATATATATATAAAGAGAGGAGAAACATCGCCTCTCTATATTAACAGGAGGGGTTGTCATGGGTAATATATCATGTTCATGCACCTGTGCCCAGTTTGCAGGAAACTGCTAGGAATCCAAACTCAAGTCACTGAGCCATCTCCTTAGAGCAACCAAGACCTTTCATTTATCCTGAATGACTGCTTGCCGACATATATATTTCCTGATAGTATTTACTGAGAACATGAAAAAGTACTTAACGATTTAAGAATTGTAATTTTGATTGCCAATACAATGGTATTCGATTCAGTATGTAAAGAAACCCCGTGAATTAAGTTTTCTCTGATCTATTTGGTCAATGAGTTGTTAGGCCAAACACTCCTAGACCCTTCATTTGAACCTAGTGCTGACGATTCAGGACTTCATTCCCGTCCTGGGTCCTAATTTCAAGTCAAACTTTGATTCTCTCACTTGAATCTTTCAGATTCTCTATGATGCAGCTAAAAGTCATCACTCTGGTTTTCAATCATTTGCTTATTTCCGTCAGAAACTTGGTATTGTACTGATTAATGAACTAACATCTATTTTTTTCTTTTTATATTAAGCTCTGAGCACTTACATCTAGACATATTTTATTGCTGCTCTTCTGAAATCCGTTGTCATTTTTGCGTTTTCATTTTGATCTTGGTCGCTTTCATTCCCTTAATTTTATAAGAGCAATTACGAAGCTTAACTTTTATCTCTCTGATCCCGGCAGCAGCTGTTTCAAGAGTGACCTTCGCAGACTTCTCGATGCTTATGAGACCTTTGAAGTCCTTTGCTTGCTAATTCCTTTCGAATATCAGTGAACTAAACTGTTAAAAGGGGACTGCATATTGTGATACTCACCTTGATTTCTCCTTCGAACTTTTAAAACTCTTTTTTTTTTTCAATCTCTTGACCAGTAAATTTTTAATTGATTTTTAATCGTAATTTATATTTACTCCACTCAAACACATTAAATGTTGGTAAATTGCTTGGATCTTTTTTTTTCTTTCTGCTCTTAACTTTATTATCTGTTAGTGGCACACAACTAAATATTCATCACTCAAAACTAAGTCTCTGTGGAAGTGGGGACTGATATACAGACCATTCTGTGAGGGACTGCGTGCATTTAATAATTATTGTTATCCTTTAGGAGTTTTAACTACTTTCTTATGCCGCTCAATCTGTTTCTGCAGAGGCTCAATTTCCATCACGTGGTGTTGAATTTCATCTTCGTGATGGTTGTTCAGGGCAGCCAGTTGCTCTCTAGTCTTCTCTCGGAAGTACCAATCCTCCTCAGCCTTCTCCCTCTTTCCGAAGACCCTACCGGCTTCTCGGATGGAGCCAGAGCCGGTGTCCACGTTTTCCGACAAGTCCGAGCCGAAGCCTCGGGTTTGCAGGACCCTCATGCCACAAACACCACGGCAAGCCCGAGCCACCAACGCTGAGCCTGCCATTGTTGCCTGAAGTACCTGGAACATTATTTTCTGCTATACAATTATGGCCAATAGCATTGCTATTCAGTATTGACACTTAAAATTTATTGCTTCAGTAATCTACATAGGGTAGTGTGATATACAGTTTATGCCTTCTAGAACACGACAAAAAGCCTTTTAGCTAGAACACATCAAATATGTACTGTAAAGATGTTTCCAAGATATATTTTACTGTCAGTGAGAATTAGTTATGTTCACCATTAGGGCAAAAACACTTTTTTCCTTCATGGTTATATTTTATATTGTTTTGTTGTTGTTTGTTTGTTTGTTTGTTTGTTTCTACTTCAAATGAATAGAATAGTTAGTAAGTAAAATTAACCATTCCACAAGACATCAAGTGTTTCCTATGGGGTATTAAGATTAGTGTAAATTGAAAACATAGTAAGGCTTTACTTTTAAGGTTAGAAATTTAACTTAAGTACTTAATTATTTGCAACTTTTTATCTCTTACACACTAGTTCAATTTAATATTTTTTTTTGTGGCACTGTGTGTATGCTGTAATCAACTGAAAGAAGAAAAAGTCCATCTTATTCCACTCCAACTATGATCAAGAAAAGCCAAAAGTAATTATGCATTACTACATATTTGAGAAATATTAAGAATCCTGTATTTTCTTCCAAAGGACATGGGTTCAATTCCCAGCACCAACAGGGCAGCTCACAACTATCTGTACTCCTGTTCTAGGTGATCTGACCGCCCCCCCATGCCAATGCACATAAAATAAAATAAAATTTAAAAAAAGAGAGAAATATTAACCATTAATAGTAAATAATTATGTATTTAAATACAACACTTACTACAAAACTTCAAATGTATCACGGGCTGCATATAATATTTTTCTTTTATTATATTTAAAGGATTAAAGTCATCCTCTGAGGGTGTATTTTAACAGGTCTTCACGCCTTCCACGGTTGTTGATACTCTCTTACCTGTTATAAAATACTGAGGACAGCATAAAACACTAGCATAAAACAATTATTCCCTCTTACTTTCATGTCCCCATATTACTCAATATTACATTAGAAAATATCGAGCAATTTGCACACATGTAAATACACAGCACAGCCATACGCCCCCAACCCATCAGTCATAAGTAATGTTTTGATAAGAAAGGTCATGTTACTTGACTTATTTTAAAAGGTTAACATGATGTAAAAATTTCTAATTACTTTTTTTTCTTTATTTATATAAACACCCCAAATGGTTACATTTAAAAAGAACTCTTTACTGTTTTCTGAACATGCACGGTAAATTTCATTTCTACGTTTTGTTGTTATTGTTGCATGTTTGTTTGAGATGGACAAGGCTGAACTCAAACTCCCAGAATTTCACCCACTTGCCTCTACCTGGAACCAATGGCTTGGCCCACTACACCCAGCTGTTTTTAATTTCTTAATGCCTGCTATAACATCTAGCAATCATTACCATGCTTGCTGCCTATCCATTCACCTGTGTGCATTTCTGTAGAGCTCCCATTGCTTCTACAACTCCAGGATTCTATCTCCACTCCCGGTGTAGTCATCTGAATATTGAGTAGTAATTTATGGATTGGTGTTGGAAACTAAGTTAATGTTGAGGCACCACCCACATTCAAGAGTTTGTACTTTGTTTAAAATTGTTTGAGTAGAACAGTGCAATTGTGTAGAGAAGGGACCTTACAAAGAAGGAGTCAATTTATCCTGGGAAATCTTCAATCCATTTCAATAGGCATGTGAATCAACCTTTAACCAAGCAGAGGTCATTGGAAACATCAGCCATTGCTGGTTAGTCGGACCAGGAAGGGAAAACCTACCAACGAATATGAAATGGGCGCCCAGCGGTCAGTGGAACAGAAGGGTGTCAAATATGTTGCAGGCAGTATGGCTGGCGGAAGGGCTTCCGAAGTGTCCAGACACTACCAGAAGTGTCCTCGGGGGTTTCAGAATCAATGTTGTACTATTGATAAATTTGCCTCCACGCAATAGGTTTGCTATAAGAAGATATATTGTAGAAGGGAAGAGGTGAGAGAAAGAATGGGGGAAGGGACATCCCAGGATGACAGAGAGAAAGATGCTGACGAAGTGACAGAAAGGGGTGGGGATGGGGGAACAGGTGGATTATATCCCAAGTGCTTGGTGATGCCATAGGACACAGACGGTGACATAGGACCTTGTCAGGACTCTAAAGGCCCCTGAGGGCGGGTCAGTAGAGTTGCCTGCACACCAACATAACAGTCATTCTTTTTCAACTTAAGCACCTGTTCATGATGTTCCTGCCTTGTACCATGTTGATGTTGATTAAAACAAACAAACAAACAAAAAAATCTAAGGAGGAAATCAATTTTACATGATGTCACTTTGGTACCAGCTTCCTAATCCTACTTGTACATGCTTTTTTGTCAGTGTCCTTATATACATATATGTATTTTCAAATAGAGAAATGAGCAGTGGTTGTATTATAGAATGATCTGGCTTTCTGGTTTTTAATATTTTTTGGGATTATTTACTTACTTATTTATTCATATGGGTCTGTGAATGCCCTATGTATGCAGGTTAGTAGAGGTTAGAAAATAACATCAGATGCCCTGGAGATGGAGTCTGTGTGATGCGTTTACAAGGAGCAATACTCTTTCCCTTCGTATGACCGCTTTTTTAATCACTAGTTAACCCCCCAGGCCCTAAATTCCTGTTTTCAGAATAAAGTACTTACAACCAGTAAATTACTCTGACCCTGCTGCCTAGGCATAAAGGTCATCAAAAGTTCTGTCATTTAATTGCAAGCCACCATCTATTATGCAAAGTCTACAAACATCTGAAGTTTATTGCTTTAATTATTCAAAGGAAAGTGGTTCCTATAATACTAAAACACTACTTTGAGTGTAAATAAAATGTGACTCAGTAGAAAATAAAATGTGGTTCGGGTTCCTCTGGACCACATCTCCAATACTCAAATTTCAAAACATTTATTATTCTAAATTGAAGGGATTTTATGTTCAAGAAATAAAAATAATTGCTTGCTATCATGTTTCAGTAATCTTATTTTGTTTTGACAAAAATCAAAGCAGATAGTGTAATAACTAGATTTATTTTAAGTTGGTAAGGAATGAAAATAGGCGAAATGTTGAAACCCCGAAATATTGGTGACAATTCTTCGCCTTCGGAAGTTTCACAATTTTTGGACAAATATAACCGAGTACATCTATTTGAAATAAAATTTAAGTTGGTTGAATGTCTCAAGCAGAACATCATATCAGTCAAGTTTAATATTGTCAGACTAAGTTCATTTCCAAAACTCCTCACTATTTCTTTTCTTTGTCTTTTTGCAAGAAGCCAATGAACCCAGAGACAAATCTCTTTAGGAAGGATGACAATTTATTCACGGGATCAAACAGTTTGATTCCACACTACTCAACTCAACTCCAAGCCTGGAAACACCAGTGCTCTTCAACACAGAGTTGTGTTGGTTGCAGGGATACTGATACATGCATTCTCATGAACATGAATTTCCTTATGTTGTCAGCCTTCTCGATTAAAATTAAGAAAGACAATTAACTCCCTTTTCTTTCTTCCTTTTTTTCTTTCTTTCTTTCTTTCTTTCTTTCTTTCTTTCTTTCTTTTGTTTTGAAATTTCACCTCACCACTTTTGTGGCTAACATTTCTACATGTGGAGTATTTCAACAATTCTGGGAAAGTATACTTTAAAACTAGAAATAAATGAGGTGTTTTATATGTGCAAAACCAATTTGGTCTCAATCCAGCAACCATGCGTGCTGCACTTTATTTTATACTCACATTATGTGAAGACCAAAGTGTCCTTTGGTACAGAGCAGTGCAGTCGGCTGTGCTCTTTTCAGCCTGACAAACAGCAATTTGGTGCAGTTGGAACTTCTTATTAAACTGTGGCAGGTTAGGGAGGCCAGGGCTAATAGAATTCGCCTAACTGATTGGCTGAGACATTTGTGTTAGCTTAATTGTACATTTGCCCTTTGACTAAAATTAGGGATTAAGTCCCCTCCTTGGGAAACTGCATCTTAAGTTAGTAAGAAGTTCAAGTGTACATTCTAATTAGATCTTTTCTATTTCATACTGCCATGGGGCTTTTACCTTGACAACCCACTGTTCTATTATGTTCCTTTTGAGAAAAGATTTTCCCTTCATACTTTATGTAAGGCTGTCTTTGCCTAGTATTAAGAGTGGCTCACCAGTAGCGACTGCATGCTCTGTACGAGTTGGGCTAACAGTGGGGCTTTGGCACCCTACCTAGAACTTTTCTTAGAATCTTTTCTTCATCATGTCAACCCTAAAACACCACAACACTTTTCCCTAACAAAGACAACTTTCTGAGAATATTTATACTGGTCAGGTGGCCCATCATAATTGTCACTCAAGCCTTCATCCAATCATGTACAATTTTTCAGAATTCTTAGCATTACCTAAAAGTCCCTTCAATTATAGCATATTTTTCAGTCACCATTCTTGACATGTCTGTCACCATAGTGGGCAAGATTATATGAAACAACTTGGTAAGAGCCTATTTCAAGCACCATCCAAATGGAAACTTAAAAATGCTTGTATTTTGAATATATACATGAATAAGATTATGTGTGTTTTATATGTATATAAAATTATAGTATATTACATATACAT
Organism: Acomys russatus; assembly: GCF_903995435.1. NCBI lineage: Eukaryota > Metazoa > Chordata > Mammalia > Rodentia > Muridae > Acomys > Acomys russatus. The sequence goes on along the minus strand of NC_067148.1, from coordinate 46,234,267 downwards.
AAATTTAAAAACATGTTCATCAGTGGCATGGAAACTATTTTGTTTGTTATTTCTTTTTTGGAGTATTATTGTCATGACTGCTGTTGTTCTTCTGGGTCCTTTGTGCTCTCTAGTTTTCATTACTTTCTAGTTAGCATTCCTGACACTGGCCCACTCATGAATGGCTATAGCGCATCACTAATAACATAGCATACATACCTAATAAAATCACATTGTTTTCAAGTTGCTGGGGTTTTCCTTAAGTACTGTCAGGTGAAAAGAAGGAATTATTCCCTTTAGAGGAAAACTTGTTAATTTATAATCATTAAAATGAAAATACAAGGAAATTTATGACTTTTTCTGAAGTTAAATGTGTCATGCTTTAATAATTTTTCCCTTAACTTGAGAATATTTCATAAAGAAGACAAAAGAGGAAGGTCATTGGCTGTGTCACAGAAGAAAAAAAATAGCTAAACTGTCTCATTCTTTGTTTAGATGAATACTTTCTATAAACTTTACATTTTGTATTTTTAAAATATATATTGTAGAAGCCGTTAAAAATACAGATAATATTTCTCATCTACTCCCTTACACTTTTGATTGCATTTTTCTGGCAGAGAGGATTAGAAGTGCATCAGAGATATTGAACACCCCCCATCTATTCCCATGTGAAAGCCTTTTTTCTTTTTTCTTTTTTTTTTTTTTAAATCCAGGCTATAGAGCCATTTCTCCTTTGTATTCTAATAATTTATATAAAATGTTTCTTCTCTTTAAATCTTAATAATTTGAACTTATATCAGACATCCTGTATTCTAAACTAGAATTGGTTTAATATGTTTGAATTTAGTTATTGTGGTGTTTTGAATGATAAAGGCTCCCAAAGGCTCATAGAGAACGGGGCTATTGGAAGGTGTGGCCTTCTTGGAGGAAGAGTGTCAGTAGGGTGGGCTTTGATGTTTCATATGCTCAAGCCAGGTCCAGTGTAATTCTTCCCACTGCCTTAGGATCCAGATGTAGAACTCTAAGCTACTTTTCAAGCATTTTGGCTGCTTGAGAGCTACTATGCTTACCACCATGATGATAATGAACTAAACCTCTAAACTATAAGCCAGACCAAATTAAATGTTTTTGTTTGTAAGAGTTGCTGTAGCCATGATGTCTCCTCCAAGCCATAACAACATAACGAACACTGTTAATATTTAGCTAGATGGATAGCAATATCGAATATTTATCAGATACTAAGTCAGATAGATATACATGAAACTACTTAATATACTACATAATATTCATATTACCATAATGGAAGTTCAAACATCAATGGAAGTTAAAATTCTTGTTTGTTATTTTAATGTAAATCATCTCTCAGGACTCTCATTCCCTTTTATATCAAGTGTATATGTAGCCACTAAGAAGCTGCCATGTGAAAACTTTTTAGTTAGTAAAATATTCATGTGGTATCACCAAGAATTGCAATACATGTAAGCAGTTGTGTATATCCCTTTAATGTATACTTCAAACTATTTTAACATCTTGACTGTTACTTGTATAATAAAATAACATTTGATATGTAAAGTACAATCAGAAAACCTTTCCCATTAAATTTGCGTTAATAGTTTTTCTTCCTCACTTGTTAAATTAAGCAAAACCCTCATGCTATTTTTCTGAGTATATAAAGTTACCAACAGATAAAATTATTTTATTTTGTATTTATCAATAATTGCTCAAAGGATACATGTAATATTGGATTGAAAAAGATTACTCATCATATTTTCTTCCCTAGAAGCAACTTCTAATAGAATGTGGTTATATAAGTCAGATCATATACCACACTCTAGTTCTGGTCCTCATTTTAATAGCTTTGTTTTACTACATGGATTAGAATATATATGTATTTGTATGAATTATATTTGGTGATAGTATAATTTGAAAATCATTGAAATTTAGGTTATAAAAATGACCTCTTTCATTTAAATTTATAAAAAGTAATCTATGTTGTTTATATAACATGTACAATTTAACCATTTCCTGTCAATGACATTAAATTTAACTTGATGTCTTGGATTAAAGGTTTGTAATAATAAATATATAATGATTTTTCTTTTAATTCTTTGAAAGTATAAATTTTCTTTTATTTGTTAATCATAATTTATGCCTTCTATGTTTCATTAAATATACTAATTTTTAAAAGAAGATCTCATTTCTTTACATCATTTCCTGATTTCTGCATCTCTTTACCTCATTTCTGAATTACAGTTTGAAACTTTTCATCTACTGTCTTTTAATGTACTTAGAAGTGTTCTGGCCTTACTTTTAATGGATAATTTCCAAATGTAAAACTGAAACACAAATTAACACTAGGAACTGTCAAGGCACCATTGGAACACCACATTAATATCTACATCCCAATATTCCATGAAAAGCATATTTTCTCATTACAGATCTATGCCTCATCTATTGCAGACGACTAACTACCATCATTCGGTCTTATATAAAGGATTTGAACTTGAGGAGCATTTGGACAGCTTATTCAGCAACAGTATTTCTCTTCAAGACTCATTCATTTTCCCTTCCTTGTGTTCTCAAATCATTTCTACTCCATAAATTCATGTTACCTGTCCCCTCCCTTCCCAAAAAAATGAGTAAGAAGCTGAGAAATCTCTACTTGTTCAACCATTTGCTGTTTCAATCTCTAGTGTTTAAATTCTGTCTTAGAACATCGTGGCAAAATTATAAATATTGTACAGTCTTTAGTGGTAAAGTGCTCCAATTCAGTTCCTGAAAACTGTTCCCTTATATATTTTGTACAACTTTCTAGTTTTCAAAAATTGAAGTATAAGCATTAACGCCATTTAGGGCTTGTTATGGGGAGAGGTATAATTGATTATAATTTTTAAGTATTTTGTTTCTTACTTAACACATGCATTAATCACTTTTCAGTTGTTCTGGTACAACGCCATGATCTAGGTAACACATAAAATAATTTATTTGGGGTTTATGTTTACAGAGTTCTAAAGTCCGTTATGGTTGAGTATAGGTAAGGTGGAAGGCAGACATGGCAGTTGGAGCAGCTGCTGAGAGGTCACTTTTGAGCCACAAACAGGAAGCCATGGGCTACTCAAAACGGCATGAGTGTTTTGAAATTCAAAGATGCCTCAAAGGGACATATTTTCTCTAGCAATCACATGTCCTCTAATTCTCCCCAAATATGTACCAATTAGGGACCAAGTATTTGTATGCCCCAGACTTATTAATGACATCTCACTCAAACACTATAACAACTAATGAGTATTCATTCATTGCAAAATTATTTATTTAGTTAATGACATTTAATGGGTGAGTTCGTGCCATTGTGTCTTTGTACTACAACAATGACAAACTTACAATTGGTTAATATCAGGGTTAGATAATTTAATATTAGTTTTGATATTTCATATAATTTTACACATTCAGTGTTTTAGTACTTGACATTTTAGTAGCACAATTTGTTGAAAACTGACTTCATTCTATTTCCAGTTCAGTCCATCAGGGATATTCACATGGTTTCATATTAAACATTGGCATAACAAATAAAAGGGCTATGAGTTTGTGAGATGTGTACAGGGCCTTAACAAGTAATACTAATTGAGACCATAGAGATAATGATGTTCTTAAGGAATGTGATTCTTGTTCTAGTTCATTTTTGATGTGACTACATACACATGACATGCAGCTTCTAACAGGAAAATGTACTGCTGTTTCCTGACATCACTACTTAAGCATTCATTCGTCTTTTCTGTCTGTAATTGGTGATGTCAGAAAATAGGTTAGAGCCAAGAAAGTTTTTTAAAAAGAAGAAAGAGTGAAATCTTATATGGATATGTTGTTTGTGAAGACTAAAAGGCCACAAAATTGAGCTCTTTAAATGGTCCCTTTGGGAATCTGAGCACAGCTCAATGACAGGTTACTTGCCTATCAAGCACAAGGCTCTGAGTTTCATCCTCAATCTGAACAATCCAGTAAACAACACTCCCAACTAATAGGTACTTTTGATTACTTTGGTGGGTCATTTGCTATGCTTTTTCATCCCCAACTTTGAACCTATTTCTTTTCTATCATTTTGATTGGATGTTAGTGCATGTCTTTGCCAATTGATAGGCACTTCTAAAGGTATGTATCAAGCTTATCACACAGCCAACAGTGAAAGATGTGGACACACTACACTTTGTTTCATGGGCTTTTTGGGAAAAATCCATAAACAATTATTTATAGTAAACCAGTTGTAAGGCAAAAATATAATTCAGCCATCTAGGTTCTAATATCCCTGGGCTTGATACAATTAGAAACCATAAAACTTGTCAAAGATTTATTTTAAACCAACAATAATAAACTGTACTCTGCACTGACCTATCTTGGAACTGAGTATTTTGTTTTGTGTGAAACAGGCAATATAATATTGACTTGAATTCAGACGCTTGCATTTCTCATCAAAAGAAATGCAATCAATAAAGATTACCAAGAAAACTTGCTCAGATGAAGTAAAGAGCTATTCCCAAAAAATTCTCTCCTGCTATTTTAAAAAAGTTGAAAGCACCATGCAAATTAAGAGTCTTTGAAAATTTAGTTGTGAGTCAGAAAAAAAGGCTTATTCAGTGAAACAGAAATGTCTTCTCATGATTTAATTCTGACGGAAGGTCATCACCTGAATGAGATTAAAATGTAACATTATTAATTTAATTGGTTAAAAAAAAAACCATAATGTATCCGAAATATAGTAGTGATCCTGTGGATGTTTGTTATTTACTTTATTAACTATCTATAGCTTCAAAAGAAGTTATTTCATCATCAACATAACATAATCTCTAACACTAACTGATCATGAATTTGGAAGTTGCTATTTTCAACTCTGAATTTCAATTTGCACATATTCAAAAAATGACTAATTCTCTTACAGGCTTCTTTTAATTTTTTAATTTTGAAATTATAATTTATTTCTCTCTTCTCTGTCCTCCTTCCAAAACTGCCTACATTGCTATCCTTACTTACTTTCAAATTTGTGGCCTCTTTTCCGTTAATTGGTATTGCAAAAACATGTGTTATCTTTAAACATATTAGCTATAACTGGTAAAAGTTTCTAATACAAATTTTGGTATTTGTGTCATTTTAAAATCTGCTTTTGATTATGTACCTTTGTTTTGTTTCTTAAGAGTGTGTTGCACACACATATTTTAAAATGTCCTTTTTTTAATTGAAAGCTTCATTATGTGTAGGACAATAAACTTTAATATATTGTTTCATATATCTGAAATTGTTCATAACTTTCTTCTTTTATTCACTTAGTGAAGAAATGTGAGTCAAGGCATTTAGAAATTAGGTTGGGGTGAAATATATTGCTATTGTGGTACTTATCAATTTTCAAGAATGTGTAAATTCCTTAAAATCACCAAGTGACAAAGCATGGACTGGTATGTCAGAGCAAGGTCCATTGAGCTTGTGTTTGATTTCTCACTTTGCTACGCCTACAAACAGGGTCTCCTTATTTTCTTATTCCCATTCTGTTTCTACTATTAAAATTTTATAAGTTGCTTATAGATATGTAGGACATGTAAATTTTATTTTACTTTTTACGTTATTTATTGATTTACAGTATTTTTTGGACCATAAGATACACCTGACCAGAAGATGCACTCAGTTTTTAGAGCAGTAAAACAAGAAAAAAAAATATTCTGAACCAAATTAGTACTAGTATAATAAAATATAACAAAATACGGTAATAGTAAACAGTGTTAACTCAACAGGAGGAAAGACTTAGAGACTCAAGCACTTTGCTAGGTTTCTGGAAACGCCAAAATGTGGCCCCACTGGAGTCAAGGAAGGACAAATGGTAGCTAGAGCTTCCCTATTGCTAACACATTTTACTGCAATCCCCCTGCCCAGCTCGCTTCAGTTGAGATCAGCATGATGGGGCATGGGGGAGGTGTGGAGCTTTCACCAAGCTCTGTGTGAGAAGGGATTTCGGTGATACCACCCACACCTTTTCCTCTTCCTGCAGACACACTGAACCCTGTGCGCGTTCCTCAGCTGGCACACTGAAGACATTGGTAAGTGACCTTTTTTTTTCTTCTTTTTTTTTTTTTTTTTTTGTTTTTCGAGACAAGGTCTCTCTGTGTTAGCGCTTTTGCTGTCCTGGAGTCACTTTGTAGACCAGGCTGGCCTCGAACTCACAGCGATCCGCCTGCCTCTGCCTCCCTGAGTGTTGGGATTAAAGGTGTGTTCCACCATACTCAGATTTTTAAATCTTATTTTTAATTATGTGTCTGTACACTTGAATCCAGCTACTCACATAAGTTAGAGTCACTGAGTCCCCTGGAACTAGAATTACAGGATGTTTTGAGCCACCAGACATGGGTTCTCAGAGAGTAGAAATCTGGTTCCATGTTAGAGCAGTTCATCCTCTTAACTGCTCAACTATCTATCCAACCCCATTTGGAGACAATTTCTATTGGTGTGATGAAGGTTTGGGCTTCAGCAGTCATTGTACTTTCATCCTGAATTAGGGAAACATTTTCTTTTTATATTGCTCTTCTCTAAGTTTAATTTGGAGTCCTCGGCCACCTATGAGTACATGTTTTTGATCTTCCTTTCTCCTAGATACAATGCATTTTATTTGTTCTTTGAAAGATAACTATGTATTTTATTTCAGCTTTGCAACAGATAAAGATTTTAAGCTACAGGGAAAACTGAGTAGAAAGCTTCGAGACAGATTGTTATTCCTTTCATAAAGCTATAATTTTTATCCTTTCTGTCCATACTACAATGAGGACGTTCTTAGGCTCACTTCCAACATTTTCTGTGGTCATTCACTGAATTATTCTACAGTACTTTGAATGGGGCATAGATTCCCACAATATTTGTTACCTCCAGTGTAATCACTATGTTCTAGCACCCCAAATGCATCTATTAACACTGTCAAGAATTTTTATGATGAATTTCCTTTGTCAACTCTCAATTACAGGGATTATCCCTTTGTCCTCTGGGCAGCAGGTGATTCCTCTTCTCCTGTTGGTTACTGTTATATAGAGTTTTGGAGAAATTGCTACCTCTCTTAACTAAGTTTATTAACCCTGTCTTAAATGTTATGAATTTATTTTTTATTGAAAATATGAGAATGCTGCACATTTAATTTCTTGACATCCATAAGCTCAACTGAAAGGTCATCTATCCACTTTTTAAAGGCTTAGAATTTTAACAAGACTACCGAAGATATTTGTTGATTTAAATAGCCTGGCCACATTTTGAACAAGTATATGAAAATTAGTTCTGTCTAACCCTTTATATAAATTAAAGTATAGAAAGCTGTGGTATTTCTGAGTTTCAAATCAAGGAAACATAATTTAAAGGGTTAATTGAACAAAATCTTAAAGAAAACATGATAGTATTTTGAATTACAGTCTGATTCTTACTAATGTTTATGTGTTTGTATTAGTGATAAGGCTGAATAAAATGTATCAGGCTAATTTATTTCCATACTCAGTATCTCTCTCTTTTTTTTTTTTTTCCTTTGACAAAGTCACTTGAACATTATGAGGATTGCTAATATATTTCTTTCAAGAGAAATACCTCCTTACATTAGACTTGAAAGAGGAGGCATAGATGTGTCTGGGCAGTGGAAGTGCATCAGCTGCTGAGCATGAAGAACAAAAAGATGGATGGATGCAGGAATTGAGTTCACTGTGTGTGGAGAAGAACTAGGGAGGAGTGTTTGCAAGGTGCTGTGGCTCATGAGAGGTAACAGGAGACACACACTGTTATGTCGGAGCTAATGTCTTGATTCTATTATTATTCTTTTTTTCCCCCAAGGGATTTGCTTTCTTATTGAGAAACAGTGATCCCAGGGTTTAATATGATAATTAAGTGGTTATGTGTTTAGGATTCTTTTATTGAGTGTTAATTATGGACCTTTTATTTTTCGTGTTGATGTTTTGGCTTAATAAATTTTCACTAAATACAATGTTTATTTTTACAGTGAGAAAGTTAATGCATGTAATTTTTAAAGCCAGTAAATTATATCCCACTATAGTAAGAAAATTAATAAAGTAATAAAGCTACAATATTTGCTGGAGTTGAGGGTTCTACCACCACCCATCTAAGGGACTTATACAAGAGAAGAGAAAACAATGCCCTGTACAATTCATTTTCCACAGCAATAAAATGAGCACATTAAAAGGAATTAGTTTCCACAGCAGCGCACTGGAAAGTCCTAGGCCCTCCTGGATGGCACTACAAGGCCAGTAGGCTGACCAACAAGGATGCTTTTGTATTTATTGTTTTCTCAATAGTGCTTGTTGGTGTTAAAATTTTGCTTTTAACCTTTTAAAATAAAACTTGAAAGTCAGTGGGCTGAAAGAATTTTAAGGTTGCAAGTTAATTGCTGAAAGATTGTAAGACTCATCATTAGTTTCTTAGGACTACCATTAAAATATACCCCTAACTACTTGCTTTTAGACAATAAAAGAACTTGTTACATACTCCTAGGACAAAACAGTAAATTGAAGTTATATGCAACCATGAGACTGTTCTGAAGGCTCTGGGGAGCATGCCTTCTCTCCTTCCTAGTTGTCAACAATCATTAGCTTTCTTTGATTTGTAGATGCCCCATTCTAATTTCTGCTTTCTTTACATTGTCTTTGTCTTTCTGTATTTCTGTGTAGCTCCAAGTTTTCTTATGGAAATATATCCTTATAGATTAGAGCTCATGCTGCCTGGACTGTGTCTGTAAGCAGACTATTATTGAATGAGGTAACATCACAGGGCCTGGGAGTCAGGACTTCAGTATATCCTTTAGACTGAGACATTTAAACCTGAGACAGACTCAGGATAAGTGCTTAGTGGTACAGGATAGATTAACATAGCATCCTGAACCTTACAGTTTGTGCGGAAATGTTTGAAAAGGTCACATTTGTATCTCGGTTCTTACATTGTTTAGTCATGTAAGCATAGACAAGATTCAACTTCCTTAACTCTAAAAATCTTATCGGTAAAATGCCGATAATTTTGTGCCCCATAAAGTTCTGCTTTTTCTCTTTACTAAATTCTTAATTTGTTCAGAGTTTGTTGTTCTGATCTCAGTGAACATTCGATGTAAATAATCTGAAATTCCATATTGAACACAAATGAGATCTAGAAATTCACCTTATTTTTCTATATGAATATGCATTTCCTTTTAATCATTTTCCTGTATTATTTTCTATGAATCAGATAGAACATATACACTTTCCAGTTATATCAAATTGGATTTTTGTAGTAGATGAATAAAACAATATTTTGTGTCTAGCCCTGTAGAATTCAGACTTTTGCAGCTGGAAATGGAGATGTGGTCAGGTAGGTATTCTAGTTGCTTCCACTATGTCTCTGTCTCTGTCTCTCTGCCTCTTTCTGCCTCTCTGTCTCCTCTGTCTGTCTGATGTGTGTGTCTGTGTGTGTGTGTGCGTGAGTGGAGAGGAGAAACTGTGATCTGTGTCTGTCCTTGTTTCCAGGGTATGTGTTTTCTTCTTAAGAGACAGAGTTTACTATTGTATTGTCCTTGGTTAGTGCAGTAGTTTGAGAAGACCCCCTGGGCTCTGATCCACCCATCACAATGTTCTTCTTGTAGGTTTCTAGGACCTCTGGGTCCTTCTATTTCCCCATCTCGTATATTTCTCTTACCTAGAGTCGCAGTAGGATGTCCTCACGTCTTTCCCAATCTCCTGGTAAGTGAAGACTTTTGTGGGAAATGCTTTTTGGGCTAGTGCCCAATTATAAGTGAGTATGAGACTTTCTGCTTCTGGGTTAACTCACTCATTATGATCATTTCTATTCCCATCCATTTGTCCACAAATTGCGGGATTTCCTTGTTTTTAATAGTTGAGTAGTATTCCATAGTATAAATGTATCACAGTTTCTTTATCCATTCTTCAACTTAGGGACACTTAGGCTGTTTCCAGGTTCTGGCCATTATGAATAAGGCTGCTATGAATATGGTTGAGCATATGTCCTTGTTGTGTAGTAAAGCATTTTTGGGTATATTACAAGGAGTGGAATAGCTGAGTCTTGAGGAAGCCCTAATCCCAGTTTTCTGAGAAAGCACCAGATAGATTTCCAATGTGATTGTACAAGTTTGCATTCCCACCAGCAATGAAGGAGTGTTCCTCCTTCTCCACATCCTCACCAGCATGTGGTGTCACTTGAATTTTTGATCTTAGCCATTCTGATGGGTGTAAGATGGAATCTTAGAGTCATTTTGATTTGCATTTCTCTGATGACTAAAGACGACTAAACATCGAAACCCTACTCAGATCTACCCAATGGATAGGACATTCTCCACAGTTATGTGGAGAGGGGGAATGACCTTGACATGAATTCTGGCACTCCATATTTGACTGCCTCCCTTTTGTGGGGAGGCCTGGTGGCACTCAAAGAAAGAATAAGCAAGCTCCCAAGATAAGACTTGATAGCCTATGACCATATAGTGAGGGAGGAGGTCCCCCTCGGTCATAGACCTAAGGAAGGGGAATAGGGTGAAAGTGGGAGGGAGGGATGAATTGGAGGATACAAGTGATATGATAACAATGGAGTTGTAATCTGAATAAATTAATAAATTCTTTTAAATCAAAAAGAAGAGAGAGTTATATTACACTTTTCTCAATTTTCTTTTGTGTTTGTGCCAACCAAAAACCAAAACCATGTGAACTTCTAGAGTTACTTTGTTGAAAATGGCCCATTGGGTTGAGCTTTGTAGGTTGTCACATATTTTGCATGATTAACTCCATTCAGGAGTAACAGTAGATCTGAAATTATCATCAGGGGCCATCCAATGGAAAAGCTCAGCTAAATAACTACTGTTTTTCTGCACTATTCTCTTTAAAATACAGGATCATTAGCAGACAGACACTGGGTACCCTTAAAACATTGTCTGAAGCCTCTAACAGAGTAAATGGAAACTGTGCACACTAGCCACATCTTTGCAAAACTCTTTATGTGATCTTGAAAGTCTTTTCACACATATTTAAAACTATATTGTTGTTATTGATATTGTTATTATATTTTTAAAGATTTGACTTATTTATTGTATATGAGTGCTCTATTTGCATGCACACATGTATGCCAGAAGAAAGCATTATATCACATTATAGATGGTTGTGAGCTGCCATGTGGTGGCCGGATATTGAACTCAGGACCTCTGGAAGAACAGACAGCGATGTTAACCACTGAGCCATCTCTCCAGCCCCGATATTGTTATTACTATTTTTATCTATAGAAAGACTAGTCATTCAGGTCCCAGGGCCATCAAAATTGGGATGCAATCTCTCAAAGGGTTTCTGTAGCAAATGGGATGCTGAAAGTAAAATATACACTCTTTTGAGAATACATGGCTTGATTTTCACTGCTTCTGTTTATGTTTCTGCAGAATAGAGTCTCTGGGAAGACTTAGCTGCAAATCCATATAAAGAGACTTTTTTCCTGTGCAACAGAGAGACTCATGGACATCTTCCCTCTTCTCTCTGGCCTGGAGAATTAGGAGCTATACCATTGGCATTTGAAAGATGATTTGATGTCTCTTGCTATAAAGAGATCAATGCTGTTATCCCAGCAGAGGACTTATAGAAGCAGTTTTCTTATGAAGAAATATGTTGGCCTTTTCCTCTCTTATTATCCTGTGCCATTCTGTCCTCTGCCATGAAGTGACACAGCAAACAGGCTCTTTACCAGCTGCGTGCTTCAGCCTGTTACCTCTGTTACAACAGTACACAATGGTACAAGATAAATTTACATCCTGACTGTACTCTCCGTGCCTATATGAGGCCAGTGCCCAGGTACACCCGAGCATTTTCTATCATATCTTTGTGTAACTTCTCATTTGCGTGGTGATTCATCTGAAAATAGGTTTCTATATTCCTGTGGAAGAGATTGGGCTAGAAATAAATGCTTATTTGGTGTATGACTGTACATGTAGGGAGGTTAAGGAGGCCTCTTCTCTTCAATGTTGCTGGTACTGTCATGCAGTCACTTTTAGGCAAAGACTCACTTGGCCAATGCAGTTACACCTAGGAAATCAAACAAATTTGCAAACATTTTATCAAACAAGATAAAATGTAAAGGTAACAAAGACATAATCAATATACAATAATGCTTGGAAATAGAAACTAAAGAGTCAAGGAATTATCATTTCTTCCATACTTGGTCCATCTTTTGTATAACTGTTATAATGACAAATGCAGGTCTGGTGAAGTTAATTTTTATGTCTAGCTTGAACCTGGAGTTGAGATCACCTAGTAAACAACAGCCATTTAAGATGTCCAATTCAAGGACAGAAATAGATTTTAAGGCACGGGTGACTATTAGTAACATAACCATTACTTTCTTCCTTGTGTAATTGAAAAGCTCTGATTTCATATTCTGTATTAGCTTTAATCTTGACAGTGACAAAGAAAACAGAAATTAACTCATGCACTTCCATAGGCTTAGAAATCTAATGTCACTATGTTGACCACCAGGTCCCTCCTGGTGGTGTCAAGTGCTCTGCTCTTTTGATATCTCTAGTTCTAATTTCCCTAGAATACCAGTCACTTGTATTAGAGCTTGCACTACATGTCTCATTACATCCTATTTACCCCTTCAAAAATTTTATCCACAAAGGGATGCACGTTCTCAAGTAAAATGCTTGGACATCAGGATATGAATTATAGTGAACACAATTTAGTAAATACAAAAATATCAATCCAAACAGAAGATTCTCTCTCCCTTTTGTTTAGTTTCCCCTAGGATTTCCTGTTCTTAACAAACGAATTATGTATTAGCCTACATTCACTTTATTTCTCACACAATTACATTTTCACTGACCCATATAACAAAAATTAAAATGTTATCTTCGACCTCTCTAATTAATCCCTTTTGAGCTGTCACCAATTTCTTGATGATCTCTCTCTTAAAGTGAGTTATATATATATATATAAAGGTTACTGTATTTTTTTTTTGTAATTTTTTTCTTGTTATTAGTGCAAGAACAAAAATGCACTGAGAGAAGATTAGTGAATAAGTTGTTATGCAGTCAGGTGCTGCTAAGATAAATGCAGTGATGGCACATACACTTTGGTGGTAACCAACAGCTCCCTAATATATAAGACTTTCTCAACATGTTGGAAAGCGTGCCTGGTAGTGATCCCAGCCAACCATCGAGGGCTGTGAAGCTGTAGATCTTAGAATAGAAACCTATTACATGCCAAATACTTGTTCTTATACTCACATGCAAATGGGGTCCTCACCTTTCATCCTGTAAATGTCTCTTTGTAACATACAGGGGCCATTACAGAAAACTACACTCAATCGTAATATGTTTTCGGAGCACAGTCCCAACGGATAAGTGTACAACACAATTTCTGAACATGAGGCTTAGAGGTCATTGAGAAAAGAGGACTAGACGGATCGTGAGAGCCAGTGGAACAGGGAGTTTACTGAATACTTTAGAGATGTCAGAAGCTATACATATAAAATCTCACAAGTATGATTGCATAAACGTGAGCTGAACAAGGGCAATGCTGTTTTGTTAGCTTTTCTGTTGGGCCTTTTATCTTCTCGTTTCTTATTTTCATTGTTGAACATTTTTGCAGTGACATAATTGGCTCCCTTTTCACTTTGTTAGATTTATCTTTTGCTCTTATTTTCTTTGAACTTACTCTGAGAGTTACATAAGATAACTGGCAAAAGTCTGTTTCAAGTTAATAATGAATCACGTTCAATTATACACAAACCATCTTTTTGTTTCCACATTTGTTGGCTCTGTTCCATAACAATTAGTTTTTATTATGAATTTATTAAACAAAAGTATCTTCCTTATAACCTGACTAATCTAAGAGAGAGGGAAAGGAGATTTAAAAAAACAAGAATAAACCTTCTGAGTCTCAGTTCCATGGGATGAGCCCCTAGGCGTTTCTGTGCCTGTAAGCAGATCCTCTCTCAGATAGAAGCAATCTGCCCCTCCTGGTTGATCCTGCAGTATTCTGTCTGTCTGTCTGTCTGTATGTCTGTCCCTCCCTCCCTCCCTCCCTCTCTCCTTTCTCCCCTCTCTCCCCTCTCATTCCCTCTCCTTATCTCTCTCTCCTCTCTTTCTCTCTGCCCCCCCCCACTTATCCCCCAACTCCCCCATTACGCCCCCCCCCAGCTTCTCCCACTTCCTCCACCAACCCTGGACTCTCCTGTTCCCTCCTCCTTTTGATAGTCAATTTGCAACACAATAGCCCAGTTGGAGTCTCTTGTCCTTTTCCTTAATTCTGGAGCTAGGATGACTCCTCTCAGTCTATCACAATGTCCATCTCAGTGGGGTATCCATGGATCCCTGGTGTTTCCAAGAGGCAAAGCCGGCCAAGATTGCTTTCTCCTGAGGCAAAGCCCACTAAGATTACTTTCTCCCGAGGCAAAGCCCACCAAGATTACTTTCACCTGAAGCAAAGCCTGCCATCCTTCCACACACCTTTGCATAGTTTGTTTTAAAAATACTAAGACACATCATTGTACATGCAAGCATTTTATAGTTATCCTTATTTTAATAACATATATTATGTTTATGTGTAGAAGCCACAGTTATAGAAACCATTAAAAGAAGCAGAATTGTTAATCAGTCAGGCTTTTTTACTTCAAGGGAGGAAAGTAACTGATGCCTCTTCACTTGGAAGGCTGGAATGGATGCTGTCTCACAATCTGATGGTCTTTTGCTGTTCTATGGAGCCAGCCTTTCCACATCCCCCCAAACTCTCAGCATGGTTTAGGCCTTAGTCCTGACCTTTGCCTCTCAGTGAACAGAACACATCCTTATGTACTTTGCACCCTCCATAAATAGAATCTATTTTTACTCTTACTAAAAATATGTCCTCCCCAGGTCCTTACCCTAAGCACTGCTTATCAGTCATTAGAACACACTTTTATTCTAAGGGTCACAGGAAAAATTATGGGGTCAGATTCTGAATGTTTTTGACAGCGCATGTGCTGAAGTAGTGCTGACCCATGTTTTATTCTTCACCTCACATGGACTATTTCCCTGTGGCCACGACCTTAAAGAGACCCTAACACTCATCAGTATTTGTGTAAATTTATATTTTAACACCTATTACAGAATTGTGGCTAACCACTGGTACCATACCTCAGTAGCTGCACTTACATACATATTTGCCTTTACTGGTGAAGTCCCTAAGTTAATATGCTTTGGGTTGCTGTCCATTTTCTGGTGGTTTCAGTTTACCAAATACTCTTAGTTAGCAATACACTATTCTGTTTTTACTTAATGATAATTTTACTTCAAGATTAATTTGGAAGCACTGTATTTATTAATTTTTCTTTTCAAGAGCAATGACCATTTCATTCCATTCTGAACATTAAACTCTCGGCAAAGAAGTCAACCGATAGTCAGTTAGCTCCCTTTTTCAGGTTACTTGTTATAATAATATTCTCCATTCAGGAGTTTTAAAATTTGCCTATTTTTAGTGCACTATTTTTTTCTTTAGCATCTTTCTACCTGTCTTTTGCCCTACTGAATCTGACATTTCTTTATACATATTTGAGAAGTTTCATTATTATTTCACAAGAGTTTTACCTTCTATAATTATAGAATGTTCTATTTGAGAGTGTCCTATTGTTTTTTGCACTTTCTTCATATATATTTTTTTCTTAGGCTCTTTTGACTACATAATATAAAATAATCTATATTTTCATTAATGGATTTCTCTGCTTCATCAGTACTACTGTTCAAACTCTTCTGATGATGCTTTCACTTTGTAACTTAATAATTAAAGTTTTAATTCACAAAATTTGTATTTTGTTTCTTTTTTGAAATGTATTTTCCTAGAGCATGAGAGGAAGTTCTGTAGTTAAAAGTAATTGAAGCTCTTTTAGGAGATCAGGGGTTGTCTCCCAGCACTTATATTTGCCTGTTCATTACTCTAGGTCCAGGATACCCAACACACTACTTTTGCATCGACAAGTACCAAGTACCCATGTGAATGTGTGTGTGCATACACAAGCACACCCACATATATATGAAAATAACATTTAAAAATAAATTCATAATTTTTACATTTTCTTTTATTGAAAATAGATTTTTATACAATATATGCTGATTATCATTTCCCCTTCCCAAGTCCTCCAAGATCCTCCTCACCATCCCTCTTATCTGAATCCACACCCTTTCTGTCTCTCATTAAAAAACAAAAATAAAGAATAACAATAAATAAGATATAACAAATACCAACAGAAAGAATAATTAACAATGAAATAAGATAAAACAAAACAAAACAAGTTAGAATAGAACAAAACAAAGAAATAGAAGAAAAGAATTCCTCCATAGACACGCGCACACACACACAAAAACACATACACACACACACAAACACACACACCCAAACACACACACACACAAATCTTTTAAAATGTAGTTTTTACATTATTGTGAATATTTTCACTTTACTTACATGTTCTGAGTATCTTTATGGTATGTGGTTTAAATTTTTTATTTTGGGGAGATCAGTTCCTATACATTCATTCATTTTTTTTTATCCAGATGATGTTGCATTACTTCTTTCTTCTGTAGTCCACACAGTTAAATATGAAACAACCCTTACTACAGACATGTTTTTTAATGCTGTTTCAGAGGCAGAGCCAAGCATATTTCTGTGTGTTAATCCCAGCCTGATCTACAAAGTAAGTCTAGGACAGTTAAGACTATGCAGAGAAACCCTGTCTCAAAAACAAAAACAAAAACAAAACAAAACAAAACAAACAAACAAAATCTATTGCAACAACCATCCAGGCTCAACGTTCTGAGGACTTCTACAATCTACTCTATGAAAGTACCTTCTTTGAACTTGTATTTTTAAATCAAAATACAAGAATATTGTAAAGCATATAATATTTAATCACTCTGGTATTTTCTGTCATAGTAGAAATTTCTCTTGAGGTCTTGCAAGCTACTCAATTCTCCATAGATTTTGGAGAATATTGGTTTTTTAGGTTGTAAGGCATCTCATTAATGTTTTAAGTGAGAGAGATAGCTATTGATCAAAAAATCCCTTTGAATAGTTGGAGCAACATATATACATTTTATTCTCTCTTCAGGAGCAAGCTGGTTTTTCTGAGATGCCTGAACCATGGCTGTTGTCTCTGCTGTTGGCTTTTGTATCTTGGAGACCTGCTCTTTTCTGAAGAAGAAATGGAGAGGGGGTGGATCTGGGGGAGAGTGGAGATGTGTATGTAGGAGCCAGGAGTACTGAAAGGAGGGCATACTGCTGTTGGCGTGTATTGTATGATGAAAACTATTTTCAATAAAAAAAGAAGATAGTAGTAGTAGTAATTAAAAAACAAAAACAAAAACAAAAACAAAAAAAAAAACCAATTACGCCTGGTAGAGGCAAGATGATGAGGTTAGGAATATTGACCAGTAATAGACAGATTGTATGCCAAGTGGGAGCCAATGATTCAAATACCAATATACAAAAGTCAAAATATTAAACAGAAATGGCAGATGAATGAGTGTCCCAAAATGGTACCAACTTTGGTGCGAGTGGTTTCAAACTACTGGGGATAGGCAGTGTCTTAATTTGCTATAGCTTTCTAATAAAGAACACTGGTTTTTCACATATTGTAAAAATAATGTTTCTAGGGGTGAAAGAAAGCTCAGCACTTCCGAATGTTATTTTCTTTACCAATTTCTGGCCTCAGCTACTCTTCTCAGCTAAGATAACAGGTTTTTAAAATATGTTTTTAAACTGAAATAGAAAGACATCGCTCGCTCTCTCCCCTTGTTCCCTATAGTACTCTCCCTTAAACTTCTCCCGTGGTCCATGCCCGACTCTCAAGTTGATAGAATCTTTTCCATTGATTATTATTGCTGCATACATAAATATATGTGTGTATATGCACATACACATATAAAAGCAATCTGTTGAGCTTGTTTCAGTTGTTAGTGCATATGTAGTTCCAAGGCCAAATACTCTGCATTTGAAAAAAAAAATAATGGGGCTCATTCTGAAGAAAAAAAGCTACTTCTGATTTCCTAGTAGTCATTAGTAGCCTGTATTCAACTGTTAGACATTTTTTTCTAACAAGTTATAATAAAACATAGGGCTAAAACATCATCAACGCTACTGGATTATATGAATTTAATATAAACATAGAGCAAATTTGAGTTGTTTTTTGGTATATGCTTTTGTTTTATTTTTCACCCACATATGTACTTCTACAGTGATCAGCAACATAAGTGACAAAAGAGTTGTGCCTTTCTCAAATCACCTTGATGTTATCCTTTTACATGTACCATATCCCAACCCAACACCATATGTAATAATTATAATCACTGATACAGTTTTATGTTTTCTGCAATGCTTTGTCATGGGGTATTTGGGACATGTTTCTCTTACTAAGCAAAGTTCTCTGAAAACCCATTCATACTATTATGTTACGCAAATAATTTGTTTCTTCATACTTTTAATTAAGAGTTTATTGTATGTGTACTCTGTAGTTTATCCATTCATTTGTTCATTTGATCCAGTCTCCATCTTTGCAAATTATAAAGAGATAGAATAAAAATTGTAGGTATTTAAACTTGTAGAGATGAATGGTTTTCAATGCTAAGTTAATATATCCAGACCTAGGATTTGTAGGCTGTAATTCATAATTCTTTTATTTACACAAAAGCCAGTCCATTTTCCCAAGTCATTTTACCATTTTGTATTTCTGCAGAAATGTTGTGGAGTGTGTGGTTTTTGGCTAGGAGCGCTTGTCAGCACTTTGTATCACTGGCATATTTATTTGGCTATCCTGATATTTGTGTAGAGTCAGGTAGCTATTTCTATGAAGCTGATTAAGGTATGTGCTTTGCATTTTTATTCCTCTTGTGAATTACAAAACTCATATTTTGTTTGGCACTTATGTGGTTGACTTCAATTATGTCTTCAAATTCTAATGAGTCCTTCCTAAGTAATCCACCGTAGGGTATTTGTTTTTCAACCAATTATGGGAGCCTTACTTCATTTCAAAGGTTACAGAAAGAAACATGGATTCCCCCGTGGGATTGTCTCTCAGTCTTTTTTTTTAAATCAATGTATGCTAGCTATCTAGTTCTACCATCTTTATGTTTTAACTTTATGCGTGGGGCATATAAGGGCTGTTTGCAAAAACATCATAAGTCAACCTGTGAACTCTGCACATCAACTTCAAATGTATTTTAGATTCTAATAGGAAAAAGATAAAAAGTTTGGATGTATAAACCAAAACAGGGGTGTCATGGAGCACTTGATTGTTAGCACTATAGGGATGAAGCAATGAGTTGTTAAAAGTAACCTCTCATAAGCTCTCCTCAGCACCACACACTTGAATACACAATTTACATTTCATTCTTGACCTCTTTTGAGCTTTTTCTCCTTCTAGACAAAACATTGTGTTACCTAAGATATGCTAGCTATTCCTAGTATCAAGAATGATCGCATTCCATTATGACAGATTTCCAAACACATATTAATAAAAATCACACACCCTTTTAAGAATCTTTTTATTATAATTTTATCTATTTGTATGTTTTGTGGGTGGGTGGGTGTGGAAACTTTCATGGTTTTTTTTCCCGGTTCGGTTTTATTTTGCTTTTTGCTCTTTTGTTTTTTGTTTTTGTGGAGTCCAGAGGCCAACTTGAAAGATTTACTTCTCTCCTTCCACCACATAAATTGCAGGGGACTAAATTCAGGTTGTCAGACATGGTTTGGTAGCAAGGACTTTTCTTGATGTGCCATCCCACTGGTTTAGGACATCTGATGTTGAAATCAGTTCTCCATATATGACTGCACACACACACAAACACACACACACACACACACACACACACACACACACACACATACACACACACACACAATGTCAAATATCCCAAGGTCCTATTTCCCACTCGGGGGCATCATAGAGTGCTCAGGGTGAGACTCATGGCCTGGGCACTAGTCCAGGTTCCCAGTCTCTCAGGGGAAGGTGGAAAATGAGTTTTCTATGGAGTATTACAATTAAGCTCTTTTAGAATGATATTGTTGCTATCAGAATGCAGCGGAGATTCCGGAGCTCCTTAATCTTATGATGATATCAAGAATGTTACAGCTTCTTGTTCAAGCTGCTGTGCCAAGCACAGCAGAAGCAGGTGACTGTCTGAAACCTGGCATCCAGGTCTAGTGAGATGCAGGCCTGGCAGTGCTTCACTGGAGGCCAGCATTCAGCCATCAGCGATGATGGAACAGGCCCCAGTTGCTGCAAAGGCAGTTCTACCATTGCTGCTTGACCACTGGGTGTCCAGCGGTGGTTCCCCCATGGAGCAAATGGAGGCTCAGACAGTCATGGTGGAGGAATGGTGAGCAAGAGAGAGCCCAAGGACACCAGCCAGTCTTAATTTATAAACGTTGAGCAGTGGGAAGGGGTTTTGGGCTGAGTGCATCTGATTCCCTAAGAGGCCAGGATATTTAATCTACATAAAGCGGTATAGTACCTCATTTACATGGGGTAACATGGAGGGTCCTATCACAAGGAACAGTATTTATTTATCCAAAGGATGAGTAGATAACTTCTAGGTACAATTGAAGGTCGTTTGCTGGAGGCTAGGATCTCCTCAGCAAAGAGTAGAATTCCAGGAATTCCCTGCGCTTGTTGAAAGAGTTCTTTTTCTGGAAAGGGTTGGGGCTGTAATTTTCCTTAAGGGCTATTTGACACCCCTTACAAGACCTGGGGTTACCAAATCAGGTGTAGTGGGAACCCCCGCTGTGAAGAGGAAGTCTATCAACATAGACCAAGCACAAATGGCTATCCAGACAAGTGAGACTTCAACCATCTCCAACAGAGTCCCACAGTGCATGAAGTGCAATGAATTCTATGTAGACTTAAAGTGTAATTTTGATCATTTGCTTTTTTACTTCTAATGTTTTCTTTTAAAAAATTATTATGTATAGAACAGTGTTTTTGTTTGCATGTGTGTCTGCATGCCAGAAGAGGGCACCAGATCTCATTATAGATGGTCATGAGCCACCATGTGGTTGCTGGGAATTGAACTCAAGACCTCTGGAAGAGCAGACAGTGCTCTTCACCTCTGAGCCATCTCTCCAGCCCTTCTAATATTTTCTATATTCAAATTAATGCCTGAAAATAAAGAATGAATTGTCTCTCTTCATCCCAGGTTTTCTCTCTCCATGCTTACCTTTTCATTCCATCCTCCTCCTCTTTGTTCTCTCCTCTTTTCCTTCTTCTCTCTCTATCCATACTTCTGTTTCTGTGTCTTGGTCTCTTTGGCTGTATAGAGAAATATAAAATATAAGTGAATAAATGTGAATCCAAGTGTATTTGCCTAGTTCCTGAATTTCATGAAAAAGTCATTAAACACTTTTCATGAATTGTGATGATTATCAGGTACTTGTAAGTACTATGAATTGTGTGTATAATATCCCATCAAGAATTACTTTGAAGCAAAAATTATTTATAAACAAAATGTAAATATTATGGAATACCTTTTCTTCATGTAGGAAGTAAGTCATACATTAATTGATTATTGGTTCAATAAAGAACAAGTCTTCATTGGTAGAAAAGTCCAGCTATTATAAATACTACCATTAAACATATAGATGGGTTTTTCAAAACTTGTGTTGGCATAAGTACATAAATATATACATACATGATTATTTATAATATAATTATGCAAGTATAAAATAAGTAAATTTAGATAAATATTAGAAGAATAGACAAATATTATAGAGTTGATAAATCTTCATAAATATGGTGTAATGTTTTTAAAGATATGTTTTGATTTTATTTGAATATACGTAATCTCCCTTTACTTTGGATTTAGAGACAGAGTTTCTCAATGTAGACCAGGCTGGCCGAAATTTCAGTAATGCCCCTGCCTCAGCCTGAATACTTGATTTACAGGCATGTGCCACCACACCAAGTAGAGAGAATCTTAAGATTCTTAACTCTAGGGATGAAGAGATGGCTCAGTGGTACAGGGTGATGGCTCAACAGTTAAGAACACTGGCTGCTCTTTCAGGGTGCCTGACTTTAATTCTCAGCATCCACATGGCACCTCACAGCTGTCTCTAGCTTCACGCGAAGGACTTCCAACACCTTCACACAGACGCACATGAAGTCAAACCTCAATACAAATAAATAAACAAATAAATTTATGTGTAATATTCTTAATTTCACTTGCTATTGCTAACAGTAGGACTCATTACCAGATATTTTTTCTCACTCCTTTTAGCTTGTTATTTATTTCAAACTTTGAAGACCATATGTAATTAATTTTCATTTACTGACTTTTATTTTCATCCTTTACTATTTATTTTCTCCTTGGTTTACGTATTACCACGTCTATAGATTTGAATTCTGTAGGTTATTTATACCCTTTATAAGTTTGTTTCCATGGCTTTTTGTTTGTTTGTTTTCCCCATAGGACATATGTTTAATATACAAAGACCATCATGACCTTAGAAGGGAAATATCTTCTAAAAGTTAAAAAAAACTAATCAAATTATTAATTTAATTTACCTGGTTAATAATTTTCAATTTTTTAATTAATTTATTTATAATTTATTGCTTTCCTAAAGTTTCATTCTTTTGACAATTAAACAAATAAAATTAAATTTGCAAGTTAATATTGGACTTGTAATTAGAAAAGATATTTGGTAACTTTCTATCCTATGAATTTAGTGATATGTTCTGAAGTACGGTCATTCTGTCTTGATATTTTCTGTTTTGTTAATATAGTGATTGCATACATACACAACAAAGTTTTTCTAGGGAATAGAGCATATATTTCTTTATTCTGATATGATTAACTAATTGATTATTAGTTCAATAAAAACAAACCTTAATTGCATACATATACACTGATGTAATGTCAGCTTAAAATGAGTGAATTTGAAAAAAATGTTTTTTTTTATTAATTTATTCTTGTTACATCTCAATGGTTATCCCATCCCTTGTATCTTCCCGTTCTTCCCTCCCTCCCATTTTCCCCTTATTCCACTCCCCTATGACTGTTCTTGAGGGGCATTACCTCCCCCTGTGTATGCTCATAGGGTATCAAGTCTCTTCTTGGTAACCTGCTGTCCTTCCTCTGAGTGCCACCAGGTCTCCCCCTCCAGGAGACATGGTCAAATGTGAGGCACCAGAGTACGTGAGAAAGACATATCCCACTCTCCACTCAACTGTGGAGAATGTTCTGCCCATTGGCTAGATCTGGATAAAGGTCTAAAGTTTACTGCCTATATTGTCCTTGGCTGGTGCCTTAGTTTGAGCGGGACCCCTGGGCCCAAATCTGCCTATTATAATGTTCTACTTATAGGTTTCTAGGATCCTCTGGATCCTTCTACTTTGCTATTCTCCCATGCTTCTCTCATCTAGAGTCCCAATAGGATGTCCTCCCCTCTGTCCCAGTTTCCTGGTAAGTGAAGGCTTTCGTGGGACATGCCCCTTGGGCTAGTATGCAGATATAAGTGAGTATATACCATTTGAGTCTTTCTGCTTCTGGGTAACTCACTCATTATGATCATTTCTAGCTCAGTTTAAAATAACTATTTATTTTTGAGAGTTATTGTCCTTATTTACTTGTGACAAATACTCTTTTATATATTTACATAGTTTGATATTTACATGTCATACAGAACACACTTCGTAAATTAAAAATAAATTAAAATATTAAACTGAAGAAATATAAATGTCTATATTGTCAGCAATGACTCTATTTTTTTGTCAAATTATAATTGTGAATTATGAACATGTATGATTCCACCAAGCATGTTTAATGATTTTTTCATTTGTTGTGAGTTTTTTTAACTTTTTATTGTTTTTTGGTTAATTTCACATTATGTACACCAATCCCACTAATCTTCCCATCCCTTCATATCCACCTTCCACCCTTGTAGCATGCTCCCCAACAGAAAAAAAAAAGTACTGTGCTGTTGTTGTATGTCAGTGTGTCCCACAGTACACCCTTTGTCCACACTTCTTTGCCTACCACAGAGCCATTAGGGTCAGCTCTACTGTGCTTCCCAAGTGAGGTACAGGGCCTGCTCTCCCTAGTGCTGCAGCTAGTAAGGGGCAAGGACATCCTTCCTGTTCTCATGACCCCTAGGTCAGGTCTCTTGTCTGCCACAGCTAGTGAGGAGCAAGGGAGGAGGGGAGTATCTTTCCCTTGTCCATGACACCACTTGGGAGACAAGTGACTCAAGCTCCTATCCTCGGTGCCCAGCCTCACTGCCAACACCCGCAATGTACAGGAACTGGTCTCCGGAATACTGCAGCTCGATGGGGGCAGAGTCAGTTCTCGTGCTCTCGTGACACCTGGACCAGATCTCGCATGATGCCCAGGTGAGGGGTGGGGTCTGTTCTTCACAGCCCTCAGACATCAACATATCCCTGATTGGCAGCCCTGACCAGGGATGCCCTCCTGGACTTTAGTGGTAACAGACCCCGGCTGCTACACTGGCCAGGACCCCACCATGGTCCTAGGTGGCATCACTGGCTACTCACTTCAGTTCTGTCTCTCTTCATTGTACCGACATCCTTCTGCCATGCTTCTGTTTCTCTTCCATTTCTCTGCCACTTACTTGTCCCGCTTAGAAGTGCCTAGCATCTCTGGGTGTCTGCTGTTGTCTCTGAAGTGCTATGCCCTGCTCTTTGCATTATGAACTTGGCAGAGCTGCTCCCTGCTCCTCTGCCCCAGGCCTGCACATTACGGACTGGTTGTCTCAAGGTAGCTCCCTGTCTACACTCCATGGCTCCAATTTGCTGGTCATCTCTGGCTTGCTCCTTGTCCAGCCTGCCCTAGTGGCCCCATGTGAGTGTCATCTGTCTTGGACACACTCCCACCTGGGGCCCTCAGTCTCAGTCTCTGGCTGTTTCCAGGTACTAGAAGCCACCAGGCATGCATGTCACTGGTCCTCTTAGGCTAGCTCCCTGTGAGAGACCTGTGGCACTCTCTCCTCTCTTTCACCTACCTACACACAGGTGGCACAGCAGCCGCAGCAGCAATGTGTCTAGGGGTGGGGTTTTGTCATGAGTTTTACAGAAGCAAAACTATAAAGGAATATATCAGACACTGAATTTCCAGTGAAATGAGTACCACCATGATGGTATTTTCAAAATACTAGATCACCGAAATAGTATAAAGCAGTAGATCTGTAAATACAAATTTAGCCTGCATTATCCTCAGTGTTTTTTTCCTTTTTTATTATTAATTTATTCAAATTACATCTCAGTTGTTAGCCCATCCCTTGTATTCTCCCATTCCTCCCTCCCTCCCGCTTCCCCCCCCATTCCCCTCCCCTATGTCTGTGACTGAAGGAGACCTCCTCCCCTGTATATGCTCATAGGGTATCCAGTCTCTTCTTGATGACCTATTATCCTTCCTCTGAGTGCCACCAGGTGTCTCCATCCAAGGGACATGGTCAAATATGGGGCACCGGAGTTTGTGTGAAAGTCAGATCTCCTTTTCCACTTAACGGTGGAGAATGTCCTGTCCATCGGCTAGTCTGGGTAGGGGTTCGAAGTTTACTGCCTATATTTTCCTTGACTGGTGCCATAGTTTGAGGAGAACCCCAGGGCCCAGACCCGCCTGTAGTTTTCCAGGATCCTTTGCATCCTTCTATTTCCTCATTCTCCCAGGCTTCTCACACCTAAAGTCTCAATAGGATGTCCTTCCCTCTGACCCACTTTCCTGGTAGGTAAAGTTTTTCATGGGGACGTACTCCTTGGACTAGTGTCTCGATATAAGTGAGTATATACCATTTAACTCTTTTTGCTTCTGGGTGAACTCCTCATTATGATAATTTCTAGTTCAATCCATTTGTCCACAAATTTCGGAAATTCCTTGTTTTTAATAGCTGAGTAGTATTCCATAGTGTAAATGTACCACAGTTTCTTTATCCATTCTTCTACTGAGGGACACTTAGGCTGTTTCCATATTCTGGCTATTATGAATAAGGCAGCTATGAACATGGTTGAGCATATGTCCCTGTTGTGTGGTATTGCATCTTCTGGGTATATTCCAAGGAGTGGAATAGCTGGGTGTTGATCAATAACTCAACTGACACCACATGCAGGCGAGGATGTGGAGAGAGAGGAACACTCCTTCATTGCTGGTGGGAATGCAAACTAGTACAGCCACTTTGGAAATCTATCTGGTGCTATCTCAGAAAACTGGGAACAGGGCTTCCTCAAGACCCAGCTATCCTACTCCTTGGAATATCCTCAGTGTTAAAGGACTGGAAAATCAAATGAAGTAAATCATGTTCTCTACCTCTTCACTTGCTAATTTTTGCGATTTAAGTATTCTGTCAGGGGGCTTAGTTTAATGTACTTACATGACAGTCCTAAGTATGGACAACAAACAGAAGTTCTTAGCATGATGCTTTAATAGACAAGTATAAAAGAAGTAAATACGGGGTTACAATTGATAAAGAGTAACGTGTAGAAAACTAGCCACTCAGACTCAGGGAGAGTAGGACACAGTGAGATCCTGAATGATGCTCAGTTATCTGTTCTGCAAGTCACTGCCAAGATTTCATGAGGAGACAAGAGAGAAGGAGAGAGTCATACATTTAATAATATGGCTTTTTGTTAGGTATTCAAGCTGTATGCCGTAAAGGGAATATCTACAGTCCTTAATGTTCTTTTTAAAACGTCTCACTATGATTCCACGTCAGATTAGAGGAAGCTCCCATGCATCCCTAATGTGCTACCTGCAGAGAAACACGGACTGCCATAGCTGTGCCAACTGATGCCCAACAACCATACGTTCTTATTTTCAAAACAACCTTCTTTCACCGCAGTGTAGCACTGAAATCAGGAAAACACGGCAAGAATCTTAAGCCAACGTACACTTGAGAACATATTTTAGCCTACAAAAGGGTTTAGGAGCAGTCTGTCAGTTAGCTGACATGTTTAGATTTTCTACATTGTAAATCTTACCTTCCTTTCTCAAATAAACAAAACAATTAGGACAAAAATACGGAAGTCACAAGCCATTTAATACTCATAAAAGGTTCTAGTTATCTAGCTTTAAAACTGGACAGCTGAAGTAAATACCCATCCTGCTTTAAAAGTAATTGCGGTTTAAATGTGAGCACAGGGCAGAACAACCCCAGTAATTAACCACCTTGCTTTTAGAGCACCTTTCATCAGTGTGTATCTTTGAAGCAGAACTAAAAGGAAATAAAATGACTTTCAGTATAGCAACTATTTTTTTTTCCTCTTTAAGCAGTTTGCTCCAATTACATGCAGAATTCAGAACACCCTACAAGCTGGAGTTTGCATGTTCTTTTAATGCAGTAAAGGGTGGTTCTATTTGTTGGCTTTTATTTCCTTTTTGATTTATTGCTATAAATTATTTTGCCCAAAATATATTTTTCAGATTTTGTTATATGTGGCTGTCACTAGTTCAGAATAATTTAATTTGATGTAAACATTTTTACTATACAATTAAAAATTTATTTCTGCATATCATATCCACTACAAATAATGAAACATTGCATCTTGGTTATAACTTATATGACCCTGATGGAATTGGACAACATGGATGAGGAAAAAGAACTGTTATAACTCTGGCCATATGCTCACCCCTGACTGGGTGAGTGATTTCTAAACAGCAGGTTGTGTACTAGCTCAATTGTCATATGTTCTGCCCAACAGTAAGGTTTCAAATCATGGCCCCCACAATAATGACTTTAAGTCCAAATAAATATACAAAGTGTATTGTATTAAAAGTCACTACAATTGATGATTATATTACTATCTAGTTATAAATAAAGCATCCATGTTTTCCTTGCTACAAACTGTATTTACAATACTTTAAAACTAAATCTGTAAATAAATGTTTAGATTTCTGAGAAATCGCTGATATTTAGTGCATTATTGCTAAATATTATTGTAACATTTCTCCTTTACAAAGTCATGTTACTATTTGATATTGAAAATAATTTTCTCAGAAAAATCTTATTGAAGAGAAAAGAAAGTTTTATAAAGCACAGGACATCACATAAAATATTAACATATTGCTTGTTGAAAATATTTTTGACTTCAATTACACTGTGACCAGTAAAACATTTCAAATCTAAATGTCACTTGCTACTGTGTAGATAACAGATCTGACTTGCTTCCCTAAGTCAGGCTATATAACTACTTTGACTTATAAAACAAAGATCTAAATATTCAGTCTTTAGTCTCTTTTCATCCCCCACCCCCATGTACAGATTCTGTTTCTTTTTTCAAATATCTCTGACTTTCATTGTCCAGTTTCTAAAAACATCTGCTTTTTGCCTCATATACTCAAAGGCATTTCAACATTTTTATCTTGCAGTACAAAACCTGATTAATTCTGGTGTCTTCCACATTCCAAAGATTTCAAACTCTTTGTTCACTAAATTTTCTCTGCAGAATATGTTACAAAGACTTTCTAATTTCTCTCACATTTTGTTCTATCTAAAGGCAAGCAACCATTTCAACTTTTCAAAGTTGGAGAGATGTCTCAGAAGGGTTGGATTGGGAAAGGGGAAATTCATTGTTGTTGATAAATTTAAGAAGCCCACAGCATAACTGCAAAACTTCGTATGGATTATGAGTTCCAGATGAAGAGTTACGGAACAAACAAGTTTGAGGAGGCACATAATATCCAACCTGTGAAAAAGGGAAAAACAGATCTGCTGTGCTTATACTATTCTTTTTATACTGTTAGGCAAACTCTAAAGTAATCTTTAAATTCCTATGAAGATATAAAAGACTTCGAAAATATGGTTTTCAGTAAACCACAGCACAACAGTCAATCAGTTGCCTTTGTCAATTCCACCTACTGAGAACAAGGCACAAGATAATAAACTGAGTTAAGGGCCAAAAGAGTGTATCTTAGTCAGGTATTTGTCTATGTTAGTTGTGTGGACTCAGGCTGTTTCCTTCTACCTCAGTTTTCTCATATGATTGAGAAATCCCCTGTAATTCCTACAGTGTTTCATACATATAATTTAATTACATTACATCTCCATTGTAATCCCCTCACTCTTAACTTCCTGTTCCCACCTTCCCTCCTTCTTTGGCACTATTCCTTTGCCCTAGGCCTCTGACCAGAGAAGTCCTTCTCCCCAACCATCTGACCACAGCCTATTAGGTCTCATTGGGATAGCCTGCATCCCCTTCCTCTGTGTGTCTGCAAGAGCTCTCTGCCAAGGGGCAGTGATCAAATCTTGGGCACCAGAGTTCATATCAGAGGCAGTGCTAGGCTCTCCCTTCCCCTTCCCCTTCCCGTTCGCCTTCCCATCCCCTTCCCCTTCCCCGGTGTGGAGACTGAGCTAGCTGTCCATGGGCTACATCTGAACAGGGGGTCTAGGTCCTCTGCTTACAATGTTCTTGGTGCATCAGTTTGTGCAGGCACCCCTGGCTCCAGATAGTCTCTTTGTGGATCTCGCCCTCCAGCCCCCACCTCCTTCCATCCCCCATCTCTTCCATACCACTCACAGCTCTTATCCAAGACTGTCCAGATTGGGTTTGAGTCTGTGTCTGCATGGATCCCCCGCTGGGTGGAGTCTCTCAAAGGACATCTAAGTTGGGCTATTATCAATGTATAAGTGTGGACATACCACGTGTGTCTTTCCAGGTCTGGGTTATCTCACTCAGGATTATTGTCTCTAGTTCTATCCATTTGCCTGAAAACTTCAAGATTTCCTTGTTTTTAATAGCTGGTGAGATTGCAGAGAAAGGGGAAAACTCCATTGCTGATTGGAGTGCAAACTTGTACAACCACTTTGAAAATCAACCTGCCTCTTTCTCAGGAAATTGGGACTTGTGTCTGTAGTGTTTCTTATGATTTTCATAAAACATACAATAATAGTTTAACAGAATGTCTAGCAATTAGGTTATATTTGATGGGTGGCATTTCATTGTATGTTTGTTATTTTTATGTGTTATCAACCGACAAATGCAATTCTCTGTGTTAATATACATAGGATAATTCATTTTAGCTTACAGAAATTAAACATTACTTGTTATTAGTATATTTTTATTACATTTATTTACTCAGTTCTGTTATGTGGTCAGGGAAGCACATGTATGGTGCCAAATAAATAGAGTTCTTAGGACAAGTTTAGGGGAGTGTTTTTTTCTCCCTCTGTTTTGTGTGTCCCAGGGATTAAATACAAGCAGTTTGTCTTGGCAGAAGATACTTTTAAGCAGAGTCTTTCTTGGGCTCCCCTCTTAGAATTCAGAAAGTGAATTTTGGTTTATTATATTATGGTAGATATCCCAAATATATCATGGAAAACAAAGAAGGAAAAATAAAATAGTTAACATTAATGGCCAAATATTCCCTAAGTATCTGAATCATTATTATTATTCTATACATCTTGGTAATTGCAGAAACACAGTCTTAAATGTGAGGGGCAGCATTAATGTACTATGCCACTCTTAGCATTAGGACCCAGTCTTGTAGAATAAATTTCATGAGTAAAGACCGCTCACACCATCTAAGCAACATTCCTCAGCAGGCAATCGCTGAGACATTTACTCAAATTACAAAAAACAATGTCATGTTCTAATGATTTGTGTGTTATCTCTGTTTACAAAGGGTCTCTATCAATTTCTGTGGCTGTCTTGCTGTTCTGAACTCAGTAGGTGAATTTTATCACATCTTTTGTGACTTTTTTTTTTTTTTTTTTTTTTTTGAGATTGGTAAGAAGCTAATGCTTGGTTCATATATTTCAATGGATATAATGAATGCATTCATAGAGTTAAACAAAAATTGAACATGTTGTATTTATTTATGGAAGTAAACCATAACATATATCTTAAAGTATATGAAAGTGTTAAAAATGCAGAGATGTTTGATATATTAAATGTCATTTGGAGAAGATGAGTTCATAAACATTCCAAATATATTCTATTTATGAGTTCTGTGACTGAAAATTATGTGATCTTCTTGGCCACTTGAATTCATTTATAATTAAAATCATATTTAAATACTTGTTCTAAAAGGAATATTAGTTTATAAATCAGTACAAAGTTAAAGTTTAAGAAGGAAAGCTCTTATATTCATCACTAGCTAGAGTGTAAGTATAGAAACTGTAGGTAAACTTTAATTTTTCATTTGTGTTTAAATTGTCATTTATTTATTTGCTTGGTATGGTTTTAGACAGAGTACTGGCATGTAGCTTACCTCATACTGCCTATTACCTCTCAGTCTCTCTAATTCTGGAATTTCAGACATGTACGGTCCTAACTAGCTAGGTATAAGCAATATTTGCTGCTCATTTCATATTTATCATTGTCTGGTGGGATCTTTTTCACTATTAAACAAACCACAGCAAGAGAAAGTTAAAGAAAAATTGAACCAGGAGTGAGAATACTGTAGCTATATACGTACCATACATTTCCTACATTTTTTAGAAATACTTTATTGGAAGAATGAGAAGGAGTTTGGAAATTTTTCTAGAAAAGCCTTGAATTCTGGAAGTAAAAATTTATGAGGCATTCTAGTAGGAATGCCTGCTAGACCTAAAAACAGATACCAATGTGCACAGTGAAGGCTTTTCTCAGGAGGCTTCAGAAGGGAATACGGACACTAGTAAACCCTGAGTTAGAGCCTACTCAAGGGATAATCAGAGAAACCGGCTCCATCCTGCCTGTGTCCTTAGAACTCATAAGGGGCCAAATTAAAATTCAATGGTCTAATTTGCTTGGCTGAGGACATTTCAAAGCAACGGCATTGAAACTGTGTCATGATTATTGCCTACCGATTTAATTTGGAGCAACAGTGAGAAAGAGATATGACTCAATCAGCAAAAAGACACGTTAAAGCTGTCATGAGCAAAAGTGTGTGAGAAAATTTAAGAATAGTGAACGAAGATCGAACAATGGGCAAAACTTTACGCTTGTTGATGAATACCATAAAAAGGGAACTTCCTTCTCAGTAATGGGAAGATGAGAAAGGTGCCTCTTGGGCAAGACCACACACTTCCGTGGCTTCTGTTTGAGAAAATACAATTCACTTGAAAAGGGAGAGCTGAAACTGAGACTAAGGGAATCTCTGCTACTGTTAGCAACTGCAGGGAAACGCTTTGCCATGGTTAATACACCGGAGGCTGCTACAAATGTGTTCTAAGTGTCCAGACTCCATCTCAAAGTTGTAGTAGAACTTGGCAGTGCTAAATATTACTTGTTTTGTAGGCATTAAGAATGCAAGATTGACAGCTTATGAAATCTCATACAAAAGGTAATAATATGTGCTGAGGCAAACAACCGGTGTCAGGGTCGAAGTCTCTGTAACGAAGCTCTCAGAGAACACCACATATGGGGCTGCCGAAATTCTGGTTAATGTTTAGCACAGTGTTCCGGAGCCTGACATCTTCATTTGAAATATTTTCATTTTAAGGGTTAACTGAGAATACATTAAAGACCAATTCCTTGAGGAAAAAAAAAAAAAAAAAAAAAAAAGACAGTGGTCTCAACTTTCCTAAGGCTGTGGCTCTTTAATACAGTTCCTCCAAACATAAAATTATTTTTGTTGCTACTTCATAACTGTGATTTTACTGTGTTGTAGATTATAATGTACATATCTGTGTTTTCCAATGATCACAGACAACCCCTGTAAGTGTTGTTGGTCCCCAAAGAGATAGTGACTCACAGATTGAGAACTAGTGCTGTAGGTAGCTTTGAAGGTAAGTTTCAGTGGTGACCCATGGACATTGAAGAGGCCAGAATCATTGGGTAATTGTCATCAATCAGTTTTCTCTATGGTTAAAACTTCCAGTCCTGGGCAAAACCTTCTGACGTCATACAGTGTTAAAAGGAAGTTAAATAACAACATGCTCCAAGTGAAGCATACAGTTCATCCCACAAAGAAACTCCTTAAGTTCAGGAAACAAACAACTTGGTAAGTTGAAGAAGCCCCTAGAACTGATCAGACATACTTAATCTCCACCTAACCAAGCAAATATAGTTTGTGAAGACTCCTCAGACATCCTCTTAAGCAAGTGGAGCTGTCTAGAAATAGCAAAGACCAGCCAACGAGCCTGGAAAAGGTTCAGACCAACTGTGATATCTGGACAACATGATCTCCATTCTCTTAAATTACCTTGGATTGTTCAATGTGCTCCAAGTTTCCAGATCTATCGACCCAGGATAGGGGACTAACAAATACATGCTAGGGTAGGTGACGCAGCTGACTTTGATGTATTTGTTTCTGTAAGTAACCCGTAACTCTTATTCCTATAAGTAACTCCAATAAAGCTAATTGTTTCACCAAGATGGACTTGGTGGTATTTGGGCTCTGTTCTGTTGTTGGTTTCTTATCTTGGGTCAATAGATGTTTATTCATGTCTCTATAGAGAGTGTCTCAAAACAGATGTCCATGGAGAAAAATTACAGACATGTAAAAGAGTGAGTTTAAAAGAGAGGTTATGTGTGCTGTAGGCCACATGGGTGGAAGGCCAGGGCATAGAAAGGCAAAGCAGAGAAGGCTGTATATTTCCCACCTTCACCAAATCATGTACAAGTATACATCCGGATATGATTCCTGCCTACATACTTCCCACCTATGTATAGTCAACCACATCCTATGCAATTGGGGAACCATGCTTGTTTACAGAAGTGAAAATATGTGGCTTGTTATTTATGACAGCAGTCTTCAACAGTCAAGAAAGTTATCTGTCCTGAATAAGTGGTTAACAAGTGGGACTTTTAGTTAGAGTTAGAGACATTTCTATTGTATGGATCACTGAAGCACAGTACTATAAGCTTAAAATCTGACTTAGCGATCACACACCCACATGAAACTACATATAACTTCAGTACCAGGTGTCTGCTGCCTTATGTGGCTTCTCTGGGCACTAAACACATGTGATGGAAATATACAGATACAGAGAAAACATATTCTGGGAATCTCAGATATGGATCTGGCCAGCGTCCTTGGACCTGGTCAGTATTTAATAAAGCTTGCTTCAAATTTGGTGCAAAATTATGATAGTTATCCTATTCTCACCTGGTGGTATTAACAGGTGTTGGGAAGTGAACATTGGTTATCTGTAAGAGCAGACATTGCTTTAAACCACTTCGCCATCTCTGCAGCCCAAGTAATGTTAAGAGATATACACGAATCTCTGGGAACTAGGGACAGAAAATAAAATGGTTCTCGGAGCCTTATGTGTTTGACCATGTGGACTCTAGAAGGCAATGATGTTGTGATGGAGTGAGGCCTTGTAAGAGGGGAAGCCTTCATGAAAGAAGAACACCACTGAGGATGAAATGTGAGATTTGATGGCCCTGCCCCGCTCCTTGTTCATTTTCATCCCAAGTTACCTTCCTGTTGCAGTCTTATTAAGACAGCAAGTCTGACAGCCTGATATTAGAGCAGTGTCTCTGAATCTTCTCAATGCTGTGACCCTCCAATACAGCTTCTGATGCTGTGGTGACTCCCAACCATAAAATTGTTTTGTTGCTACTTCATAAGTGTGACTTTGCTGTTATGCATTGTAATGTGATTATCTGACATGATTGCCCTGTGGGAGGTCCAAACCCACAGTTTGGGAACAGCTGAATTAGAATCATATATTAAAATGGTCTTTGTTAGCCTACTGACTAAGGTTTCATGAAAACACTAATGACAAAATAGCTTACAAGCATAATGTGCTACATGTTTTAGGTAGTTCAAGTTAGCATTTCTTCTTTTAAAAATATTTATTTTATTAGGGATATGAGTGTGTGCCTGCATTTATTTGCACCAAGTACACATGTAGTGTCCATGCAGGACAAATGGAGTAGGAGTCCTTCAGTATAGAGTTGTTAATGGTTGTGAGCAGCCAGATAGATGAGGAGGTCACTGATGTTTTTCTGTGGAATAGCTTGTTCTTCCTGATCAATGAAATACAACATTTGGATAGTACCTTCAATTATACAGAAACGTTCAATTTTATTTGAGCACATTTTATCTGAAGTAAATATTATCTACTTGAATTGTCTTGAATTTATCCAAGTTTAATTTTGCAACAAAAATATTTGTTTTTTTAATCCAAATCCTATTTTAGCTTCATTCATGTTTTTATTTTCTACGTCAAGGTTAATTAAAGTTTTCCTTTCCCTGTGAGCTTCATTTTAAAAATATTTAGTCATAGTCACTATTTTTTATTGAATATTTTTCTTAAAACATAGGTCCCAAACTATATCATTTTTGTTAGACAATTGCCCTGATAACTAAAGTACAGTTTAGCTTAGTCTTGTCCCTACTTCCAGGCATATCAACTTATTTTTAGCATTTTAAAGAATGGATCCAGTAAGTAATGATATTTTCTGCCAAGAAGACTATGTTAAAGGCTATTATGGATGTCATTTTTTAAACTTTACATGATTTCACGTATGCAATTTTCTCCTCAGATGTTATATATCTGTTCCCAGCTTCTTGAAGCATTCCTGTTAAATCCTCATGTTCCACTATTTCCCATTTACATAATATGATCCCACTTATCACTGGATAAGGATGCTCTCTTCCCTTCATAGATAGCTGAAAATACAACAGCTCATATGAATAAGAAGAGTCAATAAAGTCCACTGCCTATAGCCACCCAGAAAACAAACAAGTTTAAAAAGAGTCTTCCTCTTAAATTAAAAAAAAAAATGAATATGATACAAAAAGTTGCTTGGCTTGTGCTGGGGGACTCTCTCACTAGTAAAGTGTTAGCTGGGGACCTGAATTTAGGTCATCAGTATCCAACTAAAATGGCACACATGATGGCACATCTCTAGAATTGGGGTACACAGTGATGGAAGGCTTGCCAAGGCTTGTTGATCAGCTAATTGCATTGAATCTGGGATCTAAGTGTAGACAAAGGACCTAGATGGCAAGAGACAAAACAGCATTTAGACATGTTTATAAATACATTTATATTGCTCTGTCTGATGATGATATCGTTACCTTAAGCAAAATAACTTTTATCAAATTATATTTTTCACTTATATAGCAATATGCTTTAAAACAGATTTTAGTTAACATATAAGCAGTCATCAAACTAGCAATATTTATTTACATGAGATGAATAGTTCTACAGAAAAAATATTTTCAATCTCTTTGCATATAAAATCATACAATGAAAATATATAACATGACAAACAATAGAAGACACAATATAAATCTCTTGTCTTTACGCACTCAGATACACATGTGCACACACTCCTCCACTCACACTTGTATGCACAAAGCACATGTATTCAAGCATGAGAGGGGTGAGGTGGGGGCAGACACTCTCACTCTGAAATCTGAGTTGGCCTGGAATGTGTAAAGCTCCTCAGGCTAGCTTTCCAGTAGTGGTTCTCCTGTACTGTCCCTTGTGTGTTAAGAGTATAGATGTGTGCCTTCAATCCAGGGTTTATTTAATCAAATAATGGGTTTATTTTAATGTAATGCTTAGAAAATTAAATATAAGTGCAGAGATAATTATCCATAAACTTGTTCACCTGGATAAATACTTCTGAAAGAGAGTTTATTCATCTTCCAGAGTTTCCGCTCTGCTTTGTGGAGGTCCTTTTCTCAGTGTGCCAGGTAGATGTATGCTTCCTCATTGCAACAAAAGTATTTCATCAAATGCTGAATTTGTCTCCTCCTGCTTGCTGTGTTCTAGATTTCTCTACTGCTCCCTGTCAAGCTCAAGACTTTTCTGTTTGTTAATTCTTTAGCTCACAGAAAAAAAAAATGGACCTAATCAAGACCCTGAGACAGTAACATGTTTAGGGCCTCAGCTCGGCATT
Organism: Acomys russatus; assembly: GCF_903995435.1. Lineage (NCBI taxonomy): Eukaryota > Metazoa > Chordata > Mammalia > Rodentia > Muridae > Acomys > Acomys russatus. The sequence continues at coordinate 46,197,496 of NC_067148.1, read as the reverse complement.
GTTTCTGAGGACCCCCAACTCATCAGGATGCTGCCTCCCTTATATGGCAGACTCTAAGACTACACACTGTCACAAAGGCTTATCTTATGCTTTGGATTTTTACCATTAGGTAAGTTTTATTCTGATCCTTTATATCAAACCCAACCCCCAAGACGTTCTGACTGCTCTCTCTACATCTTTGCCTATTTTGACAGCTCAAAAAGTGGTTGTCGCCACCATATCCATAGTGGCAGTTAGAATGAACTCTGAGACAGGGAACTGAGGGACCAGAGGCAGACAGACTCCCTGATAGACAGACAGAAAACAGGGCCAGAGTAGGGGGCCATACATGGGCTATAAAGATAGTAAACTTCCAAGGAGTCTGACTTCTTCCTAAGTCTTCTTACCTGAGACAAAACTGACAGCTTAAAGCTAAAGCCTGAGGCCTTTGTTCCTGTCAGCATGCCTCCCGATCAGGGACTGGTCCAGCAGGCTCATAGTAGGTATGGGTCAATCAGCCACCCTATCCTCCTTCAAACTGACACCCCACCTTTTCCGCCCTCAAGAATAGGGTTACCGCCCCCAAACCATTCCCTCTTTCTCTATTTCATATGTTCCTTTTTTTCCTGTGTGCCTGTTACATGTGTGTGTTCCCAATAAAAGGCTTTTCTGCCTATATGTACATATATATATTTACTATTATATATAATACATATATTAAGTATAATAAATATTTTATATTTAAATATGTATATAAGTGTTATGTATGTGTATATATATATATAAAACACTAGAGAATGTTTAGTCCTTTTTGTATTAGTGACTTTAGAAACCAACATTAAAAGTATGTTTTTAAATAAGAGGTTGAAATTTCAATCCAGAATACATAAAATAATTTTTGAAATGTGTTCATGGACTGCACCGACCTTACAGTGTTGGTCCCTGAGTGCTGTTATTATCTTTTAGAGATAAATGGAAGTGTGGCACTCTACAGTATGTTTCCAGTTCATTTTTCTTTCCATAAACAGGCAAGTGAGGTATTTGAGCAGTAAGTTTCCCGAGAACTCTTCAATATTAGATTTTGCTCTGCTTTGTTTGTTAGTACTTGTGAATAGTCAGAAACTTCAAAATGTTAAGCTTATCACCCTTTAAAAATAAACTTGGAAACCATCTTTATTAAATATCTTTAAATAAAAATATGCATGTATTTTACAAAAATAAATTAAAGCGTTGCATATGGGATTTTTGATGGCTTATATTGATCATCCTGTCTTCAAATATTTTATTATTTGTAGATGTTAGTCTCACATATGAATCTTCATGTCCTGCTTTCAGTCGTAGATTCTGTATTAGCTACACTTTAACAATTTCCACATTCTTAAACTTTCCACCTGAAAATAGCAGAAAACTCATTCAAGTTAATTTATTACACTTAGAGTCTTACTTTTTTTTTTTTTAAACCACCCAGTAATTCACCATGAAATACACAGCAATAGCCCCAGGAGTCTTTCATAGATTTCAAACTACAAATAGTTCCATTTGTAGAATGAGTTGTAAACACAGAGTATTAGTGCATTGTTTTATGGATTAATGTGCAGATCTTGCTTCCTCTGTGTGTTTGTTTTACTAAGAGAAGGAACTTTACAGACTGTTTCAAACTGTGCATTTAAGAGCCAGTGCAGGGTGAGTGGTAGTGTTAGGCTTTATATACTTATGTAGAATTTTAAAGGCCTTAAGGGCTCAGAGCTAATTCATTAGCATATTTCCCCAAACAATGCACCTAAAGGCATGTTCCTTCTGGCTATCAGATTGCCCTGCAGTATTCCAACAGAGACCTGTGAAAGCCAAGGGGAAGAGTAACTGAATCTCTGGTTGCCCTTGAATCTGTGTTTGTCTTTGATGAAAGCTCTACAAGCTGTCTGTATAGCAACAAGTTGTACCTGAAACGTTCACAGAAGATGATCCTAATTGTTTGAGAGTCAGGCTCTGTCATTTATTTGGCAATCTTCCAGCCTATTGTTAGGAACAGATTAGTCCTATGATATTAATTCATAAAACTTAATTTGAATAATTCTCTTGCTAATTTATTCATAAAGCAGAGAGATGACAATGATGAATTCAGCTTAGTGTTTTTCACATGTCATTTGATGCTTTGATGTGTTCAAAAAATAATGATGAAAATGAATAAATATTCATCTAGTGTTTTAAAAATCTCTTTGATACATACTGACAATTCTGATTATTTTTAAAACTTTATAAAGAAACATGTTCATACTTAGGTAATTCATGGTGAAATTGAAAATAGTATCAAAAAGCATCAAAAAGCCTATACTTCTTCCAAAAGATAAAAAATGAAAGCTACCATAATTTTTTAAAACCCTAAAAATTTCAATTAGAGTAGCCTAACAAATTACATTGGAAATCAGAAATTAATTAAACAAATAGAGAGAAGATTATGTTTAGTGTAAGCTTGCAGGTTTAATTAACTAAAATTTTAAAACAAGAATCTTCATAATATAGTGATTTCTTTTTACTCATGTTAATTAAGTATGTAGACAAATCTGGCAATAAGGTTTATATAATAGATATCTTTGAAATGGGGAATAAGTATCCACTCTTTACTCTTTGCTTATCATCACTGTAAAATATTTTCTGTTGCTTCCATAATGTCAAGAATTGCTATTGGTTACTTTGAAGGGATATTGGCCTCAGTGTTTGCCACTTTGAGAGGAGCCATGGCAGACAGGCTTTGACAGGCAGACCTCATGGAGAGTGACATCTTTCTTGGTTTTTATCTGTGGTGCAGCCTCACCAACAACTGCCATAGCATTCTGTACTCCCAAAGGGAGGGGCCGCTATCTTTTTGCCTCCTTACTACATCTGTCCCACAAACATCCCTTGAGTAATGGAAGAACAAAGGACTTTCTGAGATCCAAAGCTTCTGTCAGCTATACCTTAACTACCAGATCATTCAAACCAGCTCTTTTTCTTCTTATCCCTCTAACAGGAATATGCAACAGCTCAAAATTCTCATGTCCTGTCACGTCCCAGTGTTTCCCATTCTTTCTCTTAAGTCAAAGGTGTTGAAGTGAGTATGAAAAGACATTAAATTATCAGCTGTTCTACTTCAACTCTGGTCAAATTATAAAATTAGACTTCAGTTTTATTAAGACTATGGTATTTTTAATTTCCAGTCATTACAAAAGAAGAATGTCAGTCAATGCCAATCCATGATTTATATATTTCACATCACTGCATTTGCTCCTTATTGGAATTATGTTTCAATGTCTGTCTAGAAACGAGAAATCAACATAGTCTGAAAGTAGACAACTAATCTCCCACCAGCCATCTTCCAAGCTCTTTCCATCAAATGAAATACTTCTCTTTACTGAATGGATATTATCTTTGAGACAATAACTATCTTTGTTAAATGCAAGTAAAATAATTCCTTTGTCCAATGACTCATTAGAATAATATCATCCTATTGAGACTTTAATAGACAGAAATTCACCAAGTGATATTTCATCCAATTGTGGTTTCAATGGTTCATCTCTATTTGATGCTAAATATTGATTAAGATAGAAGCTACATTCCATAAAATCACTTAATTCCAAGTGTTGTAGTGGCTGTAAACATGTTTTTGTTTTGGTCTCAAGTGTGGGAGGGAGAACAGACTTGTGAGAGAACAGGTGATGTTTATCCACTTAGAAGTTGAACCACCTTGTCTTAGGGGTGGGGCATGGGGGTGGGAGTGGGGGTGGGGGCACTTGGTTTTTGCCAGCTGAAACACATCCTAGTACAGACTCTGAGAGAATATATATATATATATATATATATATATATATATATATATATATATATTCCCAAAACAGGAGTCTGGCTTTTTTGGGTCTTGGTATTGTTTGGCTAGTCATCTCTCCATCGAGATGCTCCTAGAGAGAACAGCTCCAGCAAAGGCTTCGAGGCTCCAGGCTTCGGCTGCTGTTTCAGGTTCCAGCAGCAACGCTGGTGGAATTGCTGGTCTGCAAAAATCCTGCCAAATATGCCAGCAGAATTGCTTCCAGGAACTGAATTCAACAAGGTCTACTTCTCCTGTTCGCATTAACCTCTTTTCTCTCCCATCTAGGGTAGGTGCATTGGAAGGGATGTATATGCATTAAAGAATCCCCCCCCCCCAAAAAAAAGTAGGTTTGGAGAAGGTGAGGCCTACAGAGTGTTCTCTTGATTTTTATTTGTTTCTTCTTGTCTGACATGTATTCATACTCCTTTTCCATTCATTGAATTTGATATTCAGGACCCAGTTCAAAAACTTCTTCCCTTTAGATATCATTTCTGACCTCTCTTCAAAAAGATATTTGTTCATACTATTTGACCACAACACTCTGTACATATTGATACAAAGACAAATTCTGGATTATATTTTCAATATTTGTATTTGACAAAGGTTTCATACTAAAATACATTTAAGGATTTGAATTATTTTAACCCATCTCTCTTTCAACTCAACACTCAAAGCATAGAAATATTAAAACATATACTACTATACTTTGAATTAACTTTATATTTACACATGTATGTATATGTTTACATATTAAAACATGTACTACTCACTGGATAAACACCAATGTTGACAACAGAAACATCATATGAATTTTTCTACATTTTCATATGCATTAATGAGTTCATTTCCCCCACTTCACAAGGTATCTCACCAATGTGAATGAATGCTAGTAATCATTATCAGATTAAAATGACTTCTTAGGCATGAAAAATTCATCAAAAACACTCAAGGCAAATTAAAAAAGTGTGGAGTATCAATGAATGTTGTTACCATACACATGGCTCTTAAAGGAAAACCACAAATACTCACATAAGGGTTATTGTATCTTTCTGGTGTAACTGGTGGACCAAAAATAAGAAACAACGGTATAAAGTGAGCTCAATCAGAAACAATCCTTTCAGCATTGGCACTGGGGTGAAGAGCTGTGTGTTCTTCCCAAGAATATGTGTTTACAGAAACATGAGATCACAAGAACTCTTCCATGCTCACGCACACTCACGCACGTGCACGGGCACGGGCACACGCACACTCATGCACGTTCACGGGCACACGCACACACGCACGTTCACGGGCACACGCACACTCACGCACGTTCACGGGCACGCGCACACTCACGCACGTTCACGGGCACACGCACACTCACGCACGTTCACGGGCACGTTTATTAATGTTCGCCACAGTAGATTTGTCACATACTTTATTCTAATGGCAAAGAGAAATGACTGCTAAGATTTATGTATAAGGGAGTAAGAAATCAAGGATTTAATGAAACTGCATGTATTTACCTGGTAGTGAGAGCATATAAGGTTTGTTAATATTTTATTACACTAACGTAAAGCTAAATAGGATGTAATAATAAGCATGAATTTCTCATTTAGTTGGAGACAGAGAAAAAGCCATAGATACTAATTTACAATCAGCATGCTTACATGTAGTTTTATTTTTAAGAGTTTCTATTACAATATATATAATGAATTAAAATAATTTAAACTGACAGTTTACTGCCTTAACTATCTCATCTTAGTCTTGGAAGCTGCTTGCCTGTACTTTCTACTAAGTAATATTTTATTCCTTCCTGAGTCTCTGATGGGGTTGAAGACTATATAGCTATAGTTTCACAGTTAGGCTTATGTTGTTTATGGTTTAGGAAAATGTCTTAAAGGCTTAAAAGATGCTTTCTGAATTGTTAAATACAAGATATGACAGAGAATGATTCAGAAACAAAACTTAGATAGGATAGATAATATTTTTTCAAAGTTGCCAAATACAAGTGAGATAAACATTTTGAATATAACTTTTACATATGGCTTTTCTGATTGCTTCATAACTATTCTTATTGCATATAGTTTATTATAAATAAATAAAGTGCATATGCAAAATATCAAATTTTTAATATTTTTAAGCATGCTCTTCTGGAAAATATCAAAAGAGAAAACCTCATATATTGTAGTCAAACTATATACCATTGAACTATGCCTATGCTATGTTGGTAATTGCATTATGATGTATTACACTGAGGATTTCATAAAAAATATTAACACCCTTGTTGCAAATACAATGCTTTAGAGGAGGGGTTCGTGCCAGGAAACAAACATGCTCACAGTAACATTTTTCATGGTGCGCCTATGAATTCTAAGAAATACTTCTCCAAAGAATATGACACTGGATTTTGACCAGATTATGCTTTCGTTAAGATTATCACTGAGTTAGTCAGAATCCTGTGTGGTCTGGATGATATTTATGTAATTTGTCCACATTGCATTTTGCACACTTGTTTCTGCAGCTTGATTCAAAGCACTCTGACAGCAACGTTAACCTACCCCAAAACTTTGTAACTACCGGAGGACAGACACATGTTCACAATAAAGCCTGAGCTCTGGATATTGTTACTCATTTGGTTAAAGAATTTTTAAAAGAACTCAAGACATTAAACACCACCAAACAAAAAACCCCAATTAAGAAATTGGGTTCAGAGCTAAACAGATAACTCTCAACAGAGTGGCTGAAAAACACTTAAAGAAATGGGCAACATCCTTAGTCATCAGAGAAATGCAAATCAAACAGACTCTGAGATTCCATCTTATACCCATCAGAATGGCTAAGATCAAAAACTTAAGTGTCAGCCCGTGCAGGTAAGGATGTGGCGAAAAGGGAACACTCCTCCATTGCTGGTGGGAGTACAATCTTGTACAACCACTTTGGAAATCAATCTGACATTTTCTCAGAAGATTGGGAATAGGGCTCCCTCAAGTCCCAGCTATTCCACTCCTTAGAATATACTCGAAAGATGTGCCACCATAGAAGAAGGCTATTTGCTCAACTATGTTCATAGCAGCCTTATTTGTGATAGCCAAAATCTGGAAAAGACCTACGTGTCCCTCAACTGAAGAATGGATAAAGAAACTGTAGTACATTTACACTATGGAATACTAGTCAGCTATTAAAAACAAGGAAATCTTAAAATTTGCAGACAAATGGATGGAACTAGAAATGATCATACTAAGTGAGTTAACCCCAACCCAGAAAGATACACATGGTATATACTCATTTATAATAGCCCAACATGGATGTCCTCTGAGAGTCTTCACTCAGCAGGGGTTGGGTCAGATGCTGGGACTTGCTATTGGGACTCTAAGTCAGAGAGGTATGGGAGAATGGGAAAATAGAAGGACCCAGGGGGTCCTAGAACCCTAAAAAAAGACCATCACCACTGGCAGATCTGGACCCAGGGGAGTCTACTCAAACTACTGCACCAACCAAGGGCAATGCATGCAGTAAACATAGAACTCCTATTCAGATCTAGCCAATGGACAGCGCATTCTCCACAGTTGTGTGGATAACAGGGACTGCCTCTGATATGAACTCTGATGCACCTCTATTTGACTACTTCCCCTTAGTGGGGAGGCCTGGTGGCACTCAGAGGAAGGGGAAGCAGCCTACTCAGATGAGAGCCAATAGGCTTTGATCATGTGGTGGGGGAGGAGGTCAACTTCTGTCACAGGTCTAGGGGAGGGGAATGGGATGAAAGGAAGCAGGGAAGGGGGAACAGGAAGATAAAAGTGAGGGGTTAACAATTGAGATGTAAACTGAATAAATTATTTAAATAAAAACATTTAAAAAGAAAAAAGAAAATTTAAAATACATATTTCAAAATATATTCCAAACAAAAAATATGTAAATCAAGAGATAACTTAACAAAACTATTTCATTTTTAGTGTTTTAATCCAGACATGTAAAGTTGCAGGTAAAACATATAAATGCACAAAATATCTAGAGAAGTAGTAGGTGTGAAAATTTAAATATAATTCCTGAGTCTTCAACTATATAACATTGAACACGAGGGCTTAAAATACAAAAATAAAAAAGACTGACAGTACCATTGAGACAATAAATCAAGTCAAACCCTCAAATTTTACATTTGTAAATAAGAGTAACTTCAGAAAAACACTTTAAAAACATCCTTTGAACATACATGCTGACCCCAGCATTAACATACACTATTAGAAATGGACATATAAGTCTATAGAAACTTATATACATATATTTGTGGTGGAATCAATCATAACCGCAGAATTAAAAACATGCCAATATGAAAATAAAAATTTATGTGTTTCCATCTATAAGAGAAAGATCAACAAGATGAGGTGTTAGCCTGAGTAGGAATGTTATCTACCAGTGTGAAATAATGGACTATTGCCATCAGAGTTAATGATTTGAAGGAAAAAGGGTCAAGATAAAAACTAACAAAGAACAAAACACCTAGGTCGGTATTAACTGGTGATGTGAGTTAAGACGCCATTTTTGTGAATGGGTTGGCAAGGGAGAATGCCTGTAAGAAATGCCCGAGAGGCTTCTGAGAGGATGCAATGTATGTTTGGTTGTGATTGACAGTTACTTAGGTCTATTTAGATGTAAATATCAATATCATGAAACTGACAGGAAACTCCACTTTGTTGTTTGAAGACATCTAATATTGGAAGTGTATTGAGCTTGGAAATAACAGGAATGGTGGAGGGGTAATTAAGCCATCCCCTCTAGATGTGCTGACACATAAAGCCGACTTATCTTTTTAATTGAAGACTGATGAAGAAATTATTGACTTTACTTAGTTACTTTAAAAGAAATATTGCCCACGCTTATTCTTTAACCACCTCTTGCAGTTAAAAGGCTGAAAAGTAATAATTTAAATAATAATGAATAGTAATTTTTTGCCAATACATTTGTAGTTAATATTTCTCAGTATCATTGGACTCATGACAATATCATACCATTTGGCATCACATATTTGGAGAACTATTTTAATATGTTTTCATAATCCATTATCAGAAAAACCAGTATTGCTGATCAAGGGAAGAGAGGTGAGAGTGGGTGTGGCATCTACTGTATAGGGAAGCTCCTTGATGCTCTGTCTACAAGCGGGCTTTGTCAGATAATAAATAGTTGAAATTTTGCTGAGCAGGAAAGAGCTTGACACAAAAAGTTAGTTATACTCGGTGTCAGGATTCATGAGGAAATACAGTAAACCAAAATGAATTAGTGTTTTCAATACAAATATTTTAACAATTAAATATCTATCAAATACAGAGAGTTGATCATTATTTCTAAAGGGATAGCATTGTTGGGATATATTTTGGCATTTTAGTTAATGGATTTCAGCTTCCATACTTTTCAAATGGATAATCGCAAAGGCTTTGTTCTACCATTTCCGGGAGTGAACCCGGCATAGGTAACTTCAAACTACTTTCACTAATACAACCAAGGTATGGAGTGTATATATGCTCTGACTGTTTTGAGGCATGAATCTCAGTTTCAAATGGTGCAAGAGGAGCCAGGGCTTCCTGCAGGGGCTGTAGTACATAGGGGAAAGCCAGATTCTAGTACAGAGGGAGAAGCCACAGTCCAGGGTTGCAGTGCAGAAGAAAAATCCACTTTCCAGGGGCTGCAGTGCAGAGAGAGAAGCCACAGTCCAGGGCTGCAGTGCAAAGGTAGGCACATTCTGATGTTTTCGTGATCTGCGCAATGTTTTCCTCATAAGCGCACAGATGTGTTGAACTGGTTCCTCATTGGGTTTCACAGCAGTTTCCTTGTTCCTTGAGGTATCTATGTTAAGTGGTTACTGGGAGCTTTCCCCTGTTGGGAAGGAAGGTTGAATCACTGCATTGTCCCACAGATGCTCTACTCTCAGGCTAATCCTAGGACGAACAGAACTAAAATCAAAAGGGTAAATACATTGAAAGTGCTGTCAATTCTTCCTCTGAGCTTAATTACATTTGCAGCTAAATTCTGAATATCCTCTTTATATTTGCTTGAAAGAAAAAAGGATAGAAGACATCTAACTGTCAGTATTTCTTTATTACAAAGCAAAATTGATTGCTCTTTCATCATAGATTGTTCACAGTAAAGACAGGAGCTCAGTGATATTACCTTTATGATGTATGTATGGCCTTAGTTTGAGGGACAGTTCTAGTGGGAGCGCTAAGAAATGTGCCCATTTCTGAAAGCCAAGAGTAAATTACTTCGCTTGGCATCGTCACTATCTGAACATGGCAATCACATATATATTTATCCATTGGTTCTACAACTGTTAATCATATGGAAGTACCAGTGTCTGGCAGGAGGAAGGAAGGGACAGGATCATCTTGCAGCAGCAACATAGAGCATCCACAGAGACATGAGAACATAAGCACCCTAGACTCGTGAGGTGGCCTTTTCATCTGCTTTGCTGCACCTTTTCTCTGCCAGGTGTTTGTCAAATCCATTTTCACATTGGTGTGTAAGAGTCCTTTATAAATTAGTGACATTAACCCTTTGCCAATTTTACTTATTGCAATATTTTCCCAGAATATTTTTTCTTTCATTGCTTAGTTTTTTTTTTTTGTAGTTTTATCTTCTCCTGAACTTTCAAAACCATGTACATTTCTTTATTAAATGCTACCTGTGAGTCTTTTTTAAAACATATATATTTATTTTATTACACATGAATAAAACAAACTATGTTACAACAGGGAGAATCATGAGACGACCATGAGTTATATAAATGTTACATTCATAGTGATTTGGCTATTTGCATTTGTCACCTGTGATTCTTATCAATAAAATACTAATGTGCAATTGAAAAAAAAAAAGACTTGTGGGGTGTTAAAGACAACAATAGAAGTAGAAGCAGCCCTAAGAGTCATGCTTCTCAAAGGGCATATTATTTATCTATTTTACTTTTTATTTGAACATAGTTTTAAAAATATAATATATTCAAATTATGGTCACCCTTCCCCCAACTCCTTCTAGATATTTTCCACTTCCAGATATGTCACATATTTTCCAGGTTGTTGAGCTCCTGAGTAGTGTTGTGGATAGGTTACATGCCATGGAGGGGGATTATTATTCATTATCCCACTTCCCTGCCTGTGCAAATCCATACCCTTTCTTTTTTCTTTTATCTGTCATCAGGGTGCAAACAGTCATCTAAACAAATAATAAAATGAAGTTAAATAAGATAAAAACAAACCAGAATAGGGCAAAATAAACAGGAGAAAAAAGCCAAAGAAGTAGCTCCAAAAACATATAGACACAGGCCCACATTTGCATGCACAGAAAATCCAAGAAAGAAAGAAGGAAAGAAAGAAAGAAAGAAAGAACAGAGAGGGAGAGAAAAAAGGGAGGAAGGAAGGAAATGATAAAAAGCATTGATAAAGAATTTGACACTAAGAACCTACAAAAATGCCATCAAGTTAGTTTTCTGTTCCCCGTCTTCTGCTGCGGTATGCGACCTGGCCATACTAATACTTTGTATACACTGTGAGGCTCTTGGGTGGGGGGACTGATTGTTTTATTTGTGAGCAGTTATCTGTTGGATGCAACTCTTGGGTTAGGGTTGGGCTTGTGTCTACTTCCCTTCAGCACTGGGACCCATCAGGCCTCGCTCTGAACAGCACCTGTGCATGCTGTACAGCCTCTGGGAGTTCATATGTGCACTGATCCTGCTGGGCTTAGGAGACCTTGTTCCCTTGGTGTCCTCCATCTGCTGTAGCTCTTACGACCTTTCTGCTCCATCTTCTTTAGAGTTCTTTGAGAAATGAGGAGAAGTTGATGGAGACATTCCATTTAGCACAGAGTGTTTCAAGGTCTCTCACTCTCTGTACATTGTCCCTACTTGTTCTCATGTTCTTTAAGAGAAAGGCTCTGATGATGCCTGAGCGAAACACTGACTTACGGATTTGGCGGAGTGTCATTAGAAGTCATTTTATTGCTATGTTCCTTTAATAGAACAGTAGTGTTTAGCTTTCCTCTATGTGCCTAACCTATCCCAGTCTATCCTAGTCCCAGGTGTTGCTGGCCACCTAAGCAGTGCTATGAAAGGGTTCCATCTCATGGAGGGGCCTTTAGTTTTAATCAGATATCGATTGGTTAGTCCCATAATCTTTGTGTTACTATTGCATTATTATATCTTCTAGGTGGGTCACCATTGTAGATCAAAGAGTTTGAGACTGGCCTAGTGTTTGCCTTTCTCCTGGAATAGTGTGCAGGGTGCATTAAAGAACACATAAAGCAGTGTTAAGAAAGGAAAGGACAGTGAAAGATATGATTGGCTGAGGGTTTATACATAGCAATATTGTAAATGCATTTTACAGCCCATTTCAAATTAAAATTAGAACAGTTCTTATCAGATAAAACAGAAAATTAAATTACAAGACAATAGTAGGTAGCAATTAAAGATAGAAGAGGAATAATGGAATAGAAAGTTGGGCAACGGGGTGGTGAGTAGTATACAGAAAGACTGGGAGACAGAAAGGGAGAGACTTTCAAAATGTCATATGGAAACTTAGCTATTATCATAGAAGCTTCTTTACTTTTTTTTTCTGTTATTTTAAAAAAGTTTACTTTTTAAATAATTTATTAAGATTACAATCCCAATTGTTACCCCTTCACTTGTATCTTCCCATTCTTTCTTCATCTTTTAGGATATTCCCCTCCCCCACACCTGTGACAGAAGGGGACCTTGTCCCCCACCACACAATCACAGCCTATCAGGTCTCATCTGATAGCCTGCTTCCCCTTCCCTTGAGTGCCACCTGCTCCTTTAAAGTATTCAAAAGAATATTGCCATACTTACTCTATCTACCTATCTATCTATCTATCTATCTATCTATCTATCTATCTATCTATCTATCTACCTATCTATCTATCTATGAGTTAAGCGTAGTTACCCTATAATGGACTAACAGTGACTCTATGAGATATTACATATTAGTGAACAAAAAGCCCAAAACCAAGAACGGATTTTATATTTTTGATAACTTTGGCCAGTGACATCTCCAAAATCCCCAAACTCTTCCCATTGCTATTCTTTGCCATTCAGAACTTTATTACAAAACCTGTTATGACAGACATGAGAACTTGGGTCACAAATCATAGAAATATCAAACTGGCACTGGTCCTGAAGTTTCATTCCTACTGGATAACGCTCAGTGTTTGAAGGTGCTATGCGTGATGTCAGAGGAGAGGAGTAACCACCAGTATTACTCTGCTGTGAGTCTAGTCCTGCAAGCGACATAATGACTGGCCTGTTAAGACATGCTTGCTGGTGCAATAGGGGCATGAACATCATGAGAGTAGTCAACTATTTTCTGATCCAAAATAAGACCCACTACACAAGAAGAAATCTATTAATGGCACAATTCTTGGGCAAGGAATCTGCAGCTATACAGGGTATACACCCAAAGGACAAACCTACTAATGTTTAATGCAGACATTATTACACTGACTCATAATGGCTTGCTATTATACCCGTAGACTAATGTGTCTCTCAATTCTCACTGGAGATGCTTCTATTTGAACTAGCTATTGATTAATGTAGACCTACAAATGGCCAGTGTTCAGATAATTAGAGACTTCTGAAGGCTCAGTTTTGAATGGAAAACTAATAATGCACCCTCTCCTCCCAAGGTTCAGAGACTATTGTGGGAGACAATTAATAACACAAATGTCAAATAGAAGACTAGGTAGTGATGTTCAAAAGAACAGCGTCAGACATAGCCATGGAAAGTCAGATCCATAAATGTAAGCAATATATATATGTGTGTGTGTGTGTGTGTGTGTGTGTGTGTGTGTGTATTTTTACAAATATATATGTATATATATTTCATGACACATAATGTATGTCTTATATATATATATACATGTCAAACATGAGAGCCCAGGTTAGATTTTTAAATCAGAAGACACACTGAGTTCAGTAAAACAAAATATTGATTTGTCATTTCCTTTTTCCTCCCTTTCTTTCCCCCCCCTTCTTTCCATCTTTCATTTCCTTTCTTCTTTCTTTTCTGTGTGTAAGGGGGAATACATGCATTGTTTAGTATGCTCCTTGATATCAAAGGACAATTTGTAGGAGTTAGGTCTGACTACCATGTGAGCTCTGGAGATTGAATTGTGGTCCTCAGGTTTAACAGCTGTCATCCTTACTCATTGTGTCATCCTGATTACCCTAGCAAGATCATTTTTGGAAATGTAACTTAAATATCTTATACTTAACTTTTTCTAATATTTCTAAATAGGTAATATGGTTTTTAAATGATCAGTGTCTACTTTGGAGAATCTTACTATGAAAGACACAGATCATTTCATTATTGTACCTTTCTAAAAAATTGTTACACTTACTTGTGTGAGTGGGTGTGCGTTCTATGCATGCTTGTGTGTGTGTGTGTGTGTGTGTGTGTGTGTGTGTGAGAGAGAGAGAGAGAGAGAGAGAGAGAGATGCATATGTCACACAATATGTGTGACGATCAGAGGACAGTCTGAAGGTGTTTTCTTCTGGCATGTGGGTGCCTCAAACTCAGGTCATCTGGTTTGGTCACAAACATGTTCACCAACCGAGTCTTGTTGGCTTCTTAGTGTACTTTTGATAGGAGTTTTGTACTTTTAATTAGTGGAAACATGAGACCAAAATCTACTTATGAGAAACACAGAATCATCAAGACAGGATGAAAGATTTTAAAAATAGGGCACATCATATTTAGTAACATAATTAGTACTTATATTCTGAATTCATAGCATAAATGAACTTCTCTTACATATCAATGTGTGTTGTTTTGTCTTTCTCATCTAGCAGTGTAGAATTATTATTAAAATTTAATATTAATTTATATTATTAGTAAAGCAGCAGTTACTCCTGAACCAGATATATACCCACATAACCACACAGAGTAACCAGGACTTATTTAATTAGTTTACAGCATAGTCATGAGTAATAATTACTCCATATTAAATCTGCAAGCAAGTACAGTTTTCCTCCATTTAGATCTCCCACATTATACTTGCTTTTTAATCCTATCCTTGGCCCATTTCCTGGTCCTTTCTCCCTGGCTCCATCTTTCACTTCCTCTCTCTTTCTCCACCCTTTGCTAAACCCAGATGTCACTCCCTCTCCTCTGTATGGCTCAGCATTGGCTGGTTGGCTTTTTATTGGCAAAACAGAGAACAAATGCTGGGCATGCTTACACAAAGTTGAGATAGGAGCTACTTAGAATAAACCTCACTGTGCGATCTCTTAATTGAAACCAGATAGCAAGATAGCGAAATCAGCATTTGAATGAGCAAGGATAAAGTACACACAGTCCACAAAAATATGTTGTGTCAACATGGCAGCATATTGCATATTTGACGAATGTGCCTGGACTTGCAGGTCAGGCATTGGAGCATGTGAACACAAGCACAGGTTGGTCTAGATGTGGTGTAAATAAAAGAGAAGAAAAGTAGTGAAGGCTCAATCCTTAGCTTCACAAACTGAATCGGAAACTGCATTTAAAGAGCTGGAGTCATGACTGAATGAAATGGTCATCCATTTAATTTTGAGGAAAACTACCTTAGCAACTCAGTCTCTTTCTCAATGATATTTTGTCCCCCATAAACATGATATGGCCATGTAGGAGAACATGCAAATGTAACTCAATGATCACAGAAATTGTAAAATGTTTCCATGACCAAAGGGAAAGAGAAACGTTTCTTTGTGTTTATTTATTAGTGTTTTCTCTAAGATGTTTTTAAATGCAACTCTTGGCAGTTTTACCAAAAACATATAAATGTATTTCTGGGAAGCCTTGGGCTCAGTAATTTAAAAATAACTATCAATGACCTTGGCACCCTGTCTCCTCAGTGTTCGGCCTACATATCAAGCCCAGAGTTAAAGCTTCCTCCTTGTCATGACATGTGACCTCTTACTGTTCCTTTAGGTCAACAACTATAAAAGACTGTACCTGTCAGCTATATCAAGGAGGAACTTCTGTTTGTCTCTGTGGTGTTGCAGCACACTACCTATGGCTCCTATCACAGTCTGCTTACTGAAAAATTTAACTGGCTCATTATTTCCTATTTTTTTGTGGAGCTATTTTGCTGTGTTGACAGAATATTTTCAACTGTTTCTCCCAATCTGTGCAATGGCTCTAGGAAAGCAGGAGCCATAAAATGTGCAATAAGAAAGTTAATGCATCAGCAAATGTCCTTAATGTGGGGCCCCAGGGAACAGGCTAATTCAGGGGAGCATAGGCTGTGTCTTTAGGAACTATTTACATAAATAAAGGGGAAACTTAAATAGAGCTGGAAAATATTATAGAAATCAAAGTCTCCAAATAATTATAAATGGGAACATATATAAATACATTTTGTATATTTTTCTGATGAATATTAATTAAATATAATAATAATTTTCTGAAGGAAAACACTTTGAGTAGATTGCTATGTTTTGTTAAAATTTAATACCATCTTTACTATGGGCATAAATTATTCCTAAAGAGATTATACATTATTCGAAAAGTGAAATAAATCTCATGGAGCACCTAGATTAAGTGGTCTTTTAGTGAGGAGGCCAGTTTATCATCCAAGTCAATTTTCACTTTGCCACTTTTGCAAGGCTGGTCTTGGACCCAAGAGCAAGAGTATGTTCCCAACAGGACCTAAGCATAGAAGCCTTCCACATGCATGACAAAATTAACATCTATTTCCTCCTCATTTTCTCTTTTAAAAATGTGATATTTGTGAAAGGCAACATCAGTACTAAAGGACAGTGGGTTATTATAGTTAGCTATAGTTGTGCAGACACCTTTCTAAGAAGATGTACACGTGGTCATAGTATGATGTACACATGGTCATAGTATGATGTACACGTGGTCATAGTATGATGTACACGTGGTCATAGTATGATGTACACGTGGTCATAGTATGATGTACACGTGGTCATAGTATGATGTACACGTGGTCATAGTATGATGTACACGTGGTCATAGTATGATGTACACATGGTCATAGTATGATGTACACATGGTCATAGTATGATGTACACATGGTCATAGTATGATGTACACGTGGTCATAGTATGATGTACACATGGTCATAGTATGATGTACACGTGGTCATAGTATGATGTACACATGGTCATAGTATGATGTAAATCTTGAACATCACTATTTTGTCAATATGCAGATTAAAACTACCATAAAAAATATCAGACATGTTAAAAAGGCAGTTTTCAATCCAGCCCAAGATAAACGATGATTATAATGAAAATGGGAGAAATGATGATTTTTATTCAAGGTTGTTGGGAATGTAAATTGATAATACAACTGTAGACAATAATGTGGGATTTACAAGACAGAGAGATGGAGAGTGGAGTAAGGCGAGGGAGAGAGAGGAAGAAACTTTCTTTTTTTAAATTGAAAAATAGGGGAGCGGAGTAAGGGGGAAATGGGAGGGAGGGAGGAATAGGAGAATACAAGGGAGGAGATAACCATTGAGATGTAATATTTATAAATTAATAAAATAAAATTAAAAAAAAAAATAAAATCGTTCATGTTACATCTCTATTGCTGTCCCATCCTGTGCATCCTCCCATTTTTCCCCCTCCCCTCCTGCTTTCACCCTATTCCCCTTCCCTATGACTATAACTGAGTGGGACCTCCTCCCCTTGAATATGATGCTAGGGTATCAAGTTTCTTCTTGGTAGTCTGCCATCCTTCCTCCAAGTGCCATCGGGCCTCCCCATCAAGGGGACATGGCCAAATATGGGGCACCAGAGTTGGTGGGAAAGTCAGTTCCCAGTCTCCACTTAACTTTGGATAATGTCCTGTCCCTTGGCTAGATCTGGGGGAAGAAACTTTTTTATGATCCAGCAGCATCATTTCACTTTTACACATATACTTGAAGGCTATAAACCAAAAAGTAACTTTATGTCTACCCTTATATTACAGCACTACTCACAATAATCAGCTAATGGAAGGAAAGTGTCCTGACATGACTAAGAGAAAAAAGAAGATTTAATAAAGGAGCATAAGAAAACTATAAAACCACACAAAGGATGAAATTATACAGTGTAGATTTAACCTAACATAATGCTCAGAAAAAAATAAGCATGGCATAAAAAACCAGATATGAATGATTTCAGTCATATGTGTCTCAAATAAAAAAATAATCTAAACTCACAAAAGTAGAAAGGTGAGGGACTTCCAAGATGGCGTTGGCCAGGGCATACTGTGTCTGAGTGAAGGACGATCAGAGACTGCGCTTATAGTGAGTTACCGAGTGGCTGACTCCAATTCACCAACATTGGTGGTTTATGGACAGAAGGGTACAATCCTGAGAGCTGGAGACACACAGTTCCAGACCCCCGGCCACCGTCTCTCAGGTCCATGAATCCTGCAAGGTCCCAGACTCATGGCGCCCTGCACATTTTGCCTATATGAACACTGGTCCCCAGTCTTAGGGGCATTCAACTCCAAGATTCCTCCCGCATTCCACACCTCTCTGAGGGCATCCCTACTCCAGTCCACAGTTCTACTGCCCTCCCCCCAACCCCGTGGAGGCTAGCTGTACAGTACAAGCATTAAAAGGCAGCAAGTCCAAGATGGCGCAGCCATCTTGTGCTGGTATCTGAGTGCCGGTATCACAGTGCCGGCTTGGCTACCAAGCAACTGTGCAGCTGAATCCGAATCTGTAAAGCCAGCGCCTATTTGCTGCACAGCTGTCTCTATGCAGGCTGCTGATCTGCCTTATCTGCTCAACCCACTTGGACACAGCCCGCAGAGAGGTGAACAGTAGGTGAGACCCAAGCCCCATTGTCCACCTTCCCAAGGAGGCCAGTGGAGGGTGGGAGATTAACGCAATATTCAGCTTAGAGCCCTCTCCCTGCTGACTCCTGATGTGCTTGACTCACCTGGGACAAGGCCAGCAGAGGTAAGTGAGCAGTATCCAGGCTCTGACCCACATCATCCATCTGCTACGCCAAGGAGGCTTGTATGGGGCCTGACCCACATCAGCTTAGAGGCCTCTCTACCTACCCCAGAACTGCCTGGCCATCAGGGCCTACTGGTCCTGATAACAAGAGAGATAGCCAGATGACTGTAGGTCAGCATTAGCACACAAGTAACAAAACCCAGGTCACGTGACACCACCAGAAACCAGCAATCTTGCCACAGCAACTCTGCAGACACTAACTCACCTGAAGCACAAAAAAATGATCTTAAATCTGAGGTTATAAAAATGGCCTTAAAGGAGGAAAATAAATCCCTCAAAGAAATACATGAAAATATGACCAAACAGTTGAAAGAATTGAATAAATCCCTTAAAGAAATACAGGAAAATACAATCAAATGGGTGAAGAAAACAGAAAAAAAAAAACTGTTAAAGACCTAAAAATAGAGTTAGGAGCATTTTTAAAAGCACAATTTGAGGCAATTCTGGAGATGGAAAATGTAGGGAAGAGAACAGGAGCTACATACAAAAGCATCACCAACAGAATGCAATAGATGAGAGGGAAAATCTCAGGTGCAGAAGATATGATTGAAGAAATTGATACATCAGTGAAAAAAAATGTAAAACTAAAAAGTTCCTGACACAAAACATTGAAGAAATATGGAAAACCGAAAAGACCAAACCTAAGAATAACAAAAATAGGAGAAGACTCCCAGCTCCAAGATGCAGGAAATAATTTTCAGCAAATTCATAGAAGAAAACTGCCCTAATTTAAAGAAAGAGATGCCTCACCACATAATAATCAAAACACTGAATGTACACAACAAAAAAGATTGAATGATCATTAATATTTAATATTGAATTATTACTTTAAAAAATCAACAGTTACTCCTTAACCAGCTTTATACCCAAATAACCACACAGAGACTAGGAGTGCTGTGCAATAATTGCTCCATCCTAAACCTTCATGCTAGTATAGTTTCCTCCCATTCTGATTTCTCACTTTATACTTGCTTTTCACTCATGTCCTAGGTCCAGCACATTTCTCCTGGTGCTTCCCAGTCTTCTCTTCCTGGCCCCATCTTCTCCTTCCTTCTCTTTCTCCTCACCTCACTGGATCAGAATGTCCCATCCTATTATCTGTTATTGCTGAGCATTGGCTAGCTGGTTTTTATTGACAACAAAGAAAACAAATGGTGACATGTTTACACAAACTTGAAATGGGAGATGCTTAGAATAAACATCACAATGCAATGTCTGGATTGATACAGATAGTGGGGTAGAGAAGTCATCATTTGAATGAACAAGGGTCACCTGTACACAATCTACAAGAACATTATGTCAACAGAAAGAATATTAAAAGCTGCAAGAGAAAAAGGTAAAGTCACATATAATGGCAAGCCTATCAGAATTATGCCTGAATTATCACCAGAAACTCTAAAAAGCAGAAGGGCCTGGGTAGACATCTTACAGACACTTAAGAGACCACAGATGCCATCACAAACTACTACACACAGCAAAAAGTTTAATCACCAAGGAGGGAGAAAAACTAACAAATGAGATGAGAAAGGACACTTCCTACTCATCAAAGGAAAAACACACCAAGATGACCTCTCAATTCTGAACATCTATGCCTCAAATGCAAGAGCAACCACATTCATAAAAGAAACATTACTAAAGCTTAAATCACACACGGAACCCCACTCATTAAGAGTGAGAGACTTCAACAACTCACTCTCACCAATTGACAGATTGTTGAGACTGAAACTGAACAAAAAAATAATGAAACTAATTGGCTTCATGAATCAAATGGACCTACCAGGTATCTACAGAACATTTTACCCAACTCCAAAATAGCATATCTTTTCAGCACCTCATGGAACCTTCTCCAAAATTGACCATATACTTGACCACAAAGCAAGCCTGAACAGATACAAGATTTTTTATTTTTATTTTTGACAATTTCACGATTGCATATAATGATTTTAGTCTTTTCACTTTTTCCCTTCTGCTGTCTTTCTTCTTCTCAACAATGCTCTTCCTCTCCCTCATCTCTCTCTCTCCCCTTTTCCCCCTTCTCTTTCCCTGCCTCTCTCCCTCCTTCTCCACATAGTCCTCCCTTTGTGTGTATGTGTATATATGTATGTGTGTGAGTTTATGTGTGTTTGTATGTATGTGTGTGTTTGTATGTATGTGTGTGTGTGTGTGTGTGTACTTGTGTATGTCTTCCATTTAATTTTTATTAGGATTGACTGCATGTCTTTGGATGACTGCAATCTGTTGAAACTCTAGCAACTGAAGAAAATGGAAAATGTTTCCTCAGCCACCATTAAATGTCTCTGGTCTTAGGAAGAGGCAAGACCACAGAAGCCCCATCTCTCTGCCATGATGAGATGCTAACAGGCCCAACTTATGCAGGTCTTGTATAGATAAATATAGGATGAGTGAGTTCATAACTATACTCTTCATTATTTATTGGGGAGGAGACTATAGAACCTCTTTAATCAAGAATTTATAGAGAGCCAGGTGTGACAGCACACACTATTTTTTATTAATTTATTCAGATTACATCTAAATTTCTATCCACTTGCTTGTCTCCTTCCATTCCTCCTTCCTTCCCTCTTTCACCCTATTCCCATCCAGTAGGTCTGTGACAGAAGGGGACCTCCTCCACCACCATATGGTCACAGCCTATCAAGTCTCATCTTGGTAGCCTTCCCATACTTTCTCTGAGTGCCACAGGCCTCCCAACCAGGGGAAGTGGTCAAATATGGGACACCAGAGTTCATGTCAGAGGTAGTCCCTGCTCTCCACACAACTGTGGATGATGTCCTGTCCCTTGGATAGATCTGAGTAGGGGTTCAATCTTTACTGAATGTATTATCTTTGGTTGGTGCAGTAGGTTGAGCAGACCTTCCAGCATACGCTTTTAATCCTACCACTAAGGAAGCAGAGGTAAGTGCATCTCTGTAAAGTCCAGGCCAGCCTGGTCTACACAGTGAGGTCCAGAAAAGCCAGATCTACATAGTATAAGCCTGTGTCAAAATAAAATAAAGCATAAGGAAGAACCCACACATAGCACTGAGATTTTTGTTTAATAATTTATGGCTTCTGGGTTATCAACATTACTATGTGGAATATCTCCATTTGAACTCTTCTTTTAAAAACTATTAGAAAAGTTTACAAAATAGTACATTTCAATATCACTTTTTAGTTTAGTCTTAGTGTTAACTAGTTCCCTCCTCCGGCCTTCTCCATTTAAAATTTTCCCTTTATCATTTACGTTCAGTCTTCATAGCAGCTGTGTTCTACTATCCCTTCCTCTTCCTCCTCCTCCTGCTCCTCCTTCTCTTTCTTGTCCTCCTCCTCTTCCTCCTCCTCCTTCTGTTTTTTTTATTGTTGTTGTTTGTTTTTTGTTTTGTTTTTGAGACAGGGTGTCTCTCTGTAGCCCTGGTTGTCCTGGACTGACTTTGAAGACCAGGCTGGCCTCGAACTCACAGAGATATGACTGCCACTGCCTTCCAGGTGCTGGGGTTAAAGGCAGATGCAATCTCCTTTTTTAACCCCACCTCCTCCTCCAGAAGCCCTTTCTAGCTTGCTGGCTTCAACAGCTACACTAAGTTAAACTGACAAATCTAAAGGTTTGAAACTCAGATCCACATGCCTGAGAGGACACAAAACATTTCTCTGTTTGGGTCCTGGGTGCCTTGCTTCTCTAGGTCTATCTATACACAAAGTTACTGATTTTATCTATACACGAAGTTACTGATTTTATCTATACACAAAGTTACTGATTTTATTTTTCTTCGCTGCTATGTAGAATCCATTTGCCCATACAACATTTTCAATACTTATATCTTTTTGGAGCTCTCAGTTATTATTAATTATTAGAAAGGGGCTCTAAAGTTGAAATTGCAATCTTTAAACTAAGTGCAATGAATTTTCATTCTAAACAGTTAGTTACTAAGATATGAATTCCACTTATATCTGGGCATGGTGGCTCATGCCTGTAATCCCAGTACCCTGGGAGGCAGAGGCAGGCAGGTATCTGTGAGTTCGAGGCCAACCTGATCTATAAAGTGGGTTCTGGACAACAAAGGCTACACAGACAAACCCTGTCTTGAAAAACCATAACACACACACACATACACACACACACACAAACAAACAAAACAAAACAAAAAACAACAACAAAAGCAAAGCAACAACAAAAACCCCACCATCCAAGCAACCAATCAAAATTTTTCATTTATATTTAGCGTTATTTACAATGATATTGATATTATTTATACCCATACTTAACTTACAAAAGATATTAAGCCATATGTTAAAAATAACTTTATCTAGTAGAAAAGAATAAGAAGTAATAAATATAGGATTATAATAAGTCCTATAATTTAGATTTTTATCAATTGCTCCTCATTATTATTATCTTGTGGGATTTATTCTCTATAAATATAGTTATAATTGCACAGCACCAGCTTCAATATATGTTTAGGAAGATGATAAATTATTAAACCCTTTCTCTCCAAATTTTGTTATGTAAAAGATAAGCCTGGCACTACCACTTTAAAATTACTGTGAGACATAACTAAGTTGAGAGACTACAACCAGAGAGACACATAAGAGAAGCGTTGTAAACAAAGAAAATCTCTAAAGTTAAATTTTGATAGCTGCATTAAATTTTTCTTTAGATAATAATTTAAGGTATTAGGAACTGTGCAACAATTAATTCAACAACGAGGTTTTGATGTCTCACATCTATTTGATACCATATGTGGTATTAGAAATGTTTATGACATCAATGCCTCTCTACTTCTAACTACATCTAAATGGAGGACAACAGCATTGCTCAATATTATTTGTTCATTACTGTCAAGCTAAGCAATCACTATTATGATGATTAGGTATTAATAATTATAGACAGCTGAAACTTTAATAATGGGCTGAAACTAATATGCATTATGGTTTTGTGTACCTTTATGTTTATGACACCCAGTAAAATCTGGATTATAACTCACTTTCAGAAACCATATTAGTAGGTGGCTGGAGGGATAGTTCAGCAGGCAAAGGTGTTTGCTACCAAGCTTGAGGACATGAGTTTGATCTCTGGAATATAACACTGTGGAAGAAGATAGCAAATCCTTACAAATTGTCCTCTGAGGGCACACATGCGTACATATGCACACACATACACACACACACACACTTATACACACTCACACGAGAGAGAAAAAGAGAAATACACAAATATATTTACATAATTGTATTAGTAGATATATTATATTTCATATAATACTGATAATGAACTTTTGCATCTTTAATAAAGAAACATGATTCTGGATTTTTTTTTTTACACACACAGGCAAGTGCCATGGCACATCTGTGATGATCAAGGGACAACATTCAGGAAGTGATTTTCTCCTTCCATCTAATGGCTTCCTAGACTCACACTTGGTTTTCCAATCTTGGTTACAATTCCTCTCACCCAAACAGCCATCTCATCAACTGCTAGAAGTAGGTTATAAAATAATGTTTGGTGATGATTTCTCAAAATATAAATGTTATCTGAATAGCTAATGATTTTGTAACAATAAACCTACTTCACATAAGGAAATAATGTTCTTTCTTAAATTAGTTCATGTATTTTTGGTGCTGGCGATTGAACCCACTGTGTTGCGTGATGGGAAAGTGCTCTACCATGCAGGTCTACAGTCCTTGTAGCTTTATACGTCTTGCTTGCTTCTCGAGTTCCTTGTGTTTCTGCTTCGAGACAAGGTTTCTCCATGAATCACAGGCTTGTCTCACACTCATGGTCAAGAGTTTCCCAAGTGGTAGGATTACAAATGTCCTACCATGCCTTATTTTAAGTCTTCTTGTGGGTTTTTTAAAAAAGTAATTAAATTGTCATTATTTCAAATTACCTGGTAATTTGTGTAAAAATCAGATATGCCCTATTGGATTACGGTCTGGTACTTTTTATTTGTTAAATTGCTTGCCTCCTGAGATTCTTACCGTTTATGAGCAAACTGTAACTTAGCCCAAATATTGCTGTTTAACCTTGCCTAAGAAATTATTCCTGATTGGCTGATTAAAAGGCCAAAACCTGAGCAGGGAAGAATGGAGTAAGATCTCTGGAAATAACAGAGGTACCTAAGGAGGAAGAAGGAGTAGAATTGCCATGGGATGGGAAAGAGCAACGTGGGCCCAGAGGAGGAACTCAGAAGTTCCGTATGGAAAGAGATGGCCAAGATGAACAATCTTAACAAGTATTTTTTGGATTATGGACAGGTGGTAACCCAAATAGAAATTATTAGAAACATAGGGCATTGGATGCAGCCTGGGAATAATGGAATGTAGCTTAGAAGCTCTCTACTCCTTCCTCTATTTCTATCTGGTGGTGATGATGAAACCTGATTTCAACTTGCTGGAATTAAGAAACATCTAGAGTATTAGTAAAGTATACAACTAAGAATACTTAGGGCTTCAAGAGATAATTAGAACTTGTGGATATTTATTAAAAATTGTAATCCCTCGATAAAGTCATAATAACATTATCAGGAGGTAATAAAAAAAATAGGAGGTACAGTTTAGATTGAAGTAGGTTACCAGGGGATGTCATTGAGATGTCTGTCTGTCCTTACTCTTTCCTGCATTACTTGGTTTATGTCCTGCCCTCTGTTGTTCTTCATTCCTCTCTTTGATAAAAGAAACGACACAATCTGAGAGCACAACAAATCTCTGCTTTCAAGTTGATCACTTGATTAGGAAAGGTTAGGAAGTTAACAAACACAGAGCTAGTATCAGAATCACGTGTCATTGCTATGACCAATGTAATCATCTGGTTCTTGACTTCAAAGGTGGTTTGTGGAAGAATTTGAGAGTCGTTGAAGAAGTAGGTCAAGTAGAGATCATAATGCTTTTAGAAGCACTTAATGGACAATTATGGTGGGAGTTCAAAAGACAAAAATAATGTCAACAGAAGTATGAATAAGCAAAGCCAGATTTATGAGGTTCAAGATGAGAACTGTATTGGGAATTGTGTTAGATGCCATTCTGCATATATTTAGCAAATAATTTGTCTATAATTTGTCACTATCCTGAGACTTGAAATGAGGCTGAATTTAAAAGTAATTCAGGCATGGATATTCTGACTGTTGTGTCGCAGGTTAAAAAAAAAAAGAGTTTGGTGCAAACAGTGAATCACAGCTGTATATTTTCTTAAGTAAGCAAACATTTATGTGTGTTCAGAAAACAAAAATGCTTTTAAATTTGAGTACAAACGAAGAGAGGGAACAGGGTAGGAGAGGCGGTGCAGAAGGAAATGAGGGTGAAGATCAGATGTGGAGAGTGTGGGCAGGAGGTAAGAGTGCTTGGAGAGAAAAGAGAAGCTGAGGGCAAGAGCAATCCCTGAGACAAGCTGGACACCTATGGCAGGGTAGGCTCCTGGGAGGATATGGGGCTACTCTAGCTAATACTCCTAGGAGCAGGGTCATAGAGAATGAAGAGGCTACCTTCTAGCCAGACAGGATTTCTAGTGGAGGGAGGGAAACACCAAACCACCCACAAAAATTTTGACCCAAGCCGGGAGTGGTGGTGCACGCCTTTAATCCCAGCACCGGGGAGGCAGAGGCTGGGGATCACTGTGAGTTCAAGACCAGCCTGGTCTACAAAGTAAGTCCAGGACAGGCAAGGCTACACAAAGAAACCCTGCTCGAAAAAAAGAAAACAAAAAACATTTTGACCCAAAATTTACCCTGCCTTCAAGCTGTGCAGGGATAAAGTTAAAGTAGTGAATGGAGGAATGTCCAAACAATGCCTGGCCCAACCTGAGACCTACTCCATGAGAGCGAGCCAATTTCTGACACTATTAATGCCACTCTGCTACTTTTGCCAATGGGGAGCCTAGCACAGTTGTCCTCTTAGAGGCTCCACCCCGCAGTGGATCGAAACAGGGCTGAGACTCACAGCCAAACATTAGGTGAAGCCTTGTGGAAAAAGAGAGAGGAAGGATAGAAGAACCCAAGGGGGACAAGAACCCCAGAAGAAGACCAACAGAGTCAACTAACCAGGGCCCTGGGGTGCATATGGAGACAGAAGCACCAATAGGACTATGCAAAGATGGACCTAGGCCTTCTACATATATGTAGCCAATAGGCAGCTTAGGCCTCATGTGGATTCCCAAGTAAGGGGAGCAGGGGCTATGTCTGCTATGGATTCTGTTGCCTTCTATTTGATCACTTCTCTCTCGCAGGGATGTCCTGCCAGGCCTTAGTGGAAGAGGATGCACACAGTTCTGATGCAACTTGATGTGTTGGGGTTGGATGGTGTGGTGGCTCCAATTTTCTGATGAGTAGAAGTGAAGGTATGAGGGGAAGAGAGAGGGAGGATGGGACTGGGTGGAGAGGAAGGAGGTGGCAACAGTTGGGATGTAAAGTGAACAAATGTAAAACAATTAATTAATTAAAAAAATATGTAGGTCTTAAATGGTTAGTGGCCAAACAATATGTATTGGAAAGCTACAGATATCGCCAACTGTGGGTATATGAGAAAGAAAAGTGAACTCATTTGAAAGATGTTCTCTTGAGACAGGCTCATATCTAGTGTAAAACGCTTTCAAAGAATGTATTTCTCTGGGATGCTTTCTGCTGGGTCAGCTCATAGTCTTCATATCTACATTCCATGATCTGCTACTGATCCAGCCACTGCCAAACAGTTGCCTTGCTCATTTCATAATATTTTGATAGTCATGCAGAATTATAGCTGATAACAAAGGAAAGCCTGGATGCAAGGATATGTGGGGCATGAACAGAATTTGTGAATGAGACCCCTTGGTGGTATGATTTGTAAAGCTGTGGTGGTGAAAACTAAACTGCAAAGCAGAGACTCCTGGCAGTTGGTGCTATCAGGAATATGAAAAGTGTGTTAATGACATCTACACATTCCAAGCATAGACAGCCCAAGAGAGAGGCAATGGGAACATCAAGTGTCATGCCATGAGAATAGTGTTATCCAACCTCTTGGGAGTTCCTATGTGCCACTACATGACATAGAGACACAGAGTTTAAAGATTTGCTATTTGCTTTGCTTGACTGTCATCTACCTTTTGTCTGATCTTTGATCATTCTGTGGCACCCCCTCTGTTGGAATGATATTATTACTTCTGTGCCATGGTAGCTATTTTATGTTGAAATTGTGTAGAGTTTTGTTTGTTTATATAAGATGCTCATAGCTAAACACAGCCATAAGTCTCAGAGGAGACTTGAACTTGGGGTTTTGAACAACATGAGACTGTGAGGATGGGCACTTAAGCCCTATATTGATCATAATTGTCAGTATAAGAATAGCGCGAAATTTAAAAACCTCTGCATGGGAGGGGAGCAGTGTTAGCATGGTGCTATTAAAGGAGAGGGGTTTAGATGCCACATTCATTTGGTAGCCGGGCTTTAAGCTGGTTAGTTTTGATTTTGAACTTGGCCATTCGATCACGGCAGGGGAGGCATCTGGCAGGTACAAGAAGACACCTGGTCTCCTTGCATCGGCCATCACAAGAAGAGAGTGAACAAAAGTGGTGTTGATCTTGACACTATTAAAGATAATCTGCCATGCTTGCAGAAAGGAGCCTAGCAGAGTTGTCCTCTGAGAGGCTCCACCCAGCAGTGGTTTGAAACAGATGCTGAGACTCACAGCCAGACTTGGACGATGCACAGGGAATCTTATGGAAAAGTTGGAGGAAGGAGAAGGATCTGGACATGACAGGAGCTCCACAAGAACACCAGCAGAGCCAACTAGCCAGGGTTCAAAGGGGCTTGCTGAGGCTAGAGCACCAAACAAGTACCACACGTGGACTGGACATCACACCCCTACACAGACATAGCCAATGGGCAGTTCAGGCTTCACGTGGGTCCTCTAGTAAGGGAAGTGGGGCCTGTCTCTGAATAGGAAAGAAGAGAGAAGGAGAGCGAGGGTGGGACTGGGATGAGAGGAGGGTTGGGCTATGATCAGGATGTAATGTGAATTTAAAAAAAAACAAAAACCGATGTTGAAGGTTATTTAAAGAGCAGCCGAAGAGAGATGGAAGGCAGAAAGAGCATGTTTACTCACTGTGAGGGGACACTTTGTCACCCATGTGTGAGATGAAAAAAATGCCTACAGAGGAAGATAAGATGTGCCCTCCTATAGTGGTGGAAATGATTTCTTCAGCCCGCAGAGGAAGCTGGGAAATGTAATCTTTCAGCAGGAAATTATAGGGGTGCAGCTATAAAACCTTAAGACCCCCTAGCCAGTGATCCACTTCTTCTGGCAAGCCTTCATCTCCTAAGGTTCCCACTATTCCTCATTTCCCCACCCTCTCTTGTTTCTGTATGTATGCATGCGTGCACGCATGTATACCCTGCACATTAAGAGAAATGTGTCATATTTGTCTTCCTTACGCTGCATTATTTCATTTAGTACAGTGATCTCCATTCCATTTATTATCGTAAAAAAGTGTCATAGTTTCATTCTTCTTTATAGCTGAAAAAAAGTCTGTTGTGTATATGCACATTTTCTTTATTCATTCATCTGCTAATTCATAGGCTGGACTCATATTCTGTCTACAGGTAAGTGCTATTGTAAAGAAGGACTACGAAGAGGTATTTCAGTGGTACGTTAGTTTAGAATCTTTTGTCTATGCTCAGGAGAGCAATAGCTGGATCACACAGCAGTACAGTGCTGTGGCTTGAAAGTTAAATATCCCCCATAAGCTCATGTGCTTGAACACTTGGTCTCCTCCTGGTCATGCTGTTTGCTAGTATCTGAGAGGAGAGGAAGGGAAATCATATGATGAAAATAATTTGTGTGGAAAATGTTTTTAATTAAAAATAATCAGAATAATAAAAGACATAAAATAAGAATTAGACAAATAAAATAATTAGACTGAGTTAAAATATTTTGGTATATTATCATTTAAATGTATTGCCAAAGTAAGAGAACCATTTTCATGGTTTTATAATATATTGATTGATATAAACCAAAATATCCATTCATAATAATAAGGACAATACAGGCGGTAAACTTTAAACCCCTACCCAGATCTAGCCAATGGTCAGAACATTCTCCATAGTTGAGTGGAGAGTGGGATATGACTTTCTCACGAACTCTGGTGCCTCACATTTGACCATGTCCCCTGGAGGGGGAGATCTGGTGGCACTCAGAGGAAGGACAGCAGGTTACCAAGAAGAGACTTGATACGCTATGAGCATATACAGGGGGAGGAAATCCCCCTCAGTCACAGTCATAGGGGAAGGGAATAATGGAAAAATGGGAGGGAGGGAAAGAATGGGAGGATACAAGGGATGGGATAACCATTGAGATGTAAGAAGAATAAATTAATAAAATATATTAAAAAAATAAATCTTTAAATTGTCATCCAGTAGTTTTCTACATAGCACCACCATTGAAAGATTTTATTTGCCTTATTGGCAGATTATATCTGCTCCTTCAAAAATATGTATGCATGTGGACTCTTAAAACCTCTGTAAACTCTATTAACTTATAATATTATGCTTTATTTTAGAAAATACTGGTGAAAAATTATTCTCAAGAAATCAGTGTGCATAAATTCAAGTGTTGACTTTTAAGTGGGAAAACTGATCATACTTGTCACATATATTTTTCCAAATGTCATTTCTTATTTTATAAAAATAGATGTATGAGAAGTCTAGATTATCACTACATATCTTCTTATAAATTAAAAAATATTTTATTCAACAAATAAATATTTAAATTTCAATACTATATTGTATGTATAGATATCTACATCATTGAATATTTAAAGTAACATGTTAATTATGAATGGATGATACAAGATAGGCTATCTTTTTAAAGATTTATTTATTTATTGTGTATACAGTGCTCTGCCTGCATGTTAGCTTGCATGCCAGAAGAGGACATCCGATCACATTATAGCTGGTTCTAAGCCACCATGTGGTTGCTGGGAATTGAACTCAGGACCTTTGGAAGAGCAGACAGGGCTCTTAACCACTGAGCCATCTCTCCAGCCCCACAAGATAGGCTATTAATCCACTGTTTCTGATATTTATCAAGTGTATTTAGTCTAAAGCAAATTTTGCCAACCAAAGAGATAAATAGATAAGAGGACACAGTAAGAACATCTTGGTTCTTAGTTCTAGGAACATACTGTGGAATAAACTATTCCTGTTCTCAACAGCTTAAATAGCCATTTTACTTATGCATTTGCCCTTATAGAAACACTCCACTGCTATGTGGACTTGTTTTGCCTCTACTGTTTGCTAACAGAAGTAGCATGCCATGAAGAGATGACCTATTCTTTGTAAGGTTTTGTTCATAATATTGATACATAAGTTCTAACAAATGGGTGAGATCTTAACAGGCAACTCTAGGGCAGGAAGTGTTTGGCTCAAGGCCTTTGTTTTAGTTAAGGTTTCTATTGCTGTGATTAAGAACCATGACCAAAAAGCAAGTTAGGGAAGACAGGGTTTATTCAGTTTATACTTCCGAAGCATCTTTGAAGGAAGTCAGGCCTGGAACTCAAACAGGCAGGATCCTGGAGTGAGCAGTTGATGCAGAGGTGATGGAAGGGTGCTGCTTACTGGTTTGCTTTGCCTGGTTTAATCAGCCTTTTTTCTTATAGAACCTGAACCACCACCTCAGGGATGAAACCACCTTGGGTGGGCTAGGTTTTTCCCCACCAATCACTAATTAAGAATATGCCTTATAGTTAGATCTTTTTGAGGGATTTTCTCAGTTCAGGTTCCCTTCTTTCAGATAACTCTAGTTTGTATGTCAAGTTGACATAAGACAAGCCAGCATAGCCTATAAATATAGGTAAGTTAAGCTCATCAGCTCAGTGTAGTGTTCCCCAGATGACTAGGCACACACACACACACACACACACACACACACACACACACACACACACATATGCACATACACAAACACACACATACACACGCACACACACACACTCACATATACACATACGCACACACATACACACATAAATACACACATATGCACATACACAAACACACACATACACACGCACACACACACACACACATACATACACACATATGCACATACACAAACACACACATACACACGCACACACACACACTCACATATACACATATGCACACACATACACACATAAATACACACATATGCACATACACAAACACACACATACACACGCACACACACACACACACACACACACACACTCACGGTTGTTTCCACCATGTAAACAAAAGCAGAAGTTTTTGGACTATGTTAAGACTGTGTTCAGCTACATACACAATATTTGTACATTTCTCATTTGTGAAGCAAGTGGCATATTCAAAGGTGATGGCTTCTTGGCTGTGAAGACCAGAGAGCATGTTTCCATGGGGAACTACAAAGTCAAGGTTTACTGTAGGCTGAAATATAATCACTCTCAATTCATGTTTCTCTCATTCTTTCAAATATCCCAAAAGTACCATCCCAATATAACATCAGACTATATTTGAAACCTCTAATAACATATAAACAATGTATCTGTGTGTAAAATAGGGCCCCTAAGTGTCGATTCCCCTGACACAACATAGACACATAGCTTTCTCAAGGCACTAGGGCTTGATCAAATGACTAGAGCAAAAATCTGTACGTTTCTTTTCCAAACATTGGATAACAGGGGCATAAAAAAAAAGGAAGAACAATCAGTGAGGTGGGGGTTTGTTTTCAAACTATTTCATGTTTAATTTTAATTCAGGCAGAGTTCGACTTCTAGGAAATTATTATTAAAGATGACAATCATTGACCTGTGCAACATTTAATTATCTAAAATACATGATGCCTATTTTCAAGTGAATTTCTTTCCAAACTCATTTATTAGCTACTTAATTATTGCATTGGAGAAACTTTGGATAACAGTAAGAAGTGGACATAAACCCAGTTTTAAAGTTATATAAAATAGATATTTATGTGCATCATTACTAATAAAATATAAATAAAACAAATATAAAATACCTAACACATGGTAGAATAGAAAAGTAGCTTAATTTGAAGTCTATTCATAAACTAGTATTTTAGTAAGGAGAGATGCCTTCTATTGCATTTCACCAAAGCTTAAGATAATCTAGTGTCTTGAACTACATAGAATTAAGAAGAAATGTGTCAAGGTCCAATCATAACAATAGTCAGAATAGTTTTTCTAAGAACATCAGAATTTTATTTCATTTTTCCCAATGACTCACCAACAAGAAACTGGGATCTTCTCAGCTACCAGAATGATTTATAGTTCATTCACATCTTCTGTGTACATAAAATTCACATCTTCTCTGTCCATCCAGTCTTGCATACCTAAGCAGAAACCATGACTTTCCTACTGCTTATGTCTCTATGTGAGGATCTCTACAATATGTTGACTATGATTTGGGCAGCATGTGCCCAGATATAGTATAAATAGAACATATGACACCTCTAAAATTATTTAGTGATCTTCCTCAGTGGGCACTTTACAGTTGCTGGACTCATGACCATTCCTACTAACAATATAGAAGAATACATTTATGTACACACATTTATCAGCATTGATTGACATTAGTTTTATTGAAGGTAGTTGTTGTATCTGGAGTGACATGGTATCTCAGTTTAGGGTTTAAATATATTTTCCTTATAGTTAAGATGTTGAACATTTTTATTGAAATTACTGGGACCCTGCTCATCATTTGAAAATGGTCCTCTTTGTCCATTTGCCTGCTTGATAATTAGATTTTTTGTTCTTTCTATTTAATGTATTGGACTCTATATATTCTATGTACTAATCCTCTGCCAGTTGAGCAGCTGGCAGACTCTCTTCCATTTTTAGGCAGTTTTTTTTTTTTTAACAACATTAATTGTTTCATTTGCTTTAAAGAAACTTCCTACTTTTGATGAAATTGTCAGTTCTTGTCAGTGGAGTTCTACTCAGAAAATTGTTCTTAACCCAAATGCTCTCCTGCTAATGGTATAAAAGTCTCCCATCATTTTTCCATTATTGATATGCTATTCATTCAACTTTGATCTTTATTATTTTTCACTCTAGCACTTTTATATTTACCTTATGAACTTTGTTTTATTCTTATTCTGTGTAGTTTTATAAGAACTGCTTGTATATGAGGAGGTTATTAATTTGTAATCTTATTTTTAATGTAGTCACATATCTGCAAGCGTCTCTATTAGACCTGCCCTCATCAGATACATTACTTAGCAAATAATATTTTTATTTCCTTTTTATATAAGAAGTTTTACATGTATTCCTCATGTAACTTGCCATCACATAACTGACTAATATATAGAAAGAATCACCTTAAAAGAGTAAATATTTATTACTTTTTCAGTGAGTACATGTCATGATTGCTTGGCCCTGTGTATTTGGGCAAAGCCTTGTTTCTCCCTGTGATCCAGTAAACGCTGCCAGGGCCATTCACATGATCGTTGATTTGGAGCTATCCATTGGTGCATACTGAGACCATCCATTGTTACACAGCCAAAGACCATGTCTGGCCTTCCCCTAGAATCCATGAATTGCTCATAGTTCAGCAGGGAGGTGCAGTGATACAAGTCTGTAATTGGTTGTTGGCAGGCCTAGACTTGTGAGGCTCATTGCAAGGAGCCACTCTTGTTTGATTATGAATCTCCTCTTTATGTTGTACCCAGAAGACAGCCTCACCCTTTATCTTTCAGCTCTTCCATTTTTATTCTGTTGCCCTTTCCAGGTTGTTTTCTGGGCATTAAAGAGGTGCGTGTGTGTGTGTGTGTGTGTGTGTGTGTGTGTGTGTGTGTGTGTGTGTGTGTGAATATTCAGTTTAGGCCTCAACACCTGACCTATGCTAATTATCATGAGCAACTTGGTATTTATTGTCAGTCTTTGTGAGACATTTCTTCTGTTAAGACTAAGAGTATCATTTGTCTGTGAGCATGTTGGAAGGATCCTGCTGTTTGAGGTTGAAGTCCTTCCAGTCATAGATGCCCCTAACCACATTTGATATATGGCCCTTGACACAGCTCTTTGCTATCTCTCCCCTCCCTGTGCCTAAGGATAATTCGGTACTGTGTTCCCGTTCATATGATAGGAGCGTGCTGCCAAATGTAAAATAAGCATCCTAAAAGTGCCTCATTTCAACCAATTGCGTACACCTATTCTAGAAGCCCTGCAGTCACTCTCCATAGGCTAAATAGCCTTTGTTCTTTCTCCCTGATTAAAGATTAACTAGCTCGAGAAGTGGTTCTAGGAGTGTTTGACCTCTGTACTGCTTATGGCCTTCCAAGCCCTGCACCGTGTCTTCTGCTCCTCTTGCCTAGGTGGCTGGTGACATCAGCCTACGCCTCCCCAAGGGAACAGGAGGACTGCATGAGTATAAACATGAGTGTTGAGATGCTTGGAGAGTAAGATTCAGCTAAATAACAGTAGTAAAACCTCCCCTGGCATCTATGAGTCACTCCTCAGCATTGTGGGTCTTGCAGTGGCTTTTTTCCTACTCCCTTAAAGCTGAAAAGAAGACTTACTAACATCCATTCTATGCTGTCCAGTCTCAATATTAAAGTTCTTTCTTTATTTGAAAGTCTAAGGTCCAATATTCTTTGGTTCTAATCAGTTTACTGTGGATTCTTTACTGTTGTACTCTTATGATTTCCCACATTATCCCACCGCCACCTGAAGCTAGAAACATTTTGTCATGTTTCTTTTGGAAATTCAGAACATCTTGATTTCTAATCTACCATATCTCCTTTTCCCAATACTCTTTAAAAAACATAGCATAGTGTTATGGGAGACCCACAAAGATGACCACTCAGCAACATTTTATAGCCACTGAAAGTCTTTATTCCATCTGGCTGACACTACACTCAGGAATTCAGATCCTAGGAGTTGTAGTAAATATCCAAAGCACAGGGTTTTTGAAGATAGAAAGCACCTCCTGTCATCTTGCTCTGAAGTTGTAGTGAATACAGTTCATAAGCAATCAATCTGACAGAAGATAAAATAAATGGTTAGCTAGAGGAGGCTTGTCACAAGAAACTAAGTTAATTGATTAGCTTGTTTGGAGTTTTTCACAGACAAGAAACTTAACAGAAGCTATGATAAGTTAGCTGAATCATCTCAACCTTGGGTGCCTAGGATAGAACTGGGTACTTTTCCATGGATTCTCTATCAAGGAAATCAAATTCTAGTTAAACTTAAAATAATCTGCAAGAATACAAGATAAGAGAACCTCTTAACCATGTTGCATATCATAAAAACTTGAAAATTTCTAAAGAAATATATTTATGTAAATATGTTGAAAACATTTATATTTATAAATGTAGATATAAGCTTCTACAAAATTACATTTGCTTATGAAAAAAACCCTACCATCATGACAGTCTTTACCACTTATTACTGTCATATAAATAGCCAATGGGCACAGTATTTTTGAAAGTGATTATCTTAATCTAAGAAAACTAATTTTAATGATTTTAGGTCATTTTTCTCTACTTATGACATGTACTCTTTTGATTTTCATATTTAATTAGCATCACTAATGAAATCTCACTCAAATTATACCTATTTTTAACAAAATTAAATCCTGTACTTTATATAATAAAATTACTTTCATCCTTCACTTTATGAAGTATGTTTTCTTCAGGTCACTAAATGTTTCAACTTTACAATGGAAATAATATTATTAACTCAGAAAATTGTACCTTACCTAATTGGATTAGGAAATACCTACCTAGTTTTTTCTGTTTTGAGGGAATATATTTTGAAGAGCTACTGTACTAGTTGTTTTCTTGTTGCTGAGACAAGTAACCAAACAAAACAATTCAATAAAGGAACGGATTTATTTTTCTCAGAGTCGTTCTGTCATGTTGTAAAACCTAGGCAGCCTGTGTGAAAGAACTGCACTAGCGTGTCAAGGTCCTGGTAGCATTACACCTTCAATCAGAAATGAGAGAGTATAAATGTCAATGGATGAGTAGCTTTTTCCTTTTAGTGTGGTTTAGTACCACAGCCCATGGAATGGCACTACCAATACTTATGGCATATTTATTTATTTCAATTAATGTAATACAGACAATCCCTTACAAATATGCCCAGCGATTTTCATTCTAGGTGATTCTAGATACTGTCAGTTCACAGTCATTATAAATCACCACACACCTAACTTCTTGTCCACTTGACTCCCAAATATATTGTTTTTAAGAAATAATATTCTACATTTTGTCACAATGGGCCTGTGATGTTCTCATGAACTTATTGTAATTTCAAAAGTCTCCATAGTCCTTTTAAAATGCACATATTCTTTAAAAGTATAAAGTAAGTATCATTTCTGAGATTTGGGAATCTCTCAGCTGTGACATCCTGTACAACCAAAAACCAGTACCCTTTTGTTTTGGATATACAATGCCATGGAGTAAATATCATAGCTCCAAATGGAACTAGTGATGGCAAAATAAGGAAATAGAAGATCAAAATAATAAAACCCAGTGGGGAAACCACCAAATCCTTATAGCTCCAATTAGATCCTATAAGTCCTGTGGTAGAATCACTTGGGCTTGGGGAGCTCTACTGCTTCTTTTCTTCATCCTGTAGACTATGTAGCCTCTCTTGGAGCAGGCATACTTTATGTAGGGTCTAAAGGAAATGCTAATTATCCGAACCCAAAAGGCAGCTAGCTGTCCTGTTCTGATGAGAAACAGCAACTGAAGCATTTGGGGCTGCAACATGAAGGATGCAGGAGGTCAGTGTCTAGCATGCTGGGAAGAATGACCCCTGTCAGGTCTGATCCAGCATCAGTGTCCAGTTCCTTTGTTCTGAAAACATATACTTTCTCACAAGCATTATTCAGTCCTAAAATTATAAATGTATGAGGTATGCAAGATGCACAGAATAAATAAGGCTGTTTCTCTGCTCATTGTATGAGACTGGTACAACCAGGGACCGTGCATGGTGTGGACCTAGACCCTCTGCTCAGATGTAGTAGATAGTCAGCACAGTCTCCTTCCTGGTCCCACAATATGGGGAGTAGGGACTACTTCTGACATAGCCTCTGGCCCTCACAGGTTGATCACTTCCCTCTGGCAGGCAGCCATGCTTGGCCACAGAGAAGGAGGATACAAGCAGTCAAGATGAGACTTGATAGACTGAGGTCAGATGTTTGTGGATGATGGCTCCCCTTTCTGAGGACTAGGGGAGGGGAGAGGGGGAATGAGGGAGGAAGGATGGGATCGGAAGTGATGACGGTGGGCCTACAATCTGGATATAAAGTGAACAAATCTTTAAAAATTAAATTTTAAAGGAACAAACAAAATAAAGTTATCAGACTATTAACTTTCAACCCAAAAACTTTAGATGTCATCAGATTGCATAGAGTATACAGAAAACTACCTCCCAACTTGCTGTACCCATCCCTTTGACATATTCACCAGTGTATTTTAATTTTGCCTTCATTTATGACTGTTTGTTCTGTAAAACTATGAAAAGTTGACAAAACTATAGTTTCTTGATTAAAGTGTAATCGGAAGCATAAGGTTTCATTAAGAAACAGACATACACACATAGAGATATGTGTGTGTGTACCAAGAAGTTACACTATTTCTGCGGTTTGACTGAGCTCAGGGTAAGTTGCTTTCATCACCCAGGCATTATTATTTGTGCAAGTGGAGCAGACCAGTCAGGCTGGGGTTAAGCAATGCTTCATGGCTTGGGACTATTGCCCAATGCAGCCTGACTCAATGCCTCATGATATGAAGTCATTACACAACACTAATATCCCACTTTCATTGTCATATGTATGTATGCATTAGATTTGAGATAATTGTTCAAGCAGTCTTATTTCTGAGTAAAGCCCTAAACTTCAAGTCAGATAAATAGGTTTCAAATAAAATTCTAGAAGTAGATGTCTGTTGAGTCCAGATCAAAACTTCTGAGACTGTTTCTGCACTAATAAAATGATAACTACTTCATGGTTTGAAAGGGTTGCTTTCTTTTTTATTGTTTTCAGAAGTATATGGAAATGTTCAACGATAGTGGTGGATTTACATATTTATTCCTGCAGTACTATCATGTCTATTTCACTTATTATAGGCTGGATGAATTGAATGGTTTTCATTGTAAAATTCTCTCTTTTATTACTAAAGACATTACTTTTGAAAGATGCATTTTCTGACACTGATGCATATACTTCACTTTATTTTTTTTTTAGATGTTCATACAGTCTATCTTCTGTAATAACTGAATGATTTGATTTTTCTGTTCTTGGACTAAAACTTCATGAGTAAGTTTTGAGGTGGCAAGAGTCAAATAATTCTCTGTTGGTTTTTCTCATTTAAATGTTGCTTTTCTGAACTTCCTTCTCTGTCTAGTCTCAGTTTCAAATCCAAGAGTAGACTCTGAAACATCTACAACTTAGTAATTTTTATAACTAAAAAGGATTTTAGATATGTCATTGGTGTGTTTTTATCTTTGGAGTTGTCAATTACCTTAAATATAATATTAGTTATCCTATAATGTTACATTCCTATAATAAGTAGTTGTAACAAATATTATAGATATCCCAGGTACATAGTATGAAGAAATGAATAAAATAAAATGATAAGATTAAATTATAAATGTTAAATGTTAAGCATAGACACTAAAATATGTGCATCACTTGGTCTTGAGAGGGAACTGCAGTTTTATTGTAGAAGTTGGCATTGTTGGAGTGGAATCTTCTATCATTTTGAAGTGCCATAAGCAGAACCTTGTGTCATTAGACCTAAAGTTATAGTATTACCTGTGGTGAATGTAGCACATAACAAATTTGGAAAATTGATGTAGACAGGGTGTGTGTGTGTGTGTGTGTGTGTGTGTGTGTGTGTGTATTACTCTACTTGTGATAAGATCTTGATGTGTGTTTTTATGTTAAGCTAATGTTTCTTAAAAGCAAAATCATATATACTGAATGTAAGATTTATTCTGTGCTAAAATTGTTCCTGTTAGCAAAATTCCACTTTTAATGACACACATTATATTAGAATAAAATGGTTCTTGAATTACTCATCTATTTAAACTATTAATCCATTTGTTGATTTTGGTAAAATCATTTCCTTTCTTTGGTGCTTGTAACATATTTGAGGTATTACTTATTTAATTTACTTAATGTTTAATGCTGTAGTACTACAGACTGAATTTAGGTCCTTAAGATAGTTTAGTTTTACAATCAACATAATATCCCTTTAGTAGGTTAAGGGATAAGATCTTTTTAGATCAAGATAAAGGATTTGTTAATAGAGATGAGATATGATAGATATTGAATTTCATTCAGAAATTTAGACCGAACAAGATAGGAAAGTTGTTTATTCCAAGTTTGACCAATACAAATAGCCAAATCCCTATGAATGTAACATTTATATAACTCATTATTGTTTTATGGTTCTCTCTGCTATATATAGTTTGTTTTGTTCATGTGTAATAAAATAAATGTGTATGTTAAAAAAAAAAAAAACAAATGCACCCTAGATACTTCACACTCAACCTTGAACTGTAATTAATGTTAATATTCAGAATCTTCAATTTAAAGTAGAAACAAATTTGTGGAAAAGTTCTCTTCTTGTAACCCAGAGTATTTCAGATCATATTTTAATTGTGATCTGAGAAATATGAAACTTAGCTTTCACTATACATTGCTTAGTACCTTTACTTTTTTGTGTAAATAATTTCAATGTCTAAAAACTTTCTTCCCTAAGCTACTTTAGTGTATTTTTCCACAACAGCTTCTAGCAGTGATTGTTACAACCTGCAGTCTCTGAAAAGGTTTGTTGTGTTTCAAAGTTAATGATTAAAGCAAACAATCCCTGGGCTAAAAAGAGAAAGTATCAACTTTTCACTATCAATGCATTAACTCTGTTAATTTATTGTGACTATTTCAAAACTATTTAGTTTTTAAAAGAAAGAGCAGCCAATTACCTTATTAATTTGTTTTACCAATATATGAACTTTGGTAAATGCATAGCTTCTATAAAGGCAAGTTCCTCCCAGCTGTGATTGACAGCTATTGCAAGATTTTGGAGATGAAATTTAAACACCATTTTTTTTTTGTTCAATAAATGGGGAATTAAAGTAGAGAACATGGAAAATATGCATGACTGCTCCTTGGGACTTTCAATTACATAAAGTTGTTATAGTTTCATGTTTGAGGAAATGACACATTTGAGGGTTTGTTACTCTATATTTTTTCTTTTCCTCTTAACTTTCTTACCTTTCCTTTTTTCTCTTCTTTTTCTTTTTTCTTTTTAATTAAATGATCTATTTAAATCAGCTGTAAGGTTGGTTTTGTAGTTTATTCATTTATAACTCAAGTTCTAAAATAAAAATATAATTGCATTAAATTATGTATATATTTCCTGTTCGCGTTAGATTAAACTTCAGATACATAGCTCAATTTAAGAGGTCTGTGCTATAGAGTGACTCTAGTACGATCCGAAAGAGACTCAACACATCCCAAAATATTCATAAATTGAGTACTGACAAGAATTTTAAGACTGGCTTGTACAGTTATATACCAGAATAATAGTTATTATTAATATAAGAATAAGCATAAATGATATGATAAAGAGAAATGCTAAAAGGAAAGACATATTCAGTGTGCCCAAGATTCCAGACACATAACTGTAGGGTTTAAGATTTATGTTTCATTTAGGCTTTCTGTAAACTGGCCAGCCCTTGTTATTTATGTTTCTCTTCCTTTTGCATTGGGTATATTCACACTCTGACTGACATATTATCTGGGCAATGACTAATTTAATTGCCAGAAGATAACTTACAGGCTTGGACGTTTCTTTCCTGTTTATATTGTTAGAAATGAGAATGTGTGTTTTAAGCTAACACTGAGCATGGCTGAGAAACTTTAGATCCTGTGAACAACTCATGTACCTAATCAGCTCTCTCAGCAGAATCCAGGGGGCAATGTGACTACTTAGATGATGATGATGATGATGAAGAAGAAGAAGAAGAAGAAGAAGAAGAAAAGAAGAAGAAGAAGAAGAAGAAGAAGAAGAAGAAGAAGAAGAAGAAGAAGAAGAAGAAGAAGAAGAAGAAGAAGAAGAAGAAGCTGTCAGACTGATTCCACAACATACAACCAAAAATGTTATAGTTATAAGGACTTGCGGAGCGACCAGAAAGTGATGTCTATATAGTTTGCACAAGAATCAGGGCTAGTATCGCGGTGCACAGGGCACTGCTGCCTACTTTATTTTTGAGGACCAGGAAGACTACACTCAATAGAGATTATTAATACTAACTGAGACAAAAAATCTAGGGTAAAGGATTAATCTGACACACTAGTGTCTTTTTAAGAAGACAGACAGACACCTCTCTCTCTCTCTCTCCCTGTGTGTGTCTTTTATATATCTCTTTATTCTTACCCTCATGTATTAAATAAAAGCATAAGGACATATGAGAAAACCATACACATCTACTAATTAGCTAAGACTTTCCACCACAACCATTTGCTACTACAGAGATCTAGAAATTTTAGTCCCAAAACTCTACATATCTTTTGTTCGGTCACAGTATATGTTACTTTATATTAAGTCCATAACCTAATTCATACACTAACACATAACATTTTTAAAACTGTATTTTTGA
This sequence comes from Acomys russatus, assembly GCF_903995435.1. Lineage (NCBI taxonomy): Eukaryota > Metazoa > Chordata > Mammalia > Rodentia > Muridae > Acomys > Acomys russatus. The sequence continues at coordinate 46,155,068 of NC_067148.1, read as the reverse complement.
ACAAGAAACTAAGAGATTATTTTTAACTAAACATCTTTAATTTTTTAGATATATATTTATATCATTACACATATAAACAATCAACTACCTGTGGCATGAAGAAAAATGACACAATCAGGAGTTACATAGATGTTACATTCTTAGTGTTTTGACTACTTGTATTTGACAGCCTTGAAGAAAATGTCTTTCCTATCTTGGCGAGTCTAAAATTTTGAATGTAAACTAAATGTTTTCTGTCTAGATAGAGGTTTTGATAATGAAATAAAGAGATTCTTACCCTTGGGTAGGTAGGTTAAAATTCTTTACCTACCAAATGATTTATAGAAAGACAATAAAGAAAAATAACAATAAAACCCTCACAAGGTCATACTGTAATAAATATGAAAAAACAAAATCTTAATGAGCTGCATTCAGCAGGCTAAAGAATTAGGTAAAGCCATTAATTTAATGAGAGGTGTTAGCTCATAACTACCTAGTTAGCTTTTTCTCCAAGATTAAAGTTAAATTCTAATTTTGTCTTCTTATGTAAGTTACCAGATAATTATAAGCATATAAACACATATTTCTCCATTATCTGGGACACTTTTCTAAAAAAGAAACTTAGGAAATAAAGTATGTTGTATCTTCAAGCTTAAAGGAGGATATATATTATTATGATAAACTAGATATAAATGACTTTCCACTTTGAGCTTTAATTTTTAATATTTCTCAAAATTTACAAGCATGTTTAATGTTTGACTTGTGACAAATCAAACATTTGAACAAATTATATTATTTCATACTATTTCTCATTCATTTAAGTGTAGTTGTGTAATGAAAAAGAAAAACAAAACAGGTGATACTAGACAGGGAGAAAATATTGTGAATGTAGTATTAATAAAATTAAATGATTTCTGGGTTTTGTGGGGAATTATTTCTTCTTTACACATATTTCTAAAAAGTATTTATGAGTGTGTACAGATAGTTTATTATCAGGATATGTTCCTCTAAGTCTATCAAGTGATTTTAATTTTCATCATAGAAATTTTACTTTCTCATTTCTCTGATGGTATCATTAATCTGTTAACCCTTATGGTAGTTTGAGTGAGAATAGAATCATAGGAAGTAGCATTATCAGAGGTGTGTCTTTGTTGAAGGAAGTGTGTCACAGAGGCTGGGCTTTGAAGTGTCAGATGCTCAACCCAGGCCCAGTGTCTCATTCTCTTCCTGCTGCCTGCCAATCCAGATGTAGAAATCTGCAGACACTGCCATGTCTGCCCCCTTGATGTCATGTGTCCCTGTGGTGAAAATGAACTAAACCTTTGAATTGTAAAGCAGTCCCAATCCTTTATAAGGCTTTCCATGATCATGGCTTCTCTTGACAGAAGTAAGGCAACTTCTATACAAATGTCTACAGTGTAGATCTCGGCACAGTGTTCTGATTGGCTTTAGAGCTTGCTTTCTCAATTAATCCTTAGTCGAGCTGAAGATAAAAGAAATGCAATAGGAATGCCCCTCCATTTCCCAGCACATTCTAGAAGCATTTTCATGCCTGCTTTACATGATTGTTCGTCCCAAATTCTACTCCAACCAAAAAGAAACACTTCTTCAACAGTGTATGCTAATATTTTTCTCAGCTTAAAGAAATGAAGACATTTAAAGTCTGAAAGGATATCAAGGAAAGATAAAGTTTAATGCTCCTTCTTGTGTACAATAGCTATAAACAACTGTCTGCTGCTGGCGACTCACCTCACAATAGTGACACCTACACTCTTGAGTTCCTACGATTCAGAAAGCCAGATCTAACAAGACCCAAATGAACATAGGAAGAGCTTTAAGAGACCACACACCAAAGCACAGGAAACACTGCTGCCTTTGATAAATGGCACAATGCTAACTGTTCATAACTCAGTTACTATTTCTAACTACATTGCCTCATGGCTAAATAATATAGTTATGATAAAGTAAAGAGAATTTCCATGGCTTCTACCACTTATCTTTTATTATGTCTTAGACTATTCTTTTCAAAGTTTGAATATGTCAGAGAGAACTATGAAGACTATTTTATATCTTTAATATTTTCTCTTTTATTAATTTTTTTGTTTTTCACATATACATTTAAATTTTTACACATGTATACAATATACTACCTATAGCAAGAAGAACCATGGAACAATCAGGAATTAAATAAATGTTACATTCTTAGTGTTTTGGCTATTTGTATTTGGCAGCCTTGAATAAAACATCCTTCCTATCTTGGTGAGTCTAAATTTCTGAATGTAAATCAATATCTATCATATTTCATCATTATCAACATAAAACACCTATCTAGACCTAAAAATATCTTAGTCCCCTAAATGACTAAGCTTAATTGTAAAACTAAACTAGTTGGTCTTCAATCCCATCAGAGTCTTGAAAAGGTATAAAATTAATTACCTGAGTATACAGGGGGTGCAGGTTAGCAGCTTTCCAGGTGAGAAGATGACAGAGACAGTTTGCTACCTGAATAGTCATCCAAAACTCTCTATAATGTTGAAGCATCCTCTTTAGTCTTCTGGCCCAATATATCTGACAGACATATTTGTGAGGCAGGAACTATTGAGGACTCGCTTACTCTATCTTGGCAGAGTTTGGCCGTCAACTCTCCCTATATCCAAGATTGCACTTGTTTAGGCAGAATTCTGTCTGTGGTAGAAATGAGGACATTTTGCCCAGTGGCCTGTTTACCACATTTGAAGCCATCTCCGTAAGGAGGTTCTTTGATGCTCACCATCCTCTTTGAGGTAGGTTGGGTGTTGTCAGGAGTTAACCTGTCTCATTGTCTATGAATCTTTAAAATAAAAATATTTTAAAATGCCATATTCTGTATGTCTCTGAGGTTTTTGAAGACCTTATCTATTACCTTATCTTTATATAGAATCATATATCTATCTGCTGTACCTAAGATGTACATTCTCACGATAAAAATAGACTAGTAATTGATATGACCAAGATTTGATCAACTAATAATTAACTTGTATAAGTTAATTATCCTAAACAGTCTGCAATATGTGTAATAGTATAAATGTACATGCAGTGGATATAACAACACAAAATGCCTGACCAGGGAAAGCATGGACCAATAGGGTGGAACTCACAACAAGGCAGGCTACATTGCAGAGACATATCTGCAAAAAATGTATTTCATATACAAAGGACTGCCTTCCAAAATAAAACCAGAATTCTAACTGAGTAATGATAAAATGAGCAGCTCAATCGGATCCTTGTCCTGGCCTTAAACAGTTTTCCCACTGTGTGGGGTTTACAGATGATGAACCTGAGAAAGTGTACAAAAATCTCAGGAGTAATATGGAACTCAGAGTGAACTACTGAAACTCTGTATTGTATGATGTGATGATAGCTGCTGTGTGAGCAACAGCCACTTTCATTCACTTCTGATAGGAATTTGGAATTGTTTAGCCATTGGAAGGAAGCCTGACAGATATCTTTTGATACAAAGCTAAACACAGTCTAAACTTAGATTAGTTTTAAACCAGACGTGTGAAATCGCTCTACTTGGTAGCCACCCAAATAAGTAAAGAAACCAATAGCTCTAGAAAAAACACCCATGAATATTTATGAATATATTCTTAATTACACCTCTAAGTGATGGAATACCACTTAGTTTTGAATGGATATTGAATTATCACATCACTGTCAGGAGTCGTGAAGACATATTGTCCAGTAGAAGTCAACTTCACAGACTTACTGGAATTCACATTAGATTCAAGCGCATGACTTTTCTGAAAAGGGAACACAATGAAGTCATTAGTGCAGCCCGGAGATGGTGGCACACGCCTTTAATACCAGAACTCAGGAGCCAGAGGCAGGTGGATCTCTGCGTATAGACCAGACTGGTCTACAGAGTGAGTTCCAGGACTGCCAGAGCTATGTTGCTAGTTGCCATGGATTGTGGCAAGGGGTTGACAAATGGGTAATGTACAAACTGAATGATTTAATAATGGCATACTTTATATGTGTATACATACTAGCATGAACCCTGTATAAACTATGCTCACTTCCTATAAAACTCTGCTTCCCTGGCAGCTTGTGATAATGGAGGAGATATAGGCTTAGTGGGAGCAGGGCTTTCTGAGTAATAGTGTGCTTTTCTTCTGAAGTTTGATGTATTTAAACCAGTTATTTAAATTATTACATTAAGTGAGAACAGAGTTTGGTGAAGATAACAAACTTCTTTCCATTGCTTTACTCGTGGAGTCCTACACACTTCCTTTTCTTTTCTTTTTAATTTTATTTTCATTAAATTATTCAGATTACAACTCAATTGTTATCCCATCACTTGTATCCTCCCATTCGTCTCTCCCTCCAGCTTTCACCCTATCCCCCTCCCCTTGTTCTAAAACCGAGAGGAACCTCCTCCCCCTCTATATGGTCATAGTCAAAGAAAAAATAAGCAGCCTACCAAGACGAGATGCTTCCTCTTCTTTCCGCTTTGTTTTCATATGTTTTTGGATGATGAAGTAAGAAATATCAGGATAGTCAAGCCGAGCAACTGCAGCCACTCACGGAAGTTAAATGCCAAACAAGGTGCCTTCTTTTGTTCCAGCTCTGAAAATTAAACATATGTTTCCTCCTCTGAGAAACAAAATAATCTTGTTACAGCACTTAACCTCCGCTCTATAGAGCCAAGGCCAGGTGAAATGAGAAGTGGCTTAGTTGAAAGACCGAGAACATGAGCTTCCTCTACAGCAAGACCAGAGGCATCTTTCCACTCTTTACTTTGCAAGCAATTTACTCTCGAAAAGCACCAAAGTGCCATTCATCTTATTCTTGTACATATAAAAATAATCTCCAAGAGGATAACAAGAAATTAAATAATTCCTGACAGGACAATAAGCTAGGAATAAATTGTTTTGTTAAACATCATCTTGGCATGTTAGAATTTAAGAAACAATCTTTTGTGACTTATCCAGTCATTTCTATTCTAAAATAAAGTGTCTGCTGGGTCGTTATAACATCAGAGTGCTAAAAATGTGCAGAGATGTATAATTAAGGAAAAAGCTGACAGTCATATTTCCCCTAGTTTCACACAGCTGGCTCTTGGATCTGCAGTGGACCTCTTGCAGCAATCTGAAGTTGATTGAAATCAACATTGATTTCTCAGTCTAGACCATTAAGAACATAAGCTGATTCCAGAGAAATAAAACGTGACAGATGTGGGGAAGATATAGAACAGAAGGAAGGAATCAAGGGCTCTGAAGTAAATACAGTCATTTCTGTTTGCTGATTACTTTTTTTTTCCTTTTAAATTTAGCATATTTGTTGATTGTTCCCTCCTTTAAATTGTCTGAATCTAGAGAATTTCAAGTGCAAGCAAGTGTCAAGAATTATAGAATAAAAGAAAAAAGTCCAGCAAACTAATGAAAGCTCACTTAGAGATAAAAGAGCTGAGAGCAGGAGAGCAGAACATCTCACGAGAGTAGTCGTGGACGCAGGAAAGGTGAGAAGCAGAGCGTAGGGATTTGGAGATAGAAGGGCTTTTGCCCAGTTTAGCATAATGCTTTCATTTCCTTCGTAAAGTAAAGTCTGGGATTTCTATTTATAAGGTCAGCGAGTATCTTTTCTCTGAATACATTTGTTTTCTTTAAGAACCGCGCCGTGTTGTGTGAAGATACCTGAACCCTATCATCCGTTTACTAATCTCTAATATGAGGAAGCTGAAAATTTCAGGAAAATGGGAGGGAATTGGTTTAGAGATTAAGTGGATATAATGTATGGTGATATGTCGGAGGTGTTGGAAGTAGATATTTTGGTATACTCACAAAGAAACAAATTTCAGGTAGCAATGGAAGCAGAGATTTAGCGAGCATAAAACAGATAAAAACCCAGAAAATGATAGGGGGACAGATAATTTTTAAGAAGACACTGGGTGCCAAACTTCATATTTGCATTGAATAGTAATCTGTATTGTAAGAGCATCAGGAATGGGAGCTGCTGTTTGCTCTTCATGACACGGGATGACTGCCAAGGACCCTGTCTCGGCACTTGTGTATCTCTGTGGATTGAATACACCTTGCTGGATATGTATTCTCATGTCACTCTGATGCTGTGATAAAAATCAGTGACCAAAACCATTTCAGCTTATATGTCTATATTAGAATCCTCCATTAAAGAAAGTCAGGCAGGCAGTCGGGGAAGGAACATTTGAGAAGGAACCCAGAAGGCATGCTGCTTGCTGGTTTGTCCTCAGCCTCATTCGCAGTTCACGCTTAGCTAGCTTTCTTTTTCTTTCTTTCTTTCTTTTTTCTTTCTGTCTCTTTTTCTTTCTGTCTGTCCTTCTTTCTTTTTCCTCCTGTCTTTCTTTCTTTCTTTTCTGTTTTTTGGTTTTTTGAGGCAGGGTTTCTCTGTGTAGCCTTCACTGTCCTGGACTTGCTTTGTAAACTAGGCTGGCCTTGAACTCAGAGAGATTCACCTGCCTCTGCCTCCAGAGAGCTGGGATTAAAGGCGTGCTCCACAATGCCTGGCTTTCTTACATAAGCCAAAACCACCTGCCAGGAAGGATGTCACTTACAGTAGTTTGTGCTGTTATTGGCTGCAAGTAATTGTTTAAATAGTGTGGACTTTGGGCAGTTTGTAACATGACAGATGGTTTTCCAAGAGAGTGTCCCTAGAAAGATAAGGACTTTTCTATGCTAGAGTCAAAGTCAGGCACGTTCCCTGATTTTGATTCTGTTTAATATCAGAAGGTCATGAATGTTGGTTTTTATGTAAATGCAGGCTAATTAACCTCTATGTAAATTTCAGAGAATTCAGACAAGTTTTGTTGTCACATTTGTTCTCTTGTGTTGTGCTAAACAGCATGAAGCATTCAGAAAATGTATCTCCCTATGCAATCTGACTTTTATGAGCTACAAATATCTCTTTTGCTTTTTATAATTACATTCAAAGTATGACCATCTCCTTTTTGCATGCTGAGTAAAGCAAAGCCCTCAAAAAGCCAGATGCATATAGATAATCATGTAACAGAACTGCCAAAAATAAATGTTCTTTGATATTTCTTCCATAATAATACAAAGGTAATTTTTAAAAACCCAATTGGCAAAAGAGAGCAGAGACAGGTAAAATAATGCACAATTTGTGAGGTATACTTCACTAAGAACTGTTTTTTTTTTTTAAGTCGGATTTAAGTAGGTAAAAGGATAGATCTATAGAGCTTTCATACCTGAGGGAATGTTAAATGGCCCAGTGCTTATATTCAACTGATTTTAACAAAGCTTCCAATCTATTTGCTTGGGAAACTATTCCCAGCTAATGTTACTGTGGCAGTTGATGTGGCAATAAATGCCCCGACTTCTATTTCATGTCCTCTTTGCACACACAAAGTAACGGGAGAATATTACCTCTAACAAATCTAAAATCTAAAGTTATATAGAAATTTTAACTATCTAACTATTTTTGTGAATTTAGGCTATCACATTTTTCTTGTACACAGTGGCAGCCATTTTAAGTATAAAGGAAGGAATGTTGATTTCATCATAAATGCAACAAAGTAACTTGATTTTATTAGTAATCAAAGTATCTCTCATTAAACGACTGTATAAAAATTTAAAAATTAAAACATTGTAACATATACCTAAGAATTAATATGAATTCAGAATGAAGAGGTACACAGATAAATATATACTAAAACAAAATACAAGGGCTTCTTGTTTAAAACAGGAACATGATATGAACAGCCACTTCACACAAGAAGCCAATGGACACAAATTCTATACTAAATTGCATAACAGCATTCATTAGTACATAGACATGAAATTTTGAATAATTTCATTGTTCTATTATCAATAAAAAAAGGTTAGCTAAGGAAGAAACGAGATGCATATTACTTAGGCGTAGAAGATGAGCCACCTCTTTCTTAAATTTGCTGGCTATTTCTAATGAAGTTAAGCATCATACTTATGTTTTCCTAGATATTTACATGATATAAGCAAATGCAAAAAAAAAAAAAAACTACAAAATAGTTTGTAGTACCTTAGTATGTTTGCCAAATATTTTAGAAAGAAGAATCTTGTCTCAACAGAAGAATTGATAATAAATGGCAACATGCTGGTGAACATATATGTTAAGGGGAGATCACACAGGAAGAGAAGCAGCCAGAGGGCTTTCAGCTTCCAGGTCACTCTAATGACATCCTGTTCTCCCAAGAACTATAGGACATCTCATGCAGGTACATTAATTTTTCTTTCAAGAACGCTGTCTTTATGACCAAATTTACTCACACAAGCCCTAGTCTCTTAAAAAAAATCTAATCCTACCTCAGTATTGCCACACAGAGAGATCACTTTTACAGCTCAAAGACATTTTAAATGTTTATTGTGTATTTTAATTTTACTTGCAGGGTGCTTTACCTATGTGTATGTCTTACACCATGTTTCTGCTTACTGCTAGTGAAGGCCAGAAGAGAGCTTTGGTTTCCCTGGGACTGGAGTTACAGATAGTGTGAGTGTTGCAAATTGAAGTTTGGTCCTGTGGAAGAACAGCAAATGCTTTTAACCCCTAGAAAAGAAAACACAGTTAAAGCATATCCTAACCATCTCTCTCATAGATATATCTAACTCACTTGTATTTATAGCTTCTATAAATTGCACATAGAGGTGAGAAATTGCCTAGCTAGCCATAGTAAGTCATTCTTCCTAGTAACAAACTTCTATAGTATAAAGAATACATATGTGTATTGTGATCAAATCACGAGGGGGTGGGGGAACATCATAGCTCATGTCAGAGGCAGTCCCCACAGAGATCCACAACTGTGAAGAATGAGCTGTCCATTGGCTAGATCTGAACAGTGATCTAGGTTCACTGTATGCAGTGTCCTTGGTTGGTACAACAGTTTGTGCAGGCCCCTCTGGGTCCAGATCCACCAGCCTTGATTGTCTCCTTGAGGGGTCCCTGAACCCTCTGTGTCCTTCCATCCCCGATTCTTCCATCCAACTCTCAGGGCTCCACCCAGAGTCCAGCAGAAAGCCTGATCATCTGTCCTGATCCTCTGCTGGGTAGAGTCTCTCAGAGGACATCTATTTTGGGCTAATATCCAATTATAAGTGAGTATATACCATGTGTGTCTTTCTGGGTCTGGGTTACCTCACTCAGGATGATCTTTACTTGTTGCATCCATTTTCCTGCAAATTTCAATGTTTCCTTGTTTTTAATAGGTGAGTAGTATTCCATGGTGTAAATGTACCACAGTTTCTTTATCCATTCTTCGGTACAGGGATATCTAGGTTGTAAACCATACAATGGAAAAAAGATAGCATCTTCAACAAATGGTGTTGGGCTAACTGGATGTCCACATGTAGAAAAATTCAAGTAGACACATATTTATCACCCTGTGCAAAACTAAAATCCAAGTGGATCAAGGACCTCAACATAAAACCAGACACACTAAATCTGTTAGAAGAAAAAGTGAGGAAGAGCCGTGAACTCACTGCCACAGGAGACAACTTCCTGAACAGAACACCAAGATGTCAGACTCTAAGATCAACAATTTAATAAATGGGATCTGATGAAACTGAAAAGCTTCTCTAGGGCAAAGGACACTGTCAACAGAACCAAATGGCAGCCTAGAGACTAGGAAAAGATCTTCACCAACCCTACATCCAACAAAGGGCTAATATCCAAAATATATAAAGAACTCAAGAAATTAAACACCACCAAACCAAATAACCCAATTTAAAAAATGGGGATCACAGCTAAACAGAGAAATCTCAACAGAGGAATACTGAGTGGCAGAGAAACACAAGAAATGCTCAGGGAAATGCAACCAAACCACGCTGAGATTCCACCTTACACCTGTCAGAATGGCTAAGATCAAAATCTCATGTGACAGCTCGTGCTGGAGAGGATGTGGAGAAAGGGAAAAACTCCTCCATTTCTGGTGGGAGTGAAAACTTGTACAACCATCTGGAAATCAACCTGGAGATTTCTCAGAGAATTGGGAATAGCACAAAGAGTTTCTTAAAAGTAGCTTCTACCCTGGACTTTGAGTCCTGACTGTACACAAGCTGATATTGCTTCTATAACAATAGCAATATGTTTTGTCTCTGTTTTATGCCAGAATATTCCCCCCAAAATATTTGTAATTAAATTGTTCCATGTCAAATTAAAAATTCACCTTTTTTTCTGGTTTTCATAGGACAGTATCTGGGAATTAAACTTAATAGAATAGAATAAGTCCTTTCATAACTATTTTTTTAATTAGGATAGTTTTCTTTTTTTTTCTTTTCTTAAAAATTATGTTTCTTTTTAATGTATGCATTTATATTATTATACATGAATAAAATAAACTACATACAGCAGGAAGAACCATGAGACAATCAGGAATTATATAAATGTTACATTAAGAGTGTTTGGGCTATTTGTATTTGACAAACTTGAAGTAAACGTCTTTTCTATCTTGTTGGGTCTAAATTTCTGAATGAAGATCAATATCTATCATATCTCATCTCTATTAACTTAAAACATCTATCTTGATCTAGAAACATCATAACCTCTAATCTACTAAGCTTAATTGTAAGACTGAACTATCTGGTCTTCAACCCCATCACAGACTTGAGAAGGAATAAAACTTAAATGCCTGAGTGAACTAGAAGTGCAGGTTAGCAGCTTCAAAAAAAAAAAAAAAAAAAAAAAAAAAAAGACTGAGACAGTTGACGGCCTGAACAGTCATCAAACAATCTCTATCATTGACGCATCATCCTCGGCCTTCTAACCCAATATATTGATAGGCATATTTGCAAGGTAGGAACTATTGAGGACTTGCTTACTGTCTTGGCAGTGTTCAGCTGTCGACTCTGCCTGCATGTAAGCTTGCCTAGTTTTAGGCAGATTTCTGCCTGTGTCAGAAATGAGGACATTTTGCCTAGTGGCTAGTTTGCTACGTTTGAAGCCAACTCCATAAGGAGGTTATTTGATGCTTATCATCTTCTTTGAAGTAGGCTGGGTGTTGCCAGGAGTTAACTTGTCTTGTTGTCAAAGAATCTTTAGAATAATAAAAAATCTTTAAATGCTGTATTCTGTGAGGCTTTTGAAGACCTTATTTAACTATTTTACTTTATATATCTATATGTCATATTTATCTATTAGACTTAGAATATATGTGACTCTCTATATATGTACTTTATGAAAAAATTGAGAGATGTATCGGCTCATTGGCTTAATTCACTTACTACCTTACCTAACACTTGAGTTTGATTCCCAAAAGCCATATAAGAGGGGTAGAAGAGACCTGAGTCCGGAAAAGTATCCTCTGACATCTGCATGCACTGAATCAATCATGTTGCTAATAGTCACATGTGTGTGCACACACACCGCTTACACACACACAACACACACACACAAACATACCTTCACACACACACACACACACACACACACACACACACACACACACTAAAATAAATTAAACAAATATCAAAGAAGTCAACATATTGAGAAAACTTAGATTATGATAGAGGTTTTGTTGTTTTTGTTGTTGTTGTTGTTGTTTGTTTTTTAAATATAGCTCTTTTGTTGTATTCTCACTTGTTAATTAAGATTTTCATTTTTTTGGTAAACTATATTATAAGGAATTCATCTGAATTGCTTTATATCTTCTACATGGCTCCATGTACCAACAAAATTGCATGTAACACGTAGTTTTTATGGTATTCCTTTTTTATTCCACTTTAAGCTTTTTCTCTGTTTTCTTTTTGAAATTAAAATTTAATTGCTGATCCTCCTGACTATACCAACCCATTTATAAACAGCCAAGACCAGTCAAATTTAGTAAAGTCTATTTGACAACAAAACACAAAAAAAAGACTAATTCCAGGAATGAGCATCAGCCCAGACTACAGAAGATGAAGAATATTCTGATGCATAGTGTAAAAGTGCACCAGAAAACACAGAGATCACTTAATTAGTGTCGTTAAACACGTAGTGTTATGAACATCCTTATGAATTTTGCTACTGTGATTAAATAAGGCTCAGATGCTGGTTACCAAGGTTCACACAGAAATTACAATTTTACTACCCCTAGGATTCAAACTTCAATGATCTGTAAATGAAGGCTACTTGTGTCTTAATTTTACCACACAAGTGAAGGGACCTATGTAGCTAAAATTCAGCAACTGCAGTATACAAAACATGACTCAAAGTCATGCACTCCATCTTTGTTCTTGCCTAATCTAAAGTAGTACAGGTTTAGGAGTGTTACAGAGGTCAAACTCTGCTAAGATCACAGAGCATTGTGGAACATAAGTATGAAAGAATACACATCGATAGGAAATGTCCAAGAAGGCAAGGAGAAATACATGCCCTACTCCTGATTGATCCTCTACTAGATTAATTACCTCTAGCACGTCTCATCAATACTTCATTATCTAGAAGGTTCCTCTCTGACCATCTGATAGCACACAGACTTTTATTTAAGGTGATTTTAATATGTTTCTTTAATCTTTGCCATAAGATTCTTAATAAGATGCGAAATGTTCCAATGTAATGAGTTATGATGCCTGGGGAAAGCTTTTGTGTATGCTATGATTTAATCTTCATTCTCCTAGGATACTTCTCTGTTCAGAAAGATTCAGCAGCTTTGAATGATCAATAGTGAGGTTACTTCAAATTTATCATAGGTACTAATAATGGTTAAAATATAAAATAAAAGAATAGCAGGACTACATGTATTTTTGAGTAGTTAAAAAAAATTGCTGATGCACACTCAAAGGCTGTTCAGTTTTTGGCAATCAATTCAGTTATAAAATGATGAACCACAGGAAAAGTAAGACTATGGAAATATATTCTGAGTGTATATTTGCTATTACTCCTCTACTGGCTTTATTCTATTAGTAAATCATGAAAAGTATTATATTATCTCAGGGTCAGGGGAGTACATTTTTATATATAATGTATCAGTTGTTAATGTTCTTGCATTTTATGTACCATCCCATAGGGTTCCTGGATGATCAAGAAAGTACCAGGAAATTTCATATCATATTATCAGTATATATATTATACATATATATATATGTATATATATACATATATATGTGTATATATATGTATAAAACATTAACACGGTCTAGGTCTAGTAAAGATACCTGAAGCAGCTCATTAACACACACACATACACACACACACACACACACACATATATATGTACATATATACATATATACACTACACACAATCTATTTAGCAAGCATGACATTATTAATTAAATCTGTTAAATCAGTTTAAAAGTATTTAATCTTCTCTCAATTAAAAAAAATATGTCTTACAAAGTAACTCCCCCCAAAAGGGAAGAAATTTAAGAAGAAAAGAAATGGAAGAGGAGAGGGATAAAGGAGGGAAGAATCTTCATTTTGTCTATTTTACAAATGACATCAATGAATGGATAAAGTTCTTCCAAGTAAACATAAATAACTAAACAAACAAACAAACAAACAAACAAACAAAACAGTTCCAGCAATGTCTACATTGAGCAACTTTAAATTTGAACATATTCAGACTACCATCATTTTCTGCTTTTTATTTTGCTAGCAAAAATTCTCAATGAACCTACATCTGTAAAATCACATCTTAGATGCATGAACTAAAATCATCTTGCTGAAGTTGTGGATATAATGTTTAAGCAAGCCAGCGTTATATAATTCTTAATTCTCAAAACTTTGAAAAATACCACATAGAAGTCATTCACCTGGTTGTTTTACTACTGACTGATATTAATATCACACACATCTATTTTAGGATGCTTGTATAAACCATACCCTCTTTTACACTGCAATTATTCTACTTACATCCCTCGCCTAATTCATATGGCCAATGCTACCTCCTAAAACTGGTCCTTTAAATTCTATTTCTGTAGACTAACTCTTGGAACAAAACTTTGTATTACTCTCCCAAGAAATAAAAACTGTAATTATCATCATGAAAGAAAGGGAGAGTAGCATTACAGAAATTGATGTACATATTTATGAAAGTAAAGAAATTCTAGGATTCCCCATCAATAAGCTACAGAAGAATATAATCCAAATCTAAGTTCCTGAGGATTCTTACTGGTCACGGCTAATGAGATGGTGTAAGTCTGAATCTGTATCAAATAACCCCGAATCCATCAGTGCTCGTGTAGCAGGAGATGTGGTCTGGGTCCTGGAGAAAGCCGGAGCAAATCTCTTCTTCTTCATTCTTTGTCTAATCCTCAGATGTTTGGGTGATGCTCATTTTAACTTGGGAACATAAACATCCTCATTTAGTTAATAAGTATACTTCTTCATCTCCTCCAGGAATTCCTACAATGCCCCCAGAAATAAATTATTTTAGCAGCTCTCTGAGTACCTCTTTTCCCAGATCAGTGCACACAAAAAATCATCAGCCATAACCATTAATAATAGTAATTTTGGAGTTCTAGAAACACAGTGCCTTATGAACCATTATTGAGTCCAGGATGTTTAATGATTAATAAACTAGGGCAATAACATGCTGTCCAGATTAAAATATATCTGCAAGTCTCTATTTTAATCATACTAAAGAACATATTTTCCAAGGTTAATGGTATCTGCTACATGTGTTATAGTTCTAAATGTTATTAAACATTAAGAAAATTTGTATAACAGTACAATGTAACCATTATTCAATTAATATTGTCCAAATCACATTGTCTAGTAGAATTTTCTACTATAGTGGAAATATTTCATGCCTGTATTTCCAATATGATGATTACTGGGAATACCAAGGTGTTTGTTAGTTGGAATCCTTTATTGGTGGAATGGACTTGCTTGTAAATTTTATACAAATTTAGGCATAAATGGCAACATTTTTCTAATATCTGCATGGAGCACTCTAGGTCTATATTTCTATTCTGGTCATGCCCATGTGCACAGTATGTCAGAGATTTACTGCTTCTTCTGAAGAATTCGAATATAGTGACACGTTAATAATTATTTTTCCAACTATACAGTTTGGTAGCTTTCTTACCTATCTACGTTATTTAATATTGTGCCCCAAATATTAATGTTAATGCATCACAAAATAATTTAATGTTAAAACAATAAAACAGCATACATTTACAAAGAAATAAAAATGTGATTTTTAAATTGGTATGTTTATACCTTGAAAAAATTAATGTTTTGATTTTAAAGTGCTGTACAAGACTCAGAGCTAGAGAGATGGTTCAGCAGCCATTAACACTCAAGATACAATACTGTAAAAAGGAATAAAGCTTTTTTGTTTGCATTTTTTAAAAAAGGCACAGTAGATGTGCTAACGGAGAGCCCACGTTTAATTCTTAGCACCTGCATCGTGACACACAGCTATCTGTAACTTCAGTTCCAGGGCATGTGATGCCCTCTTCTGTCCTCCCTGGGCTGCATAGACACATGTAGTGTGTAGATATGCATGCAGGCAAAACACTCATACACATAAAATAGTAATAACAAAATATTAGACACCATGAACTATTTATAAATAGAGCTTAAATTTCTATGCTGGATTTTTTTTTTAATATTTCCTTTCTGACTCAGCTGAAATAGCAATATGAGGGAAAACAGACTGACTATGGCTCACGGTTTCAAGGCTTCGCCTCTAAGCTGACTGGGTCCTTTTCTTTCAACATGAGGCCAGGCAGAATATCAATGCTGTGGGAGCATGCGTGGGGGATGCTCCTCTCACAGCAGCCAGAAAGCAGAGCCTGACACAGAAAGGAAAAGACAAAGAGATCAGGAACAAGAAGTAACCAGAACATTATGTTCCCAATGTTGTATTTCCTCCAGCAAGCACCAGTTCTCTGGACCCTGGAGTCCATAACCTAGCAAAGCAGAGTCATCAGCTTTGGAGAAAGGCTTCAAAACCTGAACCCGTTTGGTATGTGTCATGTTCAATTCATACCAACTTCTGATTATTATATTTGCTTGACTCACGATGGCGGGCCCTTGTAAACATGAAGTCAGCAAGAAGACAGTGTCTCAGTTGAGGAGGTATTCCTGCCAGGTGGCCCTGCGGAGTTGTTTTGTGTACATTTTCTTAATTGTTAATCCATGTAGGAGGACCCAGCCTCGTGTGTGTGTGTGTGTGTGTGTGTGTGTGTGTGTGTGTGTGTGTGTGTGTACATAGAAATAGTTGAGCAAGCCACTAAGCAGGTTCAGTTCCTGCCCAGGTTCATGTCTTGAAATTGTATTCCCTATTCATGAAGTATAGCCTGTACATTAAAATAAACACTTTCCTACACCACATTTGTTTTTACTACAAATATTTTATCACAATGGAGGAAGTAGACTAGGAGAGCCTCAAAGTGAGATCATATAAACATTTAATTTTAAGAGATTTTTAAATTTTTGATCAGCATCTATGCAAGTCAGTAAATATTTAGGAAAGCCTAGAACTTCAAGTTTAAGGATTATATTTACACACTCCTTCATATTGTTTCAAGGATTCCTTCAAATACACACAAGCACCTTTGTTTTTTTTTAAGTGATTGTTCACTCTGTGACACCATAAAGCATAGCAAGAGTTTTGTGTGAGTGTCTGCCAATAGTCTATGTGTTAAAAGAAGCCTTTCTCTCATCAAGTCCATGAGAATGGGAGATGGTTTTTATGGGAAGATTAATGGAAACAGGAGTGTCCTTAATAGAAATACCGGGACCGCCTGCTTCCATCTCTTTCCATTTTGTGCCTAGTTGGTCCCATGTAGACAGATGTGCTGTACCACAATTCCCCACCAGCGAGCCCTGACCTCCACAAAAATAAAGCACAAAATATCTATTCACTGTTGGTGAGTTGATTGGCTCTATGTTTTGGTTTTGGGGTTGTTTAGTTTTTGCTGTGATGGAAATTGATCACACATATATGTAGAGTTTTTGTTTGCTTGGCTGGGTTTTGCTTCATGACATCTATGCAAAATGTTGTGGTCCACAGTTACCTGTGTCATTTCTTTTTACTTAAATTATTTGATGAGTCTATTACATACATATGAAATATAACTAATTTTTCATAGTTTCAACTCTGTCTGAAAAAATATTTAACCAATTAAAATTAAGCACCATAAGTATCTACATATTATTTTAATGATTTAGTGGTTTAAGAAAAAGAATTTAAAATAAATTAAATAAAAACAAAAACAATATAATTAAAACCTACAATGAGACCTAAATTGGTTAATTTTATATGGGTGTGTATGTGTTTCTGTGTATGATGTTACTTAATAACATTGAACATGTATTCTAACTCCAAATAACATTTTATTTAAAAAAATAACTTTATTATTCCTATAATTTTTATTAATAGTGGGTAATATACACAAAACATATTTATGCAGATCCAAATTTACTAGACTCTTACAATTTGCTGAACCAGCCAACTAGATACAATCATGAAAGAAATGATGTGTATGATTTCTGGGGTGATACATCTAAGAATGGAAAAGCATCTTGCCCATGAGCTTTCCAAGCTAATGACATCTGTTGCAGATCCCACATCTGTAAAGGGGAAAACTTTCTGAGCTGTGTCAGAAAGGATATAGACAGGCAATGAGCCATTAGAGTAAATTAGGAAAGCTAGTATTATGTATTCTATTATAAAAAAGGATCTTTTGTTAAATGCCCGGCTGGTGCTCTGGAGAGGGTCCAGGGTAGATTCTCTGGAGCTGGATGCGGATGCCCTTCTAGTTTACTTTATCTCTTGGGTGACCAGAGCTGATGGCTCAGGCAACCGATCAGAATTGAGAGAAGAAAAAGGAAGGAAGGGGAAAAAGAGCTCAAGGTTTCTTCTCTAGGGACTGGCTGTACTGCGGCTGAGGAGAACTTAAACTGACCACCTTTTTTCCTATGGCTGAGGCTGTAAAAGCGGCTTCTGGCTAGAAACTGCACCGGGGTTGTAAAAGGAGGCTCTTTGATCTGTAGATAGGCCGCTTTACGGAGATCTCCAATAAGTTGGTGTAAACTTAGGCTTACTAGCCATAGAAGGCTGATGCCCCTGAGTCTGCTAACTTATTTGCTAATCTATAGAGAAATAAGGAGTAAAAGAGAGAGACAGAAGATCAACCACTCACACACACACGTTCAAGAGAAGAGGACCAGGAGAAAAGGTGGATGAAGTCAGATGTCTTAACTTCAACTGAAGTTAAGCTGCTCAATCTTTCCTTCTCTGTTCTCCTTCATTTTCTTCTGTTCTCCTTCATTTTCTCCTCTGTTCTCCTTCATTTTCTCCTCTGTTCTCCTTCATTTTCTCCTCTGTTCTCCTTCATTTTCTCCTTTGTTCTCCTTCATTTTCTCCTCTGTTCTCCTTCATTTTCTCCTTTGTTCTCCTTCATTTTCTCCTTTGTTCTCCTTCATTTTCTCCTTTGTTCTCCTTCTAACGTTTATTGTAGCCCCTATTTATACTTCTGAGAAAAGGGAATTACCTCATAGTCAGAAGAGTACAATTAATCACAAAAGCAGATGAATTCTAAAATACAACAGGTTACATGCTTTAATGTTAAACATTTCTTATCTATGTATGCATTACGTAAGTTCATGGCGAGTTCAGAATGACAAAGGTTGACAGTGTCTAAGGGTAATAGGGTCTGATACTTATAAGAGTACACAACTTATCAGTTAGGATGGACCTGGCTATACATTATCCAGCTATCTCTTAGTCCATTATGAGCTCAGGACAATAATTTTGTCTGTCTTTCATTCTAAGAAACAGAGTAAATTCATACATCTCTAGGTAACTTCATTCCACATAGGTTCACATGAAGTTTAAACAAATTTGGCTATATTTATGGTCAAATACCAGAATTCATGGTGCCATCTGTGATGGAGGCTTATCTGAAGCCACAAATCTGCTGGTAGGCTATCCTAAGTGAGGCATCTGGAGGTCCACAAAGGTATTTATTGCAGCCATAAACTAACTTTAACTTTTAAAATTATTTGAGTCAAATCAGGAATTCCATAATTAGAGATTAATTCATCTGGAAAACAAAAAGTACATCTTCAATAAGATCCTATAGGAAGTTTGCTCAATCAGAGCTGGTCAGTACCCAGAAGCTAACAATTCACACCAATGCCAGATGTATTTATTTTTGGTTTTTTGAGACAGGATTTCTCTGTGTAATCTTGACTATCCTGGACTCGCTTTGTAGACCGGGCTGGCCATGAATGTAGTCCTGACTGTCGTGGACTCACTTTGTAGACCAAACTAGCCCTATACTCACAGTGATTCACCTGCCTCTGCCTCCCTGGGTGCTGGGATTAAAGGCATGCGCCACTATGCCCGGCTCTAATGCCAGATTTCAGAGAGATGCCGTAGTGCACAATTGACAGGGTAGTCAGAGGTTGGAAGCAGTTCTGGGGTGTATCACAATACAGACCTTGCAAATATCGGATCACCTCCAGAGATCTCTTATGCCTCCTGGACTTTCCCAAATCAATGGCTCCTGACAACATGTCAGAGGCTGGAAGCAGTTTTGGGGTACATCGTGGTATAAGGCCTTGCAAACACCAGATCACCTCCTGGATAGCCCACATGCCTAGTGAGCTCCCTGAACAGGGCGGCTCTTGGCAATCTTTATTTCTAAATATGTTTTATACTTTATTATATTCTCCCCCCACTCTCTCCCTGTGGTGTGTGTGTGTGTGTGTGTGTGTGTGTGTGTGTGTGTGTGTGTGTGTGTTTGTGTGTGTGTGTGTGTGTGTGTGTGTGTGTGTGTGTGTGCACGTGCTTATATATATTGAGAACAATTTTCTGGAGTCTTGTTTGAAGACTAACTCAGGTCGTCAGGAATAATAGCAGGCTTTCAATTCCTGTTGAGCCATCTCACCACCTGCATCTTTTCTTCTATGATTATAAACACTCTTATAGAACTCAAGAAATCTCTGTAATTACCTCATGGGGGTACCATGCAGAGGTTTACCTTAATGGTTGTTCGTGTGATCTAAGCTGACAATTGCTTAGCACTATGCCATAGAACAAATTTTGGGTAACAACACCTTTTTCTGAAGTCCTCTTCAATATTGATTATGAACCATCATTATATCTTCATAAGTAGAAGTGCAGTTTCACAGTAGAAAACATTAGGTAGACATTAGAGAATAACAAATTTAACTTTATATTCTTCTAGAAATTTTAATGGGTCTTTGACCAAAGGTGTAAAACTAACTTGACAGACTGATTGTGAGGACTAGAGATAATAGATAAAAATTATTCCTAGTGCAAGGGAGGCACTACAAGTTTTCATTATTTTATTCTCATGATGTACATATATCTCACATGGGATAAAACAGCGATTTCTTCTCAGAAACTAAATTAAATGTTGTGCTAAGGATTTACTCACTCCAATAAAAACTGATAAGCAGATTTTTTTTTTTTTTTTTTTTTTGCCTTAGTACCAAGTCTTAGGTACAATAGAACAGCACAGTCTAAATTCAGTCCAGGTGTATTAGACAGGAGTAGACCCGCAAATCTTGTTAAACTGTCAGCTCTGTTTTTCTTTAAAAATTCATGGCAGCATGTATTTGCACATTCTTATTTAATTTTTACAGTTCTTTGAAAGGTTGTTCATGTTTTCTATTAAAACAAAAACACTGCAAGTTCTATCTTGAAATGTATGGGACTGTCAACAAGTTAATAAATAGAATCAATTGTTGCAGCTGTAATTTGTGAAGACATCGTACGGCTATCAGGACTTTGACTTCATCATTTGATACAGCATGGAGGCTCCCACACGGTTACCAATGGCCGTGGTATAACATGAAGAAACAGACAGAAGTGAAAGAAAGCATCTTTAAAATGAAAATACCACCACAATGGTGGCACTCGGGCACGTGGCTACCTTTGAGTCCGACGCAGTACCGCATACATGCTTAGTTGGCATCTCTTTAAGGGACTACAGAGACAAGCTCCACAGTCAAATAGGGAGCCTCTCTTTGTTGCAGAAGTATCAAGAAGGGAATGAATGACAGGGCAACAAATGGCATCCCAGAAGATATATATTAATAATCATCAACATTAAGAAATGTGCCTATAAATATGTGTGTCTTCATTTATTATAAGCAAGCACAAACCACAATTTTATTAAAAATTTACAAATTGACATTTTGATGCTTTTCCAAATCCAAAGAACATGTAACTGTGATTGTGCTTTTCTCTGAAGCTTCCCGCTTACCTAACTGCTTGCAATTCTACACCTCAACCCCTTTAAATTTATGCTTTCAGCAATTGTGCAATTCTAAAAGTCTGTGAAAGTTCTTCCATGTGGCACAAAATTTCCAAAAAATTACAGCCAAGATTTAAGTTGATTAGATAAATGGCTCTTATGCAAATTTTCATATGCCTAGTTAATAAAATCTTCATGTGTTCCAGCGTGGGCAGCAAAATGCTTGTGAGGAAAGCAAAGACAGCAGTTAAGAGTTATGATAGTTCAGCTAACAAGTATGTTTGGACAAAACGTCTAGTGTGCTCACTTTGTCACTAAGTTTATAAAAGCTTTGGAAATATCTTTGTCAGAGATCAGACAAGAGTAGGTCCTCATAATATCAAGATAACTGAAGTTATAATCGTTTGAAATTTGATATGTAGATATACATGAAAGTTGATAAGGATACCTTGGCAACAAATATCATTTGTAAATTTCCAGGTTATATTTGAACTTTAAAGAGTCCCTCTTCCCTTAGTACGAAACTAGAATATCTCTTCCATCCATCTGTTTTCATTAGGTTTTCTATCGCTGCAACAAAACACCAGGACTGAAAAACAAGATGCGGAAGAAACAAGAAACAAATGTTTAGCTTACACTTACACTTACACATTGCTGTTCTGAGGGAAATCAGGACAGAACTCAAACAAGGCAGGAACCCAAAGCAGAAGCTAAAGCAGAGACTACTATGGAGAGGGGGGCTGCTTACTGACTTGCTCCTCATGGCTTACTCAGTGTTTCTTCTTGTTCTTGTTCTTGTTCTTGTTCTTGTTCTTGTTCTTGTTCTTGTTCTTGTTCTTCTTCTTGTTCTTGTTCTTCTTCTTCTTCTTCTCCTCCTCCTCCTCCTCCTCCTCCTCCTCTTCCTCCTCCTCCCACCACTACTACTACTCATTCATTACAGACCTATACTCTTTTATTTATTTTTTTGAGTGTGTATGTTTAATTTTTTATTTTTATTTAAAATATTAACAAATAATAAGCAAATTAGGTATATCTTCACATTTTATTTGCACATTGACTTCTCTGATAAACTACTTTTCCTATCTTTGCATGTTTTTTTTTTTTTTGTTGTTGTTGTTGTTGAATCACTCAAGTACTTAAAATTCTGCCAGTTGAATATGTCAGGAGGTACACAAGGAGACCAATAGAGCCAACAAATCCAGACAGAGGAGGACTGTGAGGCAGAGGCTGATTTACCAAACAAGGACCATGCATGGTGTGGACCATTTTTTCCTTATCTGAATCTATAAACAATGTTCTAACAGTTGGACTCATACAAGGCAATCAAACAAATAATGACTTCCTAATCTTTTACTTATTCTAGAGATGGAAGGCTGCACTTTAAGAATCAGTGAGAGATATTAAAAATATCTGTTGAAGCAGGAAAATTTTCAAGTGATTCTGCTAGTGTTAATAGAAATATGAAAATTGACATGTTGAGCAAAGATAGTTTTCATTGCAGGTTGAAAATACCCTCTCATCTTTGGTATTTATTTAGAAGGAAGCTGAAGCTTCAAAGAAGACACAGAGCCAGGCATGATGGCAGCACTCAAGGAGGCAGAGGCAGGCAGATACTCTTTTATTTTTATTAAATGTTTTTACATATGCATTTATATTATTACACATATATACAATAAACTGCCTACAACAAGAAGAACCATGATACAATCAGGAATTATATAAATGTTACATTCATTGTGTTTTGGCTATTTGTATTTGGCAGCCTAGAAATAAACATCTTTCCTACCGTGGTGCGTCTAAAATTCTGAATGTAAATCAATATCTATCATAGCTCATCATTATCAACTTAAAACATCTATCTAGACCTAAAACATCTTAACCCCTATACAACTAAGCTTAATTGTAAAACTAAACTATCTGGTCTTCAACTCCATCAGAGACTTGAGAAAGAATAAAATCAATTATCTGAAGATACAGGGAGTGCAGGTTAGCAGCTTCCTAAATGAGAGGATGACAGAGGCAGGTTGCTGCCTGAACAGTCACCCAAAATTCTCTATAACGTTTGATCATCTTCAGCTATCTTCTTAGAGACTCCAGGACCATGAGCCCAGGGATGGCACCACCCACAATGCACTGGGCCCTCCTCCACTGATCACTAATTGAGAAAATGCCTTACAGCTGGATCTCAACTGAGGCTCCTTCCTGTCAGATGACTCTAGCTTGTGTCAAGTTGACACACAAAACCAGCTGTTACACTATCATCCTTTCTTTTAGTTTTTATAATAATAATAATAATGCAAGCTTCTAATTAAATATACACAGTATAATATGGGTTTAATGTGCATAATATTTTTTCTTGTAGCATATTAAGCAATGGAATTATATCTAAATATTTATACATATTTTAAAAACATGGTTTCAGTCTGGATAAATTCCACAGGGCTTAAGGGTTTGGACTGCTCTTCCAGGTGATGTAAGCTTGACTTCCAGGACTCATGTTGCAGCTCACAGACATCTTTAACTCTAGTCCTGAGGGATTTGATTTTCTCTTCTAGTCTCCAGAGACACTGTAGCTTGTGCACAGACATACTTACAGACAAAACACACAAACATATGAAGTAAGATGAAGAAGAAGACCCTATCTCAAAAATTACTTTTAGAACAAGGGATTTTTCACACACAAAGTTCTGAGTTAACAATAGTTAGTTTTGTGTATGCTTGATATTTTTGGCTTGCCTATTTGTTCTTTAAAACCTCCAAGTATAATAAAATGGTATAGGAAAAGTGGCTAGTTAAATGTAGATTGGTTTGTGTGTGTGTGTGTGTGTGTGTGTGTGTGTGTGTGTGTGTGTGTGTGTAAAACCATTTTAGTTTTCCATAACTGCTAAGAAAATTTTAGATTTAATATTCTTAAATATCAGGTCCTTCTTCTGGATACAATCATGATTTATGATCTAAAATGGATCAGTAGCCAAATATCTGAAAACATCTGCAACAGAGCCATCTGTTTATGCCTAAATACCAGATGCTATATATGTTAAAATTTATATTTGATGTAATTTTTAATATGTGTACATAGCTCACAGATTGCTGCTAGAAAAAAAAAACTACCACAAACTGTGTCACTGATAAGATGAAATCAATATATCCCATAACACTTCTCAAGCTAATGCACTTAATGTTTTGACAGGTAATAACAAAGCAAAGAAACCAATACAGGTCATGTATGTTCCTAAGGCAAGTGTAAAACAATGAAGTGCTGTGTATAGGTACAGGTTTTCTTAACTGATGAAGAGAATGGAGATTCTTTCTTTCTTTCTCCCCCCTCCTCTCCCTTTCTTTGATCTTTTGAGACAGAGTTTCTGTGTAGCTTTGAGTGTCCTCAACTTGCTTTGTAGACCAGGCTGGCCTGGGTCTCACAGAGATCTGCCTGCCTTTGCCTCCCAGAGTGCTGGGACTGAAGGCATGCGCCACCATGCCCAGCTGAGAATGGAGATTCTTAACATGTTAAGCAGCTACACAGTTGGTGAGAACCATGGTTCATCTTTTCAATGTTCACTGTTTGTTGGGATGGGTGGTGCTTTCCTCGGTACCATTAGATCAGAGGATCTGAACAAAATCAGTATCCTATAAAAGGAAAGACAAACTACTTTAGCACTCCAAATTTATGACATAAATGCTACCAATAAACTACTCTTCCCCAGGATCCTAAGCAGCTTGTTAAGCCATTGATTATTAGGGTGTTCATTCCAGAGCATAGGTAGATTATTAATTTGCATTTAAACAAATATTCAGTGTGTTTTCAAATTTAAAAGTCCCCTCTGGGATGGTGAAATAGGAGGCGAGAAAAGCGAGAAGTATAAAGGGGAATATTCAATAGAAACTTCTGCATTGGTATTGCACAAAGAAAACTCTATTCTTCAAAAAAAAAAAATGATATGAAATTGGTTCTAAGGGAGATGACCTCTTAAAGGGTCAGATCTGGTAGGGGGATGAGGAGGGGAAAATCATCATCAAAAATATATTGCATGAAAAATTTTATTTAAGAAATATTAGCACACATGTGTGAGGACTCAGCTATAGGAAGAACATCTCTATCAAGTTCTCCTTATCTGTAGTTTAAAGGCTACTGGGAAAAGGTGTTTGGAAAAAAAAATGTCAGAACTCGTAGATGACATTTCTGGTGCACAAATCAATCCACAGCAGTTGTGGTTGTTGTGCAAGGCTTATATAAGATCAAGACTTCCAAAATTTCCAGATGGGGTCAGGGCTCCAGTGACCAATCACTAGCTGAGGAGCTACCGACACTTGATATCTACACAGAACACATGCTGATTTTCTTTGGGGATATGCCTGCTAGTGGGTAGTTATTTCCCCCATGGGATGGCCTGTCACCAACTCACACATAGTCAGCACTATTTGACTCAAGAGGATAGTAACAATAATAATTTTTAAAAAGATTTGAAGTAAGGAGTATGATGGGTTGTTGTGTTATGGTGGAGAAAAAGAGGTAATTGTGAGACCAAATTGCATTGTATAAATGTATGAACTTTTCAAAGAATCAATAAAAATATAATTTCAAAGTATTGTTATATGTATCACAAAATTGAGTTTGAGATTGGTATTTTTAGTTGACTAATTTTTTTTTACAGTTAATTCATAAAAACTTTAGATTCTAGTTAACTAACATTTGTTGATACCTGGCCATCTAACACACACACACACACACACACACACACACACACACACACACACACTCACACACACACTCACAGCAGGCATACTAATAAGTATACACAAATAAATATTTAGTACATAGGCAGCTAAGTCAAAAGTCTTCTTGATTCGGACTCTGATTCACTTCTTGTAATTTCAGTGAGTATGAAATTAGATTGCATTGCATAATATATGGTTGTACAAGGCTTTTAACCACAGCCCAACCAGAAGACTGCATACTTCCTCATTTACTTAACTGCCCACTTGCTCATATGTGCATTGTCATAAGCATGGCTACAGAAATGTTTTATCAAAAACTCCATGGGAAACATTTTGGTTAAGTTGAACAAAAAGTGAGACAGATACTATGAAGAAATTTAGATAAATCCCCCTTTAAAATAGCAACTTGAAAGTTATTTTGCTCAAACAACAAAAAGGAAAGCTCAAATCTAGGTAATTTTTACCATTGAATATGCCATTCAAGATGAAAAACCGGGGGAGGAGTACTCATTTTATAATGTATTTTTCTCAGCAACAGCACGTTTCCGGACATTCACAAACAAATGAATAATGACAACAAAAAGACAAAAGCAGGACAGAGCAGAGCAGGACAGGACTAGAAAAGACAGCTCTTTTAGCTAATCCTCAGTGATAGGTCCTGCTAATAAAAGTGCAGATAGCTGAGCTTTATTTTTACAGACAAGTAAATTTTTAAAAGCTGATTTTAAAATTTTTATACCCTTTTAAAAATCATTACCACTGAAAGTATTAATGTATAATTCTTTGTTTAGGAAGACAGAAATTCTAAAGCCCAAATTTCCTGATGGAGTCACAGGGAATTTCCTTTCAACCATCATCAAGCTGAGGGGACCTGGCTGCTTTCTGTGTTTGTTCTGTCCGTGTGACGGCAGCTGTACTTAATGTACCATTTATTTTGAGAAAATGATGTTTACTCCGCAACATGCTGGCTCATACGCTGCTTTCTTTCAGTACCAGTGCATCACTGTTTCTACAAAAATCAGCATTAATGTGGTTTCTTTGACTGTTTCAAGTGTCACACTTTAGATGTTTATAAACTGATTGAAAATCACAACACTACATCTTGTTGAGTAGGATTACAGAAGAAAGCACATGAATCTTTCTTTAGCGTATTCCATTTTAATATCAGATACTTGACTGATTTTTATATATCAAAACAAAACATTAGTAAAATAACTGGGAGGAAGCAACAGTGCCATGCTGAGAGAAATTTTCTTCATATCAGAATTGAAATATGTGAATGCAACAGTAATAACTTACAGAGAATAGCCTTTAGCTGCTAACTCTAAGGGACCCGCCTAAAGAGCTGAAAGTTTAGGCATTTCTTTCATTATTTTATAAGATTTAAATATGTCTTTTGTTAACAAATTAATCCATTTACAGGAAAAAGAATATTAGCTAAACTATTTGGCACATGTATAAGAAATATATTGTTTTTAGCCCATGCATAGCCCTAGATCATTCCACAACTCGATTCTCTGTCCTTGTAAGTCGTACAAGGTCATTCCTTTTCCAAAGTATGCCAGATTTAATCATGGATTTTCTAACTCATAGAATTTCCAAGATCCTCTCTCCAACCAACGGGAGCATCCAAGCATACAGAAAGTAAGCGTTAGTGGAGAAACTGTACTCAAGAGACAAATAGCAAGATAAGAACATAGCCAGGAGACATGGCTCGGAGGATAGAGTAACTGCCGTGCTACCAAGAGGATGCATGTTTATAGCCTCAAACCCCAGAAAAATGAGGGATGAGTGTGGTTCGTCTTTTTATTCTAACATCAGGAAGCAGAGACAAGGGATTCCTGTAGCTGTGTTAGTAAGAGCTACCATATGGGCAAGCTCTGGATTTGACTGTACACAGTACAAAATGGTGGAAGAATCTAAGAAGATTCCCACCATCAACCTTAGGCCTCCACATGTAGGTGCATACACACACACATGAAAATTCTTTTCCTGTTCTTAACCATCCACCCTCTTGTCGACGTGTGTTAATACACACATGCCACATACATGCTCATGAAAAGAGGGACACTGGGACCTGTGAGTGTGAGGAAGAAGAGGAGGAGGAAGGTTTATGAATGATTGCTCAGTGTGTTCAGAGACTAGTAGCTGTGGCTTCCTCCTCCCAGGAGTTTGGAGTTTGCGATTGCTCACGTGGAGGCCTATTACAGAAACAAGCAAAGCCTTTCTTCTATCCTTTACCTAAAGAAACGCAAGATTCTGCGCTGCAGCAATTAGGGAACCCTCTCCAATTTCAGCTTCATTGCAGCTGTGTCTGTTTTTCTGTCTTTTTTTCAATCCCTCCTTGACCCTACCCAGGATTCTGAGAAGTCAGGTCACATGCACATGGGTAATGGCATTCAACGATTACCCATAATACAAACATCCTTACTTACTGTTTTTCCTTGTTCGTTGAGATTCTTTTAAGGAGTCCAACAGTGTAGCATGAGTTTTGTACCCTCAAACAAGCATGCATCTAGAACATTTCCTTTCTTTTCAAAGAACATCTGCCTAATCTTTTCACCAATGCTATCAGACTGGTTGTGTGATCAACTTGAAAGTAAGAGACAGATTAAAGTACACGTCTTTAAACTTTTATTTGATTTATTTTCTCCTATTACAGTGACTAAAGTTTTATACCACAACTCTACTTTCAAATGACTGAAATTAGCTCTCAAAACACTTGGAGTGTGCTCTTGTAAAAGATTAGAAATAATTATTTATGCATTATTTCATCCACAGAAGCTGATCTCTTAGTGTTATGACCAATGTACAACATGAAGAAACTTACATAATTAAGTTGAAACATATACTTGGTCTTAAGAGAATATATGGTTAATATTGGACTCTCCTTTACAATCTGAGTGTGGCTACAGTTTGTAAGATGTAAATGATAATTTGTTGGAAATTATTTGTTTTGTTTTTGGACAATACAATTTCATCAATTTTCCCACCCTTTCTTCCCTTCAAACCCTTTCCTTGTTTTCTTATCAAATTTTGTGATCACTTTTAAAAATTAATTCTCTCTCATATATATATGCATACTCACACACACACACACACACACACACACACACACACACACACACATATATATATATATATGTATGTATCTCGCTAAAAACATCATAAAACATTCTCAGCCTCTGTAGTATTAAATTTATTTACATTTTTCAGGGCTGACCATTCAGTCCTGGATAAACAGTTGGTGTCCGTTTCCTGGGGCAGACTCGTTGTCTTGCTCTCTGTGCTCCATAGTTTCCTGTAGTTATTTGCATAGTGTTGATGCCTCCAGGGCTTCCCTTTCCATGTTAAGATACAGAGATGACAGAGCTACAGATACAGACAGAGACAGAGACAAAGATAGAGGATAAAGATACAGATAGTGACTGTAATTGATAGATGGGTGATTACCTGGCGCTATGATTGGATATTTTAGTTTCTTCATTGAAATGAACGTAAACATTTAACTTATACTTTTATCAAAATTATCAAAATTCAAGTAGATATATTATAAAATATCTTTAAAGACTGTGCTTTTACTAATCTTTTAAATACAGTTACTTGTCACATTCTGAGTATACATTTGTAGGGCTCTTATTTGCAACGCAAGCATGAAGTCTAAAGCACAGATCAGCAAATCATCACTGAAGGGTACAAAGCTGCTGCATTCTGTAACTGGAATCTGGCCCAATGTCATCTTCACAATCTAAATTAAGATAGACACCTCCATTCTGGTACTAACTCCTGCTACTTTGTCATTAAAAGCAACACAAACCACAAAAACCAGAGACCTAGTCCTTAACATGCTCAAATTCCTGTTTACACACTGTAGCAATAAACGGGGATGATTATGAAAACACAGGTAAACATGCCCATGGAGGACGAAAGGCAACATCGGGTATCATCCTCAGGAGCACACGTCACCTCCATTGAAAAAGTGTCTCTCATCTGCTTGGAGCTCCCCACTTAGGCAGTGGGGCAGGCAGTCCAGGGATTGTCCTGCCCATGCCTCCCTCGTACTGGAGCAGGAAGTGGGCAACAAGCATGCATTAATAGGCTTAGCATTTTTATGTGTGTTCTGGGGATTTGACTACATGCCTTCTGCTTGCATAGCAGGCACTTCACAAACTGAATCACGCTTCAAGTCTAAAGAAGGTTAAATTCGATGATGTGTACGTTGCAGCCTCATGGAATTTAGCAATGAATGAGTAATCTATTCTAACATTCCAAGTGATAAAACACATGAATGATGAAATTGGGCTGTTAAGTAGTTTTGCTAACAAAACAAAACAAAACAAAACAAAAAACTATCACCCTGAGTGAGGTAACCAGACCCAGAAAGACACACATGGTATATACTCACTTTTAAGTGGATATTAGCCCCACATAGATGTCCTCTGAGAGATTCCCCCAGCAGGGGATTGGGAGAGACAATGGGACTCAGCTGCTGGACTCAGGGCCTAGGGCTGAGAGTGGTGTGGAAGAATTGGGGGATGGAAGGGCCCAGTGGGTTCAGGAACCACACAAGAAGATCATCAAGACTTGTGGAGCTGGACCCATGTGGGCCTGTACAAACCATTGCTCCAACCAAGGACAATGCATGTAGTGAACCTAGACCCCTGTTCAGACCTAGCCAATGGACAGCTCATTCTCCACGGTTGTGAGGAGAGTCGGGACTGCCTCTGACATTCATTGTGATACTCCAGATTTGATCACCTCCCCTTGGCTGGGAGATCATGTGGGCAAACAGAGGAAGGGGATGCAGGCTCTCCTTAAGGGATCTGATAGGCTGCGGTCAGAGGGTGGGGCAGGAGGTCAAGGTAAGAGGAATAGGGCAGAAGAGGGTGGAGGGTGGCAACCTGAAGGTACAAGAGAGGGGATAGCAATCAGAATCTACTGTGAATAAATTATAACAAATAAGTAAATTAAAAAAAAAGATTTATATGAGTACAAAAGCCCGCAACCGAAAACACACACACACACACACACACACACACACACACACACACACACACACACACACAATATGATTATTGTACTAGAATTTTTAAAAGTTGATAGGAAGAACTGGGTAAAATGTGTAGCTATAGCTATACATATAAAATATCAGAAAATAAAAAAAAAAAAAACCTGTAATATGCAAACACTAATCAAATCAAAATTGCCAACGTGTAATTTCTATGTTCAGGAAATTACCTCCATTATGAGACCAGCCTAAGATACAAGCCCCGTCTAGAGAAAAGAATTTAAAGTTTTTATGGTTATACTTAAACGGACTTTAAAAAATCTGGCACATAAGAAATGGTCAAAGTCATACCCCACTCTCCACTCAACTGTGGAGAATGTTCTGCCCATTGCCTAGATCTGGGTAGGGGTTTAAAGTTTACCGCCTGTATTGTCCTTGGCTGGTGCCTTAGTTTGAGTGGTATGACTTTCACATGTACTCTGGTGCCTCATATTTGACCATGTCCCCTGGAGGGGGAGACCTGGTGGCATTCAGAGGAAGGACAGCAGGTTACCAAGAAGAGACTTGATACCCTGTGAGCATATACAGGGGGAGGTAATCCCCCTCAGGAACAGTCATAGGGGAGGGGAATAAGGGGAAAATGGGAGGGAGGGAAGAATGGGAGGATACAAGGGATGGGATAACCATTGAGATGTAACAAGAATAAATTAATAAAAAATTAAAAAAAAAAGAAATGGTCAAAGAGTAGTAAACATTGTCATTATAAAAACCACGTAAAATTTAAATGTTAAGAAAATTCAAAGGGAATCTGGAAAGATGTCTCCAAAGTTAAGAGCACTGTCTGTTTTTTCAAAGGAATTGGGTTTGGCTCCCAGCATCCACAGGTGGCTCTCAGATGCTTCTAACTCTACTTCCAGGTCATGCAACACATTTGTTTGGCCTCTATAGGCACTAGGCACTTACACAGTGCACATACATAAAAGCAGGCGAAATGCCATACACATAACAATAAAAATATTTAAAAAAATAAAATTCAAAGCACTAGTGATAACAAATTTGTTGCTAGTCAATTATTCATAAATTTTAAACAATGTAAAATATAAGTTCAATTTAATAAAAATAGCAAAGTAATTCTTTTCAGTTATGTTTAAATATAAAGTATTTAAAATATTATATTGTTTATATCAGTAAAATATGTGTCTTATTTATCATTATTAAAGAGATTTCAGATAGATAAATAGATAACTAGAGATATGTATATATCAGGTGTGTGTGTGTGTGTGTGTGTGTATGTGTGTGTGTGTGTGTATGTGTGTGTGTGTGTGTGTGTGTGTGTGTGTGTGTGTGTGTGTGTGTGTGTATCCCAGAAGGAAGCTTTAAAATAGTTGATGAAAATCTAATGAGCTGAAAAGAGAAATAAAGAATTTTATTATGATATCTGAAGACCTCAACATTCACCTTGCAGTAGTTAATAAATTAGTAAAAGCTGAGCAAGGGAATAGAAATCCTGAATAAAATATCTATTTTTATCTAACTAATATTTATAGAATATTTCACACTGCAACAGAATAATATACAATACACTCAAATACTTGCAGTGGTTTGGAAACCATAGGTTACATTCTGTGTTGTGAAATGCTCCAAAAATTTGGCAAAGAAAAGCGTACATTTTCTTTCTGAGTTACAACACACTCCAACTATATTTTAAAAAACATGAGATTTTTTAGATGATCTGTCACCATTTAGATATTAAGAATATCCAAATATCCTAATATTACACATGGATATTAAAATATTTTACATTAATTTAATAAAAGAATACATAAAAATTTACTGAATGGATTCTTAGCCATTGAGAAAAATAAAAGCAATAAAGCATTCTAAATCAGTAAAATACTCTCATTTCATTTACATTACTGTGATAAAATAGCCTGACAAAAGCAAAACACTTAAACATCATTATATTATAGTCAAAAACAGAGAAAAGGTAAACACATGATTTTTCTAGCTTGTTTGTTGACATTTTTCTTTGTCCTCTCTTAATGCTGGACAGGAATTTGTAGATAAGGGATGATGCCACCCAAAGCGGGCAAGATTTATCAAGATTTATCACATCAATTACCTTAAAATAAACATGCATACCCATAGGCCAACCTAAAGTAGACAGTTCCTGCTTAATCCTCTGGTCCCAGGTGAGGACCCAAGGGACTGTAGACTGTGTTAAGATAAAACTAAAGCTAAAAACCACAATAACACAAATTCAGATTGTCCCAACATTTGTCAATATGAAAAAGGAAAAGTAGCTAATGTTACATATATATTCATATATTTCTGTAAGTGTACATGTATATTATGCTTTTATTTATACATATATTTATTTAAAACTTGCATGAAATTCATTAATTTTTGGTAAGACAATTGCCAAACATGACTCAAATGAAAAGAAACAGGCATTCCGAGTTTTCAATATCTACTAAAAAGCAAAGTACAACCAAATAGCTGCCAACAATGAACATTTCTAGTTCAAATGGCTTGGCTCAGTAAGTACTATCATGATGCACATTTTTTTTTCAACAAGTGGAAAAAGAAAGAATGCTTCTGAGCTCAGTCTATGAGTTGACAATACCATGATGCTTTAACCACCCGTATTAAAGAGAAGCCAGCTGCTGATCAACACTATTTTTTAATCATCAAATGCACCAAATTATATTCAATATTCCATAAACAATATATCATTACCAATTTGAATTTACTTAGGTTTTGTTGAACTACTTTAACATTTTAGTCAATCAGTATCATTCATCATCTCACCAAAAAGGAACTATAGAATTCTATAGATGAAGAAAAGACGTGATTAACAAAAAGTTTTCACTAAAACAGGGAATGAATCTGTCACCCTGAATAAGTCAAAGGACAGAGTAAAAATCATACATTGAGCATGGTCTTTAATGATGAAAGACTATTACTCCATGATTTAAGAGCACAGGATGTCCTTTCCCACTGTTCAGAGCTGAAATGGGAGTTACATCCATTGCCAGAGGAATAAAAAGAACTTATCTGTGCAGAAGATGTTCATTTGACCATATGTCTATTAATAAGTGGACAAATTTTCCACATTAAGGCACACAAATTGAAGACTTCTACAAAGAACCAATAGGCATGATTGGTGATTTTTGATGTTGGAGGGACATACGAACAATTTACATAAAGCAGATGTGTATCTGTGTGCTTAAACGAATAAGCGAAAAACATATATACATACATACCAATACATAGTAAATTTCTTAAACTGTAGTGATATGTGTGTTTATTAATATGTGCAAAACCATAAAACAATGGGAAATTTAAAACTCAGTATATATGGAGTGATTTGAGATGTTAATATATTGAGACTTGGTTTATTAAGAACCTAATTCTTCTATCACGATTCACGGGTTCAACACAACCACAGCAAATAATTCAGAAGGAATAAAAATGAAAACAGAAGATTTAAGAATAAAGTGGATCCTATTATGTTTCCATCCATCGCCATTTACCACCCAAACACACTTCAAGAAACAAGCACAGGGTTGGAGAGACGGTTCTGCAGTTAAGCACACCTAACTCCTGTAGCAGAGGACCCAGGGTACCTTCCCAAAACTCAAATGGAGGTTCGCAACCAACTGTAACTCCAGTCCCAGGAGACCCAATGCCCTAGCCTGTCCTCCAAGAGCACAAAGCCGTCACATGACGCACATACAAGGATACAGGCAAAACACCCATACACATAAAATAAATAAATATAAAACTTATAAAATGAAGGCTAATCAGGAGTGCCTGCATCTTCTTCCTCTGACCTGGCAAGGCTTCTCCACCAGGAGGAAATGATGGAAGAACAGGCAACAGAATCCATGATAGAGATAACCCATGGTCATCTTACACGGCGTCCCACATGGAGAATGAGCTGCCTATTGGCTACTGAGCAGGGAGCCTATGTTATCTCTATGTATGGCCCTTGGTTGGCGCATCCATCTCCGCAGGCCCCTGGACCCAGATTTGTTGGCTCTGTTGGTCTTCTTAGTAAGTTTCCATCCTCTCTGGTTCCTTCTAACCCTCCACTCTTCCCTAAGACTCCCTGTGCTCTGCCCAAAAGAGAGATGAGGGGAAGAAGGAGGGAGGATGTGACCAGGAGGAAATGAGGGAAGGGGCTTCGATCGGCATGTAAAGTGAGTAAAATTTTAAAAATAAATTTAATAAAAAATAAACAAAAATTCCTTTTAAAAGGCACATAAAAAACACAACAAAGGAAGAGCTTTTTAAAAATAACAATTTTGGATTCAGTCATCAGAAAGCATCAGTTTCATTGTTGAAAACTGCTTAAATGTGTTTATATAATAATGTGTTATATAAAAATACATTTAGGCATGTGTGTGGTGGTACACGCCTTTAATCCTAGAAGTTGGAAAGCTGAGGCAGAAAGAGCAAAACTTCAAAACTAGCCTGGACTACACACCAAAGCTTTGCCTTACAAATATTTAATGAAAAACAGAAGTTAATACAGGGTCATAGTAACTGCCACAAGGAGACACTCCTTGGAAACCATCCCTCCACGTGGGCCATCAGACAGTCAAGCTTCATTGTCCTTCCTGTTCTCCAGTTCCAATCATGTCTTTCTTCTTTTTATTTTTTCCTTTTATTGAACATAGATTTTTTTTCATATAATACATTTTGATTACAGTTTCTCCTCTGAGGTTTTTCCCATCCTCCATCCCATCCAGTTCAACTCTGTTTTTGCTATGTACTAGAAAACAAACTTCTAAGGAATAATAAACAATGAAGTAAAGTATGATGGTATCCCCAGCAATCTTTATTATTCAGCATCGTTTTAGCTCTCCTGTGTGGATTTTTTTTTTCCCACATTGAAGCTGAAAGTTTTCATTTCATGTCTGTAAAGAACTGTGTTGGAATTGTGATGGTGATTGCATTGAATTGGTAGATTGCTTCTGGTAGGATGGCCATTTTCAATACGTTAATTCTACCAATGCATGAGCATATTTCTGTTTTCCAATATCTTCTTCATTTTCTTTCTTCAGTATCTTAGAGTTCAAATAGATAAGTCTTTTACCTGCTATTATAGTTACCCCAAGGTATTTTATATTATTTGTGGCTGTTGTAAAGGTGTTGGTTCTCTGATTTTTCATCAGTCCACTTGTCACTAGTACATGTGCATAGATATGTATGTATGTATATATACATATAAATGTATGTTAATTTTGTATCTGCCTACTTTGTTGAAAGTGTTTATCAGTTGTAGGAGTTTTCCACTGAAAATTTTAAGGACACTTAGGTATCATATTATCTGCAAATAAAAATATGTTGATTTCTTCCTTTCTAATTGTTGTCTCAATCTTTAGTTGTTGTATGTAGGCTCAATTTTCTTAACAACTATATTTTATTATGAACTTATAATCTGAAAGTACCTCACTTATAACCCAACCAACCTAAGCAATAGGAAAGGAGATTAAAGAACACAATAATGAAACCTTAAGGATATCAATTCTGAGGAATAATTCTCCTGGCATAGTCAGCAGGACTTCTGCTGTAACCTCTCTCAACTGGAACCCATAACCTCAGCTGGAGCCCAGAGCCCCGAAGCCTTCCCTCGAGCAGTTCTCTCTAGGAGCGTCCTGAAATGGAGCAATGAATCGCCAAAAGTAACTATCTACAGTCTCCAGAACAGCAGCTCCTGCCTCCTGTTTTGCACTCCTGTGTGTGTATGTGTGTGTATATATATCCCCTCCTGCCCCCCAGAGTCTGGTCACGGGTTTTGGTCATGGGTTTTGGTCAGAGGTTTTCTTCAGCTGGCAACAATCAAGCTACCACACAAGGTGGTTCATCTTCTAGATTAGCGTCACCTGTTCTTTCACAAATCTGTTCCCCATCACACTCTTAGGATCATATAAAAAAACATGTTTATCTCTCCTTCAGTTGTAGGAGGCACAACTTTAAAAACCAATTGGAGGAACCAGCCTTGTTAGACATGTGAGCCTGTTTTCTTCAAAGGGAAAAATGGTGAGTACTTGCTCACTGGGAAGGCTAGAGTGAATGATGCCTAACCACCTGGCAGTTTTCTTTCTTTCTTTCTTTCTTTCTTTCTTTCTTTCTTTCTTTCTTTCTTTCTTTCTTTCTTTCCTTTCTTTCCTTCCTTCCTTCTTTCTTTTTCTTTTCTTTTTTTTTTTTCTTTCTATTCTATTAAGCCAGCCTTCTGAACCTCCAATATCTGGAGTGTCCTTTAGGCTCTGGTCCTGAGTTTTGGCTCAATGACTAGAACCCATCCTTAGGAGATGGAGCTTGTAGCCCATCAGTAGAATTCATCTTTATGCTTATTGCAAATCCCCACTCCTTAGACCATTGCCTGATCTCTGTTTTAACAGTTAATAGTCATTCTTATTATATAGGTCAGATTTTGTTACTTTGTAAAAGGTGTCATTGTATTTATCCCTGATACTTTATTCACTTTACACCCCAATCATAGCCCCATCCCCTCCTCTTCTCCCTGTTTTATCCTTCCCTCCCTCTTCCTCCACTTCCTCCACTGTACCTCAGAGAAGGGGATGCCCCGCCAACAACACACCCCAGCTCATCAAGTCACTTCAGGACAGAGCTTGTTCCCTTTCCCTGTGGCCTGGTGAGGCTTCCCTACCAGGGGGAAGTGATCAAAAGAGCAGATAACAAAGTCTATGTCAGAAACAGCCCCCATTCTCCTTACTATGGGACCCACGGAAAGCCTGATCTGCCCATGAGCTACATCTGTGTAGGGAGCCTAGATCCTGTCCATGCATGGTCCTTGGTTGGTGCTTCAGTCTCCACAAGCTCCTCTAGGCCCTAGTTAGTTGGGTCTGTTAGTCTTCTTGTGGAGCTCGTGTCATCTACAGGTCCTTCTATCCTTCCCCCCAGCTTTCTACAATACTCCCTATGCTTTGCCTAATGTTTGGCTGTGAGTCTCAGCGTCTGTTTAGATCTGCTGCTTGCTGGATCCTGTCAGAGGACAGCTATGCTAGGCTCCTTCTGGGATCATAACAGAATATAGTTAATAGTGCCAGGGGTTGGCTTTCTCCCACTGAGTGGGTCTCAGATTGGGACAGACATTGGTTGGGTATTCCCTCAGTTGCTGCTTTATCTTTATCCCTGCATATCTTGTAGGTAGGATAAATTTTGAGTTGAAGTTTTTGTAGGTGAGTTGGTGTTCCTCTCTGTCTACTGGGAGAAACTGTGGTGCATTTACACAATGGAATACTCCTCAGCCATTAAAAAAGAAGGAAATTATGAAATTTACAGGCAAATAGAAGGAACTAAGAAAGATCATGCTAAGTAAGGTAACCCAGAAAGACACATATGGTATGTACTTACTTATAAGCAGATTTTATCAGTATTGTACAAGATAAACATACTACAATTTACAGACCCAAAGAAGATAAGTAACAAGGAGAACCCACGGGAGGATGCTTAAATCTCACTCAGAAGGGGAAATATATTATACAGTGAAAATGGTTGAAGAAAAGGGACAAGGTAGGAGAGGGAGTCCAGAGAAAAATGAGTGTGGATATCAGATCGTGGGAGGGGGAGGGACAGAGGGGGTACTGAGAGAAAAGAATCTGTGGGAAGGGGCATCTCTGTTACAAGCTGAAAACTTAAGACAGGGGAGGCTTCTGGGAGGATATGGGGATGACTCTAGCTGAGACTCCTAGTAGCAGGGGTCATGGATACTATAGGGATTGTTTTACTGCAGGAAGCTGCAGGGCCTGTTGAGTCTCAGGCATGTTGTCTGTCTTAGCTCTGCCTAAAACTTCAAGTACTATACTGGGGAGCTATGAGGATAATGGGCAACCTTGTCTGTTCCTGATTTTAGTTGGAAACATTAATTTTATAACACATGAAATATGTTTATCTATGGCCCTGAAAGTCAAAATTTGACAGTTTAATAAATTATCATTCTATGTTTTTATAAATAGCACATAGAAGTGACACTGATCTGTACTTACTATTTATACGTTTTATTAGCCTACATGACTATTTTTAAAGCATAAAGTTTGATAAATACCTGCTTTACCTCCTATTAGAATTTTTCAACATTATACAACTTAAGAAAATAAAACTGGTGCAGAAGACAATATAATGATTCTTTGTGGCACATTTCATTAACAAATATTGAAGCTACTTGATATTGTTTATCAATTATACAGATACTAAAAGTTGACTGAAAATAAATGAAGCAAATTTCTTCTGCTATATTGTAATTAAAAATGATTGTTTTCCATCTATTATGTTATAGCATTTCTTCTGAAATAACATATAAATGTTATTTCTATATATTATATCTATTTATTATAGATAGTTGATAAGTTCAACTACAGATAAATGAATTTAAATTAAGTATACCTGGCTAATTCTATCTTACTAACAGAGTCTATAAGTTAGAAGTGTTCTGTTATGTATTTTTTTAACATGTGTTCTGGTTTTGAAGTAAATATTAACAGATTCTGAACTTTTTTATAAGTATTTACACTGTGCAACACAACAGGGAAAGTGAACTTTAAAGGCATGCTGAATGTTCTCTATAGAAGTAGGAAATTGAAATTAAAACACATTTTTTTCAGTTATGTACTAGTGTTTAAAAATCTGCATATGCAAGGTAAGTGATCAATTGTAATAGTCACTCATGTGTGTATTTTCAAAGCTTTTATACAATTTAGCTTCAAAAACACCTTTATAATGAGCAAAAACTATGGTTTGAAATTTTCTATTCACTCAGTAATTATCAAAATTAGAAAACATGGTGGTTAGCATTGTGAAACGCCACAGACATTATAATTTCTTGGCTGCTGATTTTGACCCCATTATTTAGTTCCAATTTACATGATACATTCTAAAATGGAAAATATAATTTCAACGGTTTTTCCTGTTGACTTAGTATGCAAAAATTTTCATAATAAATAAGCTGTTTACCCAAAGTTTATATCGAACTCAAAGGTTTCGACTCTTGATTTACCATTTGAAGGCAGTATTTTGTCTTCTAACAGGACACCACAAAATATGGAAATGAGCACTTAGAGAACTTTTTCCTGCAATGTTTCTACAAATGCAATTAATTTCCTTGGGTAGAAAATAGGCAGACTAGAGTAAGCAATTAAAATTTTTTAAAAAGAAAAACAATTTTTGGCCTCAGAACTCAATTATACAAGTTTTTCTCCTGGTTAATAATTTTCAGGAACTCCCTGTCTTTAATTTGGTAGGTGACATTAAGAAGACTTCTAACAATATTTTACTTATTAGTCACCCAGCTATCTGCTACAAAAGTGATTGATATTCATACCTGTATTAATAATATTAGAGTGAAAATTCAATTGTTGTTTAATCTGGCTTGTCTAGGGAAGTCTTATTCATGCATATTACTTAGTGTAATTAGTTAACTGCTAGAGGTTTACTCTCTTGGTTTGGACATAATTTATAAGGTTCCCTGGTGTCAACTTACATAATTTAGGTAGGAACCAGTAGAGACTTAACATAGGCATTACTAACAGGTACAAAAAAAATCCATATGAATTCCTGGTGAGATTATCAGAGAACAGTCTGTATTTTTTTAATACAAGACACAGTGGGACTAAAAATAAAAAGTAGCCATTGAATGAGTGTGTTTCATAAGCCTTTCCAACCTCTCAGTGTTCTTTGGAACTTTATGTAACCAGTTTGAGAATACAATTCATTCCCACATGTTAGGCACTGTCAGTAACCATCAGCTTGAGGGGAGTTTGAGCCTAAGCAAAGAGGTATCTTCTCTCATTTTTATATTTTACTTTTTAAAAGGCACTGAGTCTATTCAGTGCAATGTTTATGTTTATGGGAGTGGAATCATCTACTCAGGCATGGCTGCCTTTCAGGGTCAAGTTCTCTAAAGAAAACTGACTTTCATGCTCCAGGTGTCCCTGATTGCCAACAGTTCCATAGACAGTCTTAGAAATTCACAATCCCTCACTCCACAGCTATGTTGGGATTTTAGCTGGCTTGATGCAGCAGAAGGCTTATAGATACAATCCCAGCTTCTGTGTGTTTATGTGTGCAACTGCCCTGCCGTGTACTGCCTGCAAAGACTGTTTTGCTACACACACAATCTAGCTCAGGGGACTTTTCCACCTCTTTGTCTGCTAAGTTCCCTGACCTTTGGGTAAAAAGTAAGATATAGACATCCCAAGCTAAGTGCTCCACAGTCTCTTTCTCCCTACACTTTGACTAGTTATGAGTATCTTTACCAATTGTCACCTGGTGTTAAGAAAAAAAAGGCTTCTCTGATGATGTCTGAGAGCTAGACATACATATGCAAGACAGATGAAATTGGGAGGCAAAAGGAGATTCTGGGGATAAAGGAGAAATTGGAGGGCAAAGCATAGGAGGCGAAACTGGACCGAACACATTATATACCTTTACAGATTGTTTTTAGAGTAGAAAAACATTGTGACCATGTGATAGCTCCAATTGGTTCTCAACTTCAATACCCTTTAGTTAACTAAAACCTCAAAATGGAGGGCAAAACTGTACAGGACTTTTGCTTAGTTTGAGGTAGAAATATCTGCTTCTAATCCAGGTCTTTGAGGTGGGAAGGCATGACTTTAATCCAAGTCATTTGATCAGGGAAAATCCACCTCTAATTTGGACCATATTTTCTGCTGGAAGTCTGTACAAGGACATGGAAGAAGAATGCTTTTGTTCTTAGCTTGCATGCTCTCATCTTTCTAGCAAGTCCATTTGTTCACAGACATTAGAGCCTACTTGAGATTTCAGTGTATATTGAAGACCAGCTGAGACATCCAGCCTTGTGGACTGAGAAACTACTGGATTCTTGGACTTTTCACTCCAGTTATTGTTGGAGTAGATGGCCTACAACCTGTATAAATTGTGTTATTCTATAGAACCTTGACTAATATAGGTCACTTATCAAGTCCCTCTGATTCTCTAGGCTTACCTTTATAGCTAAAATGTGCTAATATCTCAGTTCCATTTTGTGAATGACTTAAATAAATTTATAGTAATAGCCTATTACATATCATACCTATATTCATAAATATAGAATCTCTGTTATTTTTATTTTCAAGGACTAGCAAAAACAATAGCTTTAGTGACATCACATTAACATATGGCCTTTTACCAAGATACACAATACTAGTGTTTTAAATACTACAATACATAAAATAAGCTCTAGAAATTGATCTTTCTTTACCTCTTTGTTCATGTGTATGTGAATGTGTGAATACATATGTTATGAACATGACTTTTTCAGTGCTAAACAAGCACTCTGCTACTGAGATATACCCCAATCTCCAGAAAATTCTTTTTAGCATAATTTATGCCATAGAGGTTAGATATTCAATTATAAAATTGTTATTTCAGTGAATAGGTCTATACCCATTAGTATACAGGCACAACAAGTTGTAGTCAGTGGATTATTAATAACAAACAAACAAAGGAATAGGGCCCAAAGTATAAAGGTGGGATGGAAGCTGAAGAATACTTTTTGGATGAGTTAAGGCAATGTGTGGGGGAGAACATAATCATCATATATTATGTGAAATATTCAAAATATAATAAAATATTTTTAAAAGTAACTTTTTCAATTCAAGTTTGATTGAGAAGATATTATTAAATTCTGTAGCATTTGATAAATACTACCTAAAACTATTGTTTTTAAAAATAATATACAGATAAAATTCCTATGTACCTTAGCATTTATTAACCAAAGTTAAAAGTGTTTAATACCAATAAGCTGCATCCATAGTTTAGCCTACTCTTCCTATTGTCGCTTTTCTTCTGCCCTTGTTGAGTTTAGCAAGGTCGTGTTATATCTTGCCTCCTCGAGATGAATCTAAAATACAATGTTCAGGTCTGCAGTAAAATCCCTTGTTTCTGTTTCTCTATGGACTTCTGTTTTGTTTTGTGTTTTAGCTTATTTTTCACAAAGACAAGTTTTGTAT
Source organism: Acomys russatus (assembly GCF_903995435.1). Lineage (NCBI taxonomy): Eukaryota > Metazoa > Chordata > Mammalia > Rodentia > Muridae > Acomys > Acomys russatus. The sequence goes on along the minus strand of NC_067148.1, from coordinate 46,112,197 downwards.
GATTCATGTATCGACACATTTTGAACTGTAGTCTTCCCAAGGACATTACTCACATTTCTAAAAAAATATTCTATATGTTCTTATTTAACATTTAATGTTGAGCAGAGTCTTTATTCCCAGCAGTTAGAACATTAGGAAACTTCAACCTCCAACTTAATCAGTTTTGTTTTTGTAGTTGCATTTATTATTTGTCCTGAAGGAGGCTCCATATAGCTTTCTAATTGGGTAGGATAGCTTTAAATTTAACTCATTTTCTCTTCAGGATTACCTACCCAAGCAATTTTACTTTATCATTTCTTTTGATAGTGTCATTTTCTTCTTCAGTTCTTTCTGAATATGAAAAAGAAAAATCCTTAGTTAATTGAAAACATGTCATATATCTTTATTTCTTTGCACTCTGTTATTAGTTAATTCCATGCCATGCTTGGATGCATGTCACACTAACATTTTCAAGGTCATCTTCATAATAACTGTATGGATACATGACTTTGTTGTCTCTCTGATTGTTTCCTGGGTGTGATCATGAAAACACAGAAAGGTTTGATAATTCCATGACTTTACACACTATGAAGTATTATTACTTCACCTTCAAAATGCTTACCATGCAACCAAATTTTGAACCATAAAAAAGTATATAAGTATGCACAGATATGAGGCCATTGTGTCACTGTATTTTTAAAAACAATTCATTCATTCATTTATTTACATCCTGATTGTGAGCCTGTCCTTCCTCACCTCTCAGCCTCACCTTCCCTCCCTCTCCCACATCTCTCCTCTCCTATTCCTCAGAGGAGAGGAGCCCCCCCCCCCTTTCCCACATCCCTGGCTCATCAAGTCACATAAGGACTGAGTGTGTACTCTTCCCCTGTGGCCTGTCAAGGTAGTCCTGCCAAGGAGAAGTGATTGAAAAGCAGGCAACAGAGTCCTTGTCAGAAAGAGTACCCATTCCCCGTACCAGGAGGCCTACATAAATCCTGAGCTGCCCTTGGAGGCCTAGGTCCACCCCATGCATGGCCCTTGGTTGGTGCTTCAATCTCAGCAGGATTCTCTGGTCCCTGGTTAGTTGGCTCTGTTTGTCTTCTTGTCAAGATCTTATCACTTCTAGGTCCTTTCTCCTTCCCCACACTTTTCTGCAAGGTTAACTTTTAACTAGACAAGTCTCCTAGCAGAGGAAAGGGAACACCAACCCACACACAAAAACTTCCACCCAAAATTCATCCCACCTACAAGATGTGCAGTGATAAATATAAAGCAGATACACCTGAGATTGAGGGAGGATCCAAGCAATGCCTGGCCCAACTGTAGACTCACACCATGGGAGAAAAACAACTTTTGACATTATTAATAATATTTCGTTACGCTTGCAGACAGGAGTCAAGCAGAGTTGTCCTCTGAGAGACTGCACCAAGCAGCGCCTCAAAACAGACTCTGACACGCACACCAAACATTAGGCAATGTGAAAGTCATGGTGCACTTTAAGAAAACTCTGGACACCAAGATTACATAATGAACATGGCACTTGACAAAAGAAGATTAATGTTAGTATACCTCTTAATGACTTAAATGATTTCTTCTTCATATTGGTCATTCTGGAATCATAGCCAAGGCTTGCACACACTGCTTAGTGTCTCACATTTGGCTCTATTTACCTCCATTAACTTGTTTGAGCTAGAAAGAAGCTTATAAACAGTGGAGGGGCTGTGAGTGCTCCATGTACCTTCCCCCTTACTTTCTTGCTTCTTCTCAGTGTAAATGACAGTGGTGAGACCTGGGTTGGGATTTTGTTGGGGTTTCTATCTGCTTCTCTGTAGTCACTGCTGACACCTGAACATTTTGTACTGGAAGAACAGGGCTCTTTTTCTCAACTGGAGTTTAAATATTAAACTATATTTAATTATTAATGTAGAGTAATATTACTTTTGAAACTTGGGATGATAGAACTCTGGACAGCAACTAGCATTGTGTTGAGTGTGTGTGTGTGTGTATAAGTGTGTGTGTGTGTGTATGTGTGTGTGCATGCATAAACAAAATATACCTACATATATACATGTTTACAAAATATGCAAAAAAGAAAAGTGCCTTAATACAATTCAAAGTGCAAATATTATAGGTTTGTTTTGTTTTAAGCAAAAAACTAAAAGCATAAATAAAAGTTCATAAATGATATTATCTGAAACTAAAATTTTGTTACAGGAAAAAATCAAAGCAAAATAGAATCCAGAGAGAAGGTTCAAAATGAAGAAAATATTTGCAGTGTGTACATACAACAGAGATTGATATGTAGAACATGAAAATTAAATATAAACCAATCCAAATTTAAAAAAAGAAAACATCCCCATTAAAAATGGACAATGTTCAAAAGACATTTCCAAAAGATGACACAAGTAGGGCTAACCCTCTAGGACACGCAAGTGATACATCAGTTCATTGTAACAATCAAAGCTATTCTCAAGTTTTAATTGTTATCTTAAATGTCATTAGTGTGCGTTTGGTGCTTAGTGCACGTGTGTGTGTGTGTGTGTGTGTGTGTGTGTGTGTGTGTGTGTGTGTTTGAGTTCTTGCATACCACAATTTTTAGAAGTCAATTTTTTCCTTCTTAATAGGCTTCAGGGATTAAACAAAGACTGCCAACTTCGCGCAGCAAAGGGTTTTATTTGCTAAACTGTGTATGGCCTTTGGTTTCATGGCCCTTTGTTTTAAATGCATTTATTTATTTATTTATTCTATTTTAAGCAAGACAGTGATAGGGCATGCTTTGAATCTCAGCACTCCAGGGCAGAGTAAAAAAGATCTCCAAGTTTAAGGCCAGCTTGGTCTACAGAGTGAGTTTCAGGACAGCTAGGGATACCAAGAGAAATACTGTCTTCTTTTACATATGTATGTATACATATATACATATTACATATAATATACAAAATATATATTAATGCATTGTATTAATGTACTGTATGTGTATGTATATATAATTATACATAATATATTATAATTATACAAACTATATATGTATGCATATATGGTATAAAGGAAGGCTATTCTCAGAGCCACTACAGATATCAGGTATGTGAACGATGCTGTCAAGGAAACAAAACATCAAGCTAACGGTTGTGGGAATTTAAATTACTATAGCCTTCATGAAAACAGTGTGGAGTTACATAAAATAAATGGAACTTTCATTTGGTATGTAATCCCCACTACTGGATATATACACAAAGGAAATGAAATATGCTTGCAAGAGGTTTGAAGTCCCTTATGTTCGTTGCAGCACTGTTCATAATAGCCCGACATGGGAAAAGAAAAAAGCCTCAAACACGCCTTCAGTTAACCAACAGATTCTTTATAATATAAATTTTCTGTACAAATCCAGATAATCACAAAATAGGTGCATAAATTCCTTCTTATGGTACCCTTCCTGATACTGTGATCCAAGCCTGACAACAGCCTAGCTGTGATTGAAGACCTAGTACTAAGTCTGACAAACAGGTTGGTCATGATTGAAGACCTGGTATTAGGCATTTTAACCAGCTGCCAAGCTATGCTCTTGCATATGAGATATAAATTGTAGTTCTATCGCACTCAGGTCTTCTCTATGGTACCCAAATTATTCCTTTTCAAGTTCCAATATATCAGAAAATTTTCATATTTTGATAAGGAACAATTATCTTATATACATCCAGTAACTCATACATTTTTTTAAATAGGTAGAATTATATTTACTAATTTTCATAGTTGAACACATTGTTAATGCAAAAACAACAACAACAAAAACCAAACAGCAACAGCAGCAGCTAACATACTTGTTGTTACCTCAAGGGGAATAAGATAATTTGTCCCAGAGCCTCATTTAAATGGCTATGTCCCCCCAAATGGATCTTAGTTGCCTCAGATTTCATATTCCCAAGTGAAAACAGTTTTATGGGGTTTCTAGTAGCAGAATCCATAAATCAAGGAAATTTTAAGACACATTCATGGGTTCATCACAGAGCTGTTTCAGCAAGTTGGGAGAATCTCTCCTATAGGCCTCAAGTGGTATGCCATGACATTTGGAGCTAGTGGGAGTAAGAGGTCTCTTAAACTAATAGATTTTGAAAGGATTTTATCCATTCATCACAGAATATTAATCCTGAAACTGAAGTGGGTAAAGGAATGACTCTCTGAGGACTAATGCTAGCTCCTGTTAAGGTAATCAGCCTCTGGACTTGCAACATTCCAACCTCTCTTTGGCACTGCCGTTCTAATCAATCAGTCTTTGCATAAACAGCTCCTTTCCAATAATTCTCATTCACAGAATCCTTTCTCAGTGAGCTAAAAGTTAAATATCTTCAATAAATCTGAATCACATTAACAGCAAGCATAGCATTGTGACCCTAAGGATGTAGTAGTGGAAATCATGTCTTGGCAGTAGGTGGTAGCTTCCAAATTGGAGATCGAATCCATACAACAAAAGGGAAACCACTTCTGTACTGGAAATGTAGCTATCTACTCAGTGCTCAGTGCTGGGAAGTCTTAGTTCCTGGAGAGGAATCTACAACCACTAATTTACTAAGCCATCACAAGCCCTAAAAACAATCGATAAACATTTTTTCTGTATCCCAATTGTTAAGTGTAGTCTTCACCCCTTACCACAGAAACTTCTCTTTGCTCAGATAGAAATCATTAGAGAGAACTGCAGCAAATCAAAATGCAAAGTTATGAATTCCAGTCACAGTGGCTATGTCTAAAAAAACATATTCATGTATAAGGTTCAGGAACCATTGCAGAAGAGGGGACAGAAAGACTAAGAGCCAGAAGATCAGAGAGTTCACTGTGGCCTTGTATGTCCTAATAATAACAGAAGTCACGCCCATAAGACCTCACCAATATGGCTGCCCAAACGTGAGCTGAAGAAGGACAGCACCAATGATCATGTAACAGTGTACAAAGGAATGTCCTCAAGGCTTCCACCCTATACAAAGAACTATAGACACCTGAAGAAAGGTAGGAGCAGGAGTGTGGTTGACTTCAGAGAAGAGCACACCAATCAATATCCCTGAGCTAAATAGCCCTAAAAACATAACATTGTGTAGACTGACAAAGTTATATTTAGGAAGATACACCAATGAACATATACATGTATGCGTGCAGCAAGAAGTGGAAAATGAGGCCAAGAAGTTGAAGGTATATGGGAGGGTTTGGTGGAAGAAAACAAAGGGAGAAATGTTACAGTTATATTAGAATATCAAGGCTGGGTGTGGTGGCGCACACCTTTAATCCCTGCACTCGGAGACAGAGGCTGGCAGATTGATATGAGTTCGAGGCCAGCCTGACCTACAAAGTGAGTCCAGGACTTCCAAGGCTACACAGAGAAACTCTGCCTCTCAAAACCAAAAACAAACAAACAAACAAAGCAATAGCATTCATACATTAAGTAGATCCTCACAACTGAAAGAATTAATGTATGAGTGATTTTTAATTTAGTTTAGTCACTCTAGATTTTCTTACCTGAAAAAAAGTATCTCTCTTATGCACCATGCACAAAAAATTATATTCATTAAGATTCCAAACTATTAATATTTCAGTTAACTATAGTCACTACTGTCCACTGTTTTGCACTAATTTTTAGAAAATTATCTAATTTATTTTTTAGAATAAATTTTTTAGAAACTTACCTAAAAAGAGATCAAAATTTACACATTTGTCCACGAAAGCACATAGGTACTAAACCACTCATAAAACTATTTCCAGAGATATTTCTTTTTTGTATGAAAAATTATTTTATTTATTTCAGGTATGTGATTTTTGATTGCATGGCACTCTGTATCTAAATTTTTGAGTAACTACCTGTTTCCCAAAGAGGTACACTGCTTTACATCCCAAACAGAAATCTATGAGGGTTCCAATTCCTTCACACTTTTTCTGATCACCTATTATTTTTCCCTATGATTTTTATTATGTTTCTATTTTAACACATGCATTTACATTATTGCACATGAATAAAACAAACTACATACAACAGGAAGAACTATGAGACAATCAGGGATTATATAAATGTTACATTCATAGTGATTTGGCTATTTGTATTTGGCAAACTTAGAGTAAACATCTTTCCTATCTTGTTGGGTCTAAATTTCTGAATGAAAGTCAATTATCTATCATATCTCATGTCTATTAATTTAAAACAATCTACAAATATCTAACACCTAACCAACTAAGTTTAATTGTAAGATTAAACTATCTGGTCTTCAACCCCATCAGAGACTTGAGAAAGAATAAAACTTAAATACCTGAGTGAACTGGAAGTATAGGTTAGCAGCTTCCTAAATAAAAAAAATGACTGAGACAGTTTACTGCCTGAACAGTCATGAAACACTCTCTACAATATTGGAGCATCATCTTCCGCCTTCTAGCCCAATATATCTGACAGACATATTTGCAAGACAGGCACTACTGAGGAGTTGCTTACCCTGTCTTGGCAAAGTGTCTGTCAACTCTACCCATTTTTAGGCAGAATTCTGTCTGTGGCAGAAACGAGGACATTTTGCCTAGCGGCTTGTTTGCCACATTTAAAGCCAACTCCATAAGGAGGTTCTTTGATGCTCATCATTTTCTTTGAGGCAGGTCCAGAGATATTTCTTACTTATGTTCTATTTAAATTTATGCTAATTAATATAGCCTAATCAAACATCACTTTACTATTTACCTGAGGAGAGATTAGTACTCAAAAGACATACCACTGAAGTATTCAAATCCAGTACCTAACAGAGAAGAAGCAATAACCTGATGGAGAAGTGAAAATGATAGTGGCAACTAAAACCGAAAGGAACAAACTGAAAATTTAAAAAGCAGCTCACTGCTCAGTAATTGTAAATCTGAGTGTACTTGGCGTTGGTCTCAGGACAGCATCTATTTCAGCTACTCACAGTCAATCTATGGCCAATTACATAAAGAAACAATTGCTAGGAAGCAAAGATGCTAGGAAGTGCAGAATTTTTATGTTTCTATCTCACCCACTCCGTTCCTTCATTTTACGCTTTATGACTGTACACATTACATCCGAATGAAAACAATATGTAACCTCTTCCAGAAAAATGGTCCACAGACACTGCAGATAAACATTTATGTTTGTGTCAGGGATATAAGGAAAAAAAAAAAACTGTGAGATTCCTTGAGCCTGTCAAAGCCTTTGGATAGTTCTCTGAGTAGTGATGATGAATTCAACTAATAACACCAGCCAACACAGATGGCTGATGAAGGTCACGTTACTTTGAGCCCAAGCCACAGTCAAGCTGGGAAGTGGGTTTAGAGGGAAGGTCTCATTAGGCACTTGATGAATCGGGAGGCAGAAAAAAGTTATTTCCTTTCTTCCTCTGTTTTTTTATATTTTACAAGATCATACAAATTATCACTCTCATTAAAATATTTTCAAATGGTTTGATTTTTCACGGTTTTTCCCAGCTGTTCCCTGGTGTCTTAAAAGAATACGCTTGACTAGCACAAGATGATAGACAACATGTATTTGAAAAGAACTGGATGCTATAAAATACTTTTATAAGAAAAGCTTCTATTCGAGTTAAGTGAGATATGAGTTGTCTCCATTTTCAAAAAAAATGCATAGAGATTCACTTTAAGAAAAATCTGCAGTTACATGCTGAAAATTTCACCTGTGAAAGTTTGTACTTCACTAGCTCTGAGCTTCTTCTGCCTTTCTTGGAAACATGGCATAAAATATCCTGCAAGAATTCTAATTTGAGAAAAAAAATATTTCTCAATGAAAATATGTGGCTGATGTTTTATTTTTGACAAGATTGAATAGTAAAAGTTCTACCATAAATAGGCTAATTTTCATATAAATTTGAATTACTTTATCATTCCAGACTCATAGCCAGACTTAACCATAATAAGTTACCTACTGTTGATTTTTTATAAATACATTTGATAGGCTTCATGTTTTATTTTAATTTGCAAATTTCCTTTTCTGGTTTACACATAGTTGCTTATAACTAACTTTGTGTTTCAGCATGAAAGTTCAAATCTATAAGCAGCTAAAGATACAATTTGAAAATTAATGAGGAAAATTTCCTCATAAATCCTTTTTCTTGTATACTTGACAATTATATTTAAATCTGTTGTGTATTTCGTTGTTATTTCCCATGGAAACCAAAAGGCACTGTACCATGTGTCGGAACAATTCTAGCCTGTCTTATTCTCTACACCACTACAAGATTCCCTGTTCATTTCAGTATTCAGTAGCTTTTATGCATTCTCCCTTTAGTCTAGCAATTTCAAATTGTGTATAATACACTACATTTGGGCATACTTAAAACAGTGACAGACTGTGATCCCTTCATGGAGATAGTTTATTAACCATGATTTTAGAGAACATGTCATCAGATAGTGTAGCCCATGGAAAAAGATTCAGACTGTTGGTGTATAAATTGTCTCTTGAAACTTCCTATGTAGTTGGACATGTGGAAGGAGAAGCCAGATCAGAGGTTTCCAGGTGACCTGTTTTGTTGTTCATCTCACTTAGCTAACAGCATAAAAATACTTCATAACCTATGGGTGTGTAATAAAGATCTGTGACTAAAAATTAGATTCCACAGTCACAGTATTTTTATGTTTACTTAGTCTGTTTTTGTGTTTTCCTTTTTTGAGACAGGGTCTCTCTGTGTAGCCCTGGCCATCCTGGAACACACTCTGTAGACCAGGCTAGCCTGGAACTCACTCTGTAGACCAGGCTAGCCTGGAACTCACTCTGTAGACCAGGCTAGCCTGGAACTCACTCTGTAGACCAGGCTAGCCTGGAACTCACTCTGTAGACCAGGCTAGCCTGGAACTCACAGATCCTACTGCTTCTGCCTCCTGAGTGCATAGATTAAAGGCAGTATTTTTTTATACTAGGTGAGGCAAGGAATAATTTAGAATTATTTGCTACACAGAGAATTTCACAACACTTTCAGTCAGTCCTACAGTTAGAAACTATAAAAACAGTTTCCTCAAGCTATCGAAGTTTATCAGTAACAAGAAAACTTAGATTATATGAAAGTATAACAGTTCTATAGCTTCATTATCAAGCCATTTTTGTATTCTTAGGACTTAAGTCAATAGTGTGTCCGTTATCTTCTCGTCAATGGATGTGGATGTTCTCAGTTTACCTACTCTTAAAGGTCACCCAATCTATATTACTTGAGTATTTTTCTTTACATAACCATAATCACTCTTCCCTTTGAGCTTAGCAATCCTGTCTAAAACAGGAGACAAAAAGAGGCAGAGACTGCCAAGCCATTAAGAACACTCACAGAAGCCGGGTGCTGTGGTGCACGCCTGTAATCTCAGCACTTGGGGAGGAAGAGGCAGGAGGATCTCTGTGAGTTCAAGGCCAGCATGGTCTACAAAGCTAGCCCAGGACAGCCAGGGGTACACACAGAGAAAAAAAGAAAAAAGCACACATTGCTCTTCCAGGGAACATGAATTTGGTTCCCAGGCTCCAAGAATCCATAACTCTAGTACCAGGGCATCTGGCCTCTGCAGGCCCTGCACATAAGTAATGCCCATACCTGCCTGCGGACAAAATGCTCCCCATACTATTCTTTTTTTAATTAGAAAAAGACAAATCAAAACCCAAGTGTGACCTATCCACTTCCTTTCTGCTTCTACCATCAGCATGCTAAGGAGAAAGTTCTCCAGACAGGCAAAACAATACCAAATACATTTTAATTTTCAAATGTATTTAAATCATAATTAGTATATTATGTTTAATATAGTAAAATTAATGTTTTTATTTATTTCTATTCATAATATTTAACATGTTTTTATTCAGTCTGTTGTTCTATTTTTCTAAACAATTATAAATTTTACTTTATTATAAAAAATCCTCTTTGTTCTGTAGATGGTTTAAATGGCACATAGGAGAATTTTAATGATAGGAAAATATGTTATTAAGCAAAGGTGGCACAGAGAAATGTTAAAATATTTTGAACATTTTTCTTGAAATGTGGTAATTTTGAGAGTGACACAGAGTTATATGATTATTGATAATCACGTTTCTTTAAGAATAAGTATACTTAGTTATAGAATTAAAATAGGATATATGTTCATTAGGGTATTATTTTTCTTTTTTTTTTCTTTTCTGTTTTTCTTTATTCTTTTGTGTTTTCTTCTTGCATTTGGGTATTCTGAACATCTTAAAAGGCACTAATGTCTCTAAAACTAAAAATCACCTCACAGATCAAGATTAGTGAATTTTTTTAAATCGCTACTTAGAAATTATTATATAAGACCAGCTCACTTTATTCCTAATTAACTGAAAGCATGAAAAAAACAATTTGGAAATAAACCTCTCCTATGAGGTCCTGTGAGAGATTTCGTAGATACAGAATGAGTCTCAGCAGTCATGGTAGCGACGAACACAGGAGCACACTCATAGCACAGTGGAATCTGGAAGTGTTACACTTCAGAATAGAATAGTTAGTGCACATTCAATCATCTCAGACCAACTCAGCTAGTGAGGAGTGGTGCCTATTAAAATCAGCAATCGCATATTGTTCACTGTATGATGTCAAGAAAAGTCCACTGAAGATCCAAAGTGTTGTAAAGTGTAAGATAGAAGTCAGGAAATAGATGCAGAAAAAACAGGAATGCAAGATTAACAGACAATGGAAGTGTGGCATAAAAACAAAGATCAAAGATTAACTACTTTGTTTCAGGAGAGACAGAATATGTATTGATGTTAGTAAGAATAAGAAAAGAAAGAGAAATAAGGATTATTTTGTGCCTTTACTTGTCTGCCCACAATGTCAAGCCAATGGTTAAAATACATGGATTATCTTATAAATATTTATTTATAATTTTAAAGATACTTGATATCTTTCTCCAGGAAACCATTAGGGTGAAATCCTGTGCCATGCTTTGCTTTCTTGGCTTTCATCTCACCATGAGCTACAAGGCAAGCATCACACAAACTCCAACCTCTCTGGATTTGTCCAATATTCTTTGTGTTATTTGATATGCCACTTAAAGTCAGCCACATAATTTTCTTGTCACATGTGTCCTTATAGCTTTACCAAGTGTCCTGGAATTCTGTAAGGACATGTTAGCCTATAACAAAACATGTGTACTAATGTTGGACAGTTTTTCTTTTCCTCACCTTCCAGTGCCACTTTCTGACCATCATGCTTTCACTCGTGTTTTAACACTCCTCTAGTAAAAAGGAGCAGATTATCTGAACAGAGTATCCATTCTTTATATAATAAATTAAAAATATGACCCTGTCTGTTGATTATTCCTCATCTTTCATTTCCCCTTACATTTCAGCTCAATGTAGAATAACGAGACTTTTAACATTCCCTTGGTTTATATTATTATATAGGTTGAAAATGTCCATATTAATATCTATAATTTGGCTGTCAGTCCAATAACTTCAGACTACAAATCATCATTGCTTTAAATAGCACTGTTTCAATACAAACAAGCAGCACTTGCTTCTGGAATTTCAATTTTGGAATTCTCTTTAACAGTTAGCAGAATTCAAGTACTTAAACTTTTATAAATGTATTACAGTTAAAAATGTGAAATTTGAGCCTAAATCTTTTTTTTCCAGTGTAATGCCATTGGTTTAGTTACATTAAAGCACACATTGCTTCATATCAGGTTTACACACTGTGAAGAACTGGCACCTGTCCTGCTAGGAAAAGAGAAGGCCCTACCCACACTCTGCAGTTCAGCATGGGACTCTACCCCTAGGTGGAGCTCTGATGTCTTTCAGAGAACAGTAGCACTTCCTCATGTCACCAAAGGAAGGCCTAGAGCCAGGGTAAACGGAGAATGGAGACTGCAATCCACAGAGCTATAAACGACTTTTGTTTCTATAGCTGAAAGGTTGCCATATTAAAAATCCATTTTGATAAGAATGTTTTTTTATTCCCAAAAGCCCAGTGACACGAATGTCTTAGTAATTTAATAATCTGCTACTCCATAGGCATTTATCTTGAAAAACATTTTAAAATTCTAAAATGTTGGACATAAGTCGAACATAAATAAATCTTAAATTTAAGATTAACTATCATGTCAAGTACTGAATTGTGTGTGCCATTTATATAAATATTAAACTTGATGAATAACAATTTCAATAGCTGTCATACATATATATCAGTAATATTTTTATGTGTGAAATTTTCACATGTTAAATGACATACGTTTTTATTTGTTTTGACAACATAGAGTAAATCAATGTGTTATGGCCTTGGTATTCTATGAAAAGTCAAAAATTACAACCGTCTTATTAACAGACTCTTCGTATGAAATTCAAATACGCTTTGTTGCTTGTTTGGAGTTTTAGTTAAATACAATAAAGTACATGCATCTAATCTATGAACCCATGATAACATATAGAGCTGGTGTCTTTTTGCTCACAGAACAGTTATTTGTCTATGTCATAAGTTTCTGTGGTACTTTGAAATGCAGCCTATCTGTAGCCCTTCCATATTGATACAGACTCCATGCAGTGTGACTATAAATTTTCTTCTAATATACTCCCTGAGATTATGAGCTGAGAATAGGTTGTATCCACCTCATTTGCTGAGTACCCAAGGGTAAAAGGCAGAAAAATAAATAAATCCAATAATAATGAAAATGAGTAATGAAATAAGTGAAACAAAATGTTCCAAAGATTTAGGAAAATGAGCTTACTGAGTCTTTAAATATCATATCATAAATTCACATACAATGTGTGTGATACAGTGCTTTCGCAGCAGATGCATGGGAAATGCTAAGAACCTTGATAGCTTACAGACAAAAGCAGAACATTCTGTAAACCTGCTAACAGAGAGTAAAGAAGATTGAGTAGCAATCCATGGCTGTGTCAAATAGGGACTCACCGTTCATCTGTTCACAAATCCTTCTCCACAGCCTTAGGTCATCAGGCAACTTCCAAACCTGGAGTATCAGTAACTGCTTATTACTGAAGACTGAGACAAGCAAATATAAAGCCCAGTCATTATGCACTCTTCTCTAGTAAAGGTGTCCATTTAAAATTGAGGGGAAACATATACCTTGAAGGTATGGAGCAAAGGTGCTATGTGATTTATTCAAAATAAAAAGGGGTGAGAGACAAATTGTCTTACACAATAGCAATTTAGGAATGCTTACATCCTGTGGTCCATATTCTAGACATTGATTCAAACATAAAAATGTAATGCATAAGCCATTGCAGGAATATTGAAACAAAACACAGGGCACCTGAGTTTTCAGAGTCTGAAAAATATAACCAAAGAGTGACTCTCCCCTTTGGTCATAAAGGAGGCAAAACAAAAGTGTAAAGTCCACTTGATTACAGATGTAAAAATATATACGAAGAGCAAAAGTCATGTGCAGACTACAGTGTCAAAGCTGCTCACACTTTATGGAGTGAAAGGTTAAACTTTTGTTCTTAGAAGACAACATTTCTACTGGGACATTCCTTAGAGCAATGAGAAAAATTCAAATTGCTTTTATATATGTTCAAATGATAGATTTTCTATTATGCTCAGGGAGTGTAAGGGATAAGGGAGAAGAGGCAGCCTTTGGTTATGATCTAGAATCCTTAAGAAAAAGGAAGTCTTCATTTTATACCTACATCTAAGGTTTCTAAAGTCACACACACACACACACACACACACACACACACACACACACACACACACAGCCCAAGACTAAGAGATAATTATATAAAAGTGGATAGGAAGATTTTAAGTTACCGGTTCTTCTTTTTCTTTTTCTTTCTTTTTTTTTTTTGCATATACATTTATACTATTACATATTATATATATTATATACATTATATATATATATATACATATATATTACCTACAGCAAGAAGAACCAAGAAACAATCAGGAAATATAAAAATGTTACATTCATAGTGTTTTGGCTATAGGTATTTGGAAACCTTGAAAAAAACGTCTTTCCTATCTTGGTGAGTCTAAAATTCTGAATGTAAATCAATATCTATCATATCTTTATCAACTTAAAACATCTATCTAGACCTAAAAATATCTTAACCCCTACACAGCTGAACATAATTATAAAACTAAACTTCCTGGTCTTCAATCTTATCAGAGACTTGAGAAGGAATAAAATTGATTACCTGAGTATGCAGGGAGTGCAGGTTAGCAGCTTCCCAAATGAGATGACAGAGACAGTTTGCTGCCTGAACAGTCACGTTGGAGCATCTTCTTCAGCCTTCTAGCCAAATATATCTGACAGGCACATTTGTGAGGCAGGAACTATTAAGGATTTGCTTACTCTGTCTTGCCAGAGTTTGATAGTCAACTCTGCCCAAACCCAAACTGGCGGAAACTAGGATATTTTGCTCAGTGGCTAGTTTGCCACATTTGAAGCCATTTCCATAAGGAGGCTCATTGATGCTCATAATCTTTGAGGTAGGCTTGGCGTTTTCCTGTCAAAAAATCTTTAAAATAATAAAACATCTTTAAACGCCATATTCTGTAGGTGTCTGAAGTTTTAAAGACCTTATATAACCATTTTACCTTATCTAGCTATAGCACCATATCTATCTGTTAAACCTAGGATGTATATTCTTTTGATAAAACTAGACTAGTAATTGACATGACCATGGTTTGATCAATTAACAATTAATGTGTATTACTTAATTATTCTAAGGTATTAGAAGTAAACCTTGTATTATGGTTGAGTTGTATGGGCACAATACTTCTTTTTAAAGCAGTAATATAGACAATGTGTGTGAAGTATAATCTTAAATTTGAATTCTATACAAATGTATCAAAATTAAACTTATTTTGCATCAATACTAATTTCCACACAAGTGAATTAAAATAACCCTGTGAGTAACAATTAAGGTATTAAGCTGACGAGTAGATTCAGTAATCTACTTATTGACCTATCATCCCTATATATGTCTATATCCCTGCTTCTTTCTTTTCAAACCCTGTCTCCAAACTTAGACAGATAAAAGAAAAGAGACAACCCTGAGTCCAACCTTGTTTTTCTCTGGATAAGACCAATAAAAACTTAAAACCAACTCCCAATGAAAATAAACATCTACAGCTCAAAAAAGCAACCAAAAGGCTAACCAACCACCCTAAGGGAAATGGGGTGTCATTCTCTTAAGGTTTCTTCTGGTTGATTTGGGAAGAATAATATCTTTGCAGGGGCCCAAATAAAATTAGGGGAAATGGTTAAACAAGCTAGGAATAGCATTTGTGGTCCAGTTTCTAAATGTTGAGAAATTCCAGGCCTAATTAAAGTCCTGTGTGGGACTGTCTGAATTGCTGGACCAATTGGGATTGGAAGCTTTCTTTGAAACTGTTCTGGGAGCTGTCCTGTTGTGATGAGGAACAGCAACTGAAGCACTTGGAGCTGGAGTGTTAAGGATGCAGGACGTCAGTATCCATCATGCTGAAAGGAATGAATCCTGTCAGGTCTGATCCAGCATCAGTGTCCTGTTGTTTCGTTCTGAAAACATATAATTTCTCACAAGCATTATACAGTCCTAAAATTATAAATATATGAGGCACATGTGATACACAGAAACATTAAGGCTGGTTCTCTGCTCTTTGTATGAGCAGAAGAAAGACATCTGTAAATCTTCATTCATGTCATAGGAAGAATGCCGTCTAATAATAAAACAGGGAGATTCTGTAACCAACAAAAAGCATTGCTTGTATATAGACATTCATGTCTCAGCCAGTCTCAGAGCTATGCCCTGTAGTGGGATTAGCAATATAAGCTTCCTGCATGTTCTGCAATTTGAATTCATCACATCCTGATTGTAGTCCCCTACCTCATCCCCTCCCAATGCCCCCTCTCTCCCTCATACCCTCCCTCACTCCCCTAGTCCTCAGAAAGGGGGATCCCTCCTCCCCTAACATCTGACCTCAGCCTACCAAGTCTCATCTGTTCTATCTGTATTTTATCCCTCTGTAGCCTGGCAAGGTTGCCTTGTCAGGGGAAGTGATCAACCTTGGGGGACCAGAATCCATGTCAGAAGTGGTCCCTACTCCCCATACTGTGGGACCCACAAGGAGACTGTACTGAGCAGGGAGTCTAGGTCCACCTCATACATGGTACTTGGTTGGTGCATTAGTCTCTGTACTGTAGTGTGGTTTTCCTGTGTTATGTGGTTAATATCTGCTTATGAGTGAGTGTCTTCTGTGTCTGGGTTACTTCACTCAGGATGATCTTTTCTAGTTCCACCAATTTGCCTGCAAATTTCAAGATTTCCTTGTTCTTAATAGCTGAGTAGTATTCCACAGTATAAATGAAAGACTGTTTGAGGAGTACAAAGTGGGCCTGATGGGTTTTGACAAGGGGAGGTATGGGTAATTGGGGGATGGAGCTCAAAGGAGTTGGCAGATGGGAGTTACATAGGACTAATTCTATTTATAATGTAAATTTTCATTTCAGCACTATTAGAATATTCTTCCATGTTTTGTAGTTCAATTTTGGCACATAGGTATGCATGACTGGTGTGATTGGTATGTATCTACATGGAGGAATCCAGCAACACAGATCTAAAGATTATGAGGTTTTTGCCTTTTCTCAAACTTTTCTTTGAACTGAGATTTGCTGCTAATAATATACCAAATTCTTTTTTTCTTTGACTATAAAAGTATATACAATATACTTTTCCATTATTTTACTGTTGTTGTACAACTATATTTGAGATTATTTCTTTGGCATAGAGACATCTTTTGTACTTACAAAATCTATTTATATATTGTATAATTATAGTTCTGCCAAAGCCTGTGTGACATTTTAATGATTTTGTTTATTTCTTTGTTTTTAGTTCTTTTAAATTCTACTTCTTCTGAATAATCTAATTTTTAGAATTCTGGTTTGCATTATTTATAGATTACTTTGATATGACTTTATAAGTTTAACAATGGTTATATTATATATAAAATTATGTATAATAATATCATTGGCATTACAAGTTAAAGTAAAATGGTATATCTCCTTTTATGCCTTTTCATTTTACACTATAAATAACTTATTAACAAAATATTTTCTTTTTTTAACTCTTTTCTCACACAATATATCCTGATTATGGTTTTACCTTTCCCTACACCTCCCAGCTCCAGTCTTATCTCCTTTCTCACTGAGTCCTTTCCATCTGTCATTAGAGAAGAGCAGGCTTTAATGAAACAATTATAAAATAAAACAAAATAAAATATAATACGATAAAATAAAAACTATAACATTGGAGTTGGATGAGACAAACCAACAAAAAGAAAAGGCTTCAAAAGAAGGCACAAGAATCAGAGACCCACTCGTTCACATACTCAGGAGTACCATAAAAACAGTAAACTATAAGGCGAGGACCTGGTGCAGACCCATGCAGGCCTCTGTGTGCTGCTTTTGTCTCTATGAGATCATATGAGGATTGCTCTTGGTGATTTAGACTCTAAATTTGAAAGCCTTGTTATCTTAGTGTCCTCTATGCTCTCTGGCTCTTTCACTCTTCTGCCTCTTCTTTGACGGGATTTCCTGAGCTTTGGGCTGAGGGATTTAATGGAGACACACCATTGAGGCCTCAGTCTTTAAAGTATTGCACTCTCTGCATAACATGTAACTGTGTGTATCCGAATCTCTTCCTTTATTCTGAGAAAGGAAGACTCTCTGATATGTCTGAACAAGGCACTGGTCTACGAGAATTACAGAATATCATTAGGAGTCATTTTATCACTATTTTTTTTTAAAGAGTAGTATTTGGTTTTCCCCTAAGTCCCTGGGTTATCTAGTCTCTGGTTATTGGTAATCCAAGTAGTGTAGGTTAAGGGTTCCATCTTATGGAATTGGCTTCGAGTCAAATCAGTTATTGGTTCTTTACTAAGCTTTGTGCCATCTTACTAGCATACCCTATAGACAGGACATATTTTAGATCAAATAGTTGGTGGCCGTGTTTACATTTCTCTTTTGGTAGCATTCAGAGTATCCCCCTGTAGCAGATATGTAGAGGCTAATAGAGAATTTAGGCAATTGCTTTGAACTTAGTACAGGAGAAGTCTTTCTGAACAGATACATCAGTACAGGCACTAATACATACAATTAATAGGTGGGACTTCATGGAAATGAGATCCTCTTCCATGAAGAAGGATTTCATCATTAGAAAAAAGCATTAGCCTTCAGACTAGGAAAAGGCTTTTTATCAACTAGACATCTTATAGAAGGGTAATATCCGAGATATATAATACTCTTTTAAGAAAGAGTACAGGTGTAAATGGAGAATTCTCAACATCTGATGCTCAAATGGCTGAAAAACATTTAAAGAAATGTTCAACACCCTTAGCTATCAGGGAGATACAAATCAAAACTAATTTTTGATTTCATCTTATACCTGTCAGAATGGTTACAATCAATAAAACAAGTGACAGCTCATGCTGGAGAGGATATGGAGCAAGGGGAACACTCATCCATTACTGGTGAGAGTCCAATTTGTACAGGCACTGTGGAAATTAGTGTGGCAGTTCCTCAGAAAGATGGGAATCGATCTACCTTAACATCCAGTCAGGCAATTTGTGCATATATCCAAGGAGTGTTTCATCCTACCACAGGGATACTTGTCCGACCATGTTCATTGCTACATTATTTATTTATAAAGTCAGAACTTGGAAACAACCTAAATGTCCCTCAACCAAAGAATGGATATGGAAAAATGTGGTAAGTTAGCACAGTGGGATGTTACCCAACCATTGTGGAATCTGCAGGTAAGTGGGTAGAACTAGAAAAGGTCATCTGGAGTGATCTATCCTAGAAAATAGGACCTAGAAAGAAAGAAATATGGTGTGTAGTCATTCATATGTGGATTTAATCAAGTGACAATCCGCAGAACCACATAGGTGGTGAATATAGACTGAGACAGTAGAGGATTCAAAGAGATCTCATTAGGGAAGGGAAATAGAATAGATAATTAAAGGACAGATGGGGGAGGATTTGAAATAGAGGATAAAATATATTCTTTATGTAATTTTAAGACCGCATTATATCAAACTATTCTTTATTCATGGGGTTAGGGTATTTCTATTGACAACAATTTTTTCAGTCTCAGAATTCTGTCTTCCCCCACCCTGTTAATTCCTAAAGAATCTGGACACTGAATGTTAAAAACATTAGGATTTTTAGCTTTTTTTCTTTCAGCATCTGTAAATCAGAATGCCTTTTCTTTTGTTCTCAATAATTCTTATGGGAAATTCATCTTCATTGAATTTATTTTCTGCTGTGTGTAGAACCCTACACACACACACACACACACACACACACACACACACACACACACACAAACACACTTATCCCTGCTGACATCAGTTATTCTCCCTTTGTAGGTATAATTCAAAATTTAATTTTCATGTGTCATCACACAGATTCACGGATTTCTTTTGCTTTATATGTTGATTTCATTGTATTTTATCTAAATGTTTATGTTTTCATCCAAACTTGGTTTCAGTGTTTCTTTCCTGTAACTTAACTATATTTTCTAGTTTACTCTCTAGTTAATCTCAAGATTTTTGCAACATGAAAGTCAGATCCTGGATTCTAGTTTCACACATCTCTGAAACTGTTCATTTTTTAAACTAATATTATTCAAATTTCAGATTGAAGAGACTTTTTTTTTTAGTTTCAATTCAACTATTAATTGGTTTTAAAAATTCTACTGTGAAACATATTTACTGAACTCAGCAGTGAAAATGATTCCTATTATTTGGATTTTGTATTCTGAAATTACTTGGTATCTATTCTTTCCTTATTTATTTGTAGATACATAATTGGTTTTGGTGAAACATTTTTCTTTGTTTTTTATAAGCCTGTTTGCAACTGCTTACTGGAACTACGGGGCTTGTTAAACTATAATTTTTATTTAATTTTATTTTTATGAGTGCTTTGCTTGCTTGTATGTATGCGTGTGTAGCACTCTCATTTTTTGGTGTGAAGATTCCAGAAGGAGACATAAGATCCCATGGAACTAGAGTTACTGACAATTGTGAGTCACCATGTGGGTGCTGGGATTGAACCTGATTCCTGGAGAAGAGCAGCCAGTATTTCAAACCATCTCTTCAGTCCCATCAGTAGACCTGTGTGTTTGTTTGTTTTAAAGTATAGTTTAAAACACCTGAGACATCTAGGCCTTTTGTTAAACTAAGTATATTTTTCAATGCATTAAGAAGTGCTTTGGGTTGTTGATATAAAATATTGTTTCTAGAATTTTATTTTTCTTTCTTATTGTGAATCTCTGTCCTCTTTTAAAGGCTCTGTTTAAGCTGCCTCTACCTTACACATTCCAACAGACCCACATGATCACTGCCAAGCAAATTTTGAGGTCAAGGTTCCCTCTGCTGAAAGGAAAGGGGGTGGTTTCCGGGCTGCTGTGGGCGGGCCAGAGCCTTCTGGAGTCTCCGCTGGTGTCTCCTGGCACTAGGATGAATCTAAGATTGCTGACAACTAAATGTCTGCAGAGACCACATCTAAGGGCAAGGGACGAATGGTTTGTAAATTGAGTGGGATGAAAGGCCATGTGTTCCTACAATCTTGACTAATATCTTGTGAGAGAAGAACTATCATGTAAGACAAAAATCTTACATGTTTGTGTGATATTTCCCGGCATCACTTAATGAAATGCTTTATTAAAACTCCATATGTTGAGTTAATTACTTATTTAACACCCTTTTTCCCTCTGCCCCCCATATATATATATGTGTGTGTGTGTGTGTGTGTGTGTGTGTGTGTGTATAAATATATGTATATATTAAAAATGGCTCAAAATAAAATAATCTGCCTCATACTTTGAAAAGTATACAGTAATTAATTAAAATATGGAAATAATATATAAATAAAAGATAGATACTGATATATACGATATAGATATGAACATGGATATATCCTAAAGGAAGTAACCCTTTGGGAGATGTTTGAGATAACACACCATCATCACCAGGCCAGCCTTAGAAGACATTTTGGATGACTCTTCACTTGTTGTTATTGTTGAGTGGCGAAATTCTGTAGCTCAAAAATGTGTACCCGAGTCAAAAAAATGTCTGAGAATGTGTTACATTACATCTCAAGACCTTTCTCCAGCATATCAATTTCTCTTCCTTTCTAAGTTCCCAATGCTTCTTTTAGAAATAATATTCACTATAGTGAGTTGTGATTCTCAAGAGAGGCAAAGAATAAGTTTGCTTTATCTACTCAAAAGAGAGATGGATTTTTCAATATCCTTTCAGACTGTGATATAAATTAAATACTATGCTGCTCAACATATAAATACAAGTTAATAAAAGAATCTAAAAACTAAATGTACTTGACATGGTGCTAAATCTTAAAATTATTCCTTTACTTTGATTCCTACTATCATTTTTCAAAGTCTATTTAAACATTATTTTGATGATTCATATGCTGTTTATAGCTGGTTAGCCAATGGAATCTACTGATACAAAAACAGATCAAAGAGAAAAATCCTGGAATTGGAGTGAGTGATGAATCAGTACTTGAGCATATGTACTCTGTTGCAAACGACCCAAGTTCAGCTGCTGACTCCAATATTGGGTAGCTCACAACCACTTGTAATTGGAATTGTAGGATATTTAACACTCTCACCAGTCCTCCAGATACCTGAACTTAAGTCTATATTCTCCCTCAAACATATATCTAATTAGTAATAAATGCAACTATATATACATACATACATATGTATGTATGTATGTATGTATGTATAACAAATGGCATTCCCCTAGTGTGATTTGGATGAAGGTTTTTAAGCCATCCTTTATCACAGCACACCATATACTCTAACTCAAGCTTCTAGAAAGATCTTTATTCTCTACATTATACTCGCCTCCCCCCACTTTTAATATTGTGTCCTGGTATTAGTCATCTCTGTGTTGTTACAGCATTCACTTGACATTTTATCTTTTCTATCACCTGTCTAATCAGTTTCTGGAATTACAGAAACTCTTATTAAAACACCAAGAATGACATTTGGCTGCTTAACTGAAAGTTGATACATTCTTCTCTGAGTTTTCTCCAAGACATTTTTGAACAAATAAAGATTAAGACATCTGTTTACTCTCTTTCTGTTTTTAGCAAAATATGAAGTTTCTGCAGTCAGCATCAGTTAATTTTCTTAGTGAGTCTATTTCCTGTTGTCATTTTACATATTTTTATGTCTCTAATGTTTTTTCTAATCCTTCAAAATGACAACCGTATAATGGTTTTTCTGCTCATAAGGAAAAGATTTATCTGTAGTTCATTACTGTCTTCTGTATTTTTCTAGTTAACAGACTATAAGCCATTGTAGATGAACAGAAAAAGGAAGGGACAAACCAAGTTCCATATGACCTAAATTTTAGAAATGTGATATATTTTGTGACAGTTAATTAACCAATATTTATATATGTTTTGACTAAACTTCGTATATTTGGATTCACTCCATGTGCTATACAATTTTATTTTGTAAAATAGTCATTGACAAATGTAGATCTGTGTCTACTATTACAAGGTAGTGACAATGTTTCTGCCGTAAGATTTCACACTATCTCTCTACCCCCTATCTGTTCTTCCCTTCCTTCCACTAAGCTTGTCTCAGGTCGATGATTGTCTCTCTGTGAGATTTTTTCCCCAGCATATCAGGTAGTTGAAACTGCAAAGGAGTAAGCTTTTTTTTTTTTTTTTTTTTTTTTTTTTTTTTTTTTTTTTTTTTTTTTGCCTCTTTGCATTTGCTTAACAGTGCATATTTACTTTTCTTCTATGTCATTCACTGCTTGATGAGCTATTTTTTTCTAATTCTTATTTCTTTTTTGACTTTAATTAACCTCAAGAAAAAGAAATAAGATTCTTTTCATGAAAGCCTTGTGTAGTGGTGGTATGAATGTTATGAAAGTAGCTAGTTGCTTTCTGGTTGGATGGGTTTCATGGATAGCACTGTAAATCTGGCCAAGAGTGGCTGGCTAAGATGATCATAACTCACAGAGCAAAAACTATCGCTAATTTTTCACATGTGGGTGTAATATCAAACTATGCCCCTAAATACTGATTTATACATAGATCAGTATAGCTTCCGTGCCTCAGCAAAGAAGCGTCTATTAGCAGTTAAGAGTGGCTGCGGAGAAAATGTCTTTTCTATAAGAATTAGCTGTTGAATTAATTAATTAATTAATGGCAGTTATGGCTGCCTGCACATGACCCAAACAATATCATGGCAATCAAAATTTACATTTGAATGGGAGTTCTCATAAGGTCCCAGTAGGACTTGAGGAACTATTGGCAATTGGTGGTAGCTGAGAGAGAGTCAGTTTTTTCTTTTTCTTTTTTTGACTAGTGTGGTTCCTGTAGATTGACCATGGTCCATTGGATGGCCTTATACCCAAGAACATAAGTGGGAATATATATACATATATATATATATATATATATATATATATATATATATATATATATATATGTATATGAATGAAGTATATATATAGTGTTTGTGATTGTATGTATGTATGTGATTGTATGTGTGTATATGATTGCATGTACTTTCTTGCCTCAGTTTGCATATGGAAGACAGATAATGACTCTGCAGAGAAGGAAAAATATTAGCTATTAGCTCAAATTAACATTAATTTTTGTTCAATAGCATTGAGTATATATTATATAATATTGTTCTTTCACTGGCTAATAACAGTAAGCATTTGATAAGAGAACTGAATAATTCCCAAGTCTTTTACAGCCCTAATATAGCAGTTTAACCAAAAAAAAACCAGTATTCCTGTAAATAATAAAAGAAAAGAATATTAGTACAATTCCCAAGTCTTTCACAGCCCTAATATAGCAGTTTAACCAAAAGAAACAGTATTTCCTGTAAACAATAAAAGAAAAGAATATTAGTACAAAATCTAATCAAAGCCCTATGGATATTTTGAAATATATTCTTTATTTTAACATAAACGATCTCTTTAAGGAGAACATAGTAGAATACAGAGCTCTTCTTTGAGATTCAAAGTATATTTTTCTTCTCTCTATTTATAGAGGGATACTCAGATCCACCCTATTTGTTTCTCTTCTCTATGTCTTTCTCCTCTTTTATATGCAATATGCTTATCATTCCCCCTGAACCGGTTTCTTCCTTGATGAAGGTTAATCAGAATAAAATGATGTACACAAGATTCATTTCTCTTAACAACCCAGAATAAAACAAAACCAGACAATAACAAATATGTATTGTATAGGATATGAGTTAAGGAAGATGGCAAGACTAGTTATTCTATGAAGCTTCATGGTACTTATAAACTATCAATTCAGAGATGATTATTCTTCACCCTTACTTTGCCTTATAATCTTTTAATCTTGCATGTTAAAACCTGTACCCTGCTGGCACTGAGAGGAAGGATAGCAGGCTACCAAGAAAAGACTTGATACCCTATGAGCATATACAGAGGGAGGAGGTCTCCCTCAGGCACAGTCATAGGGGAAGGGAGTAAGGGGAAAATGGAAGGGAGGGAGGAATGGGAGGGTGCAAGGGATGGGATAACAATTGAGATGTAATATGAATAAATTAATAAAATATATTTTTAAAAAACCTGTACCTTGAGAGCCACATGCGGCCACCCATTTATAAATTTGTGTCATGTGCATTGTTCTGAGACCATTTGGAATAGTTTCCTTCATTACCTCAGAAAACACGTTTTTAGAAACCTGTGTTCATACTCTAAAACATTCTGCTTAATTAAACAAGAAATTCTTCTTGATCAAGGATTGTGTTTTATTTTCTCTCTCACAGACTAATAGAACAGAAATAAGATATAACACAAAATATAAACATTATGAATTATAACCACTTAGGACATCAGAGTGGGGTAAGATACATGTATGATTGTGCCTAATTCCTTCTTGACTGGGATTATGTCAAGCATATGCACACAGAGATACATATGTGTATTCACAGATGTGTATATATATATATATATATATATATACTTGTGTATATATACATGTATATGTGTGGATACGTGTGTATAAATGTGTGTATGTTTATACAGATATATTTGTGCATATACATAAATACATGTACATACACACAGTCATCTTTCTGGTGGCCTGGAGTGATGGCTCACTGGTTTGGAGCACTTGTTGCTCTTGTCGAAGACCAAAGTTTGATTCTCAGCACTAACATACTAGCTCACAACCATGTGTAACTTCAGTCCAGTGGGCTCACTGCTCTCCTTTGATCTCGGTGGACACTGGATGTATGTGCTACCTATACATGCATGCAGGCAAAACATCCAAGCACACAGACACCTACTTGCAGGCTATAGACACCTATCTGCCACCGTGCCATGCAGCAAAGATGGAAGATGTTGCTCCAGGGTCCACCGGTCACGTGGCAAGCCTAAAGTAGAAGAACCACCACAATGTGTGAAGATGTAGTGGTCAGATGGGAGAGAAAGAGAAGTGGTGTGGTTTGAGCGTTATAAAGAGAGATGGAATTGGAACTGGGGGGGGGGGGGAGCGTGATTAGGACTCCTCTAATATAAGTAGCCAGCCCTGTCACATGGGGCCATGGTGAGGTCCCTCGTTAGGGCAGCCACAGGAGATAACACAGATGTTCAGGGCCTTAGGTCCAGATGCTATGCTTAATCGGCCTTGTACCTCACTGGATGCTGAACTGTTGCCCCATCTCTCACCCGCAGCAGCAATCCAGAGAGCAGGCCCTGCATCTCACCCAAGCAGCACAGAGCTGGTCCTCGCAGCAGGGAATGTGAGTGAGCCAGCCCTGATGGTATGACTGTGGGCGATCTGACCCTGCCAATCGACTGCCGTGGCATGGCAGAGGCACAGAGATGATGCCCTTCCTCACCCCTCGCCACCTCCTGCAGTCGGGAAAACTGCCCACAGGGTCATGAGCTAGGGAAAGCTATCCCAGCCCCTCACCAGCTGCAGCTTTGGAGAGTGGATGGGTCCTGCATTCAAATGTACAGCACAACAGAGCTGACTTTGGTGGCAGAGGCGCTGGTGAGCCAGCCTTGAGAGCTGGCCCTGCCACTCCTCTTCTATGAGGTCGCATAGTCAAGCAAGAAGAAAGATGTCCTTTCCCGGCCTCGCCCCTTGCTATCTGAGGCCTTCAGGAGAGCTGACCCTGGGGTCATGAGAGCGGGTGAACTGACCCTGCCCCTTGCTTGGGCAGCCCAACAGGGCTGGTCTTGGAGGCAGAGAGCAGGTGAGCCAGTATTAGGGTGAGAGCGTAAGAGAGCTGGCCCTACCTCTCTTCTGCCATGAGATGGTGTGGGTGCAGGGGTGATGCCCTCCTCCCCTTTCCCCTCACCACCTGCAGCAGTGAGAAATGGCCTTGAGGTTATGAGAGCAGGTGAGCTGGCTCTCTCTTGCTGGCTGCAGCGCTAGGGAGAGTGTTCCTGCACCTCTACTGAGTAGCAAGGTAGAAGTGGCCCTCGTGAAGAAGGCAGGAGAGTCGGCCTTCAAGGGTGTGAGACCACAAGAGCTGGCCCAGCCCTTCACAGGCTGTAGCACTTGGGAGAAAGACCAGGAACCTTCCACAGGATAACACAGTAGAACTGCCTCTAAAGGCATGGGTGTGAGTAAGCTAGCCCCAGGGCATGAAAACAGGAAAGCTGACCTTGCTGATGGTGCCATTGGGTGGCATAACTGGAGCAGTGCTAGAGAGCTTGCCTTGGTGGGGCATTTAAGGGAGAGCTGGCAAATTAATCAGCTCAATTACCACCCAGGCCCAGATCCAGGGCTCTGAATTGACCCATCCCCAAATTAACTTACAACCTATAATAATATGGAAACCTCAGTTTTCTACTTTTTTGTTTTATTACTAATTTAAGTTTCATACTCAATTTGGTCGATTTTATTTTTGAATGGGTATTTTTTTTTTTTGTATGTAATGAAAACATATTTTGAGCACAACAGTAGCAGGATTTAACATACTCTAAACCCTACTGTGTTCTCATTAAATGTCTTGAGATCATGTCATATCAATACCTTAAAGAAACTTCTTATGTTCTCCATTATATATTATTTCTTTAGACTTGTGTACATACCAAATGACCAATTGTAAGTGTATACATCGTGATACTGTGGTCAGAGTAAAGGTTGTATGTTAGTTACCATATAGTTAATGTATAATATTCTTGAAAAATGCCAAGAATAGATAGATGGTAATGTCATCATTGCAAAGTCAGTGATGAGGTAGATAATGCATATGTTAAATAGCTATATTTACATTCTTAACTTGTGAATTAATTCACCATTCAAAAATTAAGACTTTGTATGACAAATATTCAAAAGCATAATATAAATAGTTCCTAAGGAAATAATATTTATAATTAGTTACACCGATTCAAATTTTATAATTTTTCTCTAACATATATATTTTTTTAATTTGAGAAAATTGTTACATGACTTATTTGAACTACCTTTTAAAAATTATACCTTTTTATAACTTGGGGGCATTTTATTTAATTTTTTATAATATTCATTTTTCCAGTTCTTCCCAGATATACTTCCCCTAATCGTCTAACTTTGTGTCTTTTTTTTTTAATCCTTCAAAACCAGTGTTGCCCAAAATTTCTTAGATTTGTGTCTTCCCCTAGAGAGTAGTACACTTACCAGGTGCCCCCCCCCCCTCTCTCTCTCTCTCTCTCTCTCTCTCTCTCTCTCTCTCTCTCTCTCTGCCTGTCTCTCTCTCTCCCTCTCTCTCTCTCTCTCTCTCTCTGTGTCTGTTTCTCTCTGTCTGTCTTTTTCTCTCTCTCTCTCTGTCTCTCTCTTTATCTCTTTCTCTGTGTGTGTATGTGTGTGTCTTCCTTTCTCCTAGAATACACACACTTAACAATGGCCAATCTCTCCATGCCTAGGGGTGCAATTGCTGATCTCTTGTCCACATTTGAGTTTGGTTTATCTTCGACTTCCACAAGTTTTATACACATCCTTGCAAATGCCATGACTTCATGTGTACATTATCCTGTTTTATCCAGAACATAGTGTGGTCTATAGTTAGCACCACCTCTGGTTCTTACCTTCTTTTTGCTCCTCTTCTGAAATTACCCCTTAGCCTTGGGGAAGAAGGCTGGATATATGTTCCCTTTAGGTATTAACATCCCATCCGTCTCTTATTATCTGTGACTTAGTTAGTTTTATTTTGGAATATAGTACTTTATAAAAATCACAGTGTTCCCAAAATCACTTACCAAAAAATTCACCAGGGCTAGAGAGGTTGCCCAGTCTACACAGTACTTTTTTCAGCAGATTGACAGACTCAGAACTCACATAAAAATAAGTGTGAGTGTACATCAGTAATTCTTGCATGCCTAGGGAAAGATAGAAGTCAGAAATAGGACAATACCTGGAAGCTGATGGGCTAACAAATATGAAACCGTGAGCAAGAGACCTCACTGCTAACAATGTGAAAGAAAAGGACTGACAACAATGAAGGTTCTCCTCTGCCTTCCATATGCATGCTAGGAGAGCAAGTGCGCATATTCACACACACACACACACACACACACACACACACACACACACACACACACACACACCCCACATGGGAAAACAGGCAAACACATACACATGCACATAACACAGACAAATCGTGAAAAAGCACACATTAACAATGACTGAAAGCAAGATCATAGTGTGGCTTATGGAGGTAACATTCATTTTTGTACAAGTGATCCTGAAGTAATTTATAAGTTATCATTTGGTCTGTCCACTAAAGACAAAATGTTTATAATAACAAACAGATTGTCCTATAAAATGTAATATATTTATAGGGAAATCAACTCGAAGAATTGTAATTCATGCAGGTGTTCTTAAATCTCATCAGAGAAATTGAAGAAAAGATGTAGATTATGCATACAGGAGGATTTTTTTAGTAAAAAATGAAATTTAAAAAATCATACCCACTTTTTAAATAAACCACATATTTACAAAAACACCCCAAATATTTAGACTCAATTTAATTCACTCAGAATAGCACCTATTTCTTGATTCTATCTTACCAAATAAAATCATTTTCATAAAATTCATCTGATTTCCATGAATTCAGTATTTATTCTTTTCATTTATTGCATTCAAGTTGAACGCAGCTTACTCTCTACTGGTTCCAACTGCTTGTGCACCCGTTTTCAAAGCTTCACTTAAAAGTACAGTTCCCTGTTTACTACCAGCAGCTTATTCATTACCTGTCATAATGATATTCGGAAACTCAGGAATATCGCACATCTGTGTTTTCATTATTTTTAATCCATCTACTGAATGTCATAAGATCCAGCTAAATTTGTAAAGCAAACAAAGTATTACTTTTACAGAAACATCAGAGAGTTATTAGCATCTTGCTTAATTTCAGTGCTCATATCATGGTAACAACTGTTCCTCTTCTGTCTGTCACATATTTTATTTATTACAGTAATCTGAAGCAGAGATTTTATGCACGTTCTATACTTTCACCCTTACAGAGATATAAAATAAACAGTTTTCTAAAAATTGGAAATTCTGTTTTAGTAGGAAAGGGGGAAGCATTGTCCCGAATGCACAGCTGCAATTCCACACTTCTCTGACTACAAGTACAAACACAGGCCAAGCACACAAGTGCTCTCTCTCTCTCCCTCCCTCTCTCTCTCTCTCTCCCTCCCTCTCTCTCTCTCTCTTTCTCTCTCTCACTCTCTGTGTGTGTGTGTGTGTGTGTGTGTGTACATATGTGCAAGTGTATTTGTTCCCTTAATAGGTAAACAAACAAAAACAGCTCAAGACTTTCATGAGAAATAGTTGAGTGAATTGTTTTTATAATCAAATGAAAAAATTGTTGCTGATGTTGCTGTTACCATTACTAATGTAGGTTCCAAACTGAGGGGGAGAGAAGCTTCTGGATTTCCATATTCAGACATATGGAAATTAGAAAATGCCTGCACTATTAGTTACTTTCTGATTGGTGTGATAAAACACCATGAGCAAAAGCAAACTATAGCGTTGCAGGATAATTGATCCCAGTGTGATCCCTGAGATTGTGAAGTGTAAAAACCTGTCTTTTGTTTGGTGAAGTTGAGTCCCAGCACACACCTTTAATCCAAGAGCTGTCTGTACATAGGATTTAATAAAGTTAACCCGAAGTCAAGAGGTGGAGCAAGAAACCAGCTGACAGGGATTAAAGAGTAGGAGGGACTTAGAGTTGAGAGGTATTTAAGACAGCAAGGAGAAGTAGAAGGTGCTCTTAGGATTTTAGATTGAGCTCCTTAGCTCTTTTTTTTTTTAATATTTATTTATTTATTATTATGTATACAGTGCTCCACCTGTGTGTACATCTGAGGGCATCAGATCACATTGTAGATGGGTGTGAGCCACCATGTGGTTGCTGGGAATTGAACTCAGGACCTCTGGAAGAGCAGTCAGTGCTCTTAACCTCTGAGCCATCTCTCCAGCCCCAAGCTCCTTAGCTCTTCAGCTCTTACCTCTCTAGCTCTTGAGCTCCTAAGCTCCGTAGCCTTTGGCTTTTTGGGTTTTGAGCAAGTAAAGCCTTTGATCTCGGGTTCTGTGGCCTTTTCCTCCTGGGATGTCAGCTGAGCTAATGAGCCTTTTGGGCCTTTTCCATCAGAGATGTGAGCTGAGTAGGAAGGTCAGCTGGGTGCTTTCTCCGCCTCTCTGATCTAGTACGTTTTCACCCCAGCACCTGGCTCCTGAGTCTATCATGGTAAAATAGAATGATCAGGGGCTTTCAGTGCAAACAACATGACAGAATAAACAGTCTATTCTGGCATACTGTTCCAGGAGAATAAAAGCCCATCGTGGCCGAGAAACACGTCAGCATGCATCACACATAATAGCACGAGCAGGATGCTAAGAGATCATGTCTTCAACCTCAAACACAAGGTAATAAGACAGATAGAAACTTAGCCTCAGGTATAGTCTTAGGGCAGACCATAAGGCAAAATAACTCTTTACCAAAATACCACAAAATGCCTTCTAGAGAAACTGTTAATACTGTACCTCTGTTAAACCTCTTCAGTTGGTCCTCCAAACTCATATTAACCTTCCTCTATATATTTTATTAGAACGATCCCTTAATCTCTGTGCATACCATTCAACTATTTTTCTATTCCAAAGTTCCAAAATCTCACATTCTTCCAAGAATGACATGGTCAGCCTTTTCTTGGCCATGAACACTCCTGACATCGGCCTTTATGTCTCTTACTCTTCTGATCCTGTGACAAAAAAAAATTAATAATAATAACCAAAAGCAACTTATGGAAGAAACTATTTATCTGAGTATAAGGTTCAGAAGGATCAGAGTATCTTATGGCAAGCAGTAGCAGGCTTGCCTGCAGGAGCAGGAAATCAATTGAGAACATCTTCACCTGTAAACATGACATAGAGAGAAAGCTAGAAATTGGACACATCTATACATTCTCAAAGCCTGCCCTCAGGTCTGTACTTTCTCCATTAAGGCTCTGTAGGGGAATTTTTATCGAGCAACATAGCTGCTCTGGAAAGGGATCACATCCAAAGACCGCTTAGGTTTGTGTAATCCAGCTGGAATGACATACCCTCTGGTTCCAATACAGACACACCCTTAGTTTACACCTTTTAATCCCAAACACTGAAGGTAAAGTTAGTTTGAGAAGGAAGCACCCATGTTTGAAAGTGACTTCTGTTGAGGGGCAGACAGAGTGACAAATCAGAAAGATTTGACAGAATAGAATATACACCACACTCATGAGAATAGACAGGAAAGTAAAGGAACTTAAGAGCAGTGCAGGAGGGTTGAGAACAGAAGAGTTAGATACAGTTCAGAGTAGAGAGGACAATACAGTAGAGTACAGTAGAGAAAGGAGTAGAGTTGAGTACGGTGTAGAGTTCAGTAAAAGACAGTACAGCAGAGTTGAGTTCAGTACAGAATAGTACAGTTCAGGTAGTTCTGTGCAATTCAGTGGAGTGCAGTTGAGCTCAGTTGAGTCCTGAAGTTTCAGCGCAGTTCAGTTCATGGAGTTCAGAAGCAGAGAAATTTAGGAGAAGCTGAGAGAAGCCAGGTTGAGTCAGTCAGCTTGCAGAAGAGTTTTGAGCCACAACTGTGTTGACCCAGCCAGCCAGAATACAGAAAGATTTAAAAGGGTGCGCTTAGTAAGCAGTAAGCCTCTGAGCTGACAGTTATATCTGGCAAATAGAAGCTACAATGACAAGGCTACACCACCTACCTAAATAGGGTCACCAACTTAGGACCAAGGGTTTAAATATTAAATATGTGATACTATGGGGTACGTTTCTCATTCAAACCACCACACTAGGTATTTTAATACTATGACATCTTTTTAGGAAAAGATAAAAGTCAATCAATGGAATAAATTTTTAAAGAGTGAAGACAATAAATTAGACCCAAAGCATATAGCAATTTTACTTAAATTCACCTTTTATTTTTTAGTGAATGATAATCTTGCTCTCTCCATTTTCCAAGCTAGTGAACTTTAAACTTAGGGTCCTCTTACCTTCACCTCCTCAGTGAGTAGGTACGTTTGCCACTGTGACCAATTTTAGCACTAGGAAAACAAAACAAAACAAACAGAACAAGGTGCTTTATTCTAAAGTGATTGTGAAAATGTAGAACAGTGCAAATAGGCAACTGCAATAGATTTTCAACAAAGTACAAAACATGTTTTTGTTAAGATAATTAATTTTTATTTAATTAATAATGATTTGAAATTAATGCCGTTTCAACTTTATAGAATTTCTTGGATAAAGGTGAATGGGTTTATATTATTTTTCCCTCTACTCAATCAAAAAAAAAAAAAAAAACACATATTGAGGTAAAAGTAAAACTAATCTGAACCATCTTTATAATTTGTGTTGTGTCACTGAATCTTTAAGACCTTCACTGTCCACTTAGTCACTTAAAGATGTGATTTATTAAAGACAATACAGTAAAAGGAAAAGATCTCAATGATAAACCAGTACCTCTGCAAGTGAATCCACACAACAAAGCCTTACAGAAGCTACCCGAGTGGAAACAACTTTCATTTCCTGTGCTAACTAATTACCAAACTACAGAGACAATTACAACTGCTCCTCAGCATCCTTAATTATAGATTATTTATGTCTGTTTTCCTGCTCACAGAGCAGCACTTTCTGCTGCTGACCCAGCTGCTTCATCACACCCAAGATCCCTAAACTCTCTTAGGCTTCTAACTGTTCTCAGTGACCAATTTGCACTAAATACTCTGAGGAGTAAACTGCCTTTCCAAACCCACATGTATCCGAGTCACTTGAATTCTGAAACTGCTGTGTTGTTTGGAAAAGGCCGTGAAGAATTATCTACTAATGTATAACATCTGTGTTGGTAACATGTTGAAAATGTATACCCCCAGCACCAGAAAGAAAAAGCTTATCTAAGTAAGAAACCTGGCTAGTTCTTCCTGGTAATGAATAATCTGTATGTTTGCATCAGTCTGAGACAAGACAGGCTTATCAAGCAAACAACCCCAGATTCTCAGTAACAAAGCATACCAGCCTCAGGACATAACAGAAGATGTTTAGCTACCTTCTGCATTTTTTGCTTCTCCATACCCACTAGTTAGAGCTTGAAAATAAACCACATAAAAAGAAAATATATATACTCATTAATAACAAGATGCATTCTAGAATAACATGACCACATGTTCTGATGAATGTTCTGGAATGAGTGACGAATTTCCATCATTCCTGCATCCTGTTTAGCATATTACCTTTGTCTTAAGATATAAGTGCCATGACTTGCATGGCAAATTAGGAATTCTGGGAAAGCAAACAAAAACATCTCAGGAAACTGGGTTATTTTCCCTAACATAATATCTTTTGGAATATATGTAGAGAGGTCATAAAGACATTTCTTTTTTAGATTTTTTTATTTATTCCCATTACATCCAGATTGATATCCCTTTGCTCTTATCTTTACATTCCTACCTTTTCCACCCTCCCTCTCTCTTCTGCCCTATTCCTCTCCCCTAGACCTCTGACAGGGGGCCGCTCCTCCCCCACCTTCTGACCTCAGACTATCAGGTTTCATCAGGAGAGCCTGCATCCCATTCCTGTGTGTATCCACATGGCTGCCCCTCCAAAGAGCAGTGATCAAAACAGGAGTTCATGTCAGAGGTAGTCCATGCTCTTCCCACAACTGTGGAGAATGAGTTGTCCATTGGCTAGATCTGAACAGGGGGTCTAGGTTTACTGCATGCATTGTCCTTGGTTGGTGTGTCAATTTGTGCAGGCTCCCTGGGTCCAGATCCACAGGCCTTGATGGTCTCCTTGTGGAGGTCCTGACCCCTCTGAATCCTTTCATGCCCTAATTCTTCCATGCAACTCTGAGCCCTTTGCCCAGAGTCAGGCTGCCTGTCCCAGTGTCTGTCCAGATCCCCTGGTGGGTGGAGTCTCTTAGAGGACATCTATGTTGGGCTAATATCCACTTATAAGTTAATGTATACTATGTGTGTCTTTCCGGGTGTGAGTTATCTCACTAAGGATGATCATTTGCCTGCAAATTTCAAGATTTCCTTGGATTTGATAGCAGAATAGTATTCCACTGTGTAAATGTACCACAGTTTATTTATCCATTCTCCACTTGAAGGACATCTAGGTTGTTTCGAGGTT
The DNA here is from genome assembly GCF_903995435.1 of Acomys russatus. Classification (NCBI taxonomy): domain Eukaryota; kingdom Metazoa; phylum Chordata; class Mammalia; order Rodentia; family Muridae; genus Acomys; species Acomys russatus. The sequence continues at coordinate 46,077,604 of NC_067148.1, read as the reverse complement.
CTGGCTATTATGAATAAAGTTGTTAGGAACATAGTTGAACAAATGTCCTTGATGTATGGTGGAGCATCTTTCGGCTACATGCCCAGGAGTGGTATAGCTGGATCTTGAAGTAGCACTATTCCTAATTTTCTGAGAAAATGCTAGATGGAATTCTAAAGAAGTTCTACAGGTTTGCACTCCCACCAGCAATAGAAGGGTGTTCCCCTTTCTCTGCATCCTCACCCGCATATGCTGTCATTTGAGTTTTTTTTATGTCTATACTATTATCTTTCCCCGTCTCCAAATTTACTATTTACTTATTTATTTATTTACTCACATATACCAATGACTTTACTAAACAAAATACTTTTTTATTTATAACACAATAAGGATTTCTGCATATTTGTAAGCCACCATATAATTTTCTCATAATATGCACACAAGAGTTTAAAATGTTTATATCATCCATAGCAGGAAAGCTGGAATCATATATTTCTGAATGCATAATGCCTTATGTGATCATGAATAAATTGCCAGTATATATATTATTTTTTTACTTACATAGCATTATCATGCATTATCATACAGCTAATGGCATAATTTTCAAATTGAGTGAGAATTGCATAATTTAGTGATTGTATTTTCATAAAGGTGAAGTTTTAGTTGGATTTATAATTAAATATATGTACATATTTACATATAATAATATAATGTATTATACATGTAATTAATTATAAATGATATGTATAGTAACTGCTAGGTAAACTCAAATCTGAAGTTTGCATCATCCTGCACACCTGCATCAAACCTTTCTGTGAGAAGCTGCCCTGGGGCAGCATCTCATTCCTGGCTATTGGTAAAAAATGTAACTAGTCTGACTTAGAACCAAGATCCAAGTCCTGCTCCACTTCCATTATGTAGTAGTGAGGGATCTTCAGTAAGGAAACAATTAGAAGTTAAGGAGAAGTCAGTAGTGTAACCCAATGACATGAGAGGTAAGGCCAATCTCCTTGTGACTTAGAATTCAAAGTTTTTTAGTACAATACAAAGCAAATCAAGTAGTAAATAGTTGTATAGATTAGGTAGCATGATTATATTCTTAAAATATGTATTTAAGATACCAGGAAATATATTGAAAAAACACTGCTAAAATTACAGAACATTTTGACAACCTTTTATATTTAGATCATATATATCAAGCTAATTTTATACATTAATAACAAAGAAACAAATCAATACTTTCTACTTGCCGTTTACATACTGTATTTATTCAGAACTATTTAAATATTTTTTAACTAGATGAGCAGGAAATGATCAAGAAAAAGGAAAAATACATACAGCTAAATTCAAGTAATACAATAAAGATTTAAGCATAAGTAAAGAAAAGTTTAAAGATACTATGTATTTAAGATGGTGAAAATGAATATTTAAATTTCTCAGAAAAGTTAACCATAAACAGACAATTTAATCATAATTGTGTTGGATATATGGCATTTTTCATGGTCCTAAGACAGTATAAGTAAAGACAAATATGTTTGAGTATGTAATTAGATTATAAATAAACTTTTATGCAGTGTATAAAGTTGCAAAATATACAATGCTAGTAAAATAGGATGAAAAGCAAATTTTTGTTCCATGTTATGAAAAAAACAAATTAGTAGATTGTGTTTTGGAGAGATTTTTCACCAGGGGGAATGTAACTATAGTTAAGTTTCGTAAAATTCCTCTGAGCCTGTTTGCTCATGAGTGTCAGAGACAAAAAAAGGCAACATCATAAAAAAATTTACCAAAATCATCATATGTGTTGATAAAGAAATTATGTGTCCTCTGTAGAAGGTCATAGCTGTGGACAAAATCATCTTCTTGCAATACTGGTGAAACATATCATGAAAGAATTATCATGAGACTAGATGGTGAAAAACAGCATATTAAGTAATATTGAAAATAAAACTGTGTTTTCACAAGTATTGTTACTAAAGGTCAGTTTAGTGATATTAAAAGAATTTTTTCCATGGATTATGGGAAAGAACAAAGGGAAATGAGGAAAAGTAGATGAATACAAATGTAACACTTTTCTAGTTCTGTGAGAAAAATCACTGTGGACTACGGTGAACCTATAAGTTGCTTTGGGTTGTATGGGTACTGACTTCATTGATTCATTAACTTTGGAAGTTTATGTAGTTTATGTGTCAATTGTATTAATCAACATTTTATAACTTTAATTATAGTGGTATTTTAATTTAAATATATCCACATGAATTTTAGACCTGGTTTTGGTTATAGCTTTTGGAATGGGAGTTTCTTTGTAATTTCTTTCTCAATAAGCTCGTTATACAGATGTTAACATGATACTTGATTGTGTAGGTTTTTTTTTTTTTTTTTTTTTGCAACTTTACTGTATTTGTGAATAAGTTTGAGTACAAACTTTAGACTTTTCTCCAGTTTAATCTCATCCAGAGGATCCTAGAAGCCTACAAGTAGAACATTATGATAGGCAGATTTGGGCCCACAGGTCCTGCTCAAACTAAGGCACCAGCCAAGGACAATACAGGCAGTAAACTTTAAACCCCTACCCAGGTCTAGCCAATGGTCAGAACATTCTCCACAGCTGAGTGGATAGTGGGATATGTTTTTCTCACGTACTCTGGTGCCTCACATTTGACCATGTCCCCTGGAGGGGGAGACCTGGTGGCACTCAGAGGAAGGACAGCAGGTTACCAAGAAGAGACTTGATACCCTATAAGCATATACAGGGGGAGGTAATCCCCCTCAGGCACAGTCATAGGGGAGGGAAAGAAGGGGAAAATGGGAGGGAGGGAAGAATGGGAGGATACAAGGTATGGGATAACCATTGAGATGTAACAAGAATAAATTAATTTAAAAAAAGCTAAAAAAAAATCACAAAAAAATATAAAGATGGTAAAAGGGAAAAAAAAGAATTAATACAGCTGTGATAATAATACATCATGAACTGACAATGGAATTGACCAACTTAAATAAGTGCCATAAGAAATTTTTAAAAATGAAAAAAAAATACTGCCTTCAGTAAGCAAGTAACAGTTTCTTGAAAGCAACCCTCAAAAGCAATGTCACAAATTAACTTGCAGTAAACAAAGCATATTACCTATTCACACATGTCACCAACACTAAGAGATAGCTTGTAAATCCCATGTGAAGAAAGTGTTAATAATAAGAACCACTCTACCCTTGGAAAAAACAAAATAAGATTAAATGCTGAACATTGGTGACCTTGGGAAAGATGGAGAAAAGAAGAGACTGTGATAGTTTGTCTGTGTGGTCAGCCATTATTAGTGGGGCACTGAGTCCTGTTCCTGTTCAGGTGTGAGTCGTGTCCAGTCAGCACTGGAGGAGCATCGCCTTGCAGTGGTGCTGGCCAGCTCTCACCATCGTCTTCATTTCCCTTAAAGTTGGAAGGTTTCTCATGGGACAACACTCTAGGAGAGACTGAGGCTGCATTTCTATCTGAAAACTCTAGAGGGTTGTCCATTTTCCTGCTCATTTAATTTGTCAGCAAAGTTTAAAACCTTGTAGTTGCAAGCCTGAGGTATTTGTTGGATAAAAGCAATATTTTAGAATCTGTACTTACATTATCTCATGTTCTATTTTTTCCACCTTCATACCCAGCTGTAGTGTGAACTCCTTTTCTTTCAGTCTTCTTCGCTCATCACTTCCCTGAGTGTTCTGCCCTCCTAGTTCTCTTTTTTCGATATTATAATATAATTACAACATTTCCCCTTACTTTTCTTCCCTCCAAGCTTTCACCTATACCTCCCCAATACTTTTACTCAAATTCATGACCTGTTTTTTTAAACTAATTATTACTAGATGCATATATATATATATACATATATATATGCACATATATTTCTAAATATAACCTGTTTGGTTCATATAATGTTGCTGGTATATTTGATTTCAGGGGTGATTTTGTTTATTCCTTTATCGTTTTTAGTTTATTGTATTTATGTGTAATAATATAAATGTATATGTAAAAATAAAATATAATAAATATGCAAAAAAAGACTAAATGAGCACTCAAACAATAGTTCCATAGTTATGTTTAACATCCCAGTTGATCTAAGATTTTCTATTTAAAGATCGTCATGTTAGGAATTTCTTTCTCTCTGTTTCCCTTATACTCTATTTCATCCTTGTCTTACAAAATGACAAATCCATAGCCATCAGGAAGAAATCCAAGCTCCTAGGCATGAAATACTTGTCTAACACATTCTGCTCACCATCTTTCCAACTGACAAATGTTTGTGCTTTCTAGGGATGGTACTCTGGCCACTTTGGGTTTGGCAGTATTGTTTCTTGGGAGTGTAGGGCAGGGAGATTCAATAGGAGAGCACAAGAGATACTCATAAATCTTTAAAGATGCTTAATATGTGTTTCCTTCATGATCTCAAGTGAAGATGGCAAGATGAGGTGACACCAGCTTATCTACGGAACTGATCCTTCATGGTCAGGATGTAGGAAGAGTTCCCATTATTTAAGAGAGTATAATAATACGTTGGTAGATATGATAGACTTCATCTGAAAATATTGTTGACACAGGTGACTGAAGGATGAGAGTCAAAAAGGGATAATATCAGGCAATCAAATTAGATTTACTGGAGAACCAGTAAATAGAATCAATGTTTTTGCTATTATAACACCATTCTTAATAGATTGTTACACTTTTCCTAGTTAAAAACCTAAAATTTGAGGATTGGATGATGGATCAGAGGTTAAGAGTGTTTCTGATTTTTCCAAAGGGCCAGAGTTCTATTTCCAGACCCCTAGCACTGGATGGTTCTTAACTGCGTGTAACTCCAGCTCCTGAGGATATGTGTCGAGTTCTGACATCAATGGTCACCCTCATTCACAGGGAATATGTTCACGCGTTGACATAAACAAAAGTGAAAATAAATCTTTTAATGAAACCCTAAAATATAACTGAAACTTTTAATGAAGAACCTTATATGTGTACAGAATATTTTTAATATTGAGTACTATTTAGCTAAATTTTAAGGAGAACTCACAATATTCTAATGTAATGATATTAGTCCTCTCTTTTAATTATGCATCCAGTAGCTAAAAATGTGATTAAATTTTTTCACTAAAACTCAAACTCTTATTGGAATCATTAGTGAGATGTTATAACACAACTAAGCTTGTCTGTTTCTCACATACGCGAAAATAATGTAAACAATTCAGAATTATGTTGGAAGTAAAACATCTGGACTCATCATCCAATATGACAATTATTCAGTAATTTGCTCATTTGAATACAGTATTTTGTTCCAAAGGATAAGTTTTACTTTGAAAATAAATTGTAACAGCCTTGTAGACGAATTTTAATCCAGCAACATAGCTGCTCTGGCAAGGGATCACATCCAAGTACCTTCTAGGTCTGTGTGATCTGGCTGGAATGCAAACAAGCCACACACTTTCATAATCTCTCTGGCGAGAATATAGGCATGCTCTTAATATACACCTTTAACACCAAACAATGATGTCTGATTGATGGGTAGACAAAGTAATGACTCAGAGATATTTGACAGAATGAGTCAGACATAAGATATGCCCAACTCTTAGGACAACAGACCGGAAGGAGAGGCTACTTAAGAGCAGTTCAGAGATTAAAAAGGAGAATTTTGTAGAGACAGTATAGTAGAGTGCGAGAGTTGAGTTTGGTGCAGTTCAGTTGAATGCAGTTGAGTTCAGCTGAGTTCCTGTAGTTCTGTTCAGATTCTGTCGTCAGTGCAGTTTAGTTCATGGAGTTTAGAGGTAGTTTTTCCAAGCAGAGCAATTCAATCAGAAGTAAGTGAAGCCAGCTTAAATCAGTCAGTTTGGAGAGGAGTTTGAGCCAGAACAGCTGAGTTAGACCAACCCTCCAGAGTTCAGAAAGCACTGGAATGGGTAACTTAATTCAGCAGTAAGTCTTAGAGGTGGGAGACATTCTAGGCATAGATTGGGTGTATGGAGGCTAGAAACTTCCAGGCATAGGCATAAGGATAGATAGAACATAGATAGAAACACTCTGGGCTCAGCCCTAGCCATGTATTCACGAAGCTTGGCTATGGTTCTTAACTCATCTCATCCCCCAACATCTGACTTTGTCAGAGGAGCTAGAGCCTTGCGTACCTGAGCCTTTCTTTATCTGTAGGAGACATGACAATTTTAGTACATTATAAATATAAGATGAAATATTAACAATAGCAAGATGCTCTATGAACAACATAAGCTACATCAGCAGATGTCCCTTGATCCATGGTGACCAGTGTTATGGTGTTATTATGGATATCTGATTTCTTTGGTTTAGGAGGATGAGTGAGACTAAAAAAATTTGAACGGGAACATTCTTTTTTTCTGAAATAATAAATGAAAGTTACAATGTTTAACATTTTTCCGAAATAGAGATAGAGAAGTTAGGATTTTTGAAATCTCTTTGGAATATAAGACTTCTTTCTTTTGAAACATCACATTGGACTTCATCAAAGTAAGAGTATATTTGAAACCCCAACACAGATAAATGTAGCCAAGCACAAGCAAGCAAAAGAACTTTGAGTGACACAAATAGTAATGTATTGTCAATTACATTAAGTTCATAGCATGTATCTTAGAAACATGTGTGCGAAGCTGGTATGTAAGTAAGCATAACTAAGAAAATATAGATAAAGTTTTATTTTATAAAAATGTGTCTGACACTTAATTTTCCAAAGGTAGTGTTTGCTTGAGAACTGATGGGTCAATTTTCTTTTTTGTATATTCATTAAACTACAGAATATACAAAATAAAAGCTACTATATATATTTGTACTCTTGTATTTCTAGTAATAAAATTTAATATAGGGTGCTAACATAAAAGGAAATACACCTAGCATTCTAAAAATTAGTCTTGAAAATTGTTGCCAAAGCAAAACAAAGCAAAATAAGAAGTCATACGGAAAGGCAAATGTTTTGTGTCTTGATGATGTGTTACTCTCTACTTTAAGATCCAAACAAAATGTAGTATCATGGAAAAGAGTAATTCTATGAATGACTTTATTGTTCTCTGTTCTTGCTCATTGTTGGGCAGTGCTAAGAGTCAGTTTCTGATGCCTGGATAAGAGGCCATATTCATGAAACATGCACTAGGAACTGTCTGAGTCTCTTGGGAGCCAGAGTGGTGAGATGGCAATTGAGTTACCTAGAACTCTGACCACTTAAAACAGGAAGAATCAAAACATTAAGATTTTTTCTATAAATCTTATTGTAGAAGATTTTTTATGATATAATACCATTCTTCCATCCGAAGAAGAAAATAAAGCTGGATAAATTGCAAAAGATTAAGGATCAATGCAAATATACAAAGAAAAATCAAATGTGTATCTCTAGCTACTGAAGTTCTTGGAAACGCAGACCAGAGATGCAGATGCAAGCCGGAGAAATGTCAATAGTTCCACAGTTTAAAAAAAAGCCTGTATTCTATACTCAATGGAAGTTGGGTAAATGAAACTGAAACAAGCTATATTGGGTGGTATAAGAAAGGAAGCATCCCTTACCATGTTCATAGCAGCCTTATTCATAATAGCCAGAACATGGAAACAGCCTAAGTGTCCCTCAGTAGAAGAGTGGATAAAGAAACTGTGGTACATATACACTATGGAATACTATTCAGCTATTAAAAACAAGGAATTCCCGAAATTTGTGGATAAATGGATTGAGCTAGAAATGATCATAATGAGTGAGTTAACCCAGAAGCAGAAAGAATCAAATGGTATATACTCACTTATATCTGCATACTAGCTCAAGGGGCATGTCCCACGAAAGCCTTCACTTACCAGGAAACTGGGACAGAGGGGAAGGCATCCTATTGGGACTCTAAATGAGAGACACATGGGAGAATAGCAAAATAAAAGGATACAGATGGTCCTAGAAATCTACAAGTAGAACAATGTGATAGGCAGATTTGGGCCCAGGGGTCCTGCTCAAACTAAGGCACCAGCCAAGGACAATACAGGAGGTAAACTTTAAACCCCTTCCCAGATCTAGCCAATGGTCAGAATATTCTCCACAGTTGAGTGGAGAGTGTGATACGACTTTCTCACGTACTCTGGTGCCTCACATTTGACCATGTCCCCTGGAGGGGGAGACCTGGTGGCACTCAGAGGAAGGACAGCAAGTAGCCAAGAAGAGACTTGATACCCTATGAGAATATACAGGGGGACGTAATCCCCCTCAGGAACAATCATAGGGGAGGGGAATAATGGGAAAATGGGGGGGGAGGAATGGGAGGATACAAGGGATGGGATAAACATTGAGATGTAACAAGAATAAATTAATAAAAAAAAAAGAGGAAAAAAAAAAAAAAAAAAAAGAAAGGAAGCAAAGCATGGCTTTGGGAGCAAGTCAACAGTCAGTGTTCCTTCACCATGGTCGTACGGGTCCTGCATGCAGGTTCTTGGCTTGAGTTTCTGCCTTGAGTTCCTTCTATGACTGATTAGTGTGATCTGTGTTGTAAGCTGAGGAAAAACTTTTTATCCCCAAATTACTTTTGGTCGCGGTGCTTTAGGATTAGGCTAGCAAAGGAGTTACATTTTCGGAGCTCAACGAGCTACTGTGAGAACAGAACAAACGATAGAGGCCTGGCTTCTGAAGTTACAGAGGGAAGTTTGCAAGCTCCTTAAAGGCTCTTTTGGGAACTTAAAATATTTTTAATTAATAATCTGTGGTCCTCAGGGGCTAAAGTATAAACTATGTGTAACAATATAAACTTATATGTAAAAATAAAAATGTTTAATAAAAAGAAGGAAAAGAACACATGATCATCTCCTTAGATACTGAAAACCTATTTGACAAAATTCATTGCCATTTATGCTAAATGTGTTGGAGAAACATTTAGGTTGTTTCCAGATTCTGGCTATTACCCATAAAGATGCTGTGGGCATAAAAAAAAAAAGTATAAACTATGTTTAGGAAGAGACCATCATTATTAAGGTGAAATCTTTTGGGTAATGTTCCCAGGGCCAGCACATAGAAGCCACGGGCCATAGGGAACCAAGGCTGTACTTTTTGATAACAGCCATACTTGGTGATATAAGAGCCACCCAAGAAGTATTGGTTTTGAAGATATGAAAAGATCATGCAGTGCCACCTATAGATATAGGGAAAAGCATAATGCAAAACAAGCAAACAAAAAGAAGTAATGTGTTCAACTCCATTTAGACTACAGTCACCCAACTACTTAAAAGGAATAGGATGAAAGAAATAAACAAGGTGTTTTTTTTTTTTTTTAATAAAGAAGGAGCTATTATCCCATCATTCAATAGCTACTTTGATAATGGATGCAAGGCAGGAAGTTGTAGGTTTATTAGAGAACCTGATATAGTTTCCTGTCTCCTGGGTCACAAGTCTGTAAGATGCTACAAAAGAAAGATTTGTCACGGATGATGTTGACTAAAGAAGTCAAAATCATCTAAGAAGTCACCCAGAGAAGCAGGTGAAAGAGGGCAGTGGGGTAGCAAAGGATACACCATGGGGAGCGAGCACAGTGGGCCAGTGATCTAGTCAGGAAGAAGGGAGGATCACCGCTTACTTGTTGCTATCCACTTCTGATGCTCTATATTTACAAGTCTGTAGGAGACTATGTTGCAGATAAGATACACACCAGAAGAGACTATAGAACTATGTCTGTAGGAATTTGTTGAATAAAATTGCTGTGAACTGACGGGTTTTGCCGAGTATAGCTGGATTCTTAGGAACAGAATTTTTGTTTATGTGCTTACACGAACACTCATACAAACATATAATGATGTAGATACGTACACAAATTAGGGTGCTGACATTTGTTAATTGCTCAATCTCAGGTGAGCACAGACAATGGCTGTAATTTGGAACAAAGGTAATTAACAGGAAAGGACACTGCCTCCCCTAAAGTATGGAGTCATGAGAATCTATCTACCACAGTTCCATATTGCAGGAGATTAATAAGCCCAGGTACTCGTCTTTCTTCTGCATTCTGTCCCTGAGGAAGAGTGGGAAACTGAGGTCAGAAAAGGAATGGCAAGGTGCAATAACTCTTCCCTTCTGCCTCTTCAGTCAGTTTCCTCACAGTGGCTGCACCTTTACCAGATAGGGAAGTGAAGACTGCCCTCCTTGAGCTGGAATGCAGGAAGAAAGTAAAAAAGAATGCAGTAAGACCCTGGGGTAAAAAGCTGGCTGCAGGTGATTGCTTCTGGGTCAGGTCAAGTTTTTCTATCCAACACCATTGCTCTTGATACTTTCTCCACGTGTTTGCTGAACACCTTTCATTGTAATCAGTATAAACCCCACCTTCGTGTGAGTGCAGCCTTCCAAAACATCAAGCTTCTCAGTGGATGCCTGAAACCTGAAACCACAGGTAATATGGAACCAATTGTGTGTGTGTGTGTGTGTGTGTGTGTGTGTGTGTGTGTGTGTGTGTGTTGCTTCTCTTTGGTAAATATGAATTCTCAGTACCACCATCATATCAACTCCTAGTAGCATAAGCAGAAAGAAATTATTAACAAAGAAAAAATGTGTAGTTTCCACAAGTTTTCTAAAATCCTCAAATCAGGGAAATAATTCAGTGTATTGAAAGATCATAGCCCAGTGTGGTGGCGCATGCCTTTAATCTCAACACTTGGGAGGCAGAGGAAGGCGGATCACTGTGAGTTCGAGGCCAGCCTGGTCTACAAAGCCAAGGCTACACAGCGAAATTCTGTCTCAAAAAAACAAAACAAAAACAAAACAAACAAACAAACAAAAAACCACAAAAACAACAACAATGAAAGATCATGTGCCGGAAATAAAACCCTTTTGTGTTCTCTCGCAGACTCCTCTCTATGCCTTGCTGCCTATTTCTTTATTTTTTTATTTTCTGTCTTTCCTAGTTTTGTACTCCACTTTATTTTAATGTAACTAAATATTTTCTCATTTCTACTTTTGCTTCCTGCTTATTTTAATTTTTTAAAACTATTTTTCATATCAAGAAAATTAAAATAATTTACCTAATTCTGTTAGGTTAAGTATCAATAGAAGTTAAATCTCACAATTTTTTTTTTTTCTTAACCTGTAGTTTTACATAGAGTAATATGGAAGACAGCACTTAGGCCATGTGCATATTTTATGTTCGTCTAGGACCAGGAGTTGAGGGCCACACAGAACAAGCATCCCTGAGGAATGAGCGGTATTAGTTCATGTATTAGGATCATAGGGAACTACTCAGATATATGTTTTCTCATGTATCACGCTGGGAGTTCATATGGTTCTCCATTCTGCCACTATTGTCAGTATTGTGAGGTTTCCAAAATAGTCTTCTTGTCATTCTATAACTGAGCCCCGACATTAGCTAGCCAGGGATGAGTTAATGTTATCTCCTCTCTCCGGCTAAATCCAGACTGGACACAAATTCATGAGATAACGCCCAATAACCAGCGAACAAGCTCTTTGCCTAGAGGGTTTTAAATTTCTAAATCTGCACAACCACTTGTATTCAGGTTCACCGTTGTGCTTGGCTCCAGAATTCCCTACCCTGTTTCTCAGCATGAAACCTAAATTATGAATTAGAAGTTTCCTATTTTCCAGTTCTTGTAATCTTTTTTAAGCTTTGTTTCCCCTTACTAACACAAAACTTCTGTCAAACCTTTATTCTCCATTTATAATTTTTATTGTAATAAACTTTCCTGGAGAATCATATAGATATTTTCTGCCATCAATACTACTTTTACCCTCTCTTCCACCACTGTCAACCTTGCTTCCCTCACCGTGTTCTTGGAAACTTGTCTCATTAAAGAAATTGTTGTCTCATAGTCGCAGCGACGGAGGCAGTTTCATAAGGCAGATCCCTCATGGCCCTCACACTCACCGAGCACCACAGACAGAGCACGGTACTGACCACCCATGATGGAGAAGCTTGGGAGGCACCAAGTCACAAAGGCTCGTTTGCAAATACGATAGGTGAATGTAATTTCCTTCCTGAAATTTCACAGTTCATCGGTGATAGATGCCATTGTTTGTTTGTCTGGAGAGGAATCCCACTGAAGTTTAGTAACAGAAAAGGAGCGATAGTATCCCTTGTCATCTAGCACTGGAAAATCTGTGGGCTCACATTTTTCATTTGATCAAACAGCAAGGAAAGTGTGGTACATTTTTTGTGTGAAAGGAAGACCCTGCAGGATAGAGAACTTCCGCCTTTCTCGGTATGGCAGCGAGGGCAGTACCTGCTAGGCAGAGACATTTTATTTCCTCAAGCTCTCATCCAGAAGCATGTAACACTGTAGATGATGTGACATACGGTAGCAACAGTGACTTTGCAGAAGGCTGCTATCAGCCCCAAAGGCTTTTTTTCTCCACTCCACACCTAATTACATTTGGGAGCCAGCAAATGTGGTACGTGGGGAAAGGCAATGAAACACAGGCCCTCGAAGAAGTATTGTTAAGTGTGTGTATAAAATTCTTGTTGTTGTTGTTGTGTTTTTTTTTTTTTTTTTTTTTTTATACTCCACTATAAAGTTTTATGTGAAATTCTTTGAGAATCTTTAACGGGATTTAATTTTTGTTTTGTTATGTTTTCTTTATTGTGGTGTTTGTTCATTTTTTTAGGCAGGGTCTCCCTTGGTAGTCCTGGCTGGCTTGAAAGCCAGTATGTAAATCAGGGTTGTATGGGACTGGATCTGCCTGCCTCCTGAGTGCTCTATGTAGGTACTGCCCGTGTAAAGTAAAATCAAACCGTAATTTTAAAATGTGTAAGTAAAATAATGAAGCTCTAGAGAGATGCGCTGGTACTAAACTCAAAAGGAGCTGAGGGATGAAACTGGTTGGTAAGGATTTTGACCTGTGTAGCCAGGTGATAGCAAGTTTCACAAGATGTGGTCTTGCCTTTGGGCGCCTTTCTGATCGCACTAGTGATGAGGAGGAAGCTCTCCTTAAAGGCACAGACCTCTACAGTTACAATTTCTTTTTCAGTAGACTCATAGCTTCCTGGTGTGCTTTCCTCTCCAAATTCTATATTCTTTATTTCTTCTGCCCAACTTGCTCTTTGTCTTTGTGGACCTGCAGAAAATAAATCAGTAATAATCCACACCAGAAACTCAACATTACGTAATCTTGACATTCTCTCTGCCAGAGAAATTAAGTATTACTTTTAAATTTAGACTCAAGCAAGGTCTTAGGACAAGGGCCGAGGGTAACCACATATCCCCTCCCCCCCCAAAAAAAAATATCACAGGCATGACCTCTAGATTAATTTCTGTTAAAATGTTTTCTTTGCCTACAAACCTCATGTGCCGGCCTTTACTACTTACATTATTCTCAGTACTACTGGCTTTAAGGCTTCTTCAAGAAAAGCCCATTAAGCTCTATTTATAGCAGCCAACTGATTTTTTAGGTCAAAGTCTTTTACTTTCTTTCCAAACCCCACATTGTCAGGTTTCTTAATATAAAAGCCGATTCCTGACACCCACTTCTCTATTAGTATTTACATTTCTGTTGCTATTAGAAAATGCCATGATCAAAGGCAACCTAAGAAAGATGAGGTTTCTTTGGCTTATGGTCCTAGAAGGAGAGTCCAGGATGGTGGAAGAGGACACTGGGGGCTGGCAGAGTAGGAAACCTGACTGATCACATCTTCAACTGCAAACAAAAAGCAGAGAGCTCAAACTTGAAGTGAGGTGAGACCATGAACTAGCTAAGCCTGCTCCTTGATACACTTCTTTCAGAATGGCTGAATGACTTGTCCAAAGAGTGCCATGAACAGGAAAGTAAGTGCCTAATATCTGACCCAATGGGGGAGACATTTTTTAGTCAAATAACAGCAATACCCATTATCCAATTATTCAATAGTACCACCAGCTGGAGACTAATTCTTTAATACATGAGACTTCTTGGAAGATACTTCATATTTAAACCATAATGACAGGCACTTTAGAAAACAGTATGTAGATTGTGCTAAGATTTTAAAAAGAACTGACATTCCATCTAACGACCCCAAGTCTAGATATATAGACAATTTAAGAACAAGTTGAATCAGATTCTTGAAGAGGTGTCGCAACTCTTATGTTTACTGTAGCAAAGTATTCCAGATTATGAAAGCAATTTAAGAAAGCATCAACTGATGGACAAACAAAATGTGTTACACATATACAGTGGGATATATGCAGCATAGATACTATGACTACTGCACTGTGCTGTCTACTTGAAATTTGCTAAGAAAGCAGGTATTGTCAACTCTCTCATACCCATGCAGGTAACCAATTGTGGTAGAGTATATAAGGTTGGAAAAACTCTCAATGATATAGATATAAGTTGCTCATTATTTTTAATATAGGCAAGAAGACTTGAACAGTAAGTTGCAAGAGTAAGTTTTGTAACCATGAACAAATGAAAAATAGTGAACATCGTTAATAATCAGGAAAATGAAAACTCCACCATAATAAGATTCAACTGTACATTTATTAAGAGAGTTGAACTGCTGATAGGACTATTTAATATTAAGAACACAGAATATAATGTGATTTTTTTTTAAGGTAAAAATTACAAAAGAACATTTATACAAAAATACTTTGTAATTGCTAAAACTGATACTCACCCAACTTCATGTAAACAATAAATTTGAAATAACCAAATAACAGATAATATATATAACAATTAAAGTAATCAAAGATACACACAGCAATAAGGACTGGTTTTGATGCGTGCGTTTGCTGTAACAGAAAGCACTCTTACACTTATGAATTTGAGGATTGTGTATACTAGTCAACACTTTGGAAATGAGAATTTTACTGGAATAATGGATAGTCTCTAAAATTAGGAGGTCATGTAAGATGATGAGAAGACACATAGGTAACTGGACACAAAGGAAAGAAAGACTGAAAAGTACAGGAAAACACAACCAACTTTACAAGATATCTTGAACAATGATATCTTGTAATGATGAACTTTTAGATTTAGGTCACTGCACGCTTATGTAATTGGATATATGGGCCAAATGTAGCATTTAAACTTAACTATCAAACTTGAATTAAGATGAAAAACAAGACTACCCCAGTGCTACCTGTAATGCAAACTAAGAAAGTGAAGAGTTCAAAAAGGACAGGGAGGTGAAAGATGAGCAGGAAAGGAAGGGGCGCTGTACTCTACATCACTAGGAAGAGTGACTAGCGTTCCCCCAAAGTCCCCATTTCTACATTTTAAAAACTTCACGTTTCATTTTCAACATGAGTTCAACTATCCTATTTCTCTGTATTTAACAAGGAATAATGAAGTCACGTAGCTAACACAACACTTACACAAGAATATTTATACCAAGATAACTTATAATTGCTAGAATTGGCACTCATCCCAATGTTTCTACACAGACAAAATTCAAATTACATGTAGTAGTAGACCTCACTTTGTCACACTGCCTACATGTCAGCTCTTATCAGCAGAAAAACACAGCTGTTTATTTGGATGTTAGGTCTGGGCAAGGAATGGCTCCACGTGGTGCTAAAGATATCTCAAAAAAGACATTATTAGGCTTTTGTTTAATTTTTTTACATCACACATTTTAAAACATTTATTTATTTATTTTTAATGTACATTTGGTGTTTGGCCTACGTGAATGTCTATGTGAGGGAATCGGATCCACTGGAACTTGAGTTACAGACAGTTGTGAGTTGCCGTGGACTGGAGAGATAGCTCAGCGATTAAGAGCATTGGCTGCTCTTCTGGAGGACCTGGGTTCAATTCCCAGCATCTACGTTATAATGCTTTTGAACTAGAAAAACTGCATCCTCTCCACATTCACTGAAGTTTTAATCAGTCAGGCTCTGCAGACACAGCTTCTTTTCAGGCGTTCTTGTTCACAGTTTCATGTTAGCTATTCCTTTTTTAAAATCATGAATTCTAACCAGAGATACCTAGCTTATTTTTCTTTAATGTTTATTATTAGTATTTAAGCATAATTTGGTTTGTTTGTTTTGTCTTAAAACAGAGCCCTGCTGTGTTTACCGGGCTGCTTTCAAACATTCACATGTCCCACAATGTATAACTTAAAAAAAATGGAGTTTTCAGAGAAAAAAAGAAAAGAAAAACAAAAACAAAAAGCAAACATTGCTTTGCTTCTTTTTAGAGTAGTGTAAAACAGAAAGAATTTAGTATGTTTTTAATTAGGTACATTTTCCAACTTTAGTGATCCAATTTCTTTTAACAATGATATTATGAGCCTTTACCCCTAAATGCTAAACTTTTGAAATTATAAAAACAAACCCATAGTAAATATAGATCAATTGATTTTCACGGAGAATTTGAGATGCTCTGAACTTCTGTGCAGTGCGCTGACTGACTGACTGACTGACTGACTGGCTGGCTTCACCAACTGCCTACGACAATATGTATGCTTGCCTGCTTAGCACATTTTTATATACCTGGAATTCCCCACTTTCTTCATGACCCTGTGTTGTTAAGAGAGATGTCTCTTGAAGACAGATTTCTTTTATCTGAGTTAGAACTGAAATTGAAATTTGCTTCTTATATTGGGACTTAACATTTCGTATGACATCAAAATAGATACTCTCTGGCAAGATTAGCATGAAATAATGTTGTATATTACTATTATGTTTTCTGAAGAGCAGATGGAGATGAGCAATTAGATTTATATATAAGAAGACTATACTTGGTTATGTTTGGAGGGGCACTATCTGCAAAGGAGTAGGAGAAGCAGTGCTGGAAAGAAATTGGACATAGTGAGAATAAAATCAACGGGGAATCCAATAGAATATCTAAACTGAGATGATGACTGTGCAAGAAAATCCAAAGCCTCTGTTTTTCCAGCCCCACACTGACAATCTGTAGACCCCTCTCCCCTCTTCAGAAGGTTCCATGTGATCATAAGTGGTTCAACTCCTCTTAGTGCAAGACATTTCTAGAGGAAAGATGCAGATCCCGACATCTTTCGTCTAAATGACTTTAGTGTTTCCTTGGGACTCTTGAGAGAGCTCATGCTCATTTATGAGTTTACCAAGAGTATATGCTGTGGGAAAAAGAAGTAAAAGTAAAACAGTGTTCTGGTCCTGAAGAGAAGTAACAAGGCTGCTCAGGGATGGAGTACATAGGTACAAAACACTGATAAATAGGAGTGTCTAATCTCAGAGATAAAAATGCTAACCATATACTGAAAGAAGTAATCATCATTTCATCATGTATTAAGAGATTATTATTTTATCTTGGATAATTAATACTTTCACGTTTATCATAATGGCCATATAGATTTATCATGGAAAGCTTTGAATACAAGGTCTCATTTTACAGTTACCATAATGTGTTTAATTGATGAAGTATTGCTTTTCATAAATAAGGATAATGGTTTAAACCCTTATTTTGATTAAATCCTGGGTAGTTATCTTCAAACCATGTTAATGAACAACACATGACAGCACATGTTGTGTGGCATGTTTCTAGCTCTTCAGCCTACTCGTCAGTATGTAAGGAGGCAGAATGTATCCTAGAACACAATTATCAAGTAGGGTGCTCAACAATTCAAACATGTGATTTGTATTTTGGTAAGTTCAATTTTACGTTATTAAAGAAATTCAGCAATTTCCTCAGTTTCTACAAGACAGAATATATACTGACTTCCCTGAGACAGAATTTTCATGTGGCTGAATGTTCTTATATATCATTTCTTTTGCTTCACGTGAATCTTCCATTTAATGAAAAATGCACAGTGACACTTAAAACCTTTAATTCTGGATGGTGTCTCAGCACCATTGATTAAAACTGAAAGCAGGGAGTTTAAATGTTGATACCTCACTATGTAGGAATTGCCAGCATTCTTTAACAGAAAACTCACTCAGTGCAGTGCTGAGCTTTTTTTATTACAAGAGTACCCCTGGCACAATTACTATTATAACACTTCTTAATATTTTAGTAGATCAAAGAAATTGTCACAGTGTTACAACTTACACTGTTATTGCTCAAACTAAATATTAGAACTTAATTTAAATATATTAGTGATTTAATATAATCTCTTTCAGTTAAATGATAAAAATTTAAGATGCAAAACTGGTGAGATCAAGGTAGCAGTTTATTTATCACTAGAAATCATTTCAGATAACAGAGTTGACATACAATATAGGAAAATTTTGAATGTTGTAGTAAACATGAATATAATATAAT
The DNA here is from genome assembly GCF_903995435.1 of Acomys russatus. NCBI lineage: Eukaryota > Metazoa > Chordata > Mammalia > Rodentia > Muridae > Acomys > Acomys russatus. The sequence goes on along the minus strand of NC_067148.1, from coordinate 46,059,464 downwards.
TACTTATGTTAGTGTATAATCTATATATTATCTAAAGTATAATTATAACATTTAATAAAAGTATTCTACTTTTATTAACATGTCTTTAAAAGATGAAAAATCTTGAAGGAAAATATCTGTTCAAAACATTTTTATTAACTACTATACACTAGTAATATTACTAATATTCTATGCTATTGTTTTTTATTTTTCGAGATAGAGTTTCTCTGCATGTTGCCCTGGCTGTCCTTGAATCATTCTGTAGACCGGGCTTGTCTCGAACTCACAGAGATCTTCCTCACTCTCAGTGCTGGAATTAAAGGCATGTACCACCACCACCACCCAGCAAATATTCTATATTAATTTACTTGAGAATGGTATGTTTTTTAAAGGTCAACATAACAGTAGATCCATTGAATTTAAACCATCTCTGATACCAATAAAGTAGATGTCAAAAATATAAAGAGTAAATGTCTAATGTCTTACAAATTAATGGGTACTATATCCTTCCAAATATATTACTATCATGTTGAGATACATAAATATGAGTAGATACAATAAAATGCAGGAAATGTAAAGGGGGAGAAAGCAAGTGGATAGTAAAGTAGTGTATCTACTCATTAGAATCCAAGTAAGAACCCTAATAGTGTTAAGATAACATTTCCAACATAATAGGAAAATTATTGCTTCACATCAATGAACGGATGATTGTGGCATGCAGTTAAAGTTAATCATAATAAAAGCACTAGCTTATAAAATAACTAATAATTACAAAAATATTCTTTTAAGACAACTGATAGAAGTAATAGTGGCACAAGTAGAAAATTATTACACTATTTCAGACAAAATGAACCCTGAGTCCAAGAGGCCAGTGAGGAATTTCAGTAACTAATGGACAGATAACTCAGTACAGGTAGGTAGGACTTGTCACATAACTCCTGTGGGCATCAAGATCCTCAAAGTGTCTGATAAGCAAAGCAGTACACCGATCTCTGTTGGTGCTTACCACTTTGAGCGTTCAGGGGAACTGACCTGCAGATGGAATCCTTCAGACTCCAAGTGCCTTTTTCTCTACATAAAGCCTGCAAGCCCCTGTTGTCTGTGAACACAGTGTCTGCTCCAACAAAACCATCACCCCATAGCGCTCTGATTCAAGGACACCTCGACACTGTTGATGCTGGTGTCTTCTTTCTTTTGTCTTCACATTGCCTTCATCAGTCCTCATCTCATAACCTCCACTTGCCCTTCACACTGATGCTATTTTGTATTATCTGAACCTGTACATGTCTTGTGCATGTTGTCACAGTTTCCTTATGTTTGTATATGTATCTTTTCTGTCTGGAGGACACTGTTTCCTTGGAGTCATCTACCACTTATAACTCTTACAGTATTTCTATCTCCTTTCCCTTTAAACCCCTTAGATTTGAAAGGAGCATTTTGAAAAAAAAAATCACATTTGGGAATGAGTGTTCCCAAGTGTTTCACTGTCTGCAAATGTATGAGTTGTAGATTTCTTTGATTAAAAAAAAATATCTACTATCATCTGAAAGAAGACATTTATTTGATTAGGGAGGAGTAATGCTCTGCTCTATGGATATAGCAGTGTGTTCTTAGGCATCATTTCGTGGTTATGTTCCTTTTGCAAAATAATAGTAGAAGGTTTTTCCCCAGATATATGATCTAACTAGTCTCAAATTCTAGACGACTTTAGTTATGTCATATATGGGTCCAATTTCATGGACCTAATATTTTAAAAGTAATTAGTTGCTCCCATATCATTTGTACCACCAGAACCAGTATATACATGCAGGTTTCTTTTGTAAATTTCAGGTTTTACAGATGAATGAAATGGATTATTACTTTTTTCTTCTGGTCATTGGCATATTATGTTCCAGCACCATAAACAGTAGTTAGTAGCAGTAAATATTTTTATTGGTCACAAGCCCAATTTTAGTTTGTCCATTTTTATTGATAGACACAAGCTGTACACTTTGGTAAAGTTAAGGAGTTAGATATATACAAAACAGGTTGGGAATATAAGAGTACTTCATCCTTAAAGAAAAAGTAGAGGATGCCCAAGAAGGAATTAGTCTAAAGTTAAATATCTGTCTCCCGTCATAGTTGAGCTAAAGTTCCAGATTGAGAAATGGGTATATGTAGGCCTCTGTGTGGCTGTGTAGGGAGCACAGAAAGATGACAAAGATTGCAGAGAGTTGTTTTGGTTTGAGTCTTGATCTCACACAAAAATTTTCCTACCCCTCTTTAGCAAATATTTTTTTTTCTGTTTTCTGTTGTTTTTGATTACTTTAAATTCTTTTTTTTTAATTTTTTTTATTAATTTATTCTTGTTACATCTCAATGGTTATCCCATCCCTTGTATCCTCCCATTCTTCCCTCCCTCCCATTTTCCCATTATTCCCCTCCCCTATGACTGTTCCTGAGGGGGATTACCTCCCCCTGTATATGCTCATAGGGTATCAAGTCTCTCCTTGGCAACCTGCTGTCCTTCCTCTGAGTGCCACCAGGTCTCCCCCTCCAGGGGACATGGTCAAATGTAAGGCACCAGAGTACGTGAGAAAGTCATATCCCACTCTCCACTCAACTGTGGAGAATGTTCTGACCGTTGGCTAGGTCTGGGTAGGGGCTTAAAGTTTACCGCCTGTATTGTCTTTATTTGAAAACTGTAAGTACCGATGTTGGCAACATTAAACAAAAAAGTTAGATAGAAATATTTTAAATTTCTATATAGATACCCACAGAGAACATAGGAAGCAGCCTATTCACAAGGTAGGCCTAGCCTTCTAATCAACTGATGCTGCCCCCCCATCCCTATATATATTCTGATGAAAAGAATAATTTTTACCTACATTTTGTCTCCAGCTACCTATTGTAATACTTTATGTTGTTTATAAATCTTTTCCATGAGCATAAATGAGACTCTTAAAATTTGGTTAGGCCATATAACTTAGTTTTGTAGTAGTCTCTGGGGAAGAATATTAGTTGTGTTTAAGGAATATATGAGCTAATAATCGTCAAAGTCTTCTAGGTATGATAAATTTTCCAAAGGACAGACACATGAAGGAAATGATCCTCTAAACAGTATAGCATTGAATATATATCGAGAAAGAAAGCCTGTTGGAACTTATATAATTTATAACTGTTGTATGGGTAAGGAGTTAAGCAAACTATGAGGAGGAGAAACCAGTACTAAATCATTATGAGCAGCTATTTTAGACTGTAGCTTGACTGAGGAATACACATAAACAATCAACAGAGCCTACATTGTTAAACGGAGCCTGTCTTAGTTACATGGTTTATTTCTGTGGTGACACCATGAGCAAGGAAATTTATAGGAGAATATGGTTTTTGGCATCTTAGTGTTCCAGAGGTTGAGTCCATGGTCATCAGCATGATGCCAGCAGGAAGGCAGGCATGGCACTGGAGCAACAGTTGGCAACTTACTTCCTGAGAAACAACAGCAGGGAGGGAGGGGGTGGGAAGGAGAGGGGGGGAGGGAGAGAGAGAGAGAGAGGGAGAAAGAAAGAGACTCTAGTGACATACCTCCTCCAACAAAACCACTCTTTTGAATCCTTCCTAAACAGTTCCACCACCTCAGGACTACATATTCAAACATATGAGACAATGGAGGCCATTGTCATCTAAACCATCACAGAGTCCAAAAACAAAAGCTTCCAATTCAATGTGGTTGTTTTATATTACTCCAAAGAATGTAGATTAAATCCATGTGTTATTGTTTCTAAAATCTCCAAGTATTCTAGGCTATAGTTTAATTGTTTCAGATTTTTAAAGATTGAATGTTGTTTCTAATGTGGTGTTTCATAAATATTAAGCTCCTCAAAAATGTAAGACTGTTAGCAATCCTGTAATATCCATCCACTGTGTATGGCCATGCTTACTGCTTTTTACTTGATTAGTGCATATTCCAGTTACTATGTGATGCTTCTAGCCTCTTTGCTAATGGTCATGCGTGTGTAATAAAGTTGTTCTACATTGTTTGCTGGGGCATGGAAACACCCAAGGAAATGCAGGAGTTGTTTGGTTTATGTGTACTAGAAAAGTATTTCTTTCTACAAATTTTTTTTCTTTTCATGGCCTTCATTAAATTTTACTTTGATATGAAAATTAATTTTCAAATGAAGACACCATGGACTCCCTGGGAAGATTTGTAGATCTTTCTTTTAACTCCTTTCATTAGTGAGATGTCCTCAGATACCCACCTAGTACAACGTTTTCAAATGCTAAATCCCATCATCTCAAATTGAATTATTTATCACCACTCTTATAGACTAGACATTTCTGTTCTGGGATTTTTAGCATTCCTGGAGATATTTTGTTTCCCTCATTACATAATCTGCCATTGGTCAATACCTCAAGAAAAAATTTTCTGAATTTCTAATTAGTAATGAAATAAAATAAGACTTTCTCTAAAAGTCAAAACCCCATGTGTAATTTTAAATATAAAACATTTTCTTATAAAGCTAATTATATATACAATTTTTCCTGAGGAAAAATTTTAGCTAGTTAAAACATTAGCATATTTATATTATCATTACTTTGTATCTTTTACAAAGTGCCAGTGATATATGAAATTTTTGGTGTTTTAAGATAATGGTGTTTTGTATTTGAAGAATCTTGAGAGTAGTTCTTTTTAAACAAATTTATTGATTCACTTTATATCCTGATCACAGCCCCTCTCTCTTCCCAGTCCCCCCAACACACCCTTTCCCCCATTCTCTCCTCATCTCCTCAGAGAAGAGGGAGGTCCCCCAAGGGTACCAACCTACACTGACACATTAATTCGTTGAAGGACTAGGCACATCTTATACCACTGAGTCCAGACAAGGCAACCCAGTTAGGAGAACAGTGTCCAAAGGCAGGTCTCAGAGATAGAGAGGATCCCCATGTGGATATTAGCCACAAAGCACATGCTGCAATCCACAGACCCAAAGAAGTTAAGTAACAACGAGGGCCCAAGGGAGAATGCTTCAATCCACTCAACAGGGAAAATAGACTAGGCATTGGAGATGGATGAAGGGAAGGAAGTGGTTAGGAAAGGGGATGGGGAGACAGGGTGGGGACTAGAAGTAGAGAGAATAATCCTTAAAGAATAAAATATTCTTAACTATTGTTTGGCATACAAGCCACTTGGTAAAATGTCCTCTTTTCTACCACAGACAGAATTCTGCCTAAAAAAGTACAAGCTTGGATGCAGACAGAGTTGACAACCAAACTCGGCCAAGATAGGGTAAGCAAATCCTCAATGGTCCCTGCCTCACAAATATGTCTGTCAGACAAATTGGGCCAGAAGGCTGAAGAAGATGCTCCAACATAATAGAGAGTTTGGGGTGACTATTCAGGCAGCAAACTGTCTCTGACATCTTCTCATTTGGAAAGCTACTAACCTGTACTCACGGTATACTCAGGTAATCAAGTTTACTCCTTCCAAGTCTCTGATGAGGTTGAAGAGCAGATAGTTTAGTTTTACAATTAAATATGATTGTTTAGGGTTTAGGTGTTTTTAGGTCTAGATAGATGTTTTAAGTTGATAAAGATGAGAAATGATAGATATTGATTTACATTCAGAATTTTAGACTCACCAAGATAGGAAAGATGTTTTCTTGAAAGCTGCCAAATACAAATAGCCAAAACACTTAAATGTAACATTTATATAATTCCTGATTGTGTCATGGTTCTTATTGCTGGAGATATTTTATTGTGTAGATGTATAATAATATAAATGTGTATGTAAATAATAAAAAAATTTTAACAAAAAAGTAAAGAAAATTATATTAAAAAGTTACTAAATTCAAAACTTTTTGCATATCTCATTCTCCAGCTACACAATGTTGGGTAGATTTTGAAGGAGAGGACAGTCAAGTTTTAGCAACGACTTTGTGATATTCTTCCTTAACTAGATATTCAATAACCACCTATGTTGATCTTTTCCTAAAAAAAATATTACTGATCATTTCAGTCATCTATTTAACCCCCTTTCCAGTTGATTATTTTTTGTATTCTGGGATTTCAAATATAAAACAAATTGATTTTACTGTCATTTTATTTGAGTACTTTAGTCTGTGTATAGTCATAATCATTTCCTGGCAAGGCAAGTACGGTCATTTTCTTTCTACTGAGAAATATCTGCTCTATTCACAGGACCTGGAAGAAAAGTGACAAGATAATAATGTGATCATACACAAATTTCTGACTTAATACCAACATCTACACTTTATATGATAGCTCTTTAATAATTTCCAGAAAAAAAAGAACCAATAAAATAATTGTATATAGAGAGAGATAGGAAGATTTACCATAAGGAACTGATTAATGTGGTTATTACTGAGGATGTTAAGCCTAAAATTCATACTGTGAACTTGGAGAGTTGATACCCAGATGAGACAACAATTAAATTTCAGTCAAAAGCCAGGAAGATAAAAATCCATCACCAGGGTCCTGTACCAAGGTTCCTGCTGCAGAGTTCCTTCTACTCACAGGAAATGGCCTCAGTTATGTTTATGTATTCAGATCTTCTGATGAAATCTACTACATTAGATTGTGCAGTCTATGCCACCCAAAGTAACAGATCTCATCAAAAGTGACCCTATAAACTGACATGCTTAAATTGACAAATGAACCTTAGCAATAACATTTGTACTTCTTTTTGTACAACTAAAACATTCAAATAACATTTAAAAAAATTTAAAGGATATGACTGGTAAACCAAAAAGGAAATTTTATTTTATGAGGCTAAGTGAAGAGGTGGTGGTGGGTATGGTAAGGAAGGAAGTACTAGATGGTAGGCATTAAAACAAGAAGTGCTGCGAAGGAAGGAAGTACTAGATGGTAGGCATTAAAACAGGAAGTGCTGCAAAGGCTGGGAGAACAGAAAGGAGGGGCTAATTCCTGTGTTCTTTTAGTCAATCTCTCAAGTGCCCGCCGTTGTCCCAAAGGCCTTGCATCTGTGAGAATGTAAGTGTCAGCAGCACAGACTCCTGATATTTCAAGGGAAAATGGTAGGAATCCCTACAATGTATGTCTTAGCAGTTATAAGCATATAAGATTTAGGAAAAAATAAAAATTACACCTTGGCGTAAATATCACGCAAAAGAAAGTAACACCATATACAACAGTAATTAAATAACTTTACTGTATTAAATAAAATTTCATTCTGCTTCCCAAAGTTACATAAATATTTATTTACTTATTCATTTACTCGTCATGAAATGTTATTCATTTATAAAGGTGTATCTTTTAAAATGTTGTGTATTAGGTGAGCATATGCACCACTTCTGTGCAGTGTACCATGGAGGACAAAAAAGGGTGTCAGAAACCCTGGAGCTGGATTTATAAGAGACGTTGAGCTGCTGAAATGTGAGGACTGGGAATAAAACCAAGGTCGTCTGTAAGGTCTGCACCTGCTCTTAGCCACCCACTCACTTCTCATTCCCTTTTAAAGGAAGCACTAATGAATCAGTCTTCTTTTACAACAGTAAATCTCTTACTCTTGTTACTATATTATAGGACTTTCTTTTTAATTGTTTTATTAAAATTTTTATTATAGTTTATCCACACTACATCCTGGTTGTTATCCCCTCACTCTTATCTTCCTGTTCCCACTCTCCCTTCCTCTCCTGCTCTATTTCCCTCCTCTAGGTCTCTGACAAAACAGGACCCCCCTCCCCGACTATATGACTACAGCCTATAAGGTCTCATCCACATAGCCAGCATCTGCTTCCTCTATGCACCCACAAAGCCTCTCCACCAAGGAGAAGTGATCAAATGGGGGGGGGGAGAGGAACCAGAGTTCATGTCAGAGGCAGTCCCTGCTCTCCTCACAACCATGCAGAATGAGCTGTCCATTGGCTAGATCTCAACAGGGGGTCTAGGTTTACTGCATGCATTGTCCTTGGTTGGCATAACAGTTTGTGCAGTACCCCTTGGGCTGTATCTGCCAGCCTTAAACCTCTGGGTCCTTCCATCTCCTCACTTTTCCATAAACTCTCAGTGCTCCACCTGGGGTCTGGCTGTGAGTCCTGGTTTCTGTCCTGATCTACCTCTGGGTGGAGTCTCTCAGAGGACATCTATGTTAGGCTAATATATATATATATTATTTTCCAATATATGTATATGGGTCAGAAGTCATCAAATAACCTGAATCTAGAGTAATGACTATATCCATCCCGTGCGTGCTGGCAACTGAATCTGGATCCCCTGCCATAGCTCTTAGCTGCTGATCTTTCCAACTCTTAATGTCCATTTCAATTGATAGCACTTTACTGTTGGGATTATATTAGAAAAAGCATACAAATGACCACGTATATGGAAAAGCATTCAGCATCAACAGAGAAATGAAAGTTAAAGCAGGATGAGACAGTACCTAATGGCTTTATAATCAAAACTGACAAGAGATAAAAATATCAGTAAAGACACGGACAAAAAGAAATTCTTGTATGCTATTGATGAAAATATAAATTGGTACCACACATAAGAAACTTACAAGTAGAACATTATGATAGGCAGAGTTGGGCCTAGGGGCCCCGCTCAAACTAAGGCACTAGCCAAGGACAATACAGGAGGTAAACTTTAAACCCCTACCCAGATCTAGCCAATGGTCAGAACATTCTCCACAGTTGAGTGGAGAGTGGGATATGACTTTCTCACATACTCTGGTGCCTCACATTTGACCATGTCCCCTGGAGGGGGAGACCTGGTGGCACTCAGAGGAAGGACAGCAGGTTACCGAGAAGAGACTTGATACCCTATGAGAATATACAGGGGGAGGTAATCCCCCTCAGGAACAGTCATAGGGGAGGGGAATAATGGGAAAATGGGAGGGAAGAATGGGAGGATACAAGAGATGGGATAACCATTGAGATATAACAAGAATACATTGAAAAAAAAAGAAACAAATGGAAGTTTCTTATATCTGTAGATGATTCAGAACTCCCATTCTAGATGTGCATATAAAGAGGATAAAATATTGCATATCAAGAGATATGTGAGATGTAACAAGAATAAATTAATAAAAAAATAAATAAATAATAAAATTAAAAAAAGAGATATGTAATAATATCCAGAATACAGAATTACTCACAATAATTAAAGATCCAAAACAATCTGCCTGCTTATTGATAATTGAATATAAAAAAAATTTGGTATGGTGTGTGTGTGTGTGTGTGTGTGTGTGTGTGTGTATACAGTGAAACACTGTTAAGGTTCAGAAGTTGACATACAACTCTTGGTATAAATGTGAAAAACATTATACTAAATAAAAAGTAGACATAGAAAACTGTAGAATGTCAATTCTATGTGAAATATCATATATACAAATAGGTAGAGGCAGTGAATGGAGTCATAGTTGTGCTGAAGAGGTAGAAAGATTTAGCTGCAGAAGAATGTATTCTGGGGGTAAAACATAAAGGCTCGTACTGGTAGTTGACTGTATTTTACGCTTGGAATTTGCTAAAATATTTGTTCTTAAGTGCTTTTTAACACCCACAAGTGATAATTACACAAGAAGATGATCACCGTAACTTGACAAAGTGTATTTTTTTTGAGGCATTCTCTGCCTCCAGCAGGATTCTTAAATTTTGTGAATTTCTCTGCTCACTTGATTTTTAAGCCATTCTCCCCAAAACACCTGAGTGCTTTCCTCAGTGACAGGAGTAGTTTAGCCCAGGTAGGAAGTTACAGGGGTGGAACTGAAGGAAACAAAGGACCAGAACCCCTGTTTCATGCCGAGCACAATACAAAAACAGCACTCCCAAGATACTTCAAGAGAAATGAATCTGTTTTCACGATTTTCTAAAACATTAAGAGACCAACACAAAATGACAGAAGTAGATGAGCATGCAATAAGTACAAGCTTACGTTTATCATAGACTCTAATGTGTGATTTCAGGCTTGCTGTATGAATGTATCTCAGAACAATATGGGAACATTCAGGTAAGTGCCACTGAATGCTATTATGTGCAACCATGTGATCATTTGCGAACATTTATATGAAATTTCCCATTGCTCATGCAAATAAATGCCATATTGAACATTCAGTATGTCTCTATGTGCAATCTCTCACTGAAAGTACTCCTCTTTCCAATCATAATGTTATACATTAACTTACTATGAAGCTATTAAATATTTCTATTGCTATGTGATTCTGCACATCATCTTTCAGATATTGTGCTATAAGCCATGTGATGCTCTTACGTCCTGGTGCCTTGATCAGTGGAGTAGGGCTTTATTGCTCATTGTATAGAAATTAGTAGAACAGAGATGTTTGCCATGGAGACAACTGTTATTACTCTGATTGTTCCATCCACAGAGTACATATCACTGGCATTAAGGGAGATCTTAAAGTTAAAATCTATAATAAGTCCAAAATGAGCAGCGGCATGTTTCAAACAGCAAGATAAACAAAGTTTGCTTAAAACTGCTAGCAGAAGATAGCTAAAACAATCCTGAATAATAAATAAATGAGCCCACTCTCAAGTTGTACTAGACAGGTACAGTATTAAAACCGCATGGTGTTGGCCTAAATCAGGCATATTAATCAAGGGAACTGAATTAAAGAAATCAACAGAAATCAACACACCTAAGGCCACTTGCATTTTGTGCTTTGTTGGTGTTGGGAGTGGTGGTGGGTGATTTCTTTTGTAAAAAAGTGAAAATTACACACTGAAAAAACAAAGCATCTTCCACAAATGGTGCTTGTCGGACTGCATAGCTTCATGTAGAAAAATGCAAATAGATCTGCATTTGTCATACTACACAAAACTGACATCTAAATTTATCAGGTAGATAAGGAAAATATGGCACATTTATACAAAGAAATATTATTCAGCTGTTAAAAAATAAAGTCACGAATTTTACAGGTAAATGAATGCAGTTATAAAAAAATCATTCCAAGTTAGGTAACCTAGCCCCCAAAAGACAAATATGATATTTATTCTCTTGTACGTGAATGTTAGCTTCCAAGCCTTCAATACATATAATTAAAATATTATAAATACCAAGGTCATATACTGTATTATGACCTAGGTGCTAGATGAGGATATCCCAGGCAATGGAAAATAAAATAAATAGTTATGGAGAAACATGTGAGAGACCGGATCAGGAGTATTAAATTGGGAGGTAGACGGAAGATGGGAATAAGAAGGGAATACATAGAGACAACTAACACTAAGGGACATTTGAAAGATCATATGAAAACTATTATTGTGGAAGACTCTTATATATATACATATACGAAGGAAATCTTGTAGAGGAAACTTAACTCAGCAACATGGCTACTCTGGCAAGGAATCACATCCAAAGACTCACATGGGCATTTGTAATTTAATTAATTTTTGTTTGTTTGTATTGTTTCTAGTGTGTGTGTGTGTGTGTGTGTGTGTGTGTGTGTGTGTGCTTTTTGTTTTTTTCTTAATTTATTCTGTTTTTGTGTGTGTGTTGACTGTTTATTTGAGAGAGAGACAGAGAGAATGAGAGAGGGGGGATGGGAGAGAGAGATTAGAGAGATTATGAGTATGTAGTTCTATTGGTGGGGAGGCAGGGAAGATTAGGGAGTTGGGGTAGAGGAAACTGGTTAGAATATATTGTATGAACATAATTTTCAACAAAATTTTCTGGTGGATTTTACTTTTTTTGTAGTTCATTTTATTTTTCTGTAAGTCTCCAAGAATAATTCAACACACTTATTTTTCTTAAAGCCTTTAGTGATATTCAATTTGATGAGTTAGGTGTTGGAAACATGACTGAAATTTTTTTTGTCATAGAAATGTGGATTTCTTAAAATAATGTACCTCTCAAAGAAATGCACATAACAGAATCCTATGCTTTCCTTGACAAACAGCCATCATATATATCAGCATTACTGACAGTAGAGAGTAAATATAAGGAAGGGCTCAGTCCACATCCTTCCAACAGTTATATAGAGAACATGAAATAAAAAACCCTAAAATTGTTATTAGCATGATTTCAAGGCATAAGGAATAGTGTGTCATTTGCAATAACTTTATGTGATAGATATAGATAGATACATGATCTAACCTCCTTCTATTAAGAAACTCTTTTGCCTGCCCTTAGGCACTATCAGGAGTTCAGTCCCCATCTCTTGATATTTTCTTGACCGTAAAGGAATATCATTGCTCGGATCAAAGCATCTACAATCATGAACAGCTACTCGTTGTCTACATTTGAGCTTACTGGTATAGCTTTCTTGTTAAGACCTGCTAACTCTGCAGCATCTTCTCGTCCCCAGCACTGGCTATGCAGCTATAGGTTAAGCTTCCTATTTCTCTCTAATCTAGGAATTGAAATCTAAAGTTATTGACATTAAAAGTACTGATAAATATTCTGCCAGTCAATAAGTCTCTAATAAGGAGAGAACTGTTAAATTTGAGTACCCTTATAGGTATGGAGTAATAGTCAAAATAGGTGTTTATATAATATGAGAAAAGAATGCTGACAAGAATATAGCAGTTAACAGACAGTGAAACACTGAATATATAAGAGGGCAATACTCTAACACTCTCACTTTTTCTTGGGTTAGAACAGTATGCTGGTACAAGTGAATGAACTACAAATCCATATTTTCAGTATCTTTAGGGGCTAATGTAAAGTAAATTTTGTATTATCACTGAATAATATCAGAGAAAATAATTATATAACCTGTTGCATATGATTAATCACCTATGGAACTAATGTGTAAAATTCAAAAAGCATCTATGGCATATTATACTTTTCATGAACTAAAACTTCCATGCAAAAGTGAAATTCTAGCTTAGGAATTAATCTCTACAGAAGGTGGAATTCTCAGGTTTTCCAGAAAAGCTTATGGAAATCTTGAGACCCAGAATGGAAACATCTAGTACCTTTGGGTTGCTGATACTTGAGTTGTTGAACTAAAAACTTTTTCTCCATGTCTTTTGAGTACTGTGGTTTTAACGACAACACCCATAATTCCTAGCAAAGACAAGTATTTCATATTTATCAAGAATGGCCCAGTGTTCCCTGCCTCAAAGGCATCATAAATAGCTCTTAATGTTTCAATACAGCTCCCCTCCTAGAGTTCTGATTTGCATGCAAATGATGATTAAAAATTATATTCCAAAAGGCAGCTCTTTAGTTGTACTTAAGTCCAATTGTACTTAAGAATACAATGAGAGGGAATTCATGCCTGCTACTGAAAACCTAGCCAACCATCCAGGGCTAGAGAAGTCATAGATCTTGATGGGAGAACCTATAACAACCACTTAACTAAATCAGCACAATTGCTAATTATATTCCAAATATTTATCTTTATAGCCATAGATAAGTTCTGTTCTCCCTACTCACTAATGGAAGTTCTCTTTGTAGCAAGGATAAGTTCAGAATTATCCAGTCTAAACGCAGAATTGTGAAACCCAATCCTAAGTGACACATATACAACCCAGCTCCTGCGCTTAAAGCCTAGGGTCATTGCAGAAGGGGGTAAGAGGGATTGCAAGAGTCAGAGGAACAAGAAATATTCTCTGAGATTGTGGCTTCTAGGCGTGTCAGAGAAGCTACACCCATGTAGCGCCACCATCGTATCCATAACCTGAGCAAGGATGATAGCAACTGACATGCTAAGGTGAAATAGAAAAAGCTCAGGAGACCTCAATCCTAGACAAAGAATTATAGGCAACTAAAGAATGCTGAAAGCAGGAGAAATAGTCTTCCCCAGGAAGAACACACCAATTGGTTATCCATTTCCAAATGGTCAATCCAGAAAACATACAAAGACAAGCAACATTAACTGGACTAAAGCCCCTGAGAAGAATAAATTGGGCCTGACTCCCAGCTTTGATTATGGAAGGAAGGAAAGAAATATCATTTTGTGATTGACTGCAAAAGAATGTCAGTTCGCCCTATGTTCATTTTAATGCTGACTTGTCAAAATCACATGTCACATGTATTCAGGGTCATGAAAATAATAATAATAATAATAATAATAATAATAATAATAATAATAATAATAATAATAATAATAATAATAAACCTCACCAACATTGACAAGCTACAATTTCCAGACATAATTTAAGAAGTGCCAAACCCACCCCAAATTAATAAAAGTAAAGTTTATCATAAAATATAAAACAATTGTATGCAGGCATTACAAAGAGGGGAATTTTTCTGCAGTAGCCATCAGCTGTCCTTCTTTGGAGACTATGAATGGTTGACAGTCCTGGAGGCTGTGAGCAGAGCCCAATGCCCAGTCCAAGCTGAGGCCATCCTTCTCACAAGCTGAGGCCACCCTTCTCACAAGCTGAGGCCACCCTTCTCACAAGCTGAGGCCACCCTTCTCACAAGCTGAGGCCACCCTTCTCACAAGCTGAGGCCACCCTTCTCACAAGCTGAGGCCACCCTTCTCACAAGCTGAGGCCATCCTTCTCACAAGCTGAGGCCATCCTTCTCACAAGCTGAGGCCATCCTTCTCACAAGCTGAGGCCACCCTTCTCACAAGCTGAGGCCACCCTTCTCACAAGCTGAGGCCACCTTTCTCACAAGCTGAGGCCACCCTTCTCACAAGCTGTTTTCAGCAAATGACTAGACATTCACAGTAAGATGAAAGACAGAGCCAGCAACAGTGGCTCAAAGAGTCTTCATTAGATGCTGAAGAAAATTTGTTAGAATAACTTTGCTTGAATCACATATTTCTAAACTTTCCTTATTTCCATACAGGGGTCTCCTATCTCTCCTCTCTGTTTCTCATTCTTTCTGTTTTTTTCCATGAAAACTTTTCTGCAATATACATTTTTAAAGTCTAAATTTGCTTTGTTATCTGACTCTTAGATACTGTGACCTAATATAAATGGTGCTAAGCTTTGTTCAAAATTTTAAAAATAACAAGCTAAATATTTGGAACTAACATTTAACTATACAGTAGACAAAGCAGATGTACCTAAACAGAATGTAGGACCCTGGCTCAAGGTGAGGTCCAACTACTAAGTATTACTCAATACAAAAGAATACCTTTAAAATAATAATTATGATGACATACTTAAATAGCAGATACTAGTGGCAGGGAATTTTGCATGCCAGTTCACGTGACCCCTTTGGGCATATTCTTTTGCTCATCTCCTCTAATGAATTTATGAACAGACATATGTATCTAACACATCCTCAAAAGAATATAAGGGGCCATAATCTAGAAATGAATGTTTGAGTTCAGCAAGAGGCAGGTCATTGAGGCCATGAAGCACAATGCATGATAATCTATGCATAAAGAGAAAAGAGAAACAGTGACTGTAAAATATAACCTCATGAGGATAAAGAAGTAACAAGGAGCATATTTTTTCCAATCAACTAACTGCTTTCAGAGTTATCCTTAATATATCAAGAGCCAGGAGAATATTGGAAGAGCTGCTTCTCTGAACACATATGGTAAAAAGGTAGATCTGCACGGACGGCACAAATGTCAGGGCATGATACATGCCACTCAATTATCTGATGCAAAATGTAGTCGTGAAAGGAAGGCCCAAGGTTATTCTGTGAACCCATGAGTCCATATGTGTCATACTTCATGTCCGGTGATATCAGCTATTACTGATGGTTGCTTGAATACTTATTGTATCTGATGGGCGGCTTGATGTTTAAAACTTTCCATGTGCTTGACATGAACAGTCACAGTATCATAACATATGCTGAGATTACAATCCCTGTAATTCCCCTCCTTGACAGTCACAGCAGTAAGATCTGGGCATCAGGTGACTCTCTCATTTCTGTTGCTTGGCAGCCGTTGTTCCTAACTCTTATTTTATTCAATACCTTTTCTATGTTTAATCTTTGATGGTCTTCTTTTCCTCAGACAAATTGTAATCTGGAAGAAAAAGGAAATTCTTAAGGTAAGCTTTACTAAATGGTATGATCAAAAAGAAAAATTTATATAAAGTTACTCTAAGAAATCAAGCCTCAATAATATTCTGTCAAAAATATCCTCCTTAAACATAAAAGCAAAGATAAGTTGAAAGTAAAAGAAGAAATTTTTAAAATAAAATCTTGACGTTGTAAACCTCTATCTCAGATCAAAAATCATACAAGTGAATGTTTGGGGACTTTCAAGATTGCTCAGTGGTGAAGAACACTTACTGTTCTTCCAGAGGACGAGGGCTCAAATCTTAGCATCTACATGGTGGCTCAAAAAAAAAAAAAATCTGTAGCTTCAGTTCCAGATCCGAATTTCAAACCCTCTTCTGTCGTCTGAACATAGATACCTGCTCAGAAAGATTCATACACTTAAAATAAAAGGAATAACATTTAAAAGGGGTGGGTATTATCAGAGTTGAAAGGAAAAGTCTAGTAATAATGAGATACCTAATAAGAATATAAAAAAGAAAAATAAAAAATATATTCTCATGTATTTTTAATTGGACTTTAAAATACATTTAAGAAAAATTAAAACTTAAGAAAATGAAGAAGCAAATACCATGTTATGAGTAATATTTCTTTGTTAGCATTAGCCTATTTGGTTAGTTGATTGGTTGACTGATGGATTAATATAGAAAAGAACTTACTATATGTTCCAGGCAACATTCAAATTATGATCCTCTTTCTTTAGTCAGTCAAGTTCTGACTTTAAGGTGTCTAGAACAATTGCAAACCTATCCCAGACACTGTAGAACAAAACAAAAGAAACAGATTGGGACAAATTATCTACTTAACCTACATGGCATAGAAAACATCACCATTTCATATGACCAAAAGATGTACAAATTTTTAAAGCACATGATTAAAAATTAATCATGACATTATCCAAGTCCCATAATACACCAAAATATATCAGATGTACAATGCAACCCTTAAAACGAAATTTAAAGTTTTGGATGCTTATGTTCTACAATAAGCCAATAAATTAAATAGAATGCCAACAAAAGCTTGTAGGTAGTAAAAACATGGTAAACAAAACTTGTAACAATAATGTAATGTTACATATGAAGTTAAAAAATACTTGGCAAAATAAAAGCAATGCAACAACAACAAATATTGACTGTGGCATCATACTACTAAATGATTAATTTGAAACAGGTCTAGAAGTAAAGTCATGCATTCTATTCAGTGCACAAATAAATATAATACCTTTGTCAATTAATTTTCTTAAAATCAGAGGGGAATTTTGTAACTTATTTTATGAATCTATTTAACTCCAATATCAAACCTTGATAACTATTTCAGAAAAGATAAACTTTTTAAAATGTTCATCAGAATCCTACAAGTAAAATACAAACCAACAAAGCCAACTAATCAGGGCCCAGAGGGGCCTGCCAAGACTGAAACATCAACAAAGGACTGGACCTACACAGTCCTACACAGATGTACACAGTCCTACACAGATGTAGCCAATGGGTAGCTCAGGGTTCATGTGGGTCCAGGGCTGTCCCTGATGTGCACTCTGATGACTTCTGCCTGGTGGATTGCCTTCTCAGGCCATAGGGGAAAAGGACAAACTCAGTCCTGATGTAAATTGATGATCTGGGGTAGATGGGAAGGGGGCATCCCCTTTTCTGAGGAGGAAGGAAGGGAGGGAGGGGGAGAGGGAGGTAAGATTGGACTGGGAGTGGAGGAAGCATGGGGCTATGACCAGGATGTAAAGTGAATAAATAAATTATTAGTAAAAAAATTAAAACTAACAAGTATTTTAAAAATCTACTATTTTATAAGTTCCTGAGATGTGTATATAGTGGTTTTTTTTTTGTTTTTTGTTTTTGTTTGTTTTTTTGTTTTTTGTTTTTTTTTTTTTGTAGTTCTAGTTACAAAAGCTATATTACCTCCTGTTGGCCTCTGGATGTACCAGGCACTCAGGTAATGCACACAGTACATGCAAAGAAAACACTGATACAAAAAAAGAAAAAGAGAAAAGAAAACACTGATACACATAAAATAAATGTATTCCTATCTTAGTTAGTCTTCTGTTGCTGTGATAAAACACTATGACCAAGGCCATTTATAAAAGAAAATGCTAAGGTTGGCTTTATGTTTATGGATTCATGGTGACTGAGAGAAGGAAGAACTGAGAATGCACATTCTGATCCACATCCACAAGGTAGAAAAAGAAGACCAGAAAAGAAAACTATAAGTCCTGTGTAACCCCGAAGCCTTCCCAGAGTGTCAGGCCTCTCCCACCAAAGCCAAACATCCTCCATCCTTTGCAAATATATCTTATATGCATTGTGTAATTCTCAAAACATATATATATATATATATATATATATATTACTGTATTGCAAATATCCACTAAATATGTTATATGAGCGAAAGTGAAACTTACTAGCGACCTCTCTGACAAGATAATGAGAATTAATTAGTCTTCTGTTCATTGAATACCCAGGGACCCACAGCTAATTTCTCTGTTTAAGTCTTTTTACTTGATCAGTGAAATATTCGGGGTTCTTAATTTAATGTTCAAAACTTCTGATATTTTCCAAATAAAACATTGGAGTTTAATGAGGCTCTATGACTCTGAAAAAGGCTCCAGAGCCAT
Organism: Acomys russatus; assembly: GCF_903995435.1. Lineage (NCBI taxonomy): Eukaryota > Metazoa > Chordata > Mammalia > Rodentia > Muridae > Acomys > Acomys russatus. The sequence continues at coordinate 46,040,965 of NC_067148.1, read as the reverse complement.
GTCCTTTCCCTCTTTGTTACTCTGGAAGTTGTAGGATGTAAGGGTCCATGCTTAAAGAGCGCTGCCTATACTGGTTGTTTCATCAAAGAAACACTTTAGAAATTAGAGCAAAAACACCACGATATATGAATGAATTAAGATAGCTACATATAAACTCTACACATAAGTCACTATAAAGAATGAATATGCTAACGAGAAAGGATTAAAATTAAAACAGAAACTCTAGAGCAAAGAAACAAAATCTTTGTTCACTCCCATTCAAGATATCTTTGTGGAAAAGGAGTTTGGACAGGACCATAGCCATAAAGTACAGTAAACTGACTTGCGTATCTTACCTACATGCTGGGATGAGTAAGAAAAGCTGCTAGCTTTATATGTTAACTAATGCAAGCTTTTCCTTGGATACCTGGGACCCACAGAATATTTGTAGAATATTTGTCAATTTGAGTTTGGGGTGGCAGTGGTAAGACACTGGGTTATTAAAAAAAAAATCTCCCAACTTTGTTTGGTTTCCTGGACAGGAGTGTTAGAAAAACAAAACAGCTGGTCTTCCTTTCCAACAATGCCATTCCCACTCTATTTACTTGTTTGTTTTCCAAAGAATTTAGAAAGAAATTGTGTCTTTTTTTTCTTTTTTTTTTATTAATTTATTCTTGTTACATCTCAATGTTTATCCCATCCCTTGTATCCTCCCATTCCTCCTCCCCCCATTTTCCCATTATTCCCCTCCCCTATGACTGTTCCTGAGGGGGATCACCTCCCCCTATATATTCTCATAGGGTATCAAGTCTCTTCTTGGCTACCTGCTGTCCTAGCCAATGGTCAAAATATTCTCCACAGTTGAGTGGAGAGTGTGATATGACTTTCTCACGTACTATGGTGCCTCACATTTGACCATGTCCCCTGGACGGGAAGACCTGGTGGCACTCAGAGGAAATTGTGTCTTCTTAAATCGCTATGGACACTATAGACTTGATCTGCAGTTTCTCTCCCTTTCTCTAGCAGGTTGGCATCACTCAGATCTTTCTGGCTTTTATTTCATTGCGGCTTTTTGTTTTTGAGTATATAGTTCTATGTAATGTGGCAAATTTATTGTTTTATGCTTTCAAGGCTTAGATCTGGGTTTTCTTACTTCCTCCTTCTCTTTCTATTTTATCTTCCTTTCTTTTGCCCTAAGGTGTCTCTCTCTCTTTTCCTAGTAAAATATTTCTACTAATTTATCAATACGTGGAAAACCGAGAAAGAGAAACCTGAAGGAGAATCTGTTTTACTATTTTCACTGACTTTGAGCTTGACCATATGTCAAACATTGGTGGACATGTGAGAGGGATCATGGCAGACAGATATATCTAAGGTGAAAACAAACTGGGGGCTGCATTGGGCATCTCTACTATGACTTTTGCTGATGGTTCATACAGAGTACTCTTCATGGCAGGACTCTGGGATGAGAAGACAAGTATCGCAGAGCCGTAGAAAATAGCTGGTGCATGTCATGAATAAGAAAGTAGTATATGTTGTTACCTTCATGGTTTTGGGGGGGGGGGTGGGTTGTTGTATGTAAAATCAAAATTAACTAATAAAGCTCGTATGTTAGCATAGAAAATAATGAAAAAGTATTTTAACACCAAATAAAAACCGAAATTTGAATTGATCTTCAGTTGACACTTTGAGTGACAACTATGCTGTATGACAAATACAAAAAATGAAATGGCTCAAATTTTATGGTAATACAAGTTAAGGAAGCTATACAATCCAGTTACTAAGTGACTATCTTTGCCGCTTTGTGGTAAAATGGAAGATCAGTCACCTACTTCTGTTGACAGACATTTGAAGAACTGTTTCTTTCTCCAGAAGCCCTTAATTCTAGTTTGTTGGGTGTATTAGACAGGTAATGGCTAGGTATAGGCAAAGCATGCTTCCTGGTTTTCGATAGCTGTGCTTCCAGCAGTGTCCCCTCCACCACCTCTCCTCCTGTCACCTACTTACCCGGTTACTCTTAGTAGCCAGATTTCCTCTGTGCTGTCTGTGCCTGCTCTTGTCCTCATTTCTGGTGACCTGAAATCTCTCTGTGCCACTTTACTTTCTCACCTGTAGCAAATTTGGTTTCACTTTAATTTGTCTTCCCATTTTTTTTCTTGCCCCTCAGAAATCCAGGTTGCATGCATCCCCGTCTTTCCACCTGAATTTCTTTAGTCTCCCTTTAAAATTGAAGTGTTACTCGAGCCACTGAATTTTAGCTTTTATGAATGAGGGTCTCTGTTTTCCATTTTTCTATCTTATTCTTGGTAGTTTGTCTTTTATTAGTAAGAGTTTTATTTCACTTTAAGGGAACATATTCACTACTTTTTCAGGTTGACTAGTAAAGAATCAACACGGCGTGATCATTTGGATATATGTTTTCTGTGCTTGGAACCTGACCTAATGAACGCCTTTGAACATGTCCCGATACACCACAGTGGTAGTTCTCCTTAATATCAAGCTTAAGTTCCATGGATAAAAGTAATATAACATATCTTAACTAAATTTTCTTTTCTTATTATTACAAAAACACCTCAGAATTTTGTTTCTTATTTTTCCGCAAAATTTTACATTGCCTTTAACTTATTATACTTTCTACAGCACCTTGCTGATACTTTTGACATTGATGTCATCTTCAAAGAGACTTCTGTATCCTTCATTTGCAAAACACCATGGAACAAACATGCAAGTACCATGACACTAACCATACACACTCAAAAATCTTCATCCATTCCAGAACAATTTGTGCAGTGTTTTACGTATAATGCTACAATTAGCAATCATTGTATCCACAATAAGAATCCATTGTAGATGTAATCTCCTGTCAAAAAATTCAAAGTGGACAAATCTTTTACATATTCTTTATATCCTAAATCATGTTTTGAAAACATAAATAATTCTACATTGAGGTTATACAAGAGACATTAATAGTCCTACTTCTTTATCTTCCTTGTATAGTGACTCTATTTTCAAGATGCTTGTTTAATGGTAGGATTATAATTGCACCTAATAGAAATCATCACAGTTAGATCAATGATGGATGTGAAAATTATGTGCTTCATCATTATGCATATGGTATCTATAGGTATTGACCTATTTCAAATGGGATATGGGGAATTATGATTGTAGTAATGGAGAGGAAGCTCAATTATTTATTTTATGTTGGGGAGTTACAGTTTAGATGTTAAATAGAGTCATTATTTTCTCTTATTCCCAAAAGTTTTCTCCAGTAACTGTTTATTGACCCAGTAGCAGTCCCCTGCCCGTGGATTAGACATTTTATATTTGCAATTAAAACATTTTATAAGTACTTTATTCATTTTTCCAACTATTTATTTTCAAAAATTTGAGATTTTTACAATCTTAGTACACCAACGGGGAAAGCATATATTTGTAATCTTTAGTAGAATCATTTTCTTTATATATTTAAATAAAAACTGATCAATCCTTAGGAAGTAAAAGCAGGAGTTAAAAATTCTGAAATAATCAAAAGTTATTAAAAGTGAGATAAGACAATTGCAACTGAAGTCAGAATTGTCACTTTAAGAATAGGAGGGATTGATTCTATTTTTAGGTGTGTGTGTGTGTGTGTGTGTCTGTGCACGCGCGCACGCGCGCGTGCCTGCATGCATTTCACTGTGGGTGTCAGAGGGCCACTTGCTGAAGTGCATTCTGTGCTTCTACCATGTGGATCCTGAGCATCCCACTCCTTTGTTAGGTTTGGTGGTCAGCTCACTAACCAGTGGACTCTTCTCCATGGCCTGAGTATGGGTTTTAATTTTCTTAACATATTTCTGAGGAGAAAATATATATGAAAATACATGAATATATCTATAATTGTATATTTAATGAACATAATACACACATATACATATATATTTTTCAACAAAGAACAAGTCTTTGCATACTATATTCACCAATAGCATGCCGTCTAATAATGACCATAGTATTTTTTCTTTGGGTATATAAATAATTAATACTGTCAAATTATTTAAAATGTCTTTTTGTTTACAAATTTTAATTTACAAATAATGCTGTCATGAAATTTTACATGAGTATTCATAGTGAACTGTTAAATTATACAGTATATGCCCAGAGAGAGAGAGAGAGAGAGAGAGAGAGAGAGAGAGAGAGAGAGAGAGAGAGAGAGAGAGAGAGAGAGAGAGTTTTCAAAAGAAACAAATTTACCCACACAGTACTTTTGGCCTTAAATTTTTTATGGTATAATTCTTCTGCAAAGAACTTAATTTGGTCATTCAGTTGGGAAAAAGCTCGTAAGAGAGGAAGAAAATGTAGTATTATAGCCCTGTAGTCTAGAACCAAGAAAGAATACTGAAAATCCATACCAAAGAAATAACAACCATTAATAATATGCCCGCTAGAGGTGGTGAGGCAGACAATCACCCAGTGAACTGCCACTATTCAAAAAGAAAGCAGAACTGAAGAGCATTGGTTTGACACTCTCTTCTCGCCAGGCGGGACCAATTATCAGGTTTGACCAGAAGAACACAGAAAATGGCCACCTAAAGAAGCACAGCTAGGTAATAGGGTAGGATGTACCAAAGGCTGGCTGAGGTGTCGCTTCTGTGGACTTTCCACATCTCAAAGGGCTGTGTGATATTAAGTAGTAATAGCTAGAATCACAAAATTTCCCTGCTGGAACAAGGGTCTATAGACAATAAAAATGTGGCCTTAAGCAGCTAAAGAGAGTCTTTAAAACTGAGGTGCTTCTGAGCAGCACAGGATACATGAAAAACATACCAGATACCTCTCACAGGACATTTAAATTGGGTAAGTTGAAGATTATTTAATTGATAGTACTTAAATATAATTCATTGTAGAAAACACTCATGCTTGGACACAAACCATGGCACTGTATGCAAGTAAATATTATTATAAATTATCCAAGCCAAATGATGCTGAAGAATTGGGAATAATAATGATAAATATCCTGATTTGTGAAAAATTATACTAAATTTATGATTGTTGATTCTAGCTAAAGTAAAGATCTTTCTTGATTGAAATATTGTTATATTTGGTTCGTATGTATGGAAACATAAAAGATCAATACATTAAAAAAATATAAGATTTTAAGTTGGGTTCTTCTGTGACAAAAATGAACTAATGTAGGAAATTTTTAAATTATATATTCTACATGTGAAATAATATTTTCCTTGCAATAAATAGCATTTATATTTTATAGTTGTTACATTTCTTTTGTAGGGATACACAGATACATCCCAGCCAATACCACTTCCCTTTAACTCAAATAAGAAACTGTTTTTATTCTTCTTCCTGCTGAGAGTTGAGATGTCTGTGTAACGAAAATGCATTAAGGCAAGCAGGATTTGCCTAGACATCAATAAACTGGAAAGGCTCCTGGCAGGCCACTTGTAGTGTCAATAAAGACTCATAATTACTTGCTCCTTGATGCATTTTAGATTTGGCCCTTTGCTTGGCTGTGCTTCAGAGATTAGGCCCTCAGAACTTTGGAGATTTTTAACTTCCTAAACCTCTAGTAGACACTGGCATGCATAAGCAAGGGACTTGGGTCTTACATTAAGCTTTGTTGTTTTATTTTTAGAGACTTCAGCAGCTAGGCAAACTATACCTGAGCTTCTGGAACCTCGGGTTCTAAGCAAAAGGGATGTCTTTTCATTCCATGTGGTTCTAGGAGTCACTCAGAATTTCTCCTAAATCCAAGGATACTCGAGTCCTGGTGGTGGACTTCCTCATTTCCTGATGAGCAAAGTGCAAACTTAAATGGTGAGTGTGATGGACTGCCAGATGCTCAGCCTTGGAGGAACAAGGATTCAGACTCAAGAGTTTGGGCATCTTGGGGCCAAGGCACACAGATAGGAAGGAGTCTGCCTTCCAGGCTAGGTCTCCTGCTAGGAAAGAGTTTGGATCTTAAGTGTGATAGGTCGAGTAGTCAGCTCTTGGATATGCACGAAACGAGGAACAGAGAGGTGCTCACACAGAAAACTCAGAAGGCACGCCAGCTAGGTGCACAATACAAGAGGAGTAAAGAAAATGGTAGGAGGGAGGAGAGGTAAAAATCAGAGGCCAATACACTTCAGATAGATTTTCAAGAAGGTCCTGCCTATCCCTTCCTTTCTTTCCTTGGACTATGAATATGTTTGTGGGTGTGCCCGAGTCCGGAAGTCGCTGCTTTTTCTCAGAATTCTGGTTCTCTGCAGTGAAGTTTAAATGACATTGGACTTGTCTTCACTTCTCCGCGAGGAGTTTCCAAATGACAATCAGAGGATCACATAAATATCCATAACGTTCATAACAGGACACCTCTGACTTCACTAGCTTACCGCAAGCCTCAAGCTGGGAGCCTCACTACCCACCCATTTTGCGGGAGAGATCAGCTCATCCGCTCGTGTTAATACTTGCATTTCCAGACAGAGTTGTGCACTGAATAATGAAAGTTCCCTTTCCACTTCCCTGCTAGATTTCACTCTACCTCGGACGCGTTTCTTCGCTAATGCGTTTACGTACGTTTATCAAACACGTTTAAAAAAAAAAAAAAAGAAAAGAAAAGAAAAAGAAAAAAAAAAAACGAGCTCCTTTCTCCAGCTACCCTTAGCCTGCATTCCTCCAGTGGGATGAGTCCGTCATTTCTCTCAGATGAGATGCACTCTTTACATTTGATGTGGTCGGATGGTCTTCACGTTTGCTGATCTGGACGTCCTAGACGACGGTGTGAGTGTATCTCTCTCTCTCTCTCTCTCTCTCTCTCTCTCTCTCTCTCTCTCTCTCTCTCTCTCTCTCTGTGTGTGTGTGTGTGTGTGTGTGTGTGTGGTTTTTGCGTATGTGCTCGAGAACGCGCGCGCGTGCGAGCATGAACTTCCTCCCCCTGCACAGTGCAGACCGAGCCCACAATACTCTCCAAGCAGCCGCCAACAACGCGAGGCAGCAGCAGCCTCCGCCCCCTCAGCCCAGTGATTGGCTGGCCTTGCTTATCGTTACACTGCTACTCTGCGAGGAAAGGGCCAGTGACGCCCCCAGCCCAGCTGCAGAAGCGACCGCCACCTCCAATGCACAAGGTGTCACATTTGAAAAGAAACCCAAGCCCCAGGGAGGCGGCGCTGAACGACCCTGGCTGGGCTAGCGCAAACTGCGCGGCAGGGCGCTGGGCAGCGCTGGAGGACCGGGAGAGCGCCACTGCAGAACATCCTAGCGACCTGATCCTGGGATCTCAGCTCCAAGCTCCCTTCGCAATTTTCAGATCCCCCCTCTTGATTATTTCCCCAAAACGGAGCCTTTATACCAGGAGAAGGTGCCGGAGCTGGGGCAACCAGGACTTTCCAGGGCACCCAAGATGCGCTCCATTAGAAAACGGTGGACCATCTGCACTATAAGTCTACTTCTGATCTTTTATAAGACAAAAGAAATAGCAAGGACTGAGGAGCACCAAGAGACGCAACTCATCGGGTAAATGCATATTTAGGATATGACACAAGTCAAGCCATAGTGAAGTGTGCATGGGGACAGTAGAGTGACGTTTGGAATGGTATGTGTGTTGGTTTGAGGTTGCTTGTGGCAAGTGTTATGAATTAAATAACAAAGGCTCTTTGGCGGTGTGTATACATGCATTTCCCATGTTGTTTCCAGTATGAGTTTAACTTGCCCTGGTGAGACAGTGGTGGTGGTGGTGGTGGTGGTGGTGGTGGTGGTGGTGGTGGTGGTGGTGGTGACAGATGCCTTGGCACTGGGTGCTGCTCACCAAGAAGTGTCAACAAAGAAAGTGTACCTTTGTCATTTTAATGCTGGAGCAGAAAACTGAGAGCTATCTTTACATATCAAGCCTTGCCCTTCCTTTTTTTCTGTGTCCTGTCAGTCTAAGAAGATGCTATAAACACAGCCTTTCTCAAAAGGCGGAAGTTTAGGTTCATAGAAGAGGAAATCTTTCTACTCTACTCTTGTTTTTGTTTGGGGAGGTAGCTGGAGTTGCCTGTAAGATCTGCGTTCTTTCTTTTTCTACCTTTCTTCTTCTTCTTCTTCTTCTTCTTTCTTCTTCTTCTTCTTCTTCTTCTTCTTCTTCTTCTTCTTCTTCTTCTTCTTCTTCTTCTTCTTCTTCTTCTTTTTATTAGAAATTACGGTGCCAATAAGACTAATTCCTTTTACTCCTTCACGGATAAACTCCGGGGTTTCATGGCTGCAGTTTTAGAAATGAGCTGGGAAGTGTGCCTTCACAGCCTGTCCCTCTGCTCTTTCTTGAGTTTGTCAAGATGTGTTCAAAATCTCCACCCCTTACGTTCTGTAAATATCTCACTTCCTTCCTCTCTCCCCTGGCCTCTGTGCCTTTGAAGTCTATCCAGAGCAGAGTGCCTTGTAACTTCGTGTCTTTGACAAGGCTTGGAAGGGCTTTTTTTTTTTTTTTTTTTCCTGAGGATATGGTCTTGCTTGTCAACTCTGTTAAAAGTCCTGTTTCGGAAATCCGTCCAAGCCCGGAGGTTTCCGCAGTCGGAAATTGCACTGGTTGAGATTTCCTTCTGGTTTTGTTTTTTGTTTTTTTAATGTTTCTGACATTTTTAAAAGAGAAGAAGGATGCTTTGCCATTTTTCTGTGCAAGATTATGTGTGGGGGCGGGGCACGTGCAGCTAAAACACAGTCTGAGAAACTTTACTACGCAGCTCCTTTCTTAAATATCCTTGTTGGTCCCTGAATGAGAAGCATTTCAGTGAGCAAGACGCAGGTGTATCCTCGCGGAAGGTCTTGCTGTTCTGTACAAAGCTGGCCTAACAGTAGTACGCTGGAAGGGGACTGTAGGAAAAGGAAAGCTAATAAGGAGTGGGCTGAGTGGTCCTTAGGCATCAACAAGCCTATACAAGGTCCGTTTCAAAGAAAATACAGAATCATGTGAGGTCCTTTACAGAGAAGTAGGTGGTTTGAAAACCCTTGTCAATGGTGGAATAGAAACATTGGGAGGGGTGTGGGCATCCCCAGCAGACCTATTTTAACAAAGCAGACAAAGGGGTCTTGAAGGTGGTGAACCCGCGTGTGGGAATTCCTGGGAAAGGCGGAGACTGGGGCTTGAGACTCGAGGTTCTTTGTTCCCTTCTGAACTGGAGGGTTCGGAAGAGGAGTCTCAGCATAGACAAAGCGGTCCCAAGCTTCTACAGGACTCCAACGGTTTGGGACCCAGGCGAGCAGGAGTGGGCGTGGCGATGAGCTGGGACTCCAGAAGCAGGAAAGGAATCCTTTCCTTGCTCGGTAAACTGCCTTTAAGAAGGAAGCATGCGCCCCGGGTGCCCCAGGGGGGAATAACAGATCCAGGACACTCCACGTTTCAAAGTGGCATTTCTTCTGTGGCCTTTTTCTGGAAACCTTTGGAGGGTGGGCGCAGCTGTGGGAGCTGGGGGACCCAGGCACCCGCACAGTGCCTTGGAAGCTCTACTGAGCTGTACCCTGCACCCTTAGCAAACTGAGCTGCGGTTTCTTTCTTCCCCGTTCCTTTGAGAAGGCTTGAGGCCAGAGCTTGAGTTAACAAAACAGGAAGAGAGGTGTGTGCTCTTGTCCTTCCCTCTCAGAGAACTAGAAGGCAGAGCAGGCTAAAGATAAAACGGCGTACGGGAGGGGGGGGGCGGGTTTCATCATTTCTGAAAGGAGTCAGCATGCCTTCATTTATGACAGTGAAGCAAAAAATTCACCTTCAAAGCTCCTCCTCTTTAATTAAAGCTTTCAGCCTCACAGGCAGGGAGACCTGGTTGTGGAGCTAGCACTCATACAAGTGCTGGAGAAGTCCTGACTGCTATGGACTTCCAGACCCAGCACCACAAGGTGGGGGCCGGTGTTGCCAGGAGCAGTTCATGGTACTGGTGCCTCTGGACACGCATTCCCTTTTCCCGACAATGAACCATTCTGGGGAAAAGCTTCTGACATGAGCACATGCTTTTCTTTCAACTTCCCAACAGTGCCTCTGGTGGAGCAGTTGACTCATAGGCTAACCCAGGCCTTCCCAAAGCAAGCTCATGTGGAGAAGCCAGGTTTAAAGTGAATTAAAGAGTAAAGGGACTCTGGAGCCCAAATCAAGGTTTCATTTAAAAGTGAAGTAACAGAGGCAGTCTACAGCCTTTGGGGGGCACTGCATGCCTTGCAGGTGGGCAGTAGTTTCAACCCAGGCCTTTAATCTTACATTCCTCTGGGTTCATGTCTACCATCCCCACCAGCATTTCTCACTAGGTAGGCAGTTTCTCTGTTCAACACTTCTTCCTTTAGGAGCACCCCCAGCCAGAGTTAGTGTAGCATGAAGCTTCAGGGAGCGGCGCTCTAAGCAGAAAGGAAAACAGTAGCTGAGAAACTTCCCCTGCCCATCACACACCTTCTGTTTCCAGAGGAACACCAGCAGTGTGTGATCAAGAGTAAAGGACAATTCCCCAGCAGTTCATGTGAAACTGCCATTTCTGTCCATATAAACTTTACTGATAGAATGACTTTCTTAACAAGATTCCCTTGGACCATCATCGGCAGTACCAAGTGGGTCATCCTTCCCTAATCTTGTTAGGTGTTTCACATTTGTCCCGCTCTCCCACTTTTTCTATGTTCAACAGACTGTATTGGAAATGTGTTTTAAGATTCGCACATGCACAACATGAACATACCTATCCAGGAGGAAAGAACTGGAAAGTGGGACAAAGTTAAATGATGTGTCAATGTCTGTTTTGATTCGATTCTCTGGAACTTGCTAGGTAGACTGAAATGAAATTTCAAGTGGACTTGTCTTGGACCTGTCTCTCTTTTTCAAGGCTGTTACATTATATTAAATGATCAACAGTATAAGTTTCAGCATTCATAATGTTGACGCTAAAGCTAAATTCTGGGGCTTGAACTAGGACTGCATAGGACAAGTTAGTTTCAGTTGGTTTCAAGGTGGAAGACGGCTTTGTACATGAGTACTCCCTGGTTTGCACTTTACTTCACAGATTACCCTTGTAACTGCATACCCTATATATCTCATATTAATTTGTTTGACGCTTTGGGAGTAAAGTATAGAATTACCTCCTCCTTTGGCTCAGACTTAGTTTGATTCAAGTTCTTTTGTTGATATGGCTTGTAAAAGTTTAAATTAGTAAAGAAGCTTACTGTCGTCCCAGTGATTCCAAAGCTGAGTAGTCATTCAGAATTTCAGCATGGTGAAGTGGGCTGTTAAGATCTAATATCCAAAAGTGTATCTAATCACCTTTATTATGTATATCAGAACTGATGAATTAAATTGTTGCAAAGACTAAAAACTCATATCAAAGAGAAAATAACAATAGAAGATTTGTAGATATTAAGTGGCAAAAGTAAGTATATTTCCTAACAGTGCAACATTATATATTATCATCTTTGTTGAATTTTCACAGCACCCTACAAGCAGGAATACTGTAAAATTGTAATTCTTTGGTGCTGAGTGATTCTTTTTATGCCTTTTGTTTCATCCCTTTTAAAATTTCCTGTTGAATGTTTTGTAGATATCTCTATGCAAAAAAAAATGTTTCCAGTGCAGCTGTTCAGATGTCATGTCCAAACTAGAATGAGAAAACAGCAGCGGGTGGCAATCTCCCTCATGCCTTGCATTCATGGGGAGGAAGTGTTTCTTCAGACAAAGTGAAACCAAGATCATGTGCAAAAAGATCCCTTGGGAATAAACTTAGCAGGAAAATAAAAATATGTTCTATAGGTTCCTTTGAGTGTAAAAGAGAAATTTGACTGCTTGTACCCACTTCCATTTAAGGTTCTTTCCAATAACAGAAACCTGATCTGTGGCCAATCGCCAAGGTAATAGAAACAGTTCAAAGAGAGAAGTCCTGTAGTGACATAGTGTTCTCAGAAAATGCATTTATACTTTAAATACATACTTAACAAATTTTAGTGTCAGAAGTTCTGTTAAGGCTCCACAAGACTAAGGGCATATTCATAAAAACAATTGTACAGGTAGATGTGCACCCATAACTAAAGGCCACAATACTGTAGAAATTATCAAAATTCAATCACATGAAAAACTTTACCTCTATGTAAATATATTGGCTGTCAAAATTATTATTCTAACCTTAGCAATATGTAATAGAAAAAAGAAGATATTGTCAGCTATTAATGGAGTGAAGATTGGAAAGTTCTTTGCCTCTTCCTGTAGAAATAATAATAATTTATGTCTGCTTAAAAGTGTATGTTAAAGTGTGAAGGTTAATTTCCACGTAGATCTACATTTTCACTCACATGCAATTACTCTCATTAAAAGTGTAATATGAAAATTGATGACTGTGTCATTGCATAGTAAAATGTATTCTGTTTCCTAACATTTTAAATGACCTCTGTTAAATGATTATTATTAGCCTTGCACAGACACGCAAATGTGTCATTTTCATCAGTAGAACTGCATAAAGTATTAATTTTTGTAGTGTTCCAAATTTCACAGGGAGTGGCTTTCATGTTAATTTCATAAGCAACACAGGGAGTTGCTTCAAATTAAAACTACATATTAAAGAAAATGCAAAAGCAGTGCCAAGCAATGCATTTCTAGTTTGGGAATCATCGAACAGCTGTGAAAAAGCAGTGTTTCTATTGGTAGAGAGAATTTTCTAGGAATTATGGGTTCCTACAGAATTTGTGATTTTGACCAATCCCATTATGTTTTAGTAATACTATTAAGAGCTAAAAAAAAAATTTAAAAATTAAACCAATACAAATCTTGAAAGGACCAAACTCTTTTCCTCTGACATAGTTAACGGCCTTCTAATTCTCTGATTTTTTTCCCTTTGACCAGAGATCACGAAGACAAATGTCTATTCAATAGTAAACTGCTTAGCTCTGCAGGTCCTCATGGTATCTATGACATAATAGATGTCTCTCATCATCATAACACCATCAAACCCCTGACATCACCTGTTCACATGGAGTACTAGCCAATGCTTTGCTGGAGGAGGCTGATCGGAAGTGTTAGTTGCTCTTCATATAACACAAAAGCAACAGACATATGAGCCAAAATAATTTTCTTCTCTGTTTCCTGGGAATCTCACTCTTCAGATGTTAGAGACCAGTTCTATTTAAATCGGCACTTCAACAATGCTTGAAAAGTTGCTTTGTTATACAGAGCCTCCATAATCCACACAGTCACTGCATCTTAAATAATGTCATTGCAGTTTGTCAAGGTTAAGGTAAGACCACAGTGACCTAGTGAAGTCCAGCCCAAGAATAAAAAACAAACCATCATGAAATCAAGCACATGTGCAGATCTGCTATACACAAAATGTTCTTAGTAGTCCTCACCCAAAAATATTTCCAATACTTTTAAATGCCTTCTCTGAAACAAAATTAATCTTGACCAAGGCTATAGGCTTATAGAGTAATTGACCAAACATCCTGCCTCTTATTGTCCAAGCAGTGGGGAGGGGACGGGGGTAGTTGGTATTGTAGCTTTGATGAGAGTTCATTTTTTTTCAAATACCATGAGGTATGTCTTATATGAAAGATAGATTCTGTTTTTAAAAGGAGGAGGTAGATGTTTTCTGTGATGTCAGTCACTTAATTCCTAAAACACCTTCTATCATACTTTTCTTTCCTTCTAACTTATGAAAATAATATCCAACTATTAGTCAATACTGTAATTATAATTGTGAATGATACCATTTATGAGAAGTGCTTCTGATTTTCACACAATTGGCCTATTTTTTTTTCAGAGATGGTGAATTGTGTTTGAGCAGATCACTTGTCAACAGCTCTGATAAAATCATTCGGAAGGCTGGCTCCACCATCTTCCAGCATTCTGTACAAGGCTGGAAAATCAATTCTTCATTAGTCCTGGAGATAAGGTAGGTTTCTTTAATAACCCCAAATACATTGCATTATGTTCTTAAATATGTTGGGTTTGGCAAACTTATATTGAACACTTGATTTATGGCTTGTGTGGATGCTTAATGAAAAAGTGAATCAGCTATATTTAATGTTCCCCATGGAAGAGTGTGAGCCCATAAAAATAATATCATAGCATAGTCAATTTTTCAAGGAAGATGGAATTTTGAATATACTATCTCATTATTAATAGAGCAAAATATTGAGCTAAGTCCCAACCTTTAACATATTTTTACTTCATTGTTCAGGATGAACATTCATTTTAAGAATCACTTCCCTACTTCCTCCTTATTGAGACTTCATTGTGATCTGACATTTAACTACATAGAACAGAGAGTCCTCTATTCATATTGTATTTTAAATGTAGATTGATTTGATTTATTAAATGGTTATGCCTGTATAAGCTCAAAAAGTGAATAAAAGGTCAGAAAAGACGCTTTCTAAAGTTCTGGCTTATTCTTTGCCAGACAGACATTTTAAGCCATAATGAATTATTGAAATAAAACCCAGTGACTCCTTATCCATTACAACACTTTCTTCTATTTCTGTCCTAAAATTAATTTTAAAGGGACTATACATTCCCAAAGATGGAGGAGAAAAAATTCTTATTTTTCCTGATACTTTAATTACAACATTGCTTTGGTTACTATGCCTAAATTAGAGCATATTGGTTATTCAGAATTCAAGTTTGAAAAAAATCCCTTATTAATAAAATCATTGCTTTTTAGTGTTTGACATGTTAATCATTCATTGATGAGACAGAGACATAGAAATTTTGTAACACTGGATGACTGACTAAAAACATGAGGGTCTCGTCTATTGGTCAGCTTGACATTTTTGTCCCCTCACGTTACCTGTAGAGTATCTCCGTCATATCTAGTTCACCCTCTGAATCTAAACTAAGTTGGTAATTAATTAATTATTAGCAGCGAGGTGACGGAGGAGCATCACATTAGATATCAGAAGTTAATGAAAGAGAAAAACATGTTGATTGAAAAGAGAAGAAATTATTTACAATCATGACTTAAAAGAAAAATGGTCTGGCAAAAAAAGGAGTGATTTAAGGTGAGGAGGCTGTATGGATGATGGAAAGGAAAGTAGTAGAGGGTGAGATACAAAACAAGATGAGAATAGTTTGTTTAGAATTTCTAGCTGTACCTAAGACAGGTCACCTGTGTGAAAATGTGAAAAGTGTATTGAATGAAGAGTACAGCTCCATAATTAATGTTTCAGTGCATGCGTTCCCAGCATCTTTTCAAACACCAATCCTGTAAGTATTTGTGAGACTTTACACTTACAGTTTGCTTTTTGGTAAAGTGTCCAGCCTAGAGGTGTTAAATGAAAACTATCTACCGTTTCTCCGCTCCTGGAACTTCACAGAGTAATGAAGATTGCAATTGCAGTTTCCAGGTTAGCTTTTTCAGGTAATAGCTGTAAATATGAATGTAACATTAACACTGGCTATGTTTATACTGCTCCCTTTAACAGGAAAATAGGTAAACAATGGAACAGTGAACAAATATTGAATAATTGAGTAATACATACAAAGTTGTCATTTGCAGGGAAAGAGTAATTTGTAAGTTCATTATTGCATGATGTGCAAACAGCTCATAAAAATTACAGTTGTGTCTAGCAGCAGTGACTATGGAGCGTTAATCAGTTCAACAGCTGTAATAAAAGATTTGGGATACGAAAATATCTTGTTGTTTGGTTTAGGAATTACAAGTATGTTATTAATAACCATGTCTGTGAGAGGGTGGTGGAACCATGTTCAAGCTTTTCAAAATCCACTTTGGATGTTTTGAGTGGGCCATTACATGTAATTGGTTTTTCTGTCTTACATATAGTTGAATTATGTTTAAGGCATTGTTTTATTTTATTACCATTATGTCTATAATGTTCCAATGATATTTCTAGTAAGTTATTTATTAATTTGCATTAACATGTGTGGTAATTGTGTAGTATATTGCCTAATGTTTTTAGATGTGAACTTAGTTTCTACTATTCAGTCCTTCAGCCAGTTGGCCTGCAGCTAAGTCACATTAGATGTTCACTGAGTAGGCAACTGTGTGGTAGAGGACTGTTTAGGGCTACTTGAGTGCATTGTATTTTGAGGAATCCTCAAGGTTTCAGGAGTTAGTCACGTTACGAGTAAATTCAAAATCATAATCATCAAAATGTTTCATTGTGTTGGTAAAGGTTTGTTAATATTATTTTCTTAAGAAATGATACATTTAAGTTTCATTACTTGTGAACAAATCTGTCAACACTGGGCAGCTTCTGTCCAGCGTCTGTCTCAACCTATTTTCAGTATTTTGGTTTTTTATTTTCTCAGTTTTCATATAGTAACAAAACACTAAGTACGAATGCCAAATAAGGGAGTAGAAACACATGAACTCAGCTACTTTTCTAAAACAGCCTATAAGTAGTGAAATATTTTGATTCTTAGAGTCATGTTTCTTAAACATATAAGACTGTTTAATTAATCTTTAGTGTACATTTATATGTGTGTTACATTTATAGACTTTTTCAAAACAGTGGTCTTCACATATTTTGGAACAATTTTAGTTTTCATGTGACGCAATTGTTTAGGACTTTCCTTTTCACACTAAAATATCCTTCCCATAATCTTTTTCTATGTTCTCAATCACCAAGTAATAATAATACTTTGTTCTTTTATACGTCTGAGGAAAAGAACTTCAGAAGATAATCTTTTTCAGAAATTTCAAAGATTTTTTTCCTTTTATTTAATTGTGTCATTGTCAATAAATCTGAGCTTTTTTAAACATCAAATTTGCAAACACCGATTCTCTCTTCTATCTCTTTTACATACTTAGTGGAAATAAATTACATTCTGACATATGCATATGTGTTTATGTACATACCCTAATTTGATTTTCAATTTTTAATTTATTCCTGCTGTAATATGTGCTACCCAATGCCTTCTGGTGAGACAAATGCACTTCCACTGGCATTTCAGTTGCCACAACACATATTGTTGACAGAAAACGTACAGAGAAGAAAGAATGGCATGTGGTGGCGGGTTAGCTATATTTAACATTTCACAAATGAAAACAATGTGTAGTAAATTACTCATCGAGGCCCCTGCAGCTGCTGTTGCAACTGACGCATGGTATTGAAAGGGAAGTTCTGGTTGAAGATTCAGTTGAGAAGTTTCTGTGTAGAACCTTTCCTCTCAGTTTAACAGACCACCAGTCTCTCTCGCGTTAAGCCAACTTGGTCTCAAAATCATTTTTTTTTTTTTTTTTTTTTTTGGTGACCAAGATATTCAGTCTCATTGAAACTGAAACAGGTTTTTTTTTTTTTTTCAGTTACCATTTATCTTTAAACAGTCGCTGTAAAAAGGTATTGGCTTAATTAAAGAGGCTTGAAGATCTAAATTGGAATGGCGTGGGTACTCTCTTGCCTTTGTTTTCTTACCATCAGACACAATCTCTGACTTTAAATATCTGCTAGTGGCTCAACCACATGTCAAGAAAGCTTGCAAGGCTATGGCTTAGAAACTAAATACACTTTTGCTGATTTGTGAATCTGTAAATGAGTGGTGCTGCGTTTCCCCTTTTTTTTCCAAGCAATTTTGCTCACTCTGCTGTTGACCAAAACCAAATTCACATTATGTTTTAAAGAAAATTATTCATGTCTTCCTGATGAAACCTAAACGTTTTTCAGTTTATTCTAAGATTCAGAGTGTTTCCTGTTTCCAGTGGCGTTCAGTTAATTAAGAACCATTTTCCTCCCTTCATGATAGTCTAAGTGATGGCTATATCTGAGAAACCCGTAGATTGTCCTATGTTCCATTGCATCTATAATATAATAAAATGGTTTTAGCCTTCTAAAATGAGAAGAAACTAGCCATTCCTCGCTGATTCCAAAAGAGCTTTGTGCTTAAAAGTCACAATATTATTAATTTGTAATAATTATTGTCAGCATGCTATGCACTTTCACCACCATTTTTGTTTTCAATAACTTCCATGCATAAATTTTAGCCCTAAAATAGGAATTAAATGTTTGATTAAATATAAGAAAGAGAACTCACAAAATATCATTTAAGAGAATGCAAAATCTTTTAGCTTCCCAGTTTAAGATAGCACATTTCTACATTAAAAATGTTTTAAATATTATCTAAATGCTTTTTTAGTTTTGAATTGTCATTCGTCTACATGATTTGGAATTTTTACTGCTTTAGAGGGGACTTTTTAACATTGGCATCTGTGCTTGATAACTGGTTATTTCATTGATTATTATTTTCTCCCAAAAGTTAGCCTAGGCATCTTCAAATTTTGTTTAACTTTTTAAACTACTTTCAGATGCTTTTCCTAAGAGTGGTTAGTGAACCAGTGTCCTGCTTACTTGGGCACTAGACAAAACATTTTGAAATGATTTTGCTTCTAAATTTCTAATACTTAGAGAAAGCTTTTTTGTTGGAAAGTCCCTTTTATCAGTTCACGTACAAGTAAGTGCAAAGATTTGATGACGCGAAAGGGAGTTTCCCTCCTGGATTTCTAAGCTACACAACCTTCTCTCACACCTGCAGCTCTGACCTTTTCATCTCGAGCTGCAGACATGCTCCTGCTTTTCAGCACAATCTTTAAATGCATCTACAACAGCCCATTTCAGTTCTGTTCTAAGGGAAATGGTAGCATCACGCTCTCTGATGATTTAACCACATCCGTGCAGTAGTCTTTACCTTCTCATCTTCACAGCAAATAAAAAGTTGTGTGATAATGTAGGTGTCAACCCCATCTTCTGTGCACCCAGCCAGTTAAACAGTAGTTAACAGAGGTGTAAGAAGGAACGGTTTGTGAAGACACTTTTGATAGTAGGTGTTAGCATATGTGGAGAGTAACTGGATCTTTGTAACACCTTGTTAGTCATGAAACTTACTCAGCATCATACAGAATCGACAATGTTAGCACAGAAGAACAGGATGTCCCGTTTATCTTACATATGACTCCTGTGCAGGTGGAAGCTTGCATTAAGAGAACACTGGTGAGCAATGACTACTTTCCAGCATTTGCTACAGTTTTCTCAGATTGCTTCTTGGGGCTGTATATTAAATAATCTTGGACTCTTGTAGGCCGTAGTCCTAAGTGTCATATCTTTCAAAGCTAGTAGATCCTGGCATATTTCCTTAATGTTACTCACAAACATGAGGATATCCTTCCAAAGACTTCTTGTGAATGCAAACTTTTTTTTAGTGCTTTAAAAATTATCCTAAACCAGCTCTCCATCCCATAATTTGATCATAGACACACTTCTCGGTACATTCAAATATATAGATTAACATGAAAAGATAAGCTTATCACTCTGGATTGGAGAGCTACAATTTATACTCACATTTCTTACCTATCAGGGTGCAGGGAAATATGGTAGCTACAAACTGCACTACCTCACAGATGGTCTACTTCGAAATAGCTACAAGTTATTGTTATTCATTTCGTGGGACAATATTAAATAAAATCAATGGCTCTAAAAACGGAAAACACTAGGCAACTATCTACTTGTACAAAGTCCATCTCTTCCAACTGTATTTTACATAATGGTTTTTTAAGTATATTTTAACTAATGGAGTGATTTCTCCACTTTAGAAATAAGTTCATATACTATATCTATACAAAACTTATTCTAAACTCCTCACATGGATTTAACAAAAATGTACTTCCTATAGCATTTACCTGATTTAATCGGCACCTGAGATTTTACGAGTAGTAGTTGCCAGTTTATATTTCACATGCTGTGGTAAAAAGATCGCATTGGCTTTTAGACATGCAGTTCTTAATATACAGTTTTACTTGTGTTCCATATATAGGAAGAACATTCTCCGTTTTTTAGATGCGGAACGTGATGTCTCAGTGGTCAAGAGCAGTTTTAAGCCTGGTGACGTCATACACTATGTGCTGGATAGACGCCGGACATTAAATATTTCTCACGATCTGCATAGCCTCCTGCCTGAAGTTTCCCCGATGAAAAACCGCAGGTTTAAGACCTGTGCCGTTGTTGGAAACTCTGGCATTCTGCTAGACAGTGGATGTGGAAAGGAGATTGACAGTCATAATTTTGTAATAAGGTGAGCATCCTTCCTCTTTGTGAGACTGTGAATACTTCAGCCTCATTTTATTTAGAATACTGTTAGAAACATTTGAATTTCACATAAACATTAAGAATTGTTGGGAGCATTGACATTTATGCGTGATATCCTTTGCAACACTGTATCCAAACAACCCATTAATTTGGATTTGAAATGTAATTAGTGTATCATTGAAAGAAAACTTTATTTCCTCGTAGTAGCATTTCACAACAGACTTTAAATATGGATAAAATAATGAGTTAATTATATGAGTAGTTACAGAGACAAACAATAGTTTCTTATGCCTCATCTTTTAATCATGAATTTCATATAATTTAATTTGTTGACTGAAGATTACTATAATGTGCTGTCACAGGCATAACTTAATTTTACTATTTTATTAATAATGTTATAGCAGTCTCAAAGAATCTTAGTGGGTTTATATTTACTATCCTGAATCAAAATGTTTTTAATTACACTTTATTTGTGCTACTGTAATTATTATTGTTTATAAGTTTAATTTTCTCATAAAAGTGAATGTATTCATTTTCTGTTCATTAGTGACCAGCAGATTTCTGACAAATCTTGTATATGGTTAACTTTTAATTAACTTAAATAAGTAAGCAAGAGATCATATCTAAAGATAGTAAATAACGTTAATGTCTAATTCAAGTATCTGTATACTTATTGGTATCTCTTAGATCCTCAGGCTAATGATGAATGAATGAATGAAATAATTTACACATTGTGTCAATGTGTGAAAACAGATATACAGTATGATAGTGTCTACAGTGAGCTTTAAACACTGATATCTGGGCGAAATATGTTTGTGAAGAATATATTAGGATTCCAAACTTTCTCACAATTGTAAAATTGCAGAGCAGGTAAAATAAGTGTGTTAGAAAGTATCAGACTATGAAGAAGTGGGTGTCACGATGTCAGTAATCCCACAGGTAGTTGTTCACTTCTTCAGTGAGTCTGAACATATGTGTTGCAGAATAAGTAAGCTAATAGATTCAGCCCTGTTGTGGAAGCTGAAAAGAATGCTGTTTTCCATGTGACAGAGGCCTGTCATCAATACTGATTGACTTGATATTAATTCATTGGTGTCACTTTTTTTCCTTGCTTTGTTACTCGTTTATACTGACTTTTTTTTTTTTGTTATTGTTGTTGTTATAGTTTTAAGAAAGCCTAGTACCTTACATTGCATGATGCCTCCAATTGGTGGATCCCTGCCTTCTCTCACTGTTCGGTGACTGCTGTTACTGCAAACCACAGCCTTTCATTTTTCTTTTTCTTTCTTTTTTTTTTTTTTTTTCATTTTTTTCAACTTTATTTTTTTTATTAATTTATTCTTGTTACATCTCAATGTTTATCCCATCCCTTGTATCCTCCCATTCCTCCCTCCCCCCGCCCCATTTTCCCATTATTCCCCTCCCCTATGACTGTTCCTGAGGGGGATTACCTCCCCCTGTATATTCTCATAGGGTATCAAGTCTCTTCTTGGCAACCTGCTGTCCTTCCTCTGAGTGCCACCAAGTCTCCCCCTCCAGGGGACATGGTCAAATGTGAGGCACCAGAGTACGTGAGAAAGTCATATCACACTTTCCACTCCACTGTGGAGAATATTCTGACCATTGGCTAGATCTGGGAAGGGGTTTAAAGTTTACCTCCTGTATTGTCCTCGGCTGGTGCCTTAGTTTGAGCGGGGCCCCTGGGCCCAAATCTGTCTATCATATTGTTCTACTTGTAGGTTTCTAGGACCCTCTGTATCCTTCATTTTTATTTTTCTTGCAGTGATTTCCTAGAAACTGTCATCTCTTGTCAGGTCTCATTCTCCTGAAACAGCCTGTACATTTGCAAAGCCCCAAGGACCTGATCTACTAATGATTACAATTTTCAGTCTGAATCTTACCACTGGTGTTATGTAAAGACAAAATTCTCTTTCCTTAGCCTAGCAGGAACAATCAGACACAATAATCTCCATGCTGTTGTACTATGGACAAACAGAATGTAGATTATGTAGCTATGCTAGCTAATGTCCAGCTAAATGCTGAGAAACTGAGGATTTTGTTAATGCTGTTATTTTTCTTTCTCTAATGACTTGGACACTTAATCTTGTGCCTAATGGGTAGGCTTACAATCTACATTTTCTGTGTCATACCGGTACCCTCCCAGGGTAACCATCAAATACATTTGAAAATCCCTAAGGAAAGCAAACTCTAGTAATGTTTAGTATAATGTTTTCAGGTTTGAACTCTACAGCCTGTGTCTCCAATATCTTTGATCTGCTTTGCTGGTGATTGGCAGGTGCATTTGAAAACCTATTTATGTTCTGGACCAGTGTGGTCTCTGGGTTAAAGGATTGTTTTAGAGTGTAGTAAGGAATTCTGCTGGTCTAGCAAGGTAGTGCTAGTCGGTTCACCTTTCAGCTCCATAACTTCACTGGCTCCTGCTAGCTGGTTAGGTTTCTAGTATAAGCCATGATTTCCCTGCTGTGGATAGGCCAGGAGTCCAGTTAGGCAGCTGCTAGTTACCATCAACATAGAAATGCCACTATTGCACCTCTGGGATATCTTGCCATATTGATCATTACTGTGGTTCATAAGGGCAGGACTATTTACCGCTTCCCTCCCTTGGCAGCTGGCATAGTACTTTGCAATACAAAGAAGCTTAGATTCTAGGAAGGAGGCTTTATGGTTATATCAAGCCAAATCTTGTGAGTCGTTGTGTATCCTGGATCACGCTGTGAGGTATCAACAGCAGTAGAGTAAGACTAGTTAAAAAAAAAAGGGGCCTTGTGTCAAGCAAATCTATCCCTTTATTGGTTGTCTTCTGAAATAGAATACAAAAGAGAACCTCTATCAGCATAGATTGCATCCTTCTAGGGTAAGAGATCGTAGAATTCTGTCCTCATTTTTATTTGCTTTTGCACAAAGAAATGCATGAAAGTCTTTGCTGACAGACCCTTAGTTCTCATAACATTTTCCAACTTACAGTGTTATAGCTTATTATTCAAAAATTGAACAATGTGAGTTATGAAACAATTTTTATAAAGTTGAATTTACATAAATTTAGTGTTCTTTAGCCTAGAGCTCATCTATAGGAAAGAGGCTAATGTGTTTGTGAATATTTCAAGTCTTTTCATAGCTAATTTATTTTTCTAAGTTGCCCTTATCTCTGTTATATTATTTTCCTAAGGTCAGAAAAATTTTAAAGATGATAACAAAACTGGGCCAAATCTATTGGGAGGTACAAGTCAACTATATATTAGGTTAATGTAGAACAAAGGTTTTAAGGAATAATTGACTATTCTATAAGTATTCAAAGCTGGTCAAGGCCCTTAGTTCTAGAACTTTAGGAGCCTTTTTGTTCTTTGACAATCTGTGATTACTTAGAGTTTAATAAAAAAAAAGTTAATAACAACAAACTATAAAAGCTTTTCTTTATGTTATGTAATCCTCTATACAAGTAGCTGATCAATTACATTAATAGTAATTTCTATAGATATTAGACAAAAGGAGCCTGTATGTGATGCTTCAGGAATAAAAACAAAATTAAAACATGAGAGTAGGAAAACCAATTAACAATCATAGACAGACTTTGAATTTTCTTTTGACTCTTATTTTTCATTAGTTCTTTTAGTTTCCTATGTGTTTTTGTCATATTCAACCCTCCCTACTGCAGGCTTAAGGTTATTGTGTAGTTTAAATGCTTATTTCTGTTCCCCCAGGTCTGTTTGCAAACTTTGTTCTGAGAATTAAGTTTCTAAATGTGATGTAAATTCTGCTCCCCAAATGTCCCCCTGATATTTCAATAAAGCATCTTGCAGTCAATCGATGAGCAGGAGAGAGAATGGAGGTGGACTCCCAGCCAGCCAGGGCAGGAGGAGTTAGAAGGGGAAGTAGAGGATTCAGCCTTTGGTAGAGGTCCAAGAAAGATCAAGCAGAAGGAGTTGGAGCCTAGGAAATCTACAAAGGACCAGTAACACTGGGATGCTTGCTGGGAGTAAGACAAAATAGCATAGAGGGTTAAGAAAATATATAAACTGCTCAAGATTGTATTATGAAGACTTGTATTATAAAAGTCTCAATTATTTGTGTGATAGACAGGTTATGAAATAAGCTAAGAGAAACAGACACAGTTTTATAAAAGTAACATCAACAGCCTACCTCTTCCTAGGCACACCCAACTTTGTGTCTCTTTTTTAACTCTTTAGAGCCAATTTGTCCTACACAAATATTATTGGATGCATGCCCTTCTACTACAGCAAATTTAACTTACCAGAGACTACACACATTCTCAGAGACTATTGCCCCTCTCTCTCTGTTATCATTTAACAGTTATCAGTAGCCTTATAGGTAAGGGTGGAATTGTGAGTACAACTTCCCTTTTCATGCTGGAGTTTTTCTGGCTTGAACTTGCACCCTTCTTTTGCACACTTCCACACCGATAACAAAACCATATGTACTGCTTCCCTGATGTACACAGAAGATGTTTCACAGTATACATCCACCATCTCTGGCTTCCACAGTGTATTCTCCTTCCTCCACAATGAACGTTCCCCATTGCACTGCGCCTTTCCCAGACACTTACTCTCATCGCCTTGGCCAGTTGTGTGTTAATCACCATCTCTGTGAATCATGATCTACTGCAAGTAATTCATCAGGATTCAGTTTAATACTATGTCCATTTAGCAGCATAACATTTATGGGTTCTCCCCCAGTGTTTGCAACATGTCAAACTAGACGTTCTTAACTGGATGGCTTTCTTTTACTCTTATGGAGGGACTAAATATTCAGCCAATTCCTATACTACAAGTTTCATACTCATGTGTACTTACGTAAAAAGAAAAGAGTCAATATTTAATAAACATTTGTAAACCCATAAATCAAACAACACTGTCAAGTGCACTGTGATTAATGTTTCTTCATGAACAAAACTCATGACACCTGGTCCGTGACCCTTTAGTGTGCAGATCGTATGTCTCATCAAAGAAATCTTTATTAAGATAAAAAGAAGTATGTCTCTGCTTCAAATTGAAAATATAATTGAATGGCATCTCTGATAGAAATGCCTGATGAAATGATAAAGGCCCTATGGTATCAGCTATTCTGCCATGTTCAGCAGGATGAAAAGCTTATTATTTTAATCTGGTGCTGATATACCATTTATATACTAAATTCATCTCCTATAGGCTTGGTAATAACAAACATATACAGCTAAATTTTATTTCAGCTTTACTTTTCAGAAACTATTCTTGTAAGATTCATCAAATTTTGCATACTCAGGGTGTGATTTATTAAAACCGCATGAGCTAAGATTTCTGTCTATTAGATTCTGCATTATAGGAGCTGACCATGATCTATACAAAAGAATTCCATCCTTGGTATGATTTTATTTCTAATATTTTCTTTCCCTCTTGGGGATAAGTATTTTATTGTTCAAGAAGCATTTGTGTCTCTGATATTGTTAAGTACAGTGAGGTTTAATTGGAGGCATTACAGCTTTTTTATTAACTAATAAAAGAAACATCACAAATATTGGCTTTCCTAAGGCTGCCTAGAGTGTTAACATCAATGATACCAATGTGTGCAGGCAGAAATAAGGAATATGTACAATTAAAATTGTAAAATACTGAAATATTTCTTTCATCCAATATTTACAGGATCAATAAATTTAGCATGACTAGAAATTATTTTATAAATTTCGCCTTAAGTCAGTCTTCACATTTACCTAAAATTATATTGAATAGAATACATCATTTTACATTATTCTTGTTGCCATTTTAATAATCTGTTGATCTGGAAAACACTAGTTTATTTTAGCAAAACAGTGATATATCATACTATTTCTTAGTCACAGATAAAACTTGATATGTGATACCATATCCCAGTCAAAAGCAGATATTATAGAACTGATGGCTTTTTACAAGGGACTGAAGCTGGGTGAGATCAGCAGTAATCACTGAAATAAATCACTGAAGACACAGGGAAAATTTCAAGTATTTTTCCATGTCTCTCTCTAATATATCAAAGAATGAAGAAAGGCTTATAAAATGTTCTAGAGAAATAAGGTTTGATTCTACCATTGAATAGGGTTATTCAACCTCAGAATTTTACCTAGGCTATGAGATACTGAAATATAAGAGTATATGGATGATGGGCCTTCAGATACTTCAATCATGTGTTTTTGGTAACTACTGATAATGTTCACTATTAGTAGAACACCATGAAATGAGCTGGGTCAAACCAACCAGAATGCAGCAAACCACACAACTACAGAAACAGTCACATGTCACAGGACTAAGAGACATTCATCTTTGCAAAGGGCTGCCTATGGAATCTAAGTAGCACGGTTTCTGCAATGCTTAAAGTATAACAGTGGAACATGCTTTTAAACGCTCTATATGAATTTTGATGCAGTTTTTAGTGTTTCAGAGCCACATCTAGTTCAAAAGAATGGATTCTCGATACCACACAAATAGCTAGAAAAAGAAAAGCCATCATTAAGTTAGAAAACATAGTTATTTTACATTTGTATTATCTACTTTTTAAGCTAATATAAGTAGTTATAATGACATCTGGAGTATAATCAAAGGTTAACCTTCTTGATACTGAATAAAGTGTCTAGTCTTTTCATTTCTATTTTGTGTGTTCATGAAACAAGACCTTGTGTAGCAGGCTGGCCTCGGACAGGCTCTACAGCTGAGGGAATCCATGATCTACAAATCCCTCTTCCTCCAGGTTCTAAGCGTTGGGCTTATAGATGTGTGCATCACACTCAGATGAGTTTTTAGCCTTCCTAGACTTGAGGTTTCAACTTCGGAACCTGAGATTTGTGTGTTATTCTTCCTCTTTATGGAGAATGCTACAACTTGCTGAGTCATAGAGATCAGAGAATTATAGAATTACCTCCCTCTCCTAAACCCTGAAAATGTTCTGTGTAACCCATGCAGAACATTATATATGCAAATAAACTCTATGCAATTTTGTCATCTTAGAGTCTATAGCCAACATAACCATTTATTTTTACTGTTTGTAAAATAGGGTTAGAAACTAACTAAGCTTCACCATATATTTATGGTATGCTTTCAATTCCTTTAAAAATATTTTTTTTCACTTTCTAGCCAAGTACTTCATACATTCAAGAAGATTAAGTAGGGAAAGTTATTTTGGGTTTTCATTTTTAAAATTCCTAACAAATATGTCTTTAAAATGATCTGAATTATAAATAACAATACATTTGAACATTTTTGTCCAAACAATTTATTCAATTAATAATTTGAATATAACTAGTAAAGTCTTTAAAGTAATTTGAATGTTTCTTAAGCTAAATATATCATTTATTGGATACATTACCTCTTTATCTCCCAAAAGTATATTGTATTATAGAAATGCTCCAAATATTGTATCCCAATATTGATAGCTATGTGTTTAAATACACTTTCTATTGATTCTGAGTAATAAGCATGGATTTCTACTTAATTTTCTTACTACTCCCCATTTTTCCCATTCTAATTTTTTTCTTATCTTTAACCTACATAATTTTCTTTTAATTTACTCATTTTCTTTTTGGTAACTTCCGCCCTCACCATAATCCATGACACTCTTCCTAAATACAGGCTTCCTAATTGCTTTGAAAGGAATAGTTTACTTCAAAAATCAAGGACAGCTCAGAGACATAACAAAGTGCTTGACCTCAAATTGTTGTTCGGGATTCCAGCACCAGCTGGGGGCTTGTTACAAGTATAAAATTTTAGAATTTGAGTCAAGCTGCAGAGTCAGAATGCATATGAATGTGTATTCATATTGATATATATGATGAGATTTCAGGTACCTTGCCCAACAATGATGGCAAAAGAGAAGCACAATGTCTAGAAATATACTCTTTTGTCTAAATTTATTAAATATATATAAAGTTGATGCTGAGAGAATCTGACCTGAGAGGACGCAAGAATACCACTTCAGAAGACAGGAGTACCTATAGAATATAAACACATGAAAATGCAAGTAAATATTTGAACATATATAAGCCTTGGGTAATCGGAAATGACACGGTAAAGATTATCTGTCTCTCTAAGGTGAGGAACGCTTAACCCAAGGCAGCGATGGACTAATCAAATACCCTTGAGACTAAGTCCAGGTTTTATTTTCTATTGGTGGAGAGTTTAGGACAAACATCAAATCGTACACTGGACCTTCATCACATGCGGTCATGCATATTAAAAAGTAGACAATTTCCTGTGAGAAACAAAACAAAACTTTTTCGTAATTGCAAAGAAAATCTGTAATTCCTTCACACACACACACACACCTCTTAAAGGCAAGTAGAAAACAAACAACAAAGTGTGTAACAGAGAGGCAGCCCCAGAAAATGATATTATTATTATTATAAGTTAAAATAACAACTTTCAGTTCAGAGACAGGATGTCTTATATAACTTTTGCTTAAAATATTTTTGCATAGTATATTTTTTATACTTTTTGCTCAATGGAATTATAATTTTTAAAATACTTATCTCATAAGTTTTTATCTACTGGGTTTGTTTATAAAATCTATGCTCTATGTGCAATACAAAATTTAATTTTAATATAATCAATCATTTTAAATCTTACCACTGCTAAATAGGAAGGCTACTCTGTATTGCTGTGTGATATTCAATAGTTAGTTATGTAATTCCTAAGACAAAATGACTTTTAAAAGGAAATAATGAAAATGGGAGTGGAAAATACTAAAACTATTTTTTAAATGTTAATTCATTTCTAAAATTAAAGATTATAAATATATATACATATATAGTGGTAATTTAAAAATAGGGAAAAACCACTGATAATCACGTCTTAGCGTAATACATTCAGATATGTAAATAGGTAAGACTTTCCAAAAATCAACTTGGTAATGCCTTCTAAAACCTATAAAATTATTCATATTCATTGATTTGCCATTTTCAATTGTAGAAATTATGTTTTGTTTTTACCACAAAAGCATTGTTACAGTTCACAA
This sequence comes from Acomys russatus, assembly GCF_903995435.1. Lineage (NCBI taxonomy): Eukaryota > Metazoa > Chordata > Mammalia > Rodentia > Muridae > Acomys > Acomys russatus. The sequence goes on along the minus strand of NC_067148.1, from coordinate 46,012,012 downwards.
ATAATAATTAAGAAATCACTGGACAATTGCGTCATCAGTCATTCTACAAGAAGAGAAGAGAATATAAGGAAGAAGAACTAATAATAATAAAATAATAACTATTTTCCAGGGTCATAAGATCCCATGCAAGTTCTTTTCTTTTCTTTTGGGTTCATAATGAAGATTACATGGAAAAGGAAGTGGAAAATTGGAAATAGATATTGAAATATAATCATTTCATAATACCTATTTTCATGACATTTTGAAATATTGCAAAGAAATATCCTTGTAGTTCTTTAGAATTTTGAGTTACTCAACTTTATTTGATGTGTAATTGCTGTAACCAAAGAGGAATAGATTCAGAATTCTAGAAATAAGTCTCTATAAATGGAAAGAAAACACTATAAAAAAAAGTGGTTATAAAAAAAGCCTCTCAAATAAGGGTGATTAGAGGAAGAAGTCTGAATTTCAGGTCAAAGTAGAAAAGAGCAAAGAAAATTGAGCTGGGGCAGCATGATTCATCATGGCACAGGGTTTTCTCTGACACAAAATGCCAACAAATGCACAGTTTACCAGTTCTTTAATAGATGTTAAAATGTGGTTTCAGTTTTTGTTTAAAGACAAAAGATTCACTTATTGAGCCTCTGTTCATGGATGCTATATTTAATTTTTTTGATCCAAAGTCAAACACAAAAATTTCAGTACATAACACCTTTGGGTTTTTTAATAATTCTCAATCAGGCACCAATGTCTGAAGAATTATGCTGAAGTAGTTACTTAGAGTAAGTCTTTTTGAAGGGATCAGAGTCCAGGGCAGGATGTAAGCTCGTGAGGTAACAATGTGCCGGAGTGCTCCTGGAACAGAGCCCTGATGAGATGTAGGGGAGGTGTAGCTGTCCAGCTGGGAAACATTTACTGAAGCGGGATGTGTCTGAGTTGAATTGTG